>NC_085137.1:140312062-140992062 GCF_035046485.1 Aedes albopictus | reverse complement strand
TTCCAAATTCCAATCCAAATACAATCCAAATCCAATCCAAATCCAATCCAAATCCAATCCAAATCCAATCCAAATCCAATCCAAATCCAATCCAAATCCAATCAAATCCAATCCAATCCAATCCAAATCCAATCCAAACTCAATCAAATCAATCCAAATCCAATCCAAATCCAATCCAAAGGTCAATCCAAATCCAATCCAAATCAATCCAAATCCAATCCAAATCCAATCAAATCCAATCCAATCCAATCCAAATCAATCCAAATCCAACCAAATCAATCCAAATCCAATCAAATCCAATCCAAATCCAATCCAAATCCAATCCAAATCCAATCCAAATCCAATCAAATCAATCCAAATCAATCAAATCCAATCCAAATCCAATCCAAATCCAATCCAAATCCAATCAATCCAATCCAAATCAATTCATCCAAAATCCAATCAAATCCAATCCAAATCCAATCCAAATCCAATCCAAATCCAATCCAAATCAATCCAAATCCAATCCAAATCCAATCAAATCAATCAAATCAATCAAATCCTATCCAAATCCAATCCAAATCCAATCCAAATCCAATCCAAATCCAAATCCAAATCAAATCATCCAAATCCAATCAATCCAATTCCAAATCCAATCCAAATCCAATCCAAATCCAATCCAAATCCATTCCAAATCCAATCCAAATCCAATCCAAATCCAATCCAAATCCAATCCAAATCAATCCAAATCAATCCAAATCCAATCCAAATCCAATCCAAATCCAATCCAAATCCAATCCAATCAATCCAAATCCAATCCAAATCCAATCCAAATCAATCCAAATCCAATCCAAATCCAATCAAATCAATCAAATCAATTCAAATCAATCAAATCCAATCCAAATCCAATCAAATCCAATCCAAATCCAATCAAATCCAATCCAAATCAATCAAATCCAATCCAAATCCAATCCAAATCCAATCCAAATCCAATCCAAATCCAATCCAAATCCAATCCAATCCAATCCAAATCCAATCCAAATCAATCCAAATCCAATCCAAATCCAATCCAAATCCAATCCAAATCCAATCCAAATCCAATCCAAATCCAATCCAAATCCAATCCAATCAATCCAAATCCAATCCAATCCAAATCCAATTCCAAATCCAATCCAAATCCAATCCAAATCCAATCCAAATCAATCCAAATCAATCCAATCCAATCCAAATCCAATCCAAATCCAATCAAAATCCAATCCAAATCCAATCCAAATCCAATCCAAATCCAATCAAATCCAATCCAATCCAATCCAAATCCAATCCAAATCCAATCCAAATCCAATCCAAATCCAATCCAAATCCAATCCAAATCCAATCCAAATCAATCAAATCCAATCCAAATCCAATCAAATCCAATCCAAATCCAATCCAAATCCAATCAAATCCAATCCAATCAATCCAAATCAATCAATCCAAATCCAATCCAAATCCAATCCAAATCAATCCAAATCAATCCAAATCCAATCCAAATCCAATCCAAATCCAATCCAAATCCAATCCAAATCCAATCCAAATCCAATCCTAATCCAATCCAAATCCAATCCAAATCCAATCCAAATCCAATCCAAATCCAATCCAAATCCAATCCAAATCCAATCCAAATCCAATCCAAATCCAATCCAAATCCAATCCAAATCCAATCCAAATCCAATCCAAATCCAATCCAAATCCAATCAAATCCAATCCAAATCCAATCCAAATCCAATCCAAATCCAATCCAAATCCAATCCAATCCAATCCAATCCAAATCCAATCCAAATCCAATCCAAATCCAATCCAAATCCAATCCAAATCCAATCCAAATCCAATCCAAATCCAATCCAAATCCAATCCAAATCCAATCCAAATCCAATCCAAATCCAATCCAAATCCAATCCAAATCCAATCCAAATCCAATCCAAATCCAATCCAAATCCAATCCAAATCCAATCCAAATCCAATCCAAATCCAATCCAAATCCAATCCAAATCCAATCCAAATCCAATCCAAATCCAATCCAAATCCAATCCAAATCCAATCCAAATCCAATCCAAATCCAATCCAAATCCAATCCAAATCCAATCCAAATCCAATCCAAATCCAATCCAAATCCAATCCAAATCCAATCCAAATCCAATCCAAATCCAATCCAAATCCAATCCAAATCCAATCCAAATCCAATCCAAATCCAATCCAAATCCAATCCAAATCCAATCCAAATCCAATCCAAATCCAATCCAAATCCAATCCAAATCCAATCCAAATCCAATCCAAATCCAATCCAAATCCAATCCAAATCCAATCCAAATCCAATCCAAATCCAATCCAAATCCAATCCAAATCCAATCCAAATCCAATCCAAATCCAATCCAAATCCAATCCAAATCCAATCCAAATCCAATCCAAATCCAATCCAAATCCAATCCAAATCCAATCCAAATCCAATCCAAATCCAATCCAAATCCAATCCAAATCCAATCCAAATCCAATCCAAATCCAATCCAAATCCAATCCAAATCCAATCCAAATCCAATCCAAATCCAATCCAAATTCAATCCAAATCCAATCTAAATCCAATCCAAATCCAATCCAAATCCAATCCAAATCCAATTCAAATCCAATCCAAATCCAAATCCAATCCAAATCCAATCCAAATTCAATCCAAATCCAATCCAAATCCAATCCAAATCCAATCCAAATCCAATCCAAATCCAATCCAAATCCAATCCAAATCCAATCCAAATCCAATCCAAATCCAATCCAAATCCAATCCAAATCCAATCCAAATCCAATCCAAATCCAATCCAAATCCAATCCAAATTCAATCCAAATCCAATCCAAATCCAATCCAAATCCAATCCAAATCCAATCCAAATCCAATCCAAATTCAAATCCAATCCAAATCCAATCCAAATCCAATCCAAATCCAATCCAAATCCAATCCAAATCCAAATCCAATTCAAATCCAATCCAAATCCAATCCAAATCCAATCCAAATCCAAATCCAATCCAAATCCAAATCCAATCCAAATCCAATCCAAATCCAATCCAAATCTTTTTTTTTTACTTTATAAAATGTGTTTATTTCTTGTTGTATTTTGTGTAAAACTATATAAAATTTAGATAGTTACAATTCAACTCTTAAATTGAAATCTAATTCGCTAATATCTACTGCATTATCACAGCTCATGATAAAGGAGACATATTTAATGAAGAGTTTGAGAATTTCAATTTTGTTCCTATTTGTTATTCCATTCAATACAGGATAAATTAATTCATCGTATGAGAGCCGCCGGTTATTACCGACGATCATCGCCAAAACTCTCTGAAGATGCGTCCAAGCGGCAGTCACACGTCGGCAATCACTCAACTTGTGTTTGAGTGTTTCCACCGCTATATTGCAATGCAGACACTGCTCACTATCGCAACGTCGTATGGTGTACCACAGTTGCCGGTGCTCCAGCTTCCCATTGACGAGCAGGTACCATTTGCTAAGGACTGTTCAATTTATAAAACGGACAACTTTACAAGGCTATAAAAAGTAGACGCGTAGTTCAAATTTAACCACCCTTGCTTCGTTGTTCAGTACATCATCTGTCATTATAGTGATCATTTTTGAATCGAATAAAAATAGTTTTATTTTATAGAAAATCGGCCAGGTGTTAAATAAAGTGCATTTTTCGATTGCTGAAAATTGAAAATAAATATAAAATTACTGTTCACATATGGTATATCGTTTTTAATACCAGAAAAGTATGTGCCATGCTGCAGCAGCATGAGTAATAAACATTCTGGCAAAATTTAAACACAATCGGAAAATTAAGTGCTGAGGTATTAAAGTCTTAAAAGAGATTCGATTTTTTCAATAAAATTCAATTGTAAAGCAAAAAGGGCATGAAAATATCAAATAATCAATTTTTTTATGCATTCAGTCGAAAGTGGGAACAATGTGGGTTTAAATGCAGAAAACTGCTTCTTAATAGCATTGCTGGTTTGGTTACTGTGCGCTATTGCAGACACAGTAATCAAAACGGTTTCGTTCTTTGAAGGTTCTTATAAATAACAATGCAACCTAATGCAAATTTTGCATAACAATAATGTTGGAAATGAAAACTTTGCAACCGATTATTATTAAATAAAGTGTACAATAACATAGGACCAACTTTGCTGAAAAAAAAATAGAAGCAAGATTCGCTAGAGTCGAAAATCTACATCAATGAAGCAAAAAGTATGAAATTTTTTAATATGGCCAGCTTTATGGATTAAATGTTTGATGAAAAATGCAATTATAAGTAAATTTTTCTTCTGTATCATTCAGAAAGCAATATTCTACTACTATGGAAAATTTTTAGCCGAATCTGTGATGTTATTGCAGCACAGGACTTAAATGAACATTTTTTTCATAATTTCTATGAAAATAAGACAACTCACCATATCAAGCCGGAGACTGCTTGGTGCATTATTACTGACCAACTATTAAGCTTTACCTTTAGTAGAATACTATAAGATTCCAATACATTGAAAACTTCATGAAAATGTGCATATTAAGTATGTGGAAAGTTATGTCGAATTTTGAGTAATGGGTTTTTATTGATGTTTTACGAAAACCGCTTCAGTTACACAATAAAGAACATTTTGCTTAATGTTATATTTTTCCTACATTTGAGAATAGCTAAAGAAAGTTATGCAAAAAACTGATAATGATTTTATTGAAAAATAAAAAAGATATCGCACAAGCAAGTTGTCCGTTTTATAAATTGAGCAGTCCTTACGCTCAGCCGAAGTCATTTCTCTGCTGCCTACGTTGAGCCAAACACGCTTCCAGTTGATGGCTGGGTGGTGTAGTTCTACTTTCGGTCGGTCGGTCTGGTCGATGAAGTAACTGTGGATTAGATCGGAGGAGGGGGATTGTTGGATTTGGATAGGCAAACGGTGGTATTGCAATTTCAGAGAAAACTTTCCATTTTACGGTAGAACGAAAAGCTACCGCAGCTGTCAGACTACTGATTTTCACTGAAGTATCATCAAGCGGCCCAACCGACGCCTTGGATACGACGCCGATGATCATTGTTTGTTGTTGGTTTTCAAGGGTTTTCAGAGCATTTCACCTTGCAAGCATACTTTGATTTGGCCTTCATTTTCAATGATATGATGATTTTCATGGCTGCGGTAGGACTTTGACAGCTGCGGTAGGACTCGGCGGCTACCGCAGAGTGGAAATTTTTCAAAAGATCCGCAATATGTTTGCAGGATTAGTTTTAGGCAAGGAAGATCTGCTGGTGGTGGGGGAGGATTTGCTTGGGAGAGAAAGGATTGATAATAGGGAATGGAACCGATCTCCTGGGTGTGGCGGTTGATCAATAAAGCCTTTGCTCTGAAACCCAATCCAAATCCAATCCAAATCCAATCCAAATCCAATCCAAATCCAATCCAAATCCAATCCAAATCCAATCCAAATCCAATCCAAATCCAATCCAAATCCAATCCAAATCCAATCCAAATCCAATCCAAATCCAATCCAAATCCAATCCAAATCCAATCCAAATCCAATCCAAATCCAATCCAAATCCAATCCAAATCCAATCCAAATCCAATCCAAATCCAATCCAAATCTTTTCCAAATCCAATCCAAATCCAATCCAAATCCAATCCAAATCCAATCCAAATCCAATCCAAATCCAATCCAAATCCAATCCAAATCCAATCCAAATCCAATCCAAATCCAATCCAAATCCAATCCAAATCCAATCCAAATCCAATCCAAATGCGTTCCAAATGCGTTCCAAATTCGTTCCAAATTCGTTCCAAATTCGTTCCAAATTCATTCCAAATCCGTTCGAAATCTGTTACAAATCTGTTCCAAATTCGTTCCAAATCCGTTCCAAATCCGTTCGAAATCCGTTCCAAAGCCGTTCCAAATCCGTTCCAAATTCGTTCCAAATTCGTTCCAAATTTGTTTCGAATTCGTTCCAAATTCGTTCCAAATCCGTTCCAAATCCGTTCCATTTTGATTGGATTTGGGTTGATCCTAATCCAATTTCAAATCCTATACGGCCAAAATCGTTACAAACAATATAGTTTTCGGTTCAGGTCTCTACCCTCCGGTCATCAATCACTACACGCATCAGTTCCTTTATGGCGCGCATTTCTTGGGACCCCTAAACCAGCACGTCTCCCTGCCTCTGAGCTTGGCCGCCCGCGACGACGAAAGCACTTCTTTTGCATGTCCAGGAATTCTATTTTGTGCCTAATTTTTTTTTTCGTTAGCTCCTTTCTCCATGAATGCACATACCTACCGCCAACGAACGAACCGAACGCATAATACAGAACCACTCTAGACCTGTAGGGTTGCAATATAAGGAAGAGTGAGCAATATACATACTCTTGTTCGATTGAAAATGCAATTTGTTACATGCCCGATATCAAACCAACCGAATAGTACGTGAGCATAGACACATTTCGGGCTGTGGAAATCAATGGACTTTAGCAGCGGTGTGTAGGCCGGCCGCCCGTGATATGCGCGAAAGATGCAAATATGCAGAGCGGACAACATGGTTCGGTTGACCAGACCATATGGCAGAAAGAAAACCGTTCGATCCGATCCGAAGCGGTCATTAAACCGCGCTTACAAAGTTGGTCGAATTTAAAGGCTCTCTTGTGCTGTGCGGTGTGGTTGGTTGGGCTCTTGGTTGAAGGTTATGTAAGCCAGCCGCGCGCCGCCGTGCAAAATGTTCGTGTTTGGCGTTTGGTACCCCGTTGCGTTGTGTCTAACTGGCGCATGGCGCATGGTGTGTAGGCGTAGTTGGTTCCACTTTGCATGCATGATGTATGGATTGGTTGGAAATGTTCTGATAAGCGTTTGCTAGTAGTCGGTAATAGGGAGTAATTGAATGTTGCTTGCTGATGTGATGATATAATAATGGGTAAAGTGACGGGTTAATCTGTGATTGATGGGAACTTGCAAATGGGGAAAAATAGAAGGCATTTTATGGGGTAATTTCGCCGTGTTTGCTTGGTTGCCGACATCCTTCATGGACGTAAGTTATAATCAATTGACGTAAGAATCTATGTTGCTCAATCTTGAATAACAGTATTCAAGATAAATGCACATAAGTGTAATTCGCGAATTTGACTCAAACAAAGAATGTAGAAAAGAAAGCACTAGTTCCTTTGAAGATATAGCATATGGCGGTTATGGTGGTATGGTTAAACAACAATCAGATCTGTTGCGAGCAACAGCTAATTCTAATTAAATTAAAAGTGCTTAAAAGTAACATAAATTACTGTTGGACGTTTAGGTTTAGGTTTCGTTGGTGGATCTGTCCGCCTTCTAGAAGACAGTTAAGTATACGGAGGCACGAGTGAAGTCGTTCGTCCATCATGGTAGCGAGTATTCCCGTCGGCCATCAATCAACGACGGTAAGGCCCTTTTCTGTCATACCCCGTGGGCCGGAATTATCGAGAGTCGCTATGAAGCAGAGTGTCGTCAACTACACGCCATGAACCTGATCCGTATCCAGGGAGATAGAGGCTGCAATATTCACATTCAAACTGTTGCTCTTTTGTTGACCAAAGAAGACCATCCACCTAGCCGCCGCTCCCTCCGCATCGGTCAATCGGCCATACCGCGCACGGGTCCTTTGTCGACGCTGCGTACCAAATTGCAGCACGGATTCGTTGGCAGCCGCCATTCTGCTGTCACCGCTGTCGAGCAATGAGGAAGTCGCCATCGTTGAGTCGTCGAGCTATACGGCCCCACCATCGAGCATCGCAACTCCAAAACCTGTGCAGGTATGTAAAGAGCTTTTGTTTACACGTCCTTTTATTTGCTTTTTTCCATTCTGTACGTAATTTTCCCGACGAATACGAATGACGTTGCTAAAATAAACGGTTGAAAATTGAAAATTCGCTCAGTTTTGTTACGTTTCTTATTGCTTCTTGAATAAACATACTCAATACAATCCTTTACGTTTTGGTTCCATTATTCTCGGTTGGATGCAAAAGCATCCTTTCTAGTTTTCTTTGAGATTCTTTCAGCATGTGAAAGAGTTGAAGTTTTGTTTGCGTTTTCGAAGAAACCCTGCCGTTTTTGCCTTTCTCGTGCACAAAGTGTACTGGTAACCCAAGTAACCAAAAGTTCGGATTCCACTTGAAGAACGAACTCAGAAGTTCAAGTTTGGTTCAATTCCGGTTTCGTTGAACCTAATTCTCCAAAAAGTTACTCATGTATTGTTTATGAACTTGGGAGTACATGTACAAGCTTTTGACTTCTCTTCAAAACGACGCGACATTAAAGTAGAAAAGGGGTCCAGAAAAAACTTACTTTAAACTTTTCAGCAGAGTTCAATTAAAATTTAATCGAACTCATGTTGAACTTTTGCGTGCCTCTAAAGCTCAAATAAAGTTCAGTTGGACATACTCCAACAACTTGAAAAGTTCCGTTTCGAACTTGTTTGGTTTTTGTTTTGAACTTACTACTCAAAGTTCAGATAAATATTAACCGTACCAAAAGTGAACTTCACTTCAACTTCGACGACAGCGGAGCCCGGGAGAAGTTCTCATTCAATTAAATCACTCGGAAATGGAGCTCAGCAGCCACAGCTTGTGTTAATTTCACAAGTACACTTTGTTTCACTATAATATTTCATCGTACTTACTTTTAATCAACGCAAAGCATCCGTAATGCCCCGCAGCGGGCAACTGTTCCGCCTCGGATTCCGCCGGAGTTTTTTTCGGCTGTGCATATTTTTTTTCCAGCTCTGCTGCATGTTTCCAACCCCGGCTCACCTGTCGCTGCAGCGCGCCGGTAATCGACGCGATCGTAGTCACTGGAAACCAAGCTGGAAACTTATAATCTTTTCTGAAAGTCGATACACTGGCCCTAATTTATTGCTTTGCACTGCGAACCACAACAAACTGAAAACGTCAAACTGTGTAAGTTCACAAGAAGTTCCACATGAACTTCTTTTGAACTTTCGACTTCAAAAAGTATTCCAAGTTCAGAGAAGGTTCACACGCGAACCTGATCGAGCTCTACTATATGATATCAGCACATTGAGTAAAATCCCACAGTGCCCAACAACACATACATGGAGTAGTGGTTAGGCACCGGCTTTCAACGAGGAGAACCCGAGTTCAAATCTCAGTAAGTAAACAACATCAAAAATTATTTCAAGGTATTAGTCAATTTGGATTCCACATGAACTAATGTCTCTTTATAATAAATTACTTTTGAGGACTAAACACATTTTTGTTTATTTTTTCGAAGGTTATTTTGAAGCTGAATAGCGTTCCTTTCAGCGACACAAGTGTACTTTTTGTGAACTCAAGTTCGGTTAATTACTTAAAAAGTGAGCTGAATAGAATGCTATTCATCTTCCTTCGAATAGCCCAAACATGCTATTTTATCTGAACTTTTGGTTGCTTGGGAAGGCACTCCAAAAATGACTTTTCGATAGAAGGTCCGGAGGGTCGAGTCGCTTATACCAATCAACTCAGCTCGACGAATTGAGGTGATGTCTGTATGTGTGTGTGTATGTATGTGTGTGTGTATGTGTGTGCACAAAAAAATTACATTGCTTTTTGGCAGTAAACCTCAACCGATTTTAATGACCGATGGTTCATTCGACGCGGTTTACAGTGCCATTGTTTCCTATTGGAAATGGTTCGGATCGGTCCAGCCGTTCTGGAATTATGGCCATTTAGGTGTTCCGGACCGGTACCCCTGGGAGGGCCCAGACATGAAAATGCGACAAACCCATGCATGCGACACATCAAACAGCGGCATTTAAGATAACCTGATGAACGATTAGCAGAAAAACAGTATAAGACCATATCTGAACCGGTAGTGTTCCGGAACCGGTTCCGGGGGGTTCCCGATGGGTGAATGCAAACTTTTTATGGAAAAATAGAGGATCATAAATGGCGAAAAAAATGTGTACCAATATTCACCATATTTGTAGTTCGCTGTAAAATTTTCAGCTCAATCGCTCATATGAGAATAAAGTTACAGTATGTCAAAGATGGCCATTTTGTATGGAAAACCGCTTTTACTGCTATTTTTATGAACACAGCTGCATGTATATTTGGTATTGGAAAGATGTCTGGAGTCCAAAAATGACGATTAAAATATCCAAGATGGCGACCAAAATATCCCAGATCGCGTCTCAAAATTCAAGATGGCGACTGTTTACTGGCGTTTTAGGACTTGAAACCATGCAATATGGGTATATTTGATATGGGGAAGAAATCTGGGCTCCAGAAATGACAAACGGAGTATCCAATTGGTGGTCTAAAATCCAAGATGGCAGCTCAAAACTCAAAATGACTTCTGTTTAATGGAGTTTTAGGCTCTAAAACCATGCAATATGGGTTGGGTATACAGTCCAAATTCGCTGGTTGGGTCACGACTGCGCCCCGATTAGCGAATCGTGTTCGTTCGTTGGGGCAACGGACAATTGATCAAAATGCTCTAGACATACGCAAGTGACGAGAAGTACGTCACGAAACACTCACATTAGGGTGTCCTAAAATAGAAAAAGTGTCAAAAAGTTAACTTGCTCACCCTTAGAATGATAGATTATGGTCCTAGCAACAATAGTTCCATACATGAAAACTCAATCAAAATATATTTAGAGGTTGCACGCATCGATGTTATGAAAAATGGACGATTTATGGAATGTTTACCAAATAAATGCTAATATGAGTTGAAAAATAAAAGAAATAAAAGTCATCAATCAAAGTAAATCATAGTTCTGGGTCTCGCAAACAAAGTATGGAGGGGGTTTTGGTCGTCAAAGCTGATTTTATATATTTGGCAAAGGTTAACATATCGCGATTTTTTTCACCATTTTTTTCAAAAATGCTCAATTTATAAGGATTTTAAAATTTTTCCTGCGATTCACAATTCCCTTATTTTATAGCAAATTTTGTGTAGATTATTTCGGCTGAAGACAGTTTTGAGCTATCTCCGTCATGAGCTGAGATATCCGTATAATAATGATAATACAATCAATGAAAAAATCATGTTTTCTTACGTTAGTCGATTTTGTTCACTACTGGTTCATACCGCATGACAGTAACAATATGTAAATGTTTTGAGAGTTAATCTGCCGTACTACGCCCGACTGTCCCATGTTATATGGGAATCCCATATAACATGGGACAAGTATGCGTAGAACCGCAGTAATCATCGTTTTATATTTACATATGCTGAACATAACTTTTTGTAATTACGTTGCAAAAAGTTTCACTTTTCAATTGCCTGAAGTGTGCAGAAATGGCCTACTTTTCACTACTGATGCAAGTGTGCCGAAAAGTACTACTTTTCGGCACTCTTAAGAGTGCTGAAAAGTAGCACTTATCGGCACCTTTGCCAGCTCACACTTTTTACAAACTTGAGTGTCCTTCGTAGATTCAGCTACTTGCTAGTTGCTATTGCGTCAATTGACTAGCTGGAATCCCAATTTGGACAGTTTTTATTCCTAACCGGAGTGCAAATTGGGCGAAAAAGCAGCTGCTGAAGCTACTTTTCCGACTTTTTCCGAACCTTACACACTACTGTTTGACAAAAGGATCTCGTTCATAGTCCACACCATCAGAGATGGCATACTCCTCAGTGCGAAACGTGAGAAGAGAAAACATACACTCTACACACGACTTTCAACGAGAGCGAGTGTGAACTACGCAACTTTTTTCACACACAAACCAGCCGCTCACTCTCTGGCATCCATCGCGGCACCCTCAAAATGAGTGCTCAACTCTCTAAAATAAAAACTCTCATTTTTGAGTAGCGCCCATGCCGCACAGGGACTGTGTTGGAAACACACATTTTTTTAAATTGCTCGCACGCTCACATTTTTGCAAAATATCAATATTTTTCGGTATTTGAAGGTGGTTTATAAACCCAGTGAGGTTGCCATGTCGAAATTATTGCAAAATACATGCAAAATACAGCGTACGAGCAATTTAAAAAAAAATGTGTGTTTCCAACACAGTCCCTGTGCGGCATGGATGTTTACTAAAAATGTGCAGGCCGAACACATTTTTGAGCGTTGCCGTTTTTGCGTGAAACAAATGTTAGAACAAACATGTTTTTTCAGTTTCTGCGTGCACATTTTGCGCGCGCAGAAAATGTGCACACAAAAATTCGTGTTGAGAGCGCACTCAGTCGCGCTTCCAGTGCAATACTGTGTGTACCACAGGAGTATGAAAGTACTTACATGTAAGTACATGTACATGTGACACTAAAGAAATTTCAATCTAATATATCTCATGATCCTGATTACTTAGAAAGTTGGTGTCTTCGGCAAAGTTGTTTGGCTGATCAAGGACTAACCGATAATAAGATTAAAGATTCAAAATTCCACCGCTAGGCGGTGCTAGTGAGCTAACAAATTTTGTTTTTCATAAATATCAGGAAAATTTGCAAAAAAAATGCAACTAGCGCCGCCTAGCTGCAGAAACTTGAACCAAACGGTAATTATTCTGAGAGCCCTTGATCTACCAAACAATGTTGCCGAAGACACCATATTTCTACAAAATAAGGATGCTGAGATATGTGAAATTTAAAATTTGTTTGCTTTCTAGCGCCGCCTAGCGGTAGAATTTTGAATCTTAAGTCTTATTATCGGTTAGTCCTTGACCAGCCAAACAACTTTGCCGAAGACACCAACTCTCTAAGTAATCGGGATCATGAGATATATGAGATTGAAATTTCGCTAGTGTCACATCTACTTGTCTGTGATTTATATGATATCTTAGACAAGCAGATGCAACACTGACAAAATTTCCATCCCATATATCTCAGGAACCTGATTACTTAGAGAGTTGGTTTCTTCTGCAAAGTTGTTCAGCTGGTCAAGGGCTTTCAGAATATGGGCCGTGTGATTAGTGATTTCACCGCTAGGCGGCGCTAGATAGCGTACAAATTTTACATTTCACATATCTCAGCATTCTGATTCTTTAGAAAGATGGTGTCTTCGGCAAAATTGTTTGGTAGATCAAGGGCTTTCAGAATAATTATCGTTTGGTTCGAGTATCTGCAGCTAGGTGGCGCTAGTTGCAATTTTTTGCAAATTTTCTTGATATATATGAAAAACAAAATTTGTTAGCTCACTAGCACCACCTGTTGGTGGAATTTGGAACCAAAATATTCATCAATTGTAAGTCCTTGACCAGCTTAAGACGTCTGCTTGTCTCTGATATCACAGGATTTGATACTCCTTAGCGGATTTTAGACTCACTGGCATGCTTTCGGTTCACCAAATGCTCAAACAACACTGACCCCTTTGAACACACTGCGTGTGTACTGAGTTCTGTTTTTTCTGCGTGCGCGCAGAAATTGCGCACTGGGGTTATGATCTGCGGGCTCTCATTGCTCTCACGCAGCACTCTAATCACCCGCACAAAAACTCTGCGTGAGAGAAATTATGTACATTTTATTGTGCTTTTTTTCTCTTTCTCTTTGGTAAGGTAAGTGAAACTGAGAAGTTCAGTGAAAGATGAGCGTAAATGGGCACAATTTCTGCGTGACATGCCATCCCTGCACACCATACCATAGCCTACCTGATCGAAAAAAAAACTGCACTGCCGAGCATGGTCGCACGTGGTTCCTCCCGATGCATGTTTGTGTACCGAGAAAAGATCATACTGAATGTGTATTATTCGTAATTACAAAAAATGTTGTATGCAACTCGTTGCAAAACTCGATTTTTTCAGCACTCGTCGGCAAGCCTCGTTGGATAAATGTACGACTCGTGCTGAAAAAATCATTATTTTGCAACTTATTGCATAAATAACTATTTCACACCCGCTTTGTGAATACGAAAAGATTTTTTTTTTCTGAGATTTCATCTGTTGATCAGATAACAGTAGCAAGCCACCGATTCAAAACTTGTAATTTTGGTCGAAAATTATGTTTTAACAAGTAAGCAGTACAGCAGAAAGATTTCAACATTGATATTCCTTAGGTTAACATCTCTTGTAACATATTAGGCCAGTCACTGAGTTTTTTTATAATAGTGGAATCTAAACATCCTGATGCTTTCTGAAATCCAACCCTAGCTGCAAATATGTGCGCTAATGGTTTGCTTTTAAAATCAAATCTATATCTATATATATAAAAATGAGTTTGAAGTTCCTTTGAGGCAACAAAACTCCCGAACGGATGAACCGATCGGTATAACTCTTGCACGGTTCGATTCGTATTCATGGTGGCTGTGTTTATATGTACAAAAAGTTACGAAATTAACTATAAATGTATAAAAATCGATAAAGTACAGATTTTTTATGAGCTGGGAAGAAAACCAACACGATTGAAATGAAACCAATCTAGAAGGCGGTTCAACAATGACCTCCACGGTTGTCAAACTGGCAAGACAAAGTTTGCCGGGACAGCTAGTTTTTTTTTATTCTTAACCACTTAACCTAATTTACAGCTTTATTGCCCACTGGGGCACTACGTGAGCTGACCATGCTGAAGGAGACGGGTTCGATTCCCGGTCGGTCCAGGATCTTTTCGAAAAGGAAATTTCCTTGACATCCTTGGGCATAGAGTATCTTCGTGCCTGCCACACGATATACACATGCAAAATGGTCATTGGCAGAGGAAGCTCTCAGTTAATAACTGTGGAAGTGCGAGATTCGAGATTTGGTGTTTTGGTGCAAAGCAAAGGGATAACTTTTTGATGAAAATACCATTTAAATTAAAATATGTATTACTCCTTAAACTTATGGATTTTGGGGTGATGGTATGTTTGTGGTTATAACACTTACAGTTATTAGGGTACAATCAGTCATTTTTATCTCACTTCCATCCTCATTGGCACTTTATATAACGTACTAAGCTGATTTAGTATGGATTTTATATGCCATTTTCTACCTTAACTTAGTCGAGAACTTAGTTTATGAAGATTTCATTACCATTTCTGTGTCTTGCCATTCAACTATCAAAGAAAGAATTAAAGTTGCACCAAAAAAAAATGACGATTTGACGAAATCCGACCTAGACTTCATTAGGAAGGTGACCCCAAACTTTTGCACGGTGACTTCCTAACTTGATAATTTAGATTATGTTATTTTTCCGATAAAATCTAATGAATGGCTCTCAAAGAGGATAGAAATACGGTTCTAATGCAACTTTAATTTTAAAATTTGGTCTACCCAATTTTGAATAAAACGCGAAACAATTTTTCATACAGATTTAGGGAAAACATGTCAGTTTAGGTAAACTTTTTATACTAAAAATTTTATATAAAATTTGAGAAAAATACCTACGAATCAAATCTAACTCTACATATTTCGATAGAGCCTGAGAACGCCTGAATTAAATTAAAGATGTCTGAGATATGACCGACAAACATTTCCATGTTTTTGAGGGGGTGACCCCAAACTTTTGCACGGGAGTGCACAGAACGTTTTCGCAAGTGTGTGAGTAAGGGTGTCCCAATATAGAAAAAGTGTCAAAAAGTTAACTTGCTCACCCTTAGAATGATAGATAAGGGTCCTAGCAACAATAGTTCCATACATGAAAACTCAATCAAAAAATATTTAGAGGTTGCATGCATCGATTTTATGAAAAATGGACGATTCATGGTATTTTTACCAAAAAAATGCTAACATGAGTTAAAAAATAAAAGAAATAAAA
Organism: Aedes albopictus; assembly: GCF_035046485.1. NCBI lineage: Eukaryota > Metazoa > Arthropoda > Insecta > Diptera > Culicidae > Aedes > Aedes albopictus. The sequence goes on along the minus strand of NC_085137.1, from coordinate 140,976,398 downwards.
ATCATCAATCAAAGTAAATCATAGTTCTGGGTCCCGCAAACAAAGTTTGGAGGGAGTTTAGGTCTTTAAAGTTGATTTTATATATTTAGCAATGGTTAAAATATAAAAAAATCGCGATTTTTTTCACCAAATTTTTTAAAAATGCTCAATTTATAAGGATTTTAAATTTTTTCTAACGGTTCACAATTCTCCTATTTTATAGCAAATTTTGTGTAGATTGTTTTGGCTGAAGACAGTTTTGAGCTATCTCCTTCATGAGTTGAAATATCGGCATAATAATGATAAAACAATCAAAAAAAAAAAAAATCGGATTTTCTTATGTTATTTGTTTTTGTTCATTAGTTTCTATGACTACCATGCAAAAAAGGCAAATAACAAGTTTTTGACATGTTATGTTATGCAAGTATTCATTTTTGAAGATTTTCAGAAATTATTGAGTTACTTTGATAATTTTACATTGATTGTGCTTACCGGTTCAAAGAAAGACTCAAAAAGTAGCTTGCTGCGATATTTTAATAGTATAAGTGATCGCAAGTCAGACAATCAAATTCCATGTGTGAAGTTCTATGATATATTTTGAGTGATGTGTAGATCGCTCAACAATGTTCACCTTTTCAAATAGATTTTGGTGTCCTTGTTAAGCAAACTTATAGGTTCTTTCTAGTTATACCAGAACTAATGCTCTGACATTGAAAACAATCGAAAATAAAATAGCTAATAAAAACTGTAAGAAAGAAAAATATAGTTTTATAGTTTCAGCCAATCGACATAAAAAATCAAATATAAGCATGGAAATGCAGGTATTTTCACGAATATAAGGATATTTTTTTCCTCTATTTATTCGCGAATTTTAACTAAAGCTATTTTTTTTCACAATATTGATTTCTATTATATAACTAGCTGTCCCGGCAAACTTTGTCTTGCCGTCTTGTGGTGGATTGACAACTGTTGAGCTAAAAATAGCACCGCACTCTAGATTGGTTTCATTTTCGATCGTGTTAATTTCCTTCCCAGCTCATGAAAAATCAGTACTTCATCAATTTTCTTACTTTTATAGTTGATTTTCATAACTTTTTATACATATAAACACAGCCACCATGAATACGAATGAAACGATGAAAGAGTCATCCCGATCAGTTCAGCCGTTCGTGAGTTTTGTTGCCTCAAAGAGACTTCAAACTCATTTTTATATATATAGATTTGATTTTAAAAGCAAACCATTAGCGCACATACTTGCAGCTAGGGTTGGATTTCAGAAAGCATCAGGATGTTTAGATTCCACTATTATACAAAAAAACTCAGTGACTGGCCTAATATGTTACAAGAGATATTAACCTAAGGAATGTCAATGTTGAAATCTTTCTGCTGTGCTGCTTACTTGTTAAAACATAATTTTCGACCAAAATTACAAGTTTTGAATCGGTGGCTTGCTACTGTTATCTGATCAACAGATGAAATCTCAGAAAAAAAAATCTTTTCGTATTCACAAAGCGGGTGTGAAAAGTTATGTTCAGCATATGTAAATATAAAACGATGATTAACTCTCAAAACATTTACATATTGTTACTGTCATGCAGTATGAACCAGTAATGATCAAAGCAACCCAATAATTCCTGAAATTCTTCAAAAATGTACACTTGCACGTACTATAATGTCTCAAACTTGTCGTGTGTTGTTTTAATTGCGTGGTAGTCATGGAAACTAGTGAACAAAATCGACTAACGTAAGAAAACATGATTTTATCATTGATTGTGTTATCGTTATTATACGGATATCTCAGCTCATGACGGAGATAGCTCAAAACTGTCTTCAAATAATTGTGTAAATAATCTACACAAAATTTGCTATAAAATAAGGGAATTGTGAATCGCAGGAAAATTTTTAAAATCCTTTTAAATTGAGCATTTTTAAAAAATTTGATGATATTTTAACCTTTGCCAAATACATAAAATCAGCTTTGACAACCTAAACTCCCTCCAAACTTTGTTCATGTATGGAACTATTGTTGCTAGGACCCTACATAGTTGCGCAAACGTTCTGTACACACCCGTGCAAAAGTTTGGGGTCACCCCCTCAAAAACATGGAAATGTTTGTCGGTCATATCTCAGACTAACTGTTTGTGTTAACCACAAACATACCATCACCCCAAAATCCATAAGTTTAAGGAATAATACGTATTTTTATTTAAATGGTATTTTCATCAAAAAGTTATCCCTTTGCTTTGCACCAAAACACCAAATCTCGAATCTCGCACTTCCACAGTTATTAACTGAGAGCTTCCTCTGCCAATGACCATTTTGCATGTGTATATCGTGTGGCAGGCACGAAGATACTCTATGCCCAAGGAAGTCAAGGAAATTTCCTTTACGAAAAGATCCTGGACCGACCGGGAATCGAACCCGTCTCGCTCAGCATGGTCATGCTGAATACCCGTGCGTTTACCGCCTCGGCTATATGAGCCGCTTCACGATGAGAGTATTTTCTTCACTGCATGTAGGGTATTGGTTCCGTTCTTAAGCATGTGGCTCCCATTTTCATCCTACGAAAAACAAAAGATTGAAGCGCTGTTTGTTTTGTTTCTTATTTTTGTATTTTTTGTTAGGAGTGAGCAGGCATGAAAACAAAAAGAACGGAATCAATCAGTACCATAATCGCTTGTTTTCGAATAGGATGAATATGGGAGCGTTAGATTACTGATGGCACACATACCCTAGTTTGATGTCCATATTGCTAGAAATAATTAAATGGTCTACTGCAGTTACACGGTGAATCCCTGGATCCCATTGAATCCCACTGCTGAAAGTTCTTTAAAGAAAGTGGATGCTCGGCTTGGTCAGGTTAATTGACGACCTTCTCCCCACATCCGAACGCAGAACCTGAATGACAATGATGACCGATATCTGCGAGTAGCACAACTTCATTAGAGGGATCGAAGGCTCTAGTTGTCCTGTTGTGGGAATGTTGACAATGTCGGTGGTGGCCAAAATTGGACCATGAAGTCATCATTGGAGGAACAATGAAGTTGTCAGAACGCTCTAGAATTTGTAATCTGAGGGTTTTTAATGATCAATGATGACATACATTATGATTGAATACCCATTTTTTATTCCTGTTTGGCTCCGCCACTGTGACCTATTAGACTTACTGTGACATTATCCGTAAGCTTGACTCCATTCCCATTGAAGGGCATAAAAGTATCAATTTTGATACAGTTTTTGTTTTGTTTTTCAAGGTCCCACTATAAGGACTGTTCAATTTATAAAACGGACAACTTTACAAGGCTATAAAAAGAAGACGCGTAGTTCAAATTTAACCACCCTTGTTTTGTTGTTCAGTACGTCATCTTCCATTATGGTAATCATTTTTGAATAAAATAAAAATAGTTTTATTTTATAGAAAATCGGTCAAGTGTTAAATGAGGTGAATTTTTCGATTGCTGAAAATTGAAAATATATATAAAATTACTGTTCACATATGGTATATCGTCTTTAATTCCAAAAAAGTATGTGCCATGCTGCAGCAGCATGAGTAATAAACATTATGGCAGAATTTAAACTCAATTGGAGAATTAAATGTTGAGATATTAAAGTCTCAAGTGAGATTCGATTTTTTGAATAAAATTCAATTGTAAAGCAAAAAGGGCATGCCATTATTAAATAATCATTTTTTTTATGCATCCAGTCAAAAGTGGGAATAATGCGGTTTTAAATGCAGAAAACTGCGTCTTAATAGCATTGCTGGTTTAATTACAGTGCGCCATTACAGACACAGTAATCAAAACAGTTTCGTTCTCTGAAGGTTCTTTCAAATAACCGTGCAATCTAATGCAAATTTTGCATAACAATAATGTTGGAAATAAAAACTTTGCACCCGATTATTATTAAATAAGGTGTACAATAACATAGGACCAACTTTGTTGAAAATAAATAATAACAAGATTCGCTAGAGTGGAAAATCTGCATTAATGGAGCAAAAAGTATGGAATTTTTCAATATGACCATCTATAAGAAATAAATTTTTAATGAAAAATGCAATGAAAAGTAAATTTCTCTTCTGTATCATTCAGAGAGCAATATTCTACTACTCTGGACAATTTTTTAGCCGAATCCGTGATGCTATTGCAACACAGGACCTAAATGAACATTTTTTAATAATTTCTATGAAAACAAGGCAACTCGCTATATCAAGCTGGAGAATGCTTGGTGCATTATTACTGACCAACTATTGAACTTTACCTTTAGTAGAATAGTATAAGATTCCAATACATTAAAAACTTCATGAAAATGTGCATGTTAAGTATGTGGAAAGTTATGTGGAATTTTGAGAAATGGGTTTTTATTGATATTTTACGAAAATCGCTTCAGTTACACAATAAAGAACATTTTGCTTAATGTTATATTTTTCCTACATTTGAGAGTAGCTATAGAAAGTTATGCAAAAAACTGATAATGATTTTATTGAAAAATAAAAAAGATATCGCACAAGCAAGTTGTCCGTTTTATAAATTGAACAGTCCTTATGAAATAAGGAACCTCGAAAGAGTCGTAGGTGGAATCCCCGAAGGATTTTCAGGTTCAACCTTATAGGAACTGCTGAAGGAATCCCTGAAGGAGCTCTTGTATGAATCCTTGAAGGAACTTCTACAAGAAATTCCAGTTAATCATCTCATATCTACTAATTGAAATCTCTGCAAAAATCCAGGAGAAATCCTTGATTAGAGTTTTAGAGGAAGAATTGCAGGAGGAACTCCTGAAAGAGTTTCAGTAGCAATTCCCAAAGGAATCTCACGAGGAATCCTCGAAGGTTCCAGGAGAATTCCCTGCAAGGAGGAAACTCCTAAAGAATTTTTGGAAGAAATCCTGAAGGATTGTTTCGTTCTGGATGCGACGGTAAATCCTTTTCATTTACCACGGGACTCTGTACAACGATAGAAAGATGCACAATAGGCTTTAAATAATGTTTATTGGCATCACCGAGTGGCAGTGCTCCACTCGGTAGTGATAATAAGAAAGAATTTCAGGAGGGATCCCCGAAAAAAATCTGGAAATAAGCCCAAAAAGATTTTCAAGAGGCATCTCCGAAAAAGATCTCCAGATTTAATTCCTGAAGAATTTCCAGGTGGAAACACCGAAATAGTTCCTGAAGAAATTCCAGAATAACATCATGGTGGATTCCCTGATAGAAACTCCATGAGAGATCCTTCAAGGAATCCTGGAGATATCTCTGATTATAGTCCCAACGAAACCGTTGAAGGAACAAACTCCCAGAAGAAGCCCTGAGAAAACCTGCAAAAATTCGTGAAGGTACTTCTCGAGGCATCCGTAAATCCACCTAACAGAATTTCTGAAGGAACTCCTAGAGGAATCCCTAAAGGAACTCTTATCGGAGTGTTTGAGGGAACTTCTGAAGGAATTCCTGATGAAACCTCTGTAGCATCCCTAAATACTCTAGGAAGAATCTCTGATGAAACTACTGGAGAGATCAGTGAAGGAACTTCTGGTGCAATCTATGAAAGAACTGCTGCTGGAATTCTCGAAGGAACTCCCGGATTAATCCCTGGAGGAGCTTCAGTAGGAATACTTAAAGGATTTCCTAGAGAAATCCCTAAAGGAACGCATGGAAGAATCTCAGAATAATATTCATAAGGCATTCTGAAGGAAACCACCGGGGAATTTCAGGAGGAATCATAAGTAGAAGGAATTCTTGCAGGAACCTTGCAGGAACTTCTGAGGTAATCCCTGAAGAAATTCCAGGAGGGAACCCAGAAGGAACATCCGTAGGAACCCTTGATGGAATTCCTGAAGGCGTCCCTCAGTTCTTCTGGAAGAATCTATGAAAGAACTTCTGGAGAGATGCCTAAAAGAACTCCTAGAGAAATCTCAGAAAGAACTCTAATCCTTTCTTGAATTTCTTCAGGAGGAATATCAAAAGGACCTTTGTAGAAGGAACTCCCGAAGGAATATCTGAAGGAACTTCTGAAAGGGATTACACAATGAATTTTCTGGTGAAATCTCTGATGGATGTCTTGGAGGCATCATTGAATCCTCCTGAAAGAATCTCTAAAGGAACTCTTTGAGGAATACTTGAGAGCGGGTCTCAAGATAGGCTTGTGGATAAATCATTCAAAATAATGGGTTAAACGGGGTAATGTAATTCAGGGTAATGGCATTCGGGGTAATGTCCTAAAGCCCTCCTAGAGGCCACTAACCCCATGGTACGTGATAGCGTTGCATCTGTTTTAAAAGTGCCGAAAGCTTCCTTAATAGGATCGTACATGTGCCACACGATTTAAAAAGGAAACATCCGACACACGCGCAGAAATGGACCCCGTTCCAGTTATCTCACAACATGGCTGGACATAAAAATCTAACCAACGCACGAGAGGGCGTTCCACAGTAATAACATAACTAAGAGTTTCATTCAACCAATTGATGGAAACCACGCGTCTACCGTTCGGCTCGATTGATACATCGTAAACCGCAAATGGCTTCTGCATCGCCGAACGATCCGGGGTCGCTTAGCATAATGTTTGGTTTTGATCTATGCACAAGTGGATATCTTTCTCTCGAGGAGCGTGTATGGTACTCGACTGAATGTGTTTTGCTAAGCGGGGGCAGTTTCCATGATTGTTGTTCGGTGGGGTAGCGGAGTGGCAACAACAGGAATCACAGTGTTCGATTTAACCGAGTCGGAAGAAAAAGGGCTATCGTTTACTGCCATCGCTGCCGCCGTCGACCGCAACATAGCGTGGCGAAGAAAGAACAACGTAGACTTAACGTTACATATCGCCTCAATTGGCAAAAGGGCGTGCGCAAATGGCCTAATGGGCTTGTCTTCGACTATTGATTCGTTCGAATAGCAGCATATCGAGTAGGTAGATCATCGAGGAAGTAGGTATACTGGATGAACACTGTTATTTAAATATTATGTAAATTGATAGTCATCGAGGCTGTACTTTTCAGTTTCTGTGAGGTCGACGATATGCGTACGTTTGCAGTGTTTAGTTTTTCGTATTCAAATTATACACGATTAATGAATTGTGAGCAGAGTATTACATGATGATTCACATGTAGCACAGACATGACAATTTTACATTCGTCGTTGAGCTATATCAATTATATCAATGGGACTGGTTGAACGAGCTGCTCAAAACTTCCATGACTATTTCGGATCCGGAAGAGATAGTTTGACATGGTAATGATAGTATGGCTCATTAGCTGATCAATTTCATTAGAGCCAGCTTATCGTGTCGAAATCACCAATCTGTTAATAAGTTATCGCACTAAAAGTAATTGTATATCTCCACCATACACTACGAACAAATTCTCTTTATCAATTAAGAGTAACCTCCAGGCAGCAGTGTACTATAATAAGATAAGCAATCAGTTTAATTTACTAATCAAAATTATATCAGCCACAAATTATGTTTGTCCATTCTCTCCGATTCTAGCTTTTTCATATCACATGGATCGCCAGTTCTGATTCACATGCACTTGCCACTGTCCTGCTTCGAACGACCCCAGGCAACTCAGATCTATGTGATTCAGTGTAAACAGCCAGGGAGGAAAGTAGTCCTACAACTTCGGCACTCTGCATTGAATCCAATGCGACCGACGCGACGGGAGGATTTATGGTCCATCTGCGCTGCCGTCGTTGGCGGAGCCGCCCGTTTTATCTGAAATTGAAATCGACCATCGGCCGGCCGAATCTACTTCTCTATGTAAGACCAAGAGATCGATGCTCGATAGCGATCAGCGTTAAATAAATCGGTGTAACATTTTCTCGCGTCACTGTGGGACGTACTAGATATAGTGCAGCGCGGGCGCTGTCCAGAATGTCGTGCTCGGATCGTTAAAACATGTGTAACGGCGGGTACATCCACCAGCCTGAATGTACATCACCATACTCCTAGTGGATTTTAACGTCGTTGAATTTGTATGAGGATCTACGTTTTACATTGCTCTTGTAATTTCTATTTCAATTTGGTTGATCTTCTAGTTCTTTCGAAACATTCACCAAAATGAATATTGGTCAAATGTCATCCGGTATTGTTTATTTGAGACAGCTTTTTTCAGAGATGTTTGAGGAGAATATCACAGAATTCAAGTGATTTTCAAGGGGTTACAGAGGTACTTAGGAGAATTCATAGGATGATTTTAGGGGTTTCTTGAAAACTTCATGAGGTATGATCAAGGGATGTGAGAGGATTTTAGGATGGATAGTTTTTTTTAAGTCTCTGACAGTTTCAGGGTAGCTTCAAAGGGTTTTAGGACCCTTAAAGAATTAAATTTTGAAAGAAATTATCAAGGGATTTTCAAGAAAGCTGTACAGTGTTTCAGGGGGTTTTAAGGAAGTTTTGGGTATTTTAGGGGGTTTTCTTTGGCCATTCAGGAATCAAATCCGTCACCAGTCTTGCTGGATACCCACGTGTGTACCGCTGCAACTATAGTCTCTGAAAGACTTTTTCTCTCTTGAACGTCCAACTACCCCCTACTCCCTTCCTCTCCTTGAATCCCCCTGAAGTTCTCCAGGAAACTTGTTACGTTTGTAAAATTGTTTAAGAATTTTCCAAGAATTACATTCTAAAATTTATGGAAAATTCTTCGATTGATGCATGGAGTGTGTTACGTTTGTTTTTGTTGGTGTACGTTTTTATTTATTTATTTACTCCATCTTCGACATAGTCGCACAGATTGTAAAACTTAAACTAAACAAAAAAGTTAGTTTGTTAGTTTGTGCTATATGTTATACTCTGAATATGGCGCAAACGGAGAGTGAAACCCGAAGTGGCATCCGGATTGGTAAACGAGTGGTGCCGAACTGTCAATCGTCGTTCGAGAAAGTTCTTTTTGGCACGATCGCTTCCCGCTTCGTTTCGCGCGGTACACATGTACCGTAATCCGGGGTCAAATTGATCACTTTAAAACAACTTTTGCGGATAACATCGGTGTCAATTCAAATATTGCCAAAAGAATTTCTGTAAAACCAGTACCCGGTGGATCTCCATGGATCCATGTGACAGAATTTTGTTCAACAAATTTAAACTATAAGTTAAATAACTCCAAATTTCAAAAAGTTGGAAATGCCACTTTGGGGAGAAATTTATCAGAATACAATTAACCTTCGGTTGGAAAAGAAAATTTCCTTCTCCGCTTAATTTAGCTCTTCTAAAACCGAATAACGCGTTTAAAATCTTATAGCTAGTGAATTTAATACTTTAAATGTAAAATTAAATTTTGAAATTTCCCCTTTAACGCCTTAATGTAGGCAATTTCATTTGAAATAAGTGATTTGTATCACAAAAAAACGACTATTTCATCATAAAATGAACTTTTTGTTAACTATTTCATGTTCTGACTAGCTACATAACTTCCCAACCAAGGCTCCACAAAAATGTTAAAACAGAGAATTAACGGGAAGTCCTATTAGCAATCGATTGTTTAGTAGCAATGATTTCAGCCAAATGGGAAATACATTATAAATAACTAAAAAAATAAGGCAAAACTGACATTTTTTAAAAAAATTAAGTCTACACTCATCTCTACACATCTACGAACCAGATGGCATTAAAAGTTTAAGATCATTACGACACTCAAGAATTCCTAGTATGGAATTACAATGTAGTACCCGGACGATCAATTTCACCCCGCTGATCAATTTGACCCCGGTTCACGGTACTGTACATAATAAGTTCGTACTTGTGTTTAAAACGAAACTCGAACATAAGTACACGTTTGGGTACAGATTTGTGTGTTGCGGTTTAAAGTCGAAGTACAGGCGGAGTATAAATACAGCAGTACTTAGCGAGTTCGGTGTTCGTTTGGGAAGACTGATGATGAGCTTTGATAAGCAAGTAATCGGTGAAAAATAGTAACATTGGCTGACACAATGGTTGCCATACTGTTCATTCTGATTTTCGCTTGGAAGAATTTTCGAAGATTCCCTGAAAGTCTGAAGAAGTCTCTGAAGATAAAAATATCTCCTGACGAGTTCCATGGTCAGGGAGAAGGACTCTGCAAAGATTGCAAGAAAATAAATTCATGAGACGTTTCTAAAAGAATTTCCAAAGATATATTTTTTAATGTTCCTGAGGAAATGCAGAATAAATTTCTGGGGTAATACATCAATAAATATTTGGAGGAAACCCTGAAGAAATCTCAGTATGAACTCCAGCAGAAATCTCTGAAGGAATACCTACCGGAATCACTGAAAGTAATACTGCAAGAATCTCTAAAGAATTTTCTGCAGGATTTTCTCGATTAATCCCTGAAGAAATTTCTTTTCACATTCATGTGGGAATTTTGAATGGAATCCACAAAACTATTCCTGAACAAATCTCGGGTGCAATTTCTGAAGAAATACAGGGATATCTGGAAAATCCTAAAGGATAATTTATCAGAGAATAATTAAAAGAATTTTCAAAAATATCCCCGTAGAAAATTCCTAAATCCCTGGAGTAATTTTTGATGAGTTGTTTAAACAAATCCCCGGAAGAATTCCTAAAGCAATTCCTGGTGAAATCTCAGAGGAAATCTGCCTAAGAGTTCTTGGAAAGGGATTACCTGAAGGAAGCCTTGGAGAAATTTCTCAAAGAGTTCCTGTAAGAATTTCTGAAAATATAGCTGGAAAAGTGTCTTTGCGAAACCTCGGTAGATTAGAAGTCTGAATCCCCGGAGTTATTTTTGAAGGAATGTATAGATTGATTTAGGAAGAAGTGTCCCGGGGCAAATATTTGACAAGGAAAGAACTCAAGAAACAACATCAGTTTGTAGCTAGTGGGTACGAACACGAGTGTTTCGTGAATTGGCATCTAAGTTGAAAGAGAGATGGATTTGTGAAAAAGGAGCGCTCATGATGTGGATTCGGAGTCTTAACTTGTCTGTGGTTTAGTTCGTTAATGCGCTGGTTAGCGTATATGGAGCCGAGGGTTCGAATCTCACCAGGACGCCATTTTTCACAATTTTCATCTCTCAATTTATCAATTAGCAACATTCTGTGCCTTCTAATAACAAGTTTTTTCCCATGCTTTCACTTTTTGAAGTTTTGTCCTTTTGCCGTTTGGGTTTTCGACGTTTTGTCACCCAACCATTCGTAGGAAATGCTACTGGTTTTCATATAAATATTTTTTTTAAATTTTGTTTATTTCATGTTATGCTGAATGAAAGGCGTTACATAAATAACTCTTTAGATTAGAAATAAGTAGGGTTCATGTGTGAACTTTGGTCAATGGGTTAATAAGACGAACCTTGAAAAACTACATGGATTTAGTGACTCCTATAAATAAACTCTGTGGTAGTAATACCGGCCTAATATTGAAGCGATTCATATTTTACAAGAAAGGTGTTCAAATCCACTGTAAATTAGATAAATTAAGTTGAACAACATCGGCCAACAGTAGCCATTGGAGTAAATAGAGGGTGGCCAGGGGAGCCTGCCCCCTCCTGAATAATTTAAAATCCCGAAAAAAAAACATGAGATTCAGGTGAAAAGTGTCTTTGGAGTATAAAAATCTGTATCGACATGGCCTGCATGGCTCGGCAAGCCTCGTTGGATAAATGTACGACTCGTGCTGAAAAAATCAACTTTTTGCAACTCGTTACATAAATAACTATTAGATTACTTTATATTTTGTGTTCAGACTATGTTACATAACAAAAAAAATGAAAACATGATCGAAAAAACTCTGTTGAACACCGGAGTTGATGGCCGAGCTCAGAGTCGAGGCGCAATAACTTAGTTGTGTAATCAGAACGATTATCGATCGAACGAATGTTGATGAATTTCTTCTCTTAATTGGCGAGCACACACTGGATGAAGTTCACATATGTTGAGTCATTTATGGTCAAATAATGTTCTCTATTTACATGATTACACTGTACTAAAATAATTTGCGCCCACTACCGGTCTATGGGCGGGAAATTCGTAGCACGCCCGCGACGGGTACAGCAATAGCTGAGCCAAATGGACCTTACAGATTGGCGGTCAACTGTATACTACTGATTGGAGAATGTATGACGAGTTCAATAGTACGGCAGCTATTCTATATTCAGGTCAGTGAAAGATGTGAGTAGGGGGGGGGGGCGGTTTTATATGCACATCTGCTGTAAAACAATTCTATTTGTCCAGCAACATTCGACAGTGTTTACGAATTCGCATGGAAACTGGACGGAATATAAATGTTGAGGTTATTGTGCTGGTGAAGAGTCGAAGGTGTACCGACCACGAGGGTGCGAGGCCGCCATTTTTAAAAACCCAACATCTTGTATGTAAACATTTGTGTATCCACAAAGCATTCCATTGTGGATACAGGATAGATGTTGGCTCCTGTCAGATGCATTAGGTGGGATTAGGGTTGCCACATACGTAGTACCGACGCATTCTCTCAGAGCTATACCTGAACCAGGCCCGTGCACAGAAGTGGCGCTAAGGGAGGGGTTTTTGCCAATTTCGACAAAAGGCGGAGGGGCGCCTAGTGTATGAAGCGTCGGTAATGGTGGGGGTTAACACCCAAACCCCCCCCCCCCCCTTGTACACGGGCTTGACCTGAACAGCTCTGAAACTACACAGTCGATGAGAAAACATATTGCTCGCACTGTGGGAACGGGCAAGTGGCCAACATATCGGGCATACACGCTTTGGCGTAAACAAACTCCAATCTTAAAATTTCAAAATTCAAACAAAATATGTTTTTTACATGGTCACAAATGCTGACACCAGTGATTAAAGGCTCGTTCCACTCCATGGATCAAAACTTGCGGTGGCTAAGAATTTCATTGACCGGGTCCACAGCTTGAGCTCCACTCGCAGTTCAGAACAACAAGAACAACTGATACATGAACACCTCCGAAAGAATGATTATTCCCCGGCTATCGTCTATTGCGTCAGACATAGCGTATAGACTCTCGGAGAAACCAACCATCTACCGATCGATCCCACACATCCAAGGCCTGACACCATCCTTAAAGCGAATATTACACAGCAGTGGACTCGCTGTAGGAATTTCAGACAGCATCAACAACACAGTAGGGAAGTTGTATCGGAATGCAAAAGATCCGGTACCGGACCTGAGCAAAAACAACGTAATACCTACAGGATCGACTGTCAGAGCTGCCCCGACAAATACATCGGTATGACGACGACCAAGCTCCGCAACCGCATGTACGGACACCAAACCCATGTCAACACACTGGAACAGCTTCTATCACAAGGGCAGCAATACATCGATCCAGAAATACAACAACTACGGGAAAAATCAGCTTTAATCGACCATTGCATCATTTGCATTACCCTACAACACCGTTTTAACATTAACAATCCCACTATCGTTGATGAAACGCACAACAAGCAAGCTCTGCACGTGTTGGAAATGTGCCACATTGCGACTACATCCAACACGGTCAACCATCGGACAGATACCGATAATCTAAGCTGTGCGTACGCACTTACTCTTATCTATCAAAACCCGAAGAGAAGTGCGTCAATGAGAGTCTAATAAAGGCGAGGAAGAAGATACTTCGTGTGCGTGAGATCCGTATCTGGTGCAAAACATGTCACTACTACAAGCAAAGCGAGCTCCCATAAGAACGCGTGTCAAACAGTGACGTCACTATTTGTGTTTACATTTTTCTTTCCTTACTAATACATAGCCATCTCTTCTTCTTCCCCACCTGTAATATACTCTCATTGGAAGTGCGTGGTCTACAAATAGTTATAATCGACACGACTCCAACGACTACCCCTCTCAGCTAACACAAATAGACACAACCACCCAAACACCACACACCATACAAATCCCTCAGTAATGTTTGAGCTGTTATCTCTGGCAGTGCTGGCAAGTGTCGTGATTCCAGGTGTAGATCTCCCATTTTGTACCACCCACCCACTACATTCAAGGGTGCTGTTCAGGACGGTGCCGTATCACCCCGATTTTTCCCCCAGGAGAGCGAGCTGACAAGTGATGGGAGAGAAACGACGACTAGAAAGAACGACGACCTCGTAGCCGATCAGTAGTTAAACTGAAGGCACACGAAACACACGCTACACAGTACAGTGAACACAACGGATTTTTTAAATTAATTCTTGGACAGGACAGTTTTATATCCTTCAAAGGAAGAATATTAAAGATGTTGACAAGCCCAAGGCTTGTGCAGTCTCTGCTGTGTTATCCAATGACCACCCTTATTTATACTGCCCTAGGTAGACATAATGAATCATACCTAGACATTTAGGTACTGTCATGAATAGTATTTCATGTAGGGAATCGCGCTACTTGGGCGGTGGCTTCTATATTCGTCTGTTTTCCACTATAACTCAGTCAATCTTGAACCAATTGACACAATTCTTGGAATGCGGTGAGATAGGTATAGTATCTACCCGTGTACAAAATTTCAAGTCAATCGGTTCAAAATTGACCGAGTTACAGTGGAAAACAGACGAAAATAACAGACGAAGAAAACCACCGCCCAAGTAGCGCGATACCCTAGGTAGATATCCTATACACACAACCATTAGGTAGACACTACAGACAGGACAGCAAAAGGGACTAGCAATGTAAGATATTACTTAAATTTGTACATAACTATGTTGAACTTAAGCTAAATGATTAAATATAATTGCAGCTAAAAGCAAGCTTAATAATAAAACAAAAACGAGTTTTGCTCTTTGGATCGTCCGAACAACGGTTCCTGGCCAACAGGTGCATTACGCGGTACCGCGTAAAAAAACCGCGTTATTTAAAAAAAAAACGTCGTAAAAAAACCGCGTTATTTAAAAACCCGTCGTAAAAAAACCGAGTTTTTTTTTTTAAACACGCGCAAAATAGTCAGGATTACATCTAACGTGACTTGATTTTTTTTGGAATTTTTTACGACGTTTTTTGAAATAACGCGGTTTTTTTTACGACGGTTTTTAAAATAACGCGGTTTTTTTACGCGATTTTTTTTACGCGGTACCATTACCGTCGTAAAAAAAAACTTCAGTGTAATTTCGAGTAAGTGTAGTCTAGACTAGAGTCTAGATGTAGTTTGTAAAACCTTCCTGATTAAACAAATAAACCGCAAGCTCTGAAGAAGATCCCAACATCTGGATCGAAACGTTGGCGATGAGATAAGAAAATCAATGCTTTTCTTGGACTGAAAGCCGAAATCCCACGAGAAATAAGTCAACTTCCCAGTCGAACCTCTACAAGTTATTGATAAAGTATGTACAATAATTATAATACATTTCTTGACGTATGATCAAATTCTGACTACGGGTTGCTACGCCGGTAATCGCATGCACCTAGTGTAGTCTTACTTGTAATATTATTGACATGTGACGTCATGTGACAAGATCCCACATTGTTTCCTACAACTTCCATCGATTATTTCTTACGGTGGCCAAATAACCCCACTAAAGGAGGGACTAGTAAGAGTAAATTTACGCTTACTACTTCTTTCTGTTCAGGTTATCAACTACCTACTTGTGTTTTTTTTTTTCTACTCAATTCTTCACCCACGGAGGCGTTTTGTTTTTGCTAGCAGCGATCGGCTTCCTTTCTAAAGTATGTTGCCTTTGGTTTGTTGTGCCAAATTTCGCTCGATTTAGGCATGTTTTATTTACACCGGCAGAGCATTTTCGAAGCTCTCTCAGATTCGCTACCGCTGGTTGTGCCCATTTATGGGCGTTTTAATTGCATAATGTGGACGACATGGACAAATAGAAATGAGCTGCTGGTCAATGGGACTGGGTAACTCTGCTTCTACAATGTAGTGATGTAGTGCTACTTTATATATTCTTTGTTGTACATCTGTACTGAAGGACCAACATTTCTTTTTATATACCTGCTACGTCAATAAAAGCGTGTCACATTGTAGCTACAAGAATTTGTCAGCAGCACTAATAGGAGGATTATTCAGACTGTTCGCTTCATTTCACATTCAAGTGCGTTTGATTGCGCAATTTTCTCCACAACTGTTACTGTCAAGGAGCAACTTTGGGGACCAGCAATGGCAAAACTGAATTTGCTGCAAAACGAAATAAACCGTAGGTATATCTGAACCATATTCACCGCCTAGCGTCGTCCGTTGGCTGGCGATTTACATAGTAGCAGTCAGCTTCGCCGTCCGACATCTATACTAAAGGCAAAGAAATGCAAATGTTTATCATTTCCATTGGGTCCTGTTGGAGGTCTGGAGTCTGGAGGCGAGGTTCACATTTACATTTACATTTTCCCACTGTTGATTGCATTTACGCTGAGCATTTTTTGACCCGCTGAATCGATAGGATTTATTCGTAAGTTTAAATTGGGTTTGTAGGATGGAGGAAAGGACCAGCTTTCAGAAAAAAAAACATGTTTATTGAGCTACGTTACTACGCGACTAATGGGTCAGTAGGGGCAAATTTCGAATACCTGGGAATGTGTACGGCCTAGTTAGGTCTGTAGATGATTTCAACGTTAATAAATCTCGCATTATGAGTTTTCAACTTTTGGATCTCTTTTGTCGTTATTTTACCTTTCATAACTCAAATATTTATACTTGAAAAACACCTAATATTCAGATAAGTTCGTCATCAATTGTACCTAATGTTATCTGATAACCAACCTCGGAGAACCATACCACCGAGTTGGTCAATCATGTTCAAGCTCACCTAAGTGCAGTAACCTGTGTATACCTTCTGTTCAGCAAAATTCCTTAACGCAATGATATCTCTTACCATGAACCGGCCCAGCCCAGTAGCTTTGATTGCAGCCGCTCGCCTTCTCGGTATCTTATCAATGTAATCACTTTCCCATTCATCCAATACCACAGCCACAATTTGCATGACTGATTATAGATCTTCGGAAACAACATGATTGATCAATCGCCTGACTGCTTGTTGCACTTGCTCACTCAACCCTGCAACTCTCAGCGATTGCAATCTGCGAGCACATGCATGCTAGTGTTAGGCCTTTTCCATGCCCGATATCGATTGGTTGGAAGCTCGTGAAAGTTTTGCAAACATGGACTTTTGCAGGTTTGATTTGGTGTTTTCCGCTCCGGACTCGCCGCGTACCTACTTGCCAAGTGAGAGCCCCGGCTTATTGGGCGGGTTGGTCTAGGTAGGTACCGGTAAACACCATCATCATCATCCACCTTACCACGTTCCTCGACGATGTCGATGACGGACGGATGAGACGGTTGAGTTGGGCTGCATGCCGTGCGTCCACGAGCGCATTTTCCTGTTTTTTGCCCGAACCGGCGCGCCGTGATGTGTGTGCGATGCACTTTCTATCCACCTGATGGCGTTAACCAGTTGTCGGTGTATTAAGTATAAGTACCACGGAGCTGTAACTGATGCGCAGATTGTTTTCTCGCTGTTTCGATTGTTGTTGTAGGAGCAAACACACACACTTTTCTTTTCGGACATGATGAGATGAAAATTGACGGAGGTATGTGAAGAATTCAGCAATTAGCCGATTTCAGCATTGGGCATTGCAAAGAGTCACTGTACCGCAAAGCATGTTGCATTCCTCTGAGCCTCTAACTGAAAATGACCAGATCAAGTCGTGAAGGCCGGGCAATAAACCGTGCTCGCAGTGTCAGACAGGAAATTTAATTTGTTTTTATTATGACACTCACAGCGACGACGCAGCATGTGCGACACTCAACTTGACGGCTTCGAGCTCCCCAAAAATGAAAGGTTGTAGAAAAACTCGTGCTTTCTCACAGTGATTCATTTTTAAGTTTGCACAAACAGCTCATGAAGTATCGATCTGAATACTAACTCGATACTTGATGGGCTACAACTCATAGCGATGAGTTTACGCCGACTGTCAGTCGTCCTGAAGAGTCCTTAGGTCCTCCTCAACTTCCTAAAACCAACGTGTACGTGACCTACCACGAATTTCTCCAGAAATTTTCGTTGGGATTTATTCAGGAGTTTTTTGGAACTAGTCCAAGTGTTCAGGATTTATTTTCCTGGTATTCCTCCATGACTTTGTTTCAGAGATTTTCAGAACTTCCTTCATAGATTGCTTCAGAAATTCGTACACGTACATGCATACCTTCAGAAATGTCTGAAGGATTTTTTGAGGGATTCTATACAGATTTCCTCTAGCAATTTTTCTTAGGGATATCTCCTAAAATTTCTCGAGTAATTCTTGTTGGAATGCCTATAGCAATTTCCCAACAAATTCCTCTTGATGTTTCTCCAGAGATTTGTTATAAATGACGCTCCGTATCATTCCGGAGCAAATCAATAAATTCCGAAAGTCTCCCTACCTGGCTTCATTGATTACGAAAATACCGTCTCAATCTCGGAAACATGTGGGAAGCCCTCAGGCGCAAGGGTCTCCCAGAGAAAATCCTCGGCCTCAATGAAGCACGACACAGGGCATTTTCGTGCAGAATACTGCACAACGGTGTTCTGTCCGCTCCCATCCGGGTCGTTGCTGGAGTGAGGCAAGGATGTATACTATCACCGCTACTGTTCCTCATCGTAATCGACGAGATCCTGGTTGGTGCGATAAACCGCGAGCCAAATCGTGGATTGTTGTGGCAACCTTTTTCCATGGAGCACCTAAATGACTTCGAACTGGTTGATGACGTTGTTCTTCTAGCTCAACGGCACTCTGATATGCAGAGCAAGCTCGATGATCTTGCCAATCGCTCCTCAGCGGCAGGTCTTACCATCAACGTCAACAAGACCAAATCGTTGGATGTAAACACGGTCAACCCTTCCAGCTTCAGGTAGCTCGGCAATCAGTGGAGAATGTTGAAAGCTTCCAATATCTTGGTAGCCAAATGGCGACCGATGGCGGCACCAAGATCGACATAGGTGCACGGATTAAGAAGGCGAGGGTTGCTTTTGCGAGTTTTAGAAATGTATGGAAAAACAACCAGATTACCACCACCATCACCAATCCATCACTAAAATCCGAATTTTCAACTCAAACGTGAAATCTGTGCTGCTATACGCCAGTGAAACCTGGTGTGTATCAGTGGAGAACACGTAACGGCTGCAGGCATGGCTGCAGGTCTTCATCAATAGATGCCTACGGTACACGGGAAAAAAAAATCGTTGCCGGATCCATGACTAAAATGTTATGAAATCATAAAACTTGTCGCTTCATGATATTGTAACTACAAGTCATGATATCGTGACGTTAACAACGATTATCATGAATAATAATAACTGATTCCATCAACAAAAGCCATGGCCGTCAAAAGCGTTATGAAAAAATTAAGCTCGTTTTCATAAATTGAATACCATAAAGCTGAGTCATGGTAGCATGGTTCTGAGTCATAATACTATGACGCTGAGTCATCTCAACCAGACGCTGAGTCGTATAAAAATAACGCAGAGTCATAAAATCATGAATCACAACAAACGAATTTGGGCACTGTAAGCGTTACGCAAACCCTCGCACAGAATCACCTACGCCATTTTTGTCACTTCTGTCAAGGCGCCTTTTGTGAGCGGCAGTGTTTTCCGGTGAGATTTTTTTTGGTTTTCAAAAAAGTGTTGTGATTTGTTCTTACTTAAATAGTAGTAAACTATATAATTATTGAACTACATTCCAGAAGTTGAAAGTGAAAAAACTCCATATTCCGGCACAAAACTCCGCCCAGCTTCATCAGCAGCAGAACAATCAAGCTCACGCACAATTCCGGCACAAAATTTTGGCCAGCTTCATCAGCAGAAGAAAAAAAAAACGGTATTATTGACAAATACCAGAATCATAAAAATTACTTCAATTTTCAGGAACCTTGTTCATGATTTCAGAGTGCGTGCTTCACGATAACATGACCTTAAATGCCGTTTTGCACCAATTATCCGATAGTATAAATTACAACCCAGATAACCACATATCGCATAAGAATGTGCAGGTGAAATCGCTTTTCCTTTCATCGGAAATCACATTCGCTAAAAATGCAAAATGTTTCTGCAAAAGTTACAAATTCAATTGCATATCAATCATAATTGCGATTTGTTTACGACAATCTTCGTTGAAAATGGGAAAAGCTATAAAAAACGTGATTTGAACTCACTATAAGTGTTACGAAATGACACATCATATATTGGGTAAAAGAATATCAATCGAAATCGCATAGACTTGGTGAAAATTGTCGACCAAACGTCGTATCGTGGCGATTAGCACTATTGGAAGTGACACTGCTTATAAAGTGTACTTTGTCCAAAATTCTTCCTACTTTCATGAATGCACAATTATTCTACATACTCAAAGACTAATTGCTTAATTTTTAGCACATTCTGGTACGAGATATTTACACACATAACAGATACATATTACACACCCCTGCCATCCGGAACTTGCCTGTCACCATCGCACCATCAAGAGTGTATATTTCAATGCATTAGACGTACTTACATTTTGTAATCTTCGCTGGAATACTGAAGTCCACCAACTATCTTCTACATTTATTCTACTAATAGTCTTGCACGGTTTCTTCACCTGCAAAGTATGAAACCGTTCATAGTGCACTGAAATAGTCGCCGCCACCGCGGTGCACCGCGTTCAATTTACACACCCACTGGCAACCCACATCTCACCCGGCAATGTATGAGCTCAAACTTGCCATGCTCGGTCAGCTGCTTCCGGATCTATGCTAAGGCTACACTGTCTCTAGCTCCTGATGTCCTGATCTTCAAGTTGGACCTTCAAGTGTCCGGATTTCTCCTACTTCTGTATGCATCATGCAGATTCCGGACGGTTGCTTGAAACAGCACACTCCTCGGTGAACGCGAGATGTTTTTCCTCATTTTTCCTACCGTATCCAACGGTTTTCCACAGATAAAGGTCTGTCGAGAGAAAAACTTGGCAAACACCTGTTTTTTCACTGGGAAAATACCTGGTTAATCCGGTTAATCCGCGAGGCCGTAATTGAATTTACTTTTTTTCCGCGACGACGACGACGACGACGTGCCGGCGTTACGAACAATGTAAACAAGACTAGCTTTATATGGTGCAATTCAAAATCGTTTCAAATTGTATAAACTGACAGGTCACGGTATGATGCATCGAATCAGAGAAACATCGTATAGAATCGCATCGACTTAGAGGGAATTGCCACCCAGTCTTCATAACAGAATTTGAGGAAAACATTATTGAGGGCAACAAGCTTAGATGCTTGGGTTTATGTTAGCCACAATTTACACTCCCTTCAAGAATGGTAAGCTGACACAGTGGTATGATCTCAGACTGTAAATCTAGAGGTTCTATGTTCGAGGCTGATGTCTGCCTTTTTTATTTCATTGGTTTGTTGCATCGTAATACTTATCAATGAAAGTCGTTCTAATCGTTTTTTGTCGACAGTTTTTGACATCGTATTATTAGTCATGGAAAATCGAAAACAGTCGTCGGAAGTATCTATATGGCCTCCACTTTGGTACGTAAATAGCGGTTTCATGCACTTTATACGATTGAATAAGTTCTTATATGATGATGCATTGCTCAAATTATGTAGCCCAAAATGTTAACTGGGAAGTACTAGAATCATGCATACTGCTTATGTTTTTATAACATTAGGTAATCAATTTAGAACATGCTTTATGATGACATGACCAGTACTACCATTTTTCGCAAATCGATCCAGTACCATAAATGACAAATACTTGCACCATGAGTAATGCTCAAGCTTTCATAAATTTAGTTCATAGTTTGAGTACGCACTTCATGATAATATGAACCGACTTACCAAATTTCGCTAATAAAACTGGAACCATAAATGACAACTACTAGTTCTATGAATACCGCTTCTGGTTTTATGAATCTAGTTAATAGTTCTGGTATTCATGGGCATGATAGCATGACTTAACTTACAAATTTTTGTCAATAAATATGAAAAACGTAACGCCAAGGTGACGTTACAGCAACATGAATCATGAAATTATGACCTTTTTTGTGGTGTATATTTATAACATGAAAACACACATTTTACGCAAAATCATGACTCATTTAGCAGGTTTCAAGCAGCGGATTTTTTCCCGTGTATATAATTCGTGCATGGTGGTCTCACAATTGGATCTCCAACGTGGAGTTCCATCGTCGATGTCATCGAAAGTCGATAGCTACAGAAATTCGGGAGCGAAAGTGGAGGTGGGTCGGCCACACTCTACGCAGGGGCGGAAACGAAATCTGCAAACATGCGTTAGACTGGAACCCAGCAGGACAACGCAGCAGAAGCAGACCAAGAGGCTCATGGCGGCGCAGCCTCAACATCGAAATCAAGCAAGTCGACAGAAATGTGACCTGGCCACAGGTCAAGGCGATGCACAGTGGGATCATTTTGAAAAAAGACGATCAAAACCTCTAAGAGCCGTTTGATGACATTTTAGCATATAGGTGTCTTTGGAAGATATGTTCAGAAAAATCTTTTCTATTTTTGTGCATATTCACTGTATGGTAAAACTGTAGGGTGAACCCGAGCAAAAAAATATTTTTTCAAAATAATTTTTTAGAGGGTAGATGTCTTCAGCAAAGTTGTAGAACAAGTAATTTCAAGTATCTTTGCTGAAGACACCATATAGTTTGGACTTCATTTTTTGGGAGAAAATATGAAAGTTTAAAAAACAACCTCAAAATCAGTTTTTTGAACTTTTCCATGATTATATCGTAAAATTTCAACGTGATATGTTCTACAAGTTTGTGGATACTACTGGAATACACAATCTTGCTGAAGACACCAACTCTGTAAAATTGAAAATTGCTCCAGTAAACCAATTTTTTTTTCAAAATTTTTCACTATTTTCACTATTGAATATTTTTTGAATAGGCACTTTTTGGCAGCCGTGCTATCAAAATTTCAATGCTTTATCATGTCCAGAATAGACCAAAAGTGACTTAACAATCGGGTCTGATAAGGCACTTTGATTTCTGATGCTATTTTAATAGTCATTTTTTCGAAGAAAATATTCACAAATTTCATACAAATCATTTAATACAAACTGAGAACTCACGAAAACATTTCGACATTAATATTTGTTAATGAAAATAGTGTTCTTGTTGAAATAGTCTACATTTCTAACACTGTGGTTGACTTTACATTGAATACCCGACAAAAAATATCGCTTTTTAAATTTTTAGATGAGATAGAAACTCACTATTGAATATTTTTTCAGTAAGCACCTTTTGACAGCCGTGCTGTCAAAATTTCTATGGTTGATTATGTCCAGAATAGACCAAAATTGACTTAACAATCGGGTCTGATAAGGCACTTTGATATCTGAAGCTATTTTAATAGTAATTTTCAAAGAAAATATTCACAAGTCTCATACAACCTTTCGATATTATTTTTAGCTCATCCAAGTAGTAATTCTAAATAAAAAAAAGAAGTTAAATAAATGAAGACTATTTCAACTGTTAGTGTCATTTATTTTGAACTACAAATTTTGAAAGAGGGAAACGCCTCTTTGAGTGATTTCCTCATCTACGAAATCTTTCTCAAAAAGGCACAAAAACTTTTTGTCTTTTCAAAAAATCGTTATAATATAAACTTAAAACTAAAGGCTCCTCCGGAAAAGTATCCATAATCGAGAATTGATCTTGATGCGGATTTGTCAAGGTAATATGTCTACAAAGGTAATATGTCTACGACGAAGGAATCTTGAAAATCATGGACAGGAATCGACCTAACGGACGCAGTTTTATTTTATTTTTTTTTATTTTCAACACAAAACTTGTAGAGGCATTCATTATATTTTCGCTTTTTTAGTTTTATAACCGAAGTTATAATGTTAACAAAGCAAATGAAAAAAAAATGTTATCATTGTTTTAGTTGATTGATTAATGTATGTATTTTAACATAAACAAATGCATTGGGAATTACAATAAAAAGTTAGATAAAAAACACAGTTTTTAATTGGTATTAAAAACTCATCTGAAAATATAAAAAGCGACATTTTTTGTCGTATATTTAATGTAAAGTCAACCACAGTGTTAGAAATGTAGACTATTTCAACAAGAATACTATTTGGATTAACAAATATTAATGTCGAAAAGTTTTCGTGAGTTCTCAGTTTGTAATAATTGATTTGTATGAAATTTGTGAATATTTTCTTTAAAAAATGATCATTAAAATAGCATCAGAAATCAAAGTGCCTTATCAGACCCGATTGTTAAGTCACTTTTGGTCTATTGTGGACATGATAAAGCATTGAAATTTTGATAGCACGGCTGCCAAAAAGTGCCTATTCAAAAAATATTCAATAGTGAAAATAGTGAAAAATTTTCAAAAAATTGGTTTACTGGAGCAATTTTCAATTTTACAGAGTTGGTGTCTTCAGCAAGATTGTGCATTCCAGTAGTATCCACAAACTTGTAGAACATATCACGTTGAAATTTTACGATATAATCATGGAAAAGTTCAAAAAACTGATTTTGAGATTGTTTTTTAAACTTTCATATTTTCTCCCAAAAAATGAAGTCCAAACTATATGGTGTCTTCTGCAAAGATACTTGAAATTACTTGTTCTACAACTTTGCTGAAGACATCTACCCTCTAAAAAATTATTTTGAAAAAATATTTTTTTGCTCGGGTTCACCCTATAGTTTTACCATACAGTGAATATGCACAAAAATAGAGAAGATTTTTCTGAACATATCTTCCAAAGACACCTATATGCTAAAATGTCATCAAACGGCTCTTAGAGGTTTTGATCGTCTTTTTTCAAAATGGTCCCACTGTGCGATGGCTGGCAATCGCCCAGGATAGAAATCTTTCAAATAGGCCCTCTGCACCACCGTAGGTGCCCAGGACTGAAAGTAAGTAGTCGTTTAGATAGAAATTCCTTTGCAGTTTCTTGCGAAATTATATCCAGCAATTCTAGCAGGAAACTTCTCAGAGATTTCTGTGGAGTTTTTTTTCGCAGATTTTTTCAGAGATTTTTGCAAGAATTCACCTATGGATGACTTCAGATTTTTTTTCCCAGGAAATCTTTCAGAAAAGGTTACTGGAATTCCTCTAGAGATCCTTTCAGCTATTCCTCCATATATTATCCTGGAATACACTGGAATTGCTTTTTATGCACATGGGTGGCGGCGCATAAATTAAAAATGTTCATAATTAAAAAAAAGGCATAAAAAGAGAGAAATTTGTAATTAAATTAAGTTTGGACATTGATGAGGGGTTCTAGTTCGAGAGAATAGGTCTGTTCATGGGCATTTGAATAAGGGCTTCTGGGTTTCCAGAGAGCCCAAAAAAAACGGGTTCCAAGGGGCTTCAGGGGCGTCTCAGGGGGTTGCTTTATGGGATTTGAGGAGCCTTGTAAGGCTTTGTTCGCGTTTTAACCTTAGTAGGATGTTGGAGTCAATACGAACCAGACAGGCACGCTGAACGTGCATGCCATCGTGGTGCGAAAACTCGAACATCTTAGAAGGAATAATGCGATTACGGCGAATTCAGGACACTTCAAAAGTAATAATGGGGACTTAGATACATTTCAAGTGGCTTTAAGAGCAATTCAGGGGATCTCAGAAGTTTTTAAAGGTCGCCTTTCAGAGGCCTTTCAGAGTGAGTCATTTCACAGAATTTCACGAGGGTTCATGAACATTTCAAGGGTGTTCCTTGGGGTTTTAGGGGCGTTTGATAGCATTTCAGGGGCGTTTCAAGAGGTTTTCAGGTCCATTTCAGGGGGTTTGTGGAGCCTATTGAAGGCGTCCAAAGTGGTTCCAGAGACATTACAAATTTATTTTGATTATTTCAAGGCCGTTTTAATGGGATTACGAAGATTTCAGGGCCGTTTCGAGGCATTTAGGTCAGGGCCGTATCAGGGGGTTTCAAGAACACCTTTAAATCAAAGGGCATTTCAGGTGCGTTTCAAGAGATATTGGAATGGGGGCTCTGAAAATCCTCTGAAACTTCCTGAAAAACCTCCAAAATCTCTCTAAAACCCTCTTGAACCCTATGCAACGTACCTGAGAACCTACGAAACCCCCGAAACGCCAGCGTTACGCCTCTGAATCCCGCCAAAAGAGATCTGAAATTTCTTGAAATGCTTCCAAAATCCCCTTAAAACTCCCTCGGACTCCATGTAACGCAGCTGAGACGCTCTGAAACCCCCAAAAACACCTGCTTAACGCCTCTGAGTCCCACCGAAATAGTTCTGAAACTTCCTGAAATGCCTATAAAATCCTCCAAAAACCCTCTTGGAACCCATGTAAAACACCTGAGGCCTCCGAAATCCCCGAAAACTCCTCCGTAACACCTCTGAATCCCGACAAAAATGCTCTGAAACTTCCTGATATCCCTTCGAAATCTTCATTAATCTCCCTTGTACCCCATGCAACGCACTTGAAATCCTTCAAAACACCTGAAATGTCTCCGAAACCCCCTTAAGACCCACTCGGATCCCATGCAACGCATGCGAGACCCTCGGTAACCCCAAAAAACGTACCTGTAAAGCTTGTTAAACCCGTCAAATATGCTCTCAAATGTTTTCGAAAACCCTCCTAAGATCTCCTGGTACTCCGCTGAAACACCCCTGCAAGCAACCCTCCTTTGCTCTCCCCTATAAACACTCCCTGGTCGCCGTTGCAATAGTTACCGTCATTATTAAATTTTCTTGTGCACATTATCGGTTCGGAGTAACTTTCTCCCTTTTTATACAAGGCATTGGAGAGAATCACAAATTACTTACAAAGAATTACTCCACACAGATCGAAAAAAGAGTGTAAAATTCTGTGACATATGATGCACATAATTGGAGCGTGGGATATCGCAGAAGTTTACATGACATATCATGTAAAGTTCATGAAATATCATGTAAACTTCCATTATATGTCATGTAATTCAGCATGACTCTGAGAGTTTACATGACATATAACACAAATTTACATGATATATCATGTAAACCATCATAACACTAAGTTTACATGACTAAAATGAAGTTTACATGACGTGTAAACCTCATTATTTTTATCTGTGCAGAGATTTCCTCGGGCCTTTCTTCTAAAATTCCACCACGAATTTCACTCTTGAAAATTGTAGAAAGTCTAGAAGTTCCTCCAGAGATATATCCAAGGACTGCCTCATAAATGAATTTTAGGATTTATTCAAACCTTTCCTCAGTGATTCATTGAAGAATGCCTCCAGAACTTTGGATTTTAAGCATTTTCGCATGACTTTCTATCATCTCTAAAAATATGTACAAGCTATACTTCAAAGCATTTCTCCAGAGGTATCTCTAGGAGCTCTTTCAGGGATTGATTAAGAAATTTCACCGGGGATTCCTTCAGAAGATTTTCAAAGATGTTCATTAGAAATCTCTTCGCTACTACTTCATATATTCTTTAAGGAATTTCTTCAGAAATTTCTTCTACAATTTCTCTATGTGTGTTTTCTTGGAATTATTTTCAGAACTCCTCTAGAAGTATCGTTACGGAAAAATCTCAGGGATTTCTTTTAGGTATTCCTCCAAGGAATATTCCGAGAATTCCAAGACAGCTTCCGGAGATTTCATCAGTGATTTTAGCTCAGGAATCCTTCGAGATGGTTTCCTTCTAGGAATATCCACAGTTATCTTTGGGAGTTCTTTCAGGGATTCTCTGTTGGGATTCCTTTGGAAATCCAAAAATTCCTCTGGTAATATATTTTGTGCAATTTCTGGACGAAATACTGAAAAATCTCTGGAAGAGTCTTTGAAGCAATCCCAGACGATGTTTATAACGGAATTGTAGAAATAATTAAAAAAAATTGTAGGAATTTCTGTAAATCAAAGATACATAAAAGTTTGATGATAATCGAGATTCAATGATAGTCATAATGGAAAAATCCCTGGAGGAATTCATGCAGAATTCACTGGATAAATCTCTGAAGTAATTTCTAAGGGAGCGTATCTGATGTGATGGTTAAAGCCCGTGACTATTACGCCGAGGACCTGGGATCGAATCCCACTCCAGACATACTCACAAAATGTGAGTTCTTCCTTCGGAAGGGAAGTAAAGCGTGGGTCCCGAGATGAACTAGCCTAGGGCTAAAAATCTCGTTAATACAAATAAAAAAAAAGTAATTTCTGGAGACATTCCTGTGGATATTTCCAATGGAATTCCTGGAGAAACTCCAAAGAAAATCTATGGAGGAGTTCGCGAATAAAACCTGATATAGTTCTGTAGGAATCACCGGATACAAAATAAAAAAACCTCTAGCTGAAAGAATTTCTTAAGCAATCTTTGAATGAACTTCTGTATGCTGAGATAAGCCAACCTGAAAATTTAAATATCAAATAATAAAACAATTCTGGGTCTCTGAAGAAAATTATGAAGAAATCAATGGGATAACTTCTGATTTCTTCAGAAGGATTTTCTAGAGGACACTTTAGAAGAGTTTCTGAAGTAATCCCTGGAGAAGTTTCAAAAGGAATTCTTGGAAAACTTCTTAAATTCTCGTCGAATTTTCTGCAAAAAAAATCTTCAGGGCATATTTGAAGGCAGCCTAAGATAAATTGCTTGAAAACTCCCTGAATGATTTTTTTAAAGAATCTTTGAAAGATTTATGATTCCTTGAGTAATTTCTGAAGATATTCATGGTGTAGTTTTGGATGGAATCCACAGAAGATTGATTTGTTCAAGGAATCTCTGGAGAAATTTCTAAAAGAAACTTTGGCAGAATGTTTCAATGAATCCCTGGAAAATTATTTTAAGGAGTTTTGAAAGTTTTTTTTTGATGAAAACTTTGGAAAACGTTCTTAAATAACCTTTTTAAAATCTCTGACAAAATTAAGATATTTTTATTTTCTAAATGTGATCGGTGGATAATGCAGAAGTTACAACGGGAATTCTTCGAGGAGATTGTACTGAAATTGCTTCCGGAGTTACTACAATAATCTGGCATCTCCTCTATGTGCTGCCACGGGAATTTTCCCAGATGCCCAGATGTTAATACTGGAATTTCTCCAGCTGTTCCTGAGAGAAAAGGTCGTGGCGTTACTGCAAAAGTTCGTTTAGGGAGTTGATACAGTATTTTTTCCAGAAGTTTCACTGAGAACTCATCCAGGAGTTACCACAGGATTCTCTCCAGAAGTTCTTCAAGAAATATCACTAGGAGTACCTATGGGAATTCATCGAGGACGTCAGGAGGCGCAACAAGAGTTACTTCGGGAATAATCCAGTAATTAATACGAAAATTCTCCCTACAAGTTTCTGCAGGAGTTTTTACGGAGAATTCTCTAAGAATTAATACAAAAATTACCCAAGAAGCTCTGCAAACCTTCCCAAGAGTTGTTCCGGATATCCCTCCAGAAGCTTTTCCGGACATTCACCAGGATTAGTTCATTATGAAATTTCCTCTGGAGCTTCGTTAGGAGCAATTATAAGAATTCTTCAAAAAATTTCTCTTGGTACATCTTAAGGACTTTCTGTAGGTGTTTCTCAGAGAATTTCAAATAAAAGAGTCTTCAGTATTCCGCCAGGACTACGGGATTTCTTCAATAAGTTCTGCTGGTTACACTTCTTAGAGTTGCTTCAACGATTCCTACAGTAGCTCCTTATCTGGTATTCGTTTAGAAGGTTATTTTTATTTTTATTATTTTTTTTTATTTTTTTATTTAACTTAGGCTAATTCTTTACATGTTTAGGAGTTCCTCCTCTGCGCTTTCTCATGGGGTTTTTTCCCGGAGTTGGATTCAGAATTTCATCAGGTGTTTCTTGTCTGGAATGGTCCGAGGAGTTTTTCCCAAGAAATTATGTCGGACATAAATTATCTTTGCTGGTGATCCATGAGTTCATCTGCATGGATTTTTCATGGAGTTCCTCCCTTGAGAATCTTTCGGCAGCTACTGTTTTGGCATTTTTCGATATTTTTTTGATCTAGAATTATTGAATAAATTTCACCAAAAGTACTCCAGAGTTCATGTTCTTCAAAATCTTAAGAAGCTTTTCTCCTGAACTTCTCATTCAAAGAGTTCTTTCTCTGGGATTCTTCCAGAATTTTTTTCACTGTGATGTAAAAGTTCATGGAGAATTCCTTTAGATGATGCAGGATTATTCTATTTGAATTTTTTTTCTCTCAGATATGAATTTTTAAAAGTTTCTTCGTGAAGTCTATTTATTTATTTCAATTTAAAAAAATGCAACTTCCTTCCATGTTTTTCAAGCTCATTAAGTTTTCTTTAGAAACTACTCCCTACGTTGCGTCTGAGAATTTTGCAGACGTTCCTGTAGGAATTTCTGCATAATATATCTTGTATCTTGAATTCCATAGTTTTTTATAGGCTTTCCATAAATTTCACTTCAAATCTCTACAATACCTTCTTTGGGAAATCGCTGATGCAATTTTACGAAAAAAAGCGAAAGAACTCCAAGAGAAACTCCCGGAATTATCCCAAATACAGGGGATAGACAAAATGATCGGGACAGGCAAAATTTTCACTTTTCTAAAAATGTTCACTTACTTACAGTAAAAATTTGAGAATATTTGATGCACTTTTTGAAAAGTTACAGCTAGTTGAACATTTTTTGAAAAGAGAAAATTCATCCTGTTGTTACGGGTATAAATATTTGTTACAATAATAAGACAGAATAATTGTTTAATGTGTTCAAAGTTTAATATTCGTGCGTTCTTTGTGCTACATGTCGGATTTTAACTTGTAAATATCACCCTAGTAATAATTAACATTTATAGGGTTCTGGCAGGATAGAGGCCAATGAAGCGCAATCCTATTTCGATTGCCAACATTCAGGCCATCTCGGGCCGCGATTAAATACTAGATACGTAAACCTTTCCCTGACACAGACTTCAAGTCATAGAGCTCTAGTATCGAAACCCGAAACGGGATGCCCGATTAGGATTAGTTTTCCTAGACAAAACCAAGCTATGAACACAGCAACAAATGATGTGAACTAAAAGGCAAAATGCCAACTAAAATACAATTTCAGGATGACTGATGGACCCAAACTAATACATGAAACCTCATCATCCTGTGATCGGAAGATGTTATCCATCTGGATAACAGGGAACATTTATGTTATATGTTGTGCTGTGTCCACTTGTGACGTTTCTTCTTTGTGCATTTATAAGGTTCTCTGTGTATCGTGAAGTGATAATACTTTGTAATAATTAATTTCTTTTATTTTTGTAACATGGCGCCCAACGTGGGGCCCTTGCATTTGTAGGGGTCCATGTTGTATTTTTGTAAGATGGCGCCCAACTAAAAAACCCCGTGTATACAAATGAAAGCTAGTTGGAAGGATTATAACTTCAGTCTTAAGGCCATTTTATTTTTGTGGACAGTGCTCCTCCACAAAAGTAAAGTTTAGTTGAAGTAAGATTCGTTACGTGATTTGGAAAGCAGTTTGGCTTTCGGGTAACAATCTTTTTTTTTGAGTAAAGGTGTTTTCTGGGGACTTGTTAGTCCTGTTCACCGCTACGTTTCTGGAAAGCATTGTGGCTTTCGGGTAGCACAACTCATTTTGGTTTTGTTTTGAGTTTAGTGAGTTTAGGTTAAGTTATTTGTCTTTATCGTAGTGTTGAGTGTATGGCCTTAACACTATTGTTATAAAGGATACGAAGCATATGGGAGCTGAATTTTTCGTGAATCGGTGAACGATTCACGAAAAATTCTTGCTCAAACGTTGGATTGTGTTACGGGTATAAATATTTGTTACAATAATAAGACAGAATAATTGTTTAATGTGTTTAAAGTTCAATATTCGTTCGTTCCTTGTGCTACATGTTGAATTTTAACTTGTAAATATTACCCTAGTATTAATTAACATTTATAGGGTTCTGGCAGGATAGAGGCCAATGAAGTGCAATCCTATTTCGATTGCCAACATTCAGGCCATTTCGGGCCGCGATTAAGGCTCAAATGAGAATTGCATATTATCCGGAACTGAAAAAGCACTTTTCTCCAGAATGACAAAAAAGCGAACAAAACCAGTGTGTCCGATTCTCATAATTGACTAAATAAACAATCGGACATTCTTATTTTCTCTGATTTGTTGATCATTTTAGAAAAAAGTGCTTTTTTAGTTCTGGGATATTTGCCATTCTCAATGGAGCCTTAAGTACTAGATACGTAAACCTTTCCCTGACACAGACTTCATGTCATAGAGCTCTAGTATCGAAA
The DNA here is from genome assembly GCF_035046485.1 of Aedes albopictus. Classification (NCBI taxonomy): domain Eukaryota; kingdom Metazoa; phylum Arthropoda; class Insecta; order Diptera; family Culicidae; genus Aedes; species Aedes albopictus. The sequence continues at coordinate 140,944,351 of NC_085137.1, read as the reverse complement.
CCCGAAACGGGATGCCCGATTAGGATTAGTTTTCCTAGACAAAACCAAGCTATGAACACAGCAACAAATGATGTGAACTAAAAGGCAAACTGCCAAATAAAATACAATTCCAGGATGACTGATGGACCTAGAACAATTATGAAACCTCGTCATCCTGCGATCGAAAGATGTTATCCATCTGGATAACATGGCACATTTATGTTATGTGTTGTGTTATGTCAATGTGTGATGTTTCTTGTTTGCGCATTTATAAGGTTCTATGTGTATCGTGATGTGTTTATACTTTGTAATAATTAATTTCTTTTATTTTTGTAACATGGCGCCCAACTGAAAAACCCCGAACAGCTAGCCGGAAGGATTATAACTTCAGTCTTAAGGCCATTTTATTTTTGTGGACAGTTAACCTCCATAAAAGTAAAGTATAGTTTAGGTTAGATTTATTCGTTACGTGATTTGGAGAGCAGTTTCGCTTTCGGGTAACAATCTTTTTTTTTTGAGTAAAGGTGTTTTCTGGGGACTTGTTAGTCCTGTTCACCGCTACGTTTCTGGAAAGCATTGTGGCTTTCGGGTAGCACAACTCATTTTGGTTTTGTTTTGAGTTTAGGTTAAGTTATTTATCTTTATCGTAGTGTTAAGTGTATGGCCTTAACACTATTGTTATAAAGGATACGAAGCATATGGGAGCTGAATTTTTCGTGAATCGGTGAACGTTGGATTGTGTTACGGGTATAAATATTTGTTACAATAATAAGACAGAATAATTGTTTAATGTGTTCAAAGTTTAATATTCGTGCGTTCTTTGTGCTACATGTCGGATTTTAACTTGTAAATATCACCCTAGTAATAATTAACATTTATAGGGTTCTGGCAGGATAGAGGCCAATGAAGCGCAATCCTATTTCGATTGCCAACATTCAGGCCATCTCGGGCCGCGATTAAATACTAGATACGTAAACCTTTCCCTGACACAGACTTCAAGTCATAGAGCTCTAGTATCGAAACCCGAAACGAGATGCCCGAGTTTTCCTAGACAAAACCAAGCTATGAACACAGCAACAAATGATGTGAACTAAAAGGCAAAATGCCAACTAAAATACAATTTCAGGATGACTGATGGACCCAAACTAATAAATGAAACCTCATCATCCTGTGATCGGAAGATGTTATCCATCTGGATAACAGGGAACATTTATGTTATATGTTGTGCTGTGTCCACTTGTGACGTTTCTTCTTTGTGCATTTATAAGGTTCTCTGTGTATCGTGAAGTGGTAATTCTTTGTAATAATTAATTTCTTTTATTTTTGTAACACTGTCCCGATCATTTTATCTATCCCCTGTAGAATTCTCTGTGAAACTCCGGAAAGATTTTCCGGTGCAACTACGAAAAACAGCTCCTGAAATAACTTTAGAAGGCATTCCCGAGGAAGTCTAGATGCAAGTTCCGTAGAATATCCAGAAATACTTCACGGAGAAACTTAAGATATTTTTTTGAGAAAAATCTCGAAAAAAAAAACCGAGGGGGAATTCTTGAAAAAAACTCCAGAAAAAAATCCTGAATATACTCCAAAAAAAAAAACACCGGAAAATAATCATAGAGAATTTTTGTAATAAACTCCCATAAGAAATTCGAAAGAGATTTACATAACATTCAGAAATAATACTCGAAGAGTCGAAGGAACTCCGGAAGGAATATCCTCGTGTGTTCCAGGGAAAATTCTTGGCAACCAATGGAAGAAGCTCCTGAAGGAACTCCGAGAAGTATTTTGGGGAAGCAAAATTTTAAATTAAACACTGCTTCGTACCAAATCGAACGCGAGCCACTGCAGTTGCGTTTTGGAGACAAATCACGGATCTTTTTGTTCAGCACTGGATAGTCAACCAACGATCATATGGTGAGACAAGAAAGAAAGGGAATCAAGGCGACGACGACGACAACGCGCGCGCGGAACTGAGCCAGATGCGCGACAGGCACATGTCACTGCACGGTACGGCGCGGCACGGCCCGACTACGGACGGGGCTGGGCGATTTCTGCACGAAAAAGTGGAAATTTATTTCGCAGGTTGGGCTTTTCTCTTTCTCCCGGCACCTAGCTACCTATAGAGCTGCTGCAGCCTTTTACTCTCGTTATGTATGTGAGAAAATAAGCAACAATATTTTATGAGATGTACGATGACATAATTTTTACTCCATTATGACATATGGGCGAATACAACGCGTCGCTTGCGGCGCGGTTGTTCCGCGCTTTTTTCTACTCTTTTGACTTCTTTTGTTTTGGGCAATATATTTGTGCACATGCAACAGCAGCGCGCGGTGATTTTGGCCCATAAATTTATCCACTTTTTTGGGCGATTTGACTAATCTCCGCAGATGTTGATTTGACAGAGAGTGAATGGCGTGAAAACAGATATATAACCACAACAACCGATGATTATTGGATGTATGAATGGTGAGTTTATTAAGTTGTAGTTTAGATGAATATGTAGTGTGATTATGAAGAGCGTAGAATATTTAATTGTAAGTATTCAGTATTATCAGAGCTTGAAATCAATCAGATGCCCATTCGCTCATTTTCTTCATAAGCGGATGTTCATGGGCTAGATTCCCGGCCTCGGTAATTGTATTTTTGGTTTAGTTGCTTTTGTCCCCGAGAGCAGCTGGCACTAACCCTAATTATGCCCACCACTTCTACGGTGCCAGATGCTTGTACATTGGCAAACGGCTACTCATAATCGACCATTAATCGGACTGTAATATAAAGAAAACAGACACACATAGAGATTTCGTGCTCAGCATTCTACCACGATAGATTAGAAAGCGAAAGCACTAAAGAGAGCTCAAATGTGTGTAAGGTGCGGTGAAGTTGGGAAATCGTCTGAACCCCTGTGAAATTCACCGTAATCACATTCCCCCGAAATCCCACTGAAACCTTTCGAATGCTTGAAACTCTTAAAAAAACCCTGAGATTCCCGTAGGCTGTCTTAAGGTCTACTTAAGGTGTACTTAAGCAGAAGCTCCTAAAAACACACTTAACTACACTGTTGAAAATGCTTTGACATCCATGTGCACAACAGAACATGTGCTCGATGAACAAATTGAGATTTGAAATTATGAAAAGAAATCCACGTACTCCGGTGAGACTCGAACTCACGACTTACCGTATTCGGTCGGCCGAGGACCGACCCGTCGAGAGTCCGACTGCACACTAATTGCCATACCAATAAGTGATTGGAAGGCAGTGCCCGAAGCTCTCGACAATTAAAAATAACTTCCTCTCCCGCTTTGACATACATGTGCACAACAGACAATGTGTTAGATGTTCATCTAATCCCATCCGAAGGGGGTTTGGATTGTGTAAAGAAGATAACCATGTGCGATTGTGGAATCGAGTTCAGTTCTAGGCCTGCTGGCGACGGAGATAGTCGAGTGACTCCGTAGCTTGAAGGAATAGAAGCGCCCGTCTAGCGAATTGGGAGTCGTGAGTTCGAGTCTCACCGGAGTACGTGGATTTCTTTTCATAATTTCAAATCTCAATTTGTTCATCGAGCACATGTTCTGTTGTGCACATGGATGTCAAAGCATTTTCAACAGTGTAATTTCCCACATGGCTTGGTCAGCCAAAGCAAAATCAAGAAATTGACATTTGTAAGGTGCTACGGTCACCCTTACCGTATTCGGTCGGCCGAGGACTGACCCGTCGAGAGTCCGACTGCACACTAATTGCCATACCAATAAGTGATTGGAAGGCAGTGCCCGAAGCTCTCGTCAATTAAAAATAACTTCCTCTCCCGCTTTGACATACATGTGCACAACAGACAATGTGTTAGATGTTCATCTAATCCCATCCGAAGGGGGTTTGGATTGTGTAAAGAAGATAACCATGTGCGATTGTGGAATCGAGTTCAGTTCTAGGCCTGCTGGCGACGGAGATAGTCGAGTGACTCCGTAGCTTGAAGGAATAGAAGCGCCCGTCTAGCGAATTGGGAGTCGTGAGTTCGAGTCTCACCGGAGTACGTGGATTTCTTTTCATAATTTCAAATCTCAATTTGTTCATCGAGCACATGTTCTGTTGTGCACATGGATGTCAAAGCATTTTCAACAGTGTAATTTCCCACATGGCTTGGTCAGCCAAAGCAAAATCAAGAAATTGACACTTAACTAACCGATCAGGCTAAGGCCGGGGTGGCCTCTGCTGTACATAGTAGCCATCTCCATTCCACTCGGTCCATGGCTGTTTGTCTCCAGTTCCGCACACTGCATAGTGTCCACAGATCGTCCTCCACCTGGTCAACCCACCTAGCTCGCTGCACACCACGTCTTCTTGTACCAGTCGAATGGCTCTCGAGAACCATTTCAGTCGGGTTGCTCTCCGACATCCTGATGACGTGACCCGTCCATCGTAGCCTCCCGGTTTTCGCGGTGTGGACGATGGTTGGTTCTCTCAGCAGCTGATGCAGCTCGTGGTTCATTCGCCTTCTCCAAGTAGGTACCGTCTTCCATCTGCACTCCGCCGTAGATGGTACGCAACACCTTCCGTTCGAAAACTCCAAGGGCGCGTTGGTCCTCTGCACGTAGGGTCCATGTTTCGTGCCCATAGAGGACTAACGTTTGTAGATAGTTATCTTCGTGTGACGGTGAACTTTGTTCGATCGTAGAGTTCTACGGAGTCCAAAGTAAGCTCGATTTCCTGCCACAATGCGTCTCTGAATTTCTCTGCTGGTGTCGTTGTCGGCGGTCACCAGTGAGCCCAAGTACACACATTCTTCAACCGCCTCGATATCATCACCGTCGATAGAAATTGGGAGTGGCGGGCGCGGTGATACCTCCCTGGAGCCCGTTGCCATCATGTACTTTGTCTTTGACCCATAGATGACTATTGCGATTCGCCTGGCTTCACTCTTTAGTCGGATGTACGTTTCCGTCAGCGTCTCAAATTTACGAACTATAACATCAATATCATCAGCGAAACCAAGCAGCTGAACGGACTTCGTGAAAATCGTTCCACTCGTGTTTATCCCCGCTCTCCTAATTATACCCTCTAAAGCAATGTTGAACAGCAAGCACGAAAGACCATCACCTTGCCGTAACCCTCTGCGAGATTCGAAGGGACTCGAGAGTGTCCCTGATACTCGAACTACTCACATCACTCGATCCATCGTTGCCTTGATCAACCGTGTCAGTTTGTACGGGAATCCGTATTCGTGCATAATCTGCCATAGCTGTTCTCGATCGATTGTATCATACGCCGATTTGAAATCGATGAACAAGTGATGTGTGGGCACGTTGTATTCGCGGCATTTCTGCAACACATGGCGGATGGCGAACATCTGGTCCGTTGTAGCGTGTTCACCCATAAATCCAGCCTGATATTTCCCCACGAACTCTCTTGCAATCGGTGATAGTCGGCGGCATAAAATTTGAGAGAGTATCTTGTAGGCAGCGCTCAGTAGTGTGATCGCGCGATAGTTTCCGCAATCCAACTTGTCGCCCTTTTGTAGATGGGACATACGATACCTTCCATCCACTCCTCCGGTAATACTTCCTGCTCTCAATTCTTGGTAATGTCCCAGTGTAGTGCTTGGTAATGTCCCAGTGTAGTGGACAAGCACAAGTCATAAATGGTCAAAATTTCATTTCAATCGGCTCATTGAATCCGGAGATATAACAGCTCAAAGTTGGCTATCGGATAATTTTACCTTTTTCAAGAATCTTTATAACTTTGTGGAGAATGGCCCGATCTTTTTCAAATTTGAACCACTGATGCACAACTAGTTGATGCACTCACAGTGAAAATTTGAGAATATTTGATGTACTTTTCGAAAAGTTACAGCTAGTTGAACATTTTTTGAAAAGTGAAAATTTTGCTTGTCCCGATCATTTTGTCTATCCTTTGTATGTTCAATTAAAAAAAATCGATAGAAGACTCGGAGGGTCAAGTCACATATACCAATCAACTCAGTTCGACGAATTGAGATGATGTCTGTATGTGTGTATTAGCGTGGTTCAAAAAATCGTTTTTGCTCCACACCGCTTATTCGATTCGTAACCAGATTCTATGCCTTCTCCCAAAATTTGAGCTCATTTAGTTGAAAATTGAGGCTGCACAAGCCCTTCAAAGTTTGTATGGGAATTACTATGGGAAACCGATGTTTTTCATTCAATCAACCGTAGTATTCCCCCAAGTGTCCCAGAGCGTTAGTTGACCCTTGTAACGTCTAGGCTACTTTATCAGCTACAACTTTGCTAAAGACTGCATTCAAATCGCATGCCTCATTGATTAGTTACCGATTTTTATTCAGAATCTAAATCTTCACTCATGATGGTTAAGCTACTCGGTGGGCATCACTGCATTTTGCAGTGAAACATAGTAGCCATGATTTCAGTGTGCTATCTTTGGCGCCATATGCAGCAATGTTGCCTGCTGGGAAGCTGGAGGATCACTGTTAAAGTTTTTCCTATTGGATACAAATCGATAACTAATTAATGAGACGTGCGATTTGAATGCGGTCTTCGGCAAAGTTGTAGCTAATAGAGTAACCTAGGATTACCAAGGGTCAACTAAACCTCTAGCGCACTTGGGGAAATGCTACGGTCGATTGAATTAAAAACATCGTTCCCCATAGTAATTTCCATACAAACTTTGAAGGGCTTGTGCAGTCTCAATTTTCAACTAAATGAGCTCAAATTTTGGGAGAAGACATAGAACCTGGTTACGAATCGAATAAGCGGTGTGGAGCAAAAACGATTTTTTGAACCACGCTAATGTGTATGTATGTGTGTATGTATGTATGTCTGTGTGCAAAAAGAGTTTGCTCACTTTAAAGGCATTTACCCGATGTTTCGGGTTATAGCTCGAATCGAATCGGAGTTTTACCGCATTGTTTGCTATTAAAAATTGTCCGGATCGGTCAAGGCGTTCCGGAGTTATGGCCATTTAAGTGATCCGGACCAGCACCAGTAGAACTGGCCGTAAATAAAACTGGATAAAGCCACATCATGCGACACATCAATCTGCGGCGATGTTTGTAACCTTTAGCATGGTTGACAAATTTTGTGCGGAAATCAACACTGGAGATCAGAAATTTCACGATGTCGGTCTAAAATTTAAGATGGCAAACCATGCAATTTGAGTATATTTGGTATGAAAAAGATATCTGGATTCCAAAAATGGTGACCAGGATACCCAAGATGGCGGTCTTAAATTCAAGATGGCAGCTCAAAATTCAAGATCTGTTTAATGAAGTTCAAGACTCTAAAACCATGCAATATGGGTATATTTGGTATGGTGAAGATGTCTGAAGTCCAAAAATGACGACCAGAACATCCTAGATGGCAATCTTGAATCCAAGATGGTGACAGAAAATTCAAGATGGCGTCTGTTTAACGGAATTTTAGGCCCTTAAACCATGCAATATGGGTATATTTGGTATGGGGAAGTAGTCGGAGTTCAAAAATGGCGACCGGAATATCCAAAAAGTCGGCCTCTAATTTCAAGATGGTGGTTGTTTAATGGAGTTTTAAGCTCTAAAAGTATGCAATATGGGTTTATATAGTATGGAGAATACGCCCGGAGTCCAAAAATGGCGGCCAGAATTTATCAGATGGCGATCTAAAGACTAAGTTGGCGTCCCAAAATTCAAGATGGCGGCTGTTGAATAGTGTTTTAGGCTAATAAATCATGCAATATGAGTATATTTGGTATAGGGAGGATTTCCGGAGTCCAAAAATTGCAAGCAAATTTTTCAAGATGGTGGTTCAATATCCTAGATGGAAGCTGTTTATTGGAGTTTTAGGCTCTTAAAACCTGCAAATATGGGTTTATCTGGTATGGGGAAATAGTCTGGAGCCTAAAAATGGCGACCAAAATTTCAAAAATGGCGGACCTGAAACCAAAGTGGCAGGTAAAAATTTAAGATTGCGGCTTTTCTTAAGAGTTTAGGGGTCAAACATCAAAAGCCAGATAAACGATGTGGTGTCTGGTGCCATGAAATGGATTTTTTAAACCCTGGTAGGATGTTGGGGTCAATATGGCACATGCACGCTGAACATACACGACGCCATCGTGGTACGAAAATCCTAAAATCTTAGAAGGGTTAAACGTATGAAAGCTTGATATTCATCAACATGTCACTTGAAATTTGTTGAAATGGGTATTCGAAGGCGGATTAATTAGGGTTTTTTGTCCAATAAATCTACCAAAATAACATCATTTATTCATAGAAAGTCATCCAGAAAAGTATTTTATATGCAAACATTCAAAAAACTAAAGACGGCAAACGTTACGACCGGTGAAAAAGGCCAAATCTCTAGTCCGAAACGTCGGGAATGTAGATAAAATCGTTCTCAATTCAAAGATTGAGAATGCAATTTGACTATTCTAACTCCGGGAATTTATTCTGAAATTCTCGTTTAGTTTTCTCGGGATATCTGCCAGCTATCCTACCCTGTTTCTTGCAAGCAAGTCTTCCAGAATTTCTGCTTCTATCTATCCTGGGATTTCTCTAAAAGTCTCTCCTTAGGAATCATCCACAAATATTCTTAAAGTAGAAGCTTTTGCTAAATTTTTTTCAGAAGGTGTCTCGGGGTTGCTGCAGGAGTCCATCCCGGAATTTTATCAGCAGGCCTTCAAGGCATTTCTCTCGGAGTTCTGCGTGGAGTTAGTTTCATAATCGTTATTCCACAGATTCTTGCAGAATAAATCTTAGCAGTGAATTTGGAGTCAAATCACGTCGCAGAAAAGCTTGGTATATCATTTTAATTGCTAGTCAAAAAAAAAAAACGTTTACCGGCATGGTTTTAGTTGTCCGTCCGATCGTCGTCAAGTCAAGATGCATGTTTCACCCTGTCTGGTCTCCGTATCTGTTCATCTGGTGGTATGTGTGTCAGTCACTTGTTGGAGATCCAGTCCTATCGCTGTTCGTTCAGCCTGCAGCCTTGTCCGGTCTCCGTCTCTGTCCTTCCAACGATCATGTCCTGTCCTGTTCCAGTGCAGTGTGCACATAACATAATGTGGGGATCCTCCATAATGCGATAGGAAGACGGTCGGCAGACTCACCGAATGCTGAACAGCTAACCGCTGGAAAGACAGTCGGAGGTCGGATGGGGTAGTAAAGCTGTTTGAACAGTGACTTACATGACATGACTTCGGCAGATGACCGCCGGCTTGATGAACAGCGATGGGACAGAACTTGGAAGGACAGGAACGGAAACCAGACAGGGCAGCAGGCTTGAAGGAACGAAAGTATTTGACCTTTGACATGGGACTTGCAGATGGCCTCGGATGAACGAGAACGGAGAAAACAAAAGGCAGCAGAACGTCGGCTCAGGCGGCACGTTCTCCATGAGATGGGAGCTGTGTGCCTCGCCTACTATAGCCTATCTATGCCATTATCAACTCGTTTGAGGAATTGAGAATAAGCGGAAAAATGAAAGGAGAGGAAAAAAGCCTTAAAACCAGACATTTCACGCAGAGAATCCTCTTCCGACAAACTCATAAAATGTGAGTTCTTCCTTCGGAAGGGAAGTAAACTGTGGGCCCCGAGATGAACTAGCTTAGGGTTAAAAATTTCAATATTACAGATAAAAAAAAATAAAACCAGACACAATACACACGGGCACCGGAGCTTGACATGATTTTTTTTTTTAATTGTCTCTCCAAACTCTCTGTTACGACTCAATTTATAATAATTTTTAGCCTACACAGCTATAATTCCCACCAAAGTTGCTTTCAGAAAATCTTTGTTACATTTTGTTATTTTGTCAATTTCACCGTTATTCGCAAGAAATGTTCATCGACGAAATTTTTCATTTTTCATAGCCAATCTATGTCATTTTCCAACTCTTTTTCATATTTCTAATATTTTTTTCGGGATTTCTTACGGAATTTCCACAACTACTTTCAAGAAGGCTCCTGGAGTTTTTCTTGTAGTATTACCTGAGTTTGCTTTCCAGTATTCCATGCCATAAATGGGAACATCTCTTCTAGAATATCTTTGAGGAATTGCCCTGGAGAATGCTGAGGTAAATTAGAGTAGGAATCCTGGGAAAACTTCCAGCAGCAATGCTGAGAGAAACATTAGATGAAATAATAGTAAAAAATCCTGGAAAAATCAATGACGTAGTCCTAAAATGAATTCATTCCTCGTTCAACGAGGAATCTCGCGGAAGAAATCGTTATAAATGCTTGGATACGATCTTGCAAACTAAATTGGTAAAAAAAATCGTGTTTAGTACTGTTCCTTTGAATTCCACTAAGAATTTGCATCCTTTGACAGATACGGATTTCGACCTCAACTGTAAGGTCGTCTTCAGTGTCTTGTACTCGACTTAAAATAGACAAGAAAAAAACCCGATAAGACCCTGGGAAAAATCCTGTTTGAAATATCGGAAGAAGAAGTTGAAAGAGAAATCCGGAAAGTAATCAAAGAAGAATTCTGGGGGAAAATAATGCATGGATAGAGCTTAATGCTTACGTAAACCTTCTATTGCATCCTTACGAAATATTGAACCGGTTTGATCATTTCTGCATTAAAGAACTGAGAACATATCAACTGCAAACAGAAATAAAAACTATTATTGACGCAAACAGAGAGATATTAATTTACGATGCCGTTTGTTGCACAACTAAACTATTAAGATAATGATGATGATACTTGACTTGAAGTTAGTTGTTCAAGCTTCTAATGTTAAACCGTTGTGAATCGAGCATGTAGGAAAAGGAGAAATCCTACCGGCCGAACCATGTCTCACCCAGTCGCCAATCGGTAAGTGATGATGATAAAATCGGTTGCACAAAATAAGGAAAAAGCCCATTAATGAACGGTTAATAAAGCATGCGATCCATAAAATAGTAAAAAAATGGCAAAATATATCCTACGGAAACCTGTATACCCAGATGCAGAGCTGAGAAATTTTCTATTAATGAAAACATCTTACTCGGTTCGGTTTTGTTCACAGACCGCAGCGCAACCGCACCTTAAAACGGAAGGCTTAGGCACAGCATCGCATGTAGTCGGAGTAGAGCAGACGTTTCACGGGGGAGAAGCTCAGATGCAATGATGTAGGTTTTCCGATTTTCTTGCTGGCTTACAGTAGATTTCACACTCGCTCATGATTGCTGCCTGCTCTGGCTGGGATGCACGTTCGTATGTTGAGAGGAAAACACGCAAGCTGCCGATGCGTGCCAAAGCAATAACTCAACCTGTTGTGGGGTGTGCAAGGCGAATAGTTGTCATGTTGTAAGCATCTTACACTAATGGCGATTTATCAAAGAGATTTTGCGGGTGTTGAGATGCGCTGGAAACTGCATTTGCCCGAGAAAAAAAAAATGATAAACTTATAATGGAAGAATAGTTGAAATATTGGTAGCAAAATGTGACTCTAAGCGTTCTGAACCTAAGAGCAACTCTAGGATTTTTTTTTAAATTTTCAATTGTGTAAAAATAGGTTGCAGTGTAGATGTATGTCACAGTTGAAGTTATAAAGTTTAAGAGTTCAATTTTCAAAGGCAGGTGATGGGTGCCAAATTTTACCATAAAATTAAATATCATCTGCTACTTTTCACCAGCACAAATGTTACAAGAAACTGGGAACTGGCTTAGTAGTTTCTTATTATTTTTCAATAAATTCCTTCGGGATATTCGTTGCTGCCTGATTTGGTCTAGTTTCAGGGAATAAATTTTTAAAGAAATCTCCCATGTGCAATCAAGTCCAAAGCATAATTTATTTCAGATCAGCCTTAAGTGAAACATGTGGAATGTGTTTCGCTTTCGTGTTAAGTAGAATGCAATCATGCTTTCACGCATTCGAAACCAATTTGTTCAAAGCACTCTCTGTGTCAATTTCGCGCCAGAAAATTACTGAAAACTCCCACCAACCAATTTGTGCTCGGTCACACATGCACGCACGCACATACTAACACACACGTGCGTGCGCACGCGCGCAATCTGAGACGCCTTTCGAAACGCGGAAAAGTCTGACGTGTCAGACAGCTTATCCAGTTCTTACCATATATTTCCTACCGAGTTAACGACGTCGACCGACAGCCCGGGCGTTACGCAATGACAAATCGTACCATTTCTTTCCCTTCGAATGCGATTTTTTATGTTTCATTTCAGAAAGAGCACTTGCACACCAGAACACAACACGCATGCTACCAGGTTTACCTCGCCGAGTGCCGCCGTCGCCGCCGCCATTTCTTATCAATTGTGTGTGATGTGAAGTAACAGATGTACATACCTACCTTTCGACCCGCCTTACCCATGCTGCTGATGCAGGAGCCGGGGTGAGCCAAGACCTAGCACGGGCACGCAATCTCCAACAGTGGGAAAAGGTTTTTGCGGTGTTTGAAACTGTTTGTAAGCACCAAAAACAGCTCCTTTAAAAATAATGCTGGGGTCCTTCTTAATGAATAAGGGTATATCTTGTGTTCAAAATCCTCCACATGCTGAATTTGGTTCTATTTACTTGATTTACGGAAATCTAGCTATTAACCCGTTAACGCCCAAGGTGTCTCGCAATTATAATCTTTAAATTAGTTTTTTATCAAATGTCAAGTTCCAATAAAATAAGCTGGAAGCTCGGCAGGACTCCTTGAAAGAATAATTGAAGTAATCTCAGGAGGAATGCAAAAAAAAACGGGAAGAATCTTTAGAGGAACCCCGGCAGGAATATTGGCACGAATACCTAAAAGAATCCCGCAAGATTCACAGGTAACTTTGAAAGAATACAAGTTGGAATCCCTGGAGCAATCCTAGCAGGAACCTCTCTAAAGGAATCCTTTACGAAATCCCAGAAGGGATCTTTGAAGTAACTCCAGCAGCAATCTTTAAAGGAATGCTGGCTATAACACTTGAAAGAAACCTTTCAAGTTTTTCCAAAGCAATCCCGGTGGAAATCCCTGAAGGAATCCTGGGAGGATTTCTTGAAGGAATTCTGGGAGGCATATCTGGTAGGATTCTGAGAGGAATCTCAGCTGAAAGCTTGGTACGAATCTCTGAAATAATCATAGAAAAAAATCCCGGGAGGAATGCCTGAAAAACTCCCGAGAAGCCAGCATGGATTCTGGCAGGTACACGATACACGAAAGAGTTCCACTAGGATTCTCTAAATATATTTCAACAGAACGCTTTGAAAGTATACTAGTATGAATCTGTGAAGTAATTCCAGTAGAAATCCATGAAAGAATGCTGGCTAGAATTTCTGAAAGAATCCTCTGAGGATTTTTTGAAGCAATTCTGGAAGAAATCCCTGAAGTTGTTCCTGAAGGAATCGCGTAGAGAATACCTGATGTAATCCTTAGAGGGATCATGACAGGAATACCAGCTGGCAGCTGAGCAGGAATTCCTGCAAGGACCATAGAAGATGTCCCGGAAGGAATTATTAAATCAAACTCTGAAATAAAATTCGGGAAGAATTTTTGAAAGTACTCCGTCACAAATTTCGGCACGAATACCTAAGAAATCTATGCTTGCCTGAAAAGAATCTCGGCAGAAATCTTTATTTTTCATATTTTTTTCGGGAGGAATCCCTTAAGGAAACAGGGAAGGAATCTTTGAAGGAATTCCAGCTTGAATCCCTGAAGTAATGCAGAAAAGAAAAACTATAAGAATCCCTTCAGGATTTCCCAAAGCAACCCCCACAAAAAACCAAGAATAGAAACCAGGAGCAATCCGTACAACAATTCCGGAAGCAATAGCAAAAGGAATCCTGGGAAGATTCTCGAGGAGAATTCCTAAAGAAATCCCGGATCCTTTGAGAGATACGCGTATTTCGACTACCACTTGTTATCTTCCTCAGTGTCAGTCGCTATTCACCGTCCTACCCTCTTCCCTACCCTCTACCCTAACCTTTTATTTCACCCCCTCTACTCTATCCTTCAACCAAACCCTCTACCCGACCCACAGTGGCGGGCCTCCATACAAAAGTCGGACAAAACCTCAAATATTAACCGAAATTGCTAAAAGTCAAAGGTTATGATGATTTTAGTTCCCTAAATCTATTTCTGATATGGAACTTTCCATATATTTTGTTTTTACTATATTAGGGTGGCTCAAAACTTTGAAATCTACTGATTATGGGAAGCATGTAAAAAATAATCTACAATAAGCTATCACGAAGTGCTTTCTGAACGTAGATTTTGATTAACCTCTTAATTTGGGGGTTATTAAATTACGTATTGGTATTGAAATAAACTATAATTGATTATTTGTTGCTGTTAGGGTGGTCCAAAATCTTTAAAACTACATAAATCAATAGAAAAAATCGTTTATCTACATTTTCTTTCAATGTATCAATTCAGATACACACCAATGTTGGCTGACAGACGCGGACTATTCTCAGGGACTGCCCATAGGCCACGTGACATTCTACGGTGGGTACACGGAGGTGTGTTGATTCAATCGTTATGGTTATAGTCTAATATAGTGAACTGCGTAAAATTTGAACTGCTTTTTATCAATCTCATTTCAACAACTTCATGCTCTTCCAAGTTTGGATTGTAAGGTGCATTGATATCTGCTATCACTTGTCAAAGCAATTAAAATAAATAATATCTGTAAAGAATTGGCAATTCATATTCGCAATATTGAAAGGAGTTGTTGATAAACGATCATCAGAGATCGGTAATCATATTGATGAACAGTAGAGTTCCAGCAAATATTTTTAAAATCTTTATCACTTTGTGTGTCGTTCAGTAGAAATGTGTTTTACGAAAACGCATGCATAACATACATTAAAACTTCAAGTTAAAAAAAAAAACAATTGAAACCCCTTATAATAAAGAGCGTAACATGTTCGTTTCATAAAATTGCGATAAAAATATTCAGAGATTGCCTTGATGATCGCGACATTTACGCAGAAAAATATTTATCGTAGCGTTTTACGCCGTTTGGCGAATTCATTTTATATTTTATAGGTGAGTGTTGCTTTGAACTGTAGCAATGTGCGTATAGAGAAGAAACGCGTAAATGTTGACGAATTTGTGTCACTATATATTGAAACTTCGATGGAAGTTCGTGAAGAGATTGCTTCCAAGCTTGTTGAGCAATTATAATAATTAAGGTGAATCGAAGAAACGACCTGTTTCAGAAAATCAATGAGCAATGGTTTGAAGTTAATGTTACATGTTTTTCACGGTTGTTTTTGTCTTTCTTTTTTTTAAGGTTAAAAGAGTTAGTTGTATCTGGTGAAGCAACATGTAGGCAGTATCTAAGAAAACAAAGGCTTGTTGATACTTTGTCATCACTCCACTCCTCTCCAGCTCACTGTTTTTAACTGGAGCACCCACCTCTTGTGATTTTCTGTCAAAAAAAAAATATTAAAAAAAAGTTAATGTGGTCATCACGTTATCACCTGCCCCCTCCCCACCTCCCCCTCCCCCTATGACTGCGTGACTTAGTGAAGGTATCCTACAAGAATTAAAACTACACTAAATTGTTAGTATTCCTGATGTTAATTTGAACTATGTTAAGATAAAATTTAAACTTCAAACAATATTACTTCCTCCACAACCATGCGGCTCCATTGTGACCGGATAGAAAAAAAATGTTTTCGCTCTTAGCGCAAAAATGCGCAAACAGTGACCTATATAGCCAAAAACTAGACAAAATTGCACGTCAGATCCGGGATACGGCGTCGTTTTCTGATGTTTCCTAAACAAGTACTGGATCTTTTTACTACGAAATTTTTCTCTAAAATTTCATAAAAGTCAATATGTTTGCATATTGTAAAAACATAATAATTTTGTGATTGGATTCCAAACAATCCCTGAAATGTAATGGTTATTCATACCCAAAAACACAAAAAATATTGTCACATTATTCAAATCTTCCTAACTTTTACAACGAACTCATCAAGAAAGCTCATAAAATAAAGACAATAAATACAAGTATAGTAGCACACAAAACTTCAACTTTGAAAAAATCCACAAGACTTAATATTCGACCAAATGACTTGAAAATTTAGGGTTTTCTTAGTTGAAGTATCTATAATGGAAGAAAAATATTAGAAACATAAAAAATTGAAGTCGATTTTTGAGGTTTTGTCCGGCTTCCGGCCACTGTGCGACCGTCTGCTCCACCGTTTATCCTACTCGCTACCCTACCATCTACCCTGACCTTCTACCCATACTGCATGATATTATAGCTCAAACTACCATTCAATGGCCGCCATCTTGGATATGGTCCACCATCTTGGATATCAAAATGGCGTCGGATATTCATTTTTGAGTTCTACTCATGAAGCCCGATCAATAGATACCCACGTAGATACCCCGTATTGCATAGTATCCGAAGCAGCATATATCTGTTGAATAGCATACATTCTGTAGTTTTTGCCGTCATCTTGAATTCCAATACCCCTACAACCACATCCACATCCTAAGGAATGTGTATAACAAATTTGATTTAATTTTCTTGACGTATTCCAGAGTTATGCCGACACATCCATACAAACATATAAACAATAAACACACAAGCATATTAACATAGTGGTTTCTGCTTTTAATAGTGTTACGTGTACGTACACGCTGCATTACACGAACACCACTTGAGTTACTGGTTGAAAATAGTAAACAAAGATCAGCTGTTCCCAGCAAAATCAAATGGGCATGTTTTCAACCAGTAGATTTGCGTTAGTGTTCGTGACACCGTGCGGCGAAACCACTATTAGCCTGTGCATGCCGGCAGGATCGACATACGAATGACACAAATGAGCATGCAAACTGAGCCGAAATCCTAATTTTCATGAATTTTGGTGCCCGGGAACCTATTTAAAAACCAGTTCGAAGATTGTATGGGAGCGATTTGTCGAATCACCCCTCGTCGCATTTTGTACTGGGTGGAGCTGTCAAAAGGTAATTTAGAAAAATCTCTTCGAAATTGATTTTAGGTACCAAAATAAAGTTAAAAAAATCTGAAAAAAAATCATAGTGGTTCAGAAAAAGGTGCTCTTTTGTATAAAACCAAAAAAATAATTTATTTTTCTTAATTTAAAACCCAATTGGAATCGTATGTTGTTTACGATTCCAATAAGATTCCAATAAGATTTTCTCATTGAACCCTCATTGACTGAAATCCAATTCAAGCGTTACTTTGAAATTCAAAATTTGATTTTTTGTCACGCGAAAATCGTTTTTTTTTCGTAAACCGTGTGTTGGACATACTTCGGAAATATTGCGCTGGATAGAGGGCCAGTTACTTTATGGATCAAAAGGTTTGAGCCAGTAAAAAGAGAGGGCCAGATTTGATGTCCAGCGCAATATGTTTCACATATGTGAGTATAGGGTAGCGAACCACTTGGGCAGCTATTGATTCATTTTCGACCGTCTTGATAATTTATGGGACTTTTTGGCGCTGTATTGGTCTTCGGGTTACTTTAAAAACAACCGGTTAGGTTAAAAACCGACGTTTCGAATGTTTATTCATTCATCCTCAGGGCAAACTACAAATTTCACATTTAGTCACTGATTAACATATAACATACATTATTTTATTTCTATGTCAAGTGGTTTTGGAACATGGAACCGGCAGCGGCCGGTATTTTTGACATTCTTTGCTATAACTCAGTTCCAAACCAATTGACTTGAAATTTTGTACACGGCTAGATACTATACGTATCTCATCGCGTTCCAATAATTGTGTCAATTGGTTCAAAATTGGCTGAGCTATAGCAGAAAAGTGCCCAAAATAGGACCCCTGCCGAGATGGTTCCACTTCCCTATATATATTTATTTGAAAAAAAAAAAAATTGTTTCAACCGCGACGATAATAGATCTACGTGAAGGTAAGTAATACTTCAAAGATTATTATTCGTTAAATGAAAAATAATGGAAGATCAAATTAGCTTAGAACTAACAAAATTAATTAGAAATAATTACTGAAAGTATAACAACAGCTGGAAATTCAATTCTTCTTAATACATTTTTTCGTTAAATTAATGCAAAAATACAAACTAGAAAGGTGATTTTTTCAACGGTTGGAAGTTTAATTTAATTATTTATTCATTGTAACGACCTCCATCTAACAAAATGTCTTAAATTAATTAAATAATGAATTAGTTTTGTACTGTATATTTTGATTCCGCCCTCTAATGCTTATCCTTTGACTGATACGCGTATTTCGACTACCACTTGTAATCTTCCTCAGCATCTCCTCAAAGCAGAATACCCTTTTCGAATGAGTGTATTCCATTTGGAAACTTTTAATGGATCATTAAAATAACTAAAACGGTCAGAATGAAATGAACAAATAGCACCACCTCATGAGCCTGGATAAAACAAAGAGGAGAAACGTCAAAATTGGGTTCTTTAGGGGTATTCGGATTATTTCATAATCGGATTCTCTACCCAAAAATTAGTCGAAATCCAATATTTCATAATTTTTGGAATCCGGGAACTATTTTTAAAAAGCATTTGAAGTTTATATGGGGATTTATTTTGATAGGGTTGAACTGTCATTTTATCGATTGAACTGTCATTATATCCACGAAAGTTAAAATTGTTTTGTTAATTTAACCAAAACAAAGATATTGGAATCCAATAAAATCACGTTATACTCAAAAAATAAAGCTCTTTCGATTAGGCTATAGAAAATAGCAATATTTTATTCACTAAACAACCCAATTGGAACAGTCGATTTTCTGTCAACCCCATAGTTGCAATCGAGCAGGAGACCTGTCAAAACGACAAGGATTCGCCACTTTGGTATACTCGAGACACTTTAGCTAGTATGACACTATTTGACCAATGCCAAATATTTGACCACTTTTGACAGTTAAATTTTGACCAAGGTGTACTTGGCAAACAAAAATATTTGTCACTCTCGAAAAACGAATAGGGACAAACAGAGACAAACAACCAGCCAAAATTTATCTGTCAAAAGTGGTCAAATATTTGGCGTCTGGGCAAAGAGTGTAATAGCACCCTTTAGCACCACCGTAGCCTTGTGTGTTTGACATAACTCGACTGCTGTCACAAGTCACAATGCACTGGAGACCAGGATAGCAATCTAGCGTGACAAAAGTAATTACTCCGAAAAGAAGCATTTCTGGCTCATAGTGTCTTCGACAACGTTTTTTTTTTGTAATAATTAGGAGCATTAATTAAGAAAAAAATATTGATTTTTAAATTTCATATGAAAGACCATTTTTTCTAAACCAGTATGATTTTTTTCAGATTTTTAGAACTTTATTTTGATACCTAAAATCAATTTCAAAGCGATTTTTCAAAATTACCTTTTGACAGCTCGGCAACTGCTTAACAGCTCCGCCCAGTACAAAATCCGACGAGGGGTGATTCATCAAATCGCTCCCACACAAACTTCAAATTGATTTTGAAATAGGTTCCCGGGAATTAAAATTCATGAAAATTTGGATCTCGGCTCAGTTTGGCGTGCAGATTTAGAATATGGAATTATCCCAACACTGCTAAAGAAGCCAATTGTGAAGAAATTAGTAGTTCGAAACTAATCCGCATAGTGTGCCACCATCTAACTTTTTAGTTTTACGTCCTAGAGACTTAACGTCTACGGCAAAATTGTTCATTTTTACATACAGTGTATCAAACAATTGTCCGTACAGCAATTTTTTTGTCAAAATAATTTTTCATTCAAATGTTTATAACTTTTTTATGCGTCAATCAAAAACGCTGAAATTTTGACCAATCATGACCCAAATATTAAAGCTCCATTGGTAAAATTTTGAGCGAGATCGAATAAGTTTTCTGAAAGTTATAGAACTTTTAGTAAAATTTACAAGATTTTTGATCACATTTTTAAAACATTATATCTCAATATGTACTCGATGAAATTTTTTCAATTTTTTATGTGTTACATCTTATACCTGAGGCTTTCACATGCAGCTATGTTTCAGGTTTTATATTCACTACAAAAAATATGAAAAATGTGCTTATGTAGCTGACGATGTTTAAAAATTTACTATATTTTGCACATATAATCTGCCAAACGTTTTCCACCAATAAAAGTGCATTGACTGAACGAAAAACCCATAGGACCTACTCTTCATATGTAGTTTAGTAGGTCCTGTATAAAATTATTACATTAAGAGAGTTTAAAAAAGTTGAAAACACTTGGCACTTTTATTGATCAAAATATGATAAATTTCCAAATGACACTCTGAACATATACAGATTTTTCATATTTTTTGTAGTGAATATAAAACTTCAAACGAAGCTGCATATGAAAGCCTTAGGTATAAGCTATAACACAAAAAAAAAAAATTGAAAAAGTTTCATCAAGTACATATTGAGATATAATGTTTTGAAAATGTGTTAAAAAATCTTATGAGTTTTACTGAAAGTTCTATAACTTTCAGAAAACTTATTCGATCTCGCTCAAAATTTTACTAATGGAGCTTTAATATATGGGTTATAATTGGTCAAAATTTCAGCGTTTTTGATTGACGTATAAAAAAGTTATAAACATTTAAATGAAAAATTATTTTCACCAAAAAATTTCTGTACGGACAATTGTTTGATACACTGTAATAAACAACGCTTTCTTAGACGTCAGAATTCCACAGCCTACTGTTTTGTTGTGGAGTTATTTTAAAAATAAAAATTCAGTAGTCAAATTCAGTTCTTGAGCTTATTTGGGTGTTTTTATAAGAAACGAAAAAATTAAAAAATTAAGAAAAAAAAATAAAAAATCGAAAAAATGGTGTAATTTTCAGATTGTATATCTCACAAAACGCAAAAAAATCGCAACTTGATTTTTTTTTATCAAATACACATCAGTACTAGGCAAACATACTGTCGAAAATTTATAGAGGCACCACCTTTACTAATACTATTACAAAACATCAAATATTTCAAAAAACACCAAAAGATACCTCTTGTTCTATATTTGCTAAAAATTTCAGGTTGCGATGATTTGTGAGATATTATAACCTGAAAGTTAAAATAACGGTTGAATTGAATTTCAGTCAATGAGGGTTCAATGGGAAAAGCAGTTGTTCACGATTCCAATAAGATTTTCTTATCGAATGTTGAACGCTGTTGAAAGTTTTAAATGGTCGACAAAAAAAGCTCCACTCATTAGTGTCATTCGTATATCGATGCTGCCGGCATGCACAGTGTTACCGCAACCACTGTGCGGTGCAGCAAAGAGTCCGATGTGTGAAGCAACCGGCTCATCCCTACGCACCGATACACATTATACTGACAGACTGCGGGTAAAATCTATTCACACGTACATATTGTACAGACAGTTTGAACACAGTCAGTTAGTTTTCAGCTTGAGTTTGTTGAGTACGTAGTATGTACTCCAAGTAAACAAAAATACTCTGTAGTATAGAGTATAATCAATTATAATTAACGCAAGTTAAAATAGTTAAGAGTACACAGAAATTTTTAAAGTTGCACAGTTTGGCAACTAAAAGACTGTGTGTTTCTTTAACTTGTGCCAACATCCTTTAAAGATTTCTTGGTCCAGAGTTGGACAGAAGTTTTCATCTAGAAACAGTCGTGGAGAAAACTATTCCAGACGTACTGCGAAGATCATCCGCGAGGCCACAACAGTATAGTTTGTTCTGCAGTAAAGAACAGGTACTGTTTGATTGATTCGTAGTCAGAATCGATATCAGTTTCTCTTGTTACCGCAACCACTGTGCGGTGCAACAGATAGTCAGATGTGTGAAGCAACCGGCTCATCCCTACGCACCGATACACTTTATGCCGATTGACTGCGGGTGAAATTGACACATACGTATTGTACATATTCAGTCAATTATCAGTCAGTATGAATTTGTGGAGTACGTAGTCAGTACTTCTAGTAGTTAAATACTCTGCAGTATGGAGTTGAAATAGCAGTGAATTGTAGTGCAGGTGTAAATAAGTAAGAGTATACAGAAATGTAAGTAAATCTAATAATGTTTGTATGTAAAATGTACTATTAATAAAATATTCTTGCAGCTTTAAAGTTGCACAGTTTGGCAACTAAAAGACTGTGTTTTCCTCCTACCTTGCGCTAACACACAGCACGGTGTGTCTGGTATAAGAAATTTATTACAAAAAAATAGGCATCGCTAATTTTTACGTTACGTGAAAGTTGACGCTACTAGCTTTCATTCAAGCCCAACATCGAAATATTCCATCGGGGGAACTTTTTCATACAAAAATTGGGTATGTTTGTTAAGTAGAAATAGGGATTAATTTGGAACCGTTCATTTTGTATGGGGAAAAACAGTATTCTGAAAAAGTTGTTCGAGATCCCTCGGTGGATTTTTTTGAGGGACCGTGCAAATGAAAGCTGGAAGTCTCTATTTTTGAATAGCGAAAAATTTGGCGATGCCCAATTTTTTGTTATAAACCTTTCCCATAAACACGCCGTGGTACAGGCTAATACATTGACTTTTGTAGGTATTGATAAGCAACAACAACAACAAGATTCCAGTGATATAAGTTTCCTTAGCATTGAAAATGAAGTTTATAGATCGTGACAATATGTAATCTTTGCATCATTGTTTACGCCACCTAGCGAACTAGTCACAAACTATATTGTCCAATATGAGCAGTATTCCAAAATTTTGCATAATTCTGGAGATAAATACATCAAAAGGACTGTCCTATTTATAGGACGCTGGGCTCCCGATCGCCCTGACCTATTAATAGGACGCTGGGCGGATATCGGTTGATGATAGGATAAATGAAGTCAAACCTTACCATGATCTAATGCAATGTTACGCGCAAACCGTTGCTGCTGAAATGCAAGACAAGGAAAACTTCGGCAGCCAACTCAATGCTGTTGTGGATAATATTCCAAAAGGTGTTATCAAGATCCTCAACTCGAGAAGGACGTGAAACGCTCCTGTAGACAAAAGAGCATTGACATACTCTCTAGCCGACAAAGGGCGAGAAAGCCGCAAATACCGGCGACATTCGTCTCCTCTACGATATCTCACGTCTCCTCAGTGGGGCTAAGATGAATGCTACGATGCCCGTGAAAGACACGTTTGGACAGCTGAAACGCGGGTTCAGCACTTTGGAAACCTTTTTCAAGTGTCGGCCACGCCATCAACACCTCAGCATGATCCGTCAAGAGTTCGACGCATTACCCGTGACAACACTGAGCTTCCAGCATTGCAGGAGATAGAAACAGCCATCCAAAGCATGAAATCGAACAGGGCCTCGAAGGTCAATCACATATCAGCCGAGATGCTCGAAGTTGACCCTGTAGTATTTGAGCCACTACTGCATCAATTATTCTGCAACATTTGGGAAGCCGCGACATTTCCGGCCAACTGGATGCAAGGTGTCTTAGTGAAGGTACTCAAGAAGGATGACCTGACTGTATGCGATAATTGACGGGGCATCATATTACTGTGTATCGTTCTCAAAGTCCTCTGCAAAGTGATCCTAAACCGGGTACAGGAGAAGATTGACGCAAATGTCCGACGGCAGCAAACAGGATTCCGTACCGGACGATCCTGTGTGGACCATATTGCCACGCTCCGTATCATTCTGGAGCAAATCAATGAATTCCAAGAGTCTCTCTACCTGGTGTTCATTGATTACGAAAACGCTTTTGACCGTCTCAATCACGGAAACATGTGGGATGCCCTCAGGCGCAAGGGTGTCCCTGAGAAAATCATCGGCCTCATTGAAACACAGTACAGGGTATTTTCGTGCAGAGTACTGCACAACGGTGTTTTGTCCGATCCCATCCGGGACGTTGCTGGAGTGAGGCAAGGATGTATACTATCACCGCTACTTTTCCTCATCGTAATCGACGAGATCCTGGTAGGTGCGATTGAGCGTGAACCAAATCGTGGATTGCTGTGGCAGCCCATTACCATGGCGCACCTAAATAAACCTTCCAATTGGCTGATGACGTTGCTCTCCTAGCTCAACGGCGCTCTGTTATGCAGAGCAAGCTCAATGATCTTGCCAATCGCTCTTCAACGGCGGCAGGTCTTACCATCAACGTCAACAAGACCAAATCGTTGGATGTAAACACGGTCAACCCTTCCAGCTTTACGATAGCTCGGCAATCAGTGGAGAATGTTGAAAGCTTCAAATATCTTGGTAGCCAAATGGTGGCACCAAGATCGACATAGGTGCACGGATCAAGTAGGCGAGGGTTGCTTTTGCGAGTTTAAGAAATGTATTGTAAAACAACCAGATCAGTCGATGCTCCAAAATCCGAATTTTTAACTCGAACGTGAAATCTGTGCTGCTATACGCCAGTGAAACCTGGTGTGTATCAGTCGAGAACACGCAACGGCTGCAGGTCTTCATCAATAGTTGCCTGCAGTATATAAATTATAATATAATATAATTCGTGCATGGTGGCCTCACAATTGGATCTCCAACGTGGAGCTCCATCGTCGATGTCATCAAAAGCCGATAGCGACAGAAATTCGGGAGCGAAAGTGGAGGTGGGTCGGCCACAGTCTACACAGGGGCAGAAACGAAATCTTCAAACAAGCGTTGTACTGGAACCCAGTAGGAGATCGCAGCAGAGGCATGCCCAGAGGATTATGGCGGCGCAGCCTCAACAGGGAAATGAACGGCAGCAATGGGCAACCGCGCCGATGTTGAGTGCCGCAATGAACAGTGCTGCCGCCGCCGCTGCTGCTGCTGCTGCTGCATTGCTCCACAAATCTTTTAATTGAACATAAATCATTCCGAAGTGCGCGCATACATTCAGCGACGCGACAGTTTCGACGACGCCGTGTGCTCGGCTTAACTCCAAAGTAGGAGAAAATTGCTCAAAACGCACGCGCCTTGATCTCGGTGTGAATCGCGACGTTGACTAGGCTTTCTTTCTCCTCTACAGAGAAGGTGTTGAGGGAGCGTCTCCGCGGTTTGTTACGTTCGGTTGTAACTTGACATTAACATCGGAGAAGTGTGGCTACTAAAGTGTGGCCAAGTATTATTAATCTTGAGAAAATTTAATTAAAACAACTATAATTTCGAGTAGAGCGTCCTTTGCATTACCAAGACTTACCTTTAAGCGAATCAAATTTAATTTTTGTTATTATATTCGGTTATTCCCTAACTTATTTGATAAACTACACGTCAAGTGTTTCTATGACTGTTTAAAAAAATAATCTGGTCACTCTAGGCGTCCGTATTAGACAACTTTGGCCGATTTTTATGCACATAAAATTGTTTATCCTTATGAGCCATCAATTTTGCTCCTCATGTCATCTGTCTGCGGTTGCACTCGTCGCTCCATTCATTCGCAGTCACTAGTGCAGTGATTGGTAGCTTCCTTCTACATAGGTACTACTCTGTGAATGCACAAGGAAACGATTCAACAGAGTTGCATCTACTGCGGTAACAAACGATTCAATGGAAAACCAATCAATGCAATAAATCAATCCGAGGAAAACTTCCTCCGATTCGTTCGTTTGACTCGGAGGCGGTAAGTGGTCACCTTTTCAAATGGTTGGTTCTGCCATGGGTTTAAAGTGTTTATCAATTGCGGATGTGATGGCTTTGGATCGTTTATCATCTAATGGGGAGAGATGGGACTCGAGCGAGTGTGGAAGTTTTATTGCTTACCAAAGTTTCATGTCGAATTTCCTAGGAAAAAATAATTTTCTTGTATGTAATATGTTTCGATTGATTATTTTTCAAGAAGATATGTTCGCGAAAAGAGTACATATAGCGCTAAAATAATGGTTTAGCGAAATACCTTTTCTTTATCCAAGAGTCCGTTTAGATGCACAAAAATACTGAAATTACTCATCTGAATCCTTCAGAGTTTTTTGATAATTCTCCTCAGAACTCTTTAACGATTCTTATCAGTATTCTTCGAAAACTCTTACCAAAGTGTAGAATTAGTGTTATGTTAAAATACACATAAATATAAACAAAAAAACTTTTACCGGAGGAATCATATAACGGTTTTCGTTTGAATTCTACGATGATAATTGTAAGAATACTTCAAGATTTTTAGGGCATCCCGATTGAATTTTTGTCACAATTATTCAAGAATTCTCCTTAGAATCTTTAGAGTACTTTCGTCGGAACTCTTCGAGGATTCTCATTAGAATATTTTGAAAAAGTCCTCAGAATGTCGTCAGAATCCTGAGACAATTCAAGTTTTACATTACAAAACACCCTATGTAACAAATGTAAACAAATTCTATAATTTCACATGAGATGTTGCTATTCGCTAAGGACTTCTTGTGGCTTCTATTTTTGAATATGATTTATAAAAAAACGAATTTCTACTTCATTTTCAAATGTTTAATGTATGAGTTTTTACGGAAACAGTGAGCTTCAACACCAATTTCCCCGTTTTTGGTTTTTGTTGCACGGGTTGTTTTGTAAAGATATGCTTGAAATCTTTTCAAAACTATTGGGGAGTTATCCTCAATCGTTCACTCTCATCAGAATTCTTCGAAGAATATTGTAATAAACTGTCGAGGAACTTTCATCACAATCTTTGCAGGATCATCACGTCGGAACCCTTCTAGGATTTGTATCGGAATTCTCGTCGGAATTCTTCCGAGGATTTACATCAGAATCCTTCAAGGATTGTCATCAAAGTCCTTCGAGAATTCTGGTCCGACTTCTAGCGAGGATCCTCGTCAGAATGCTTCATGTGTTCTGGTTGCGTGAATTTTCTTCAGATTACTGCAGGAATTCTAATCAGAATCTGGTTTGCAGCCTGCTCGGATATTGTCTGAATCCTTAAATGACTCTCGTCAGAATCCTGTGAGGATTCTCGTCAAAATTCTGAAAAGAGCTCTTGCCAGAATATTTCGTCGATTCTCGTTCGAATTATTTGAGGATTTTCGTTAGAATCCTTCGAGAATTCTGGACGGAATCTTTTTAGGATTATCGGCAGAAACCTGCGAGGATTCTCGGCAAAACCCTATGAAGACTCTCGTCAGAATTCTACTAGGATTCTGATCAGAGCCCTGTGAGGATACTCGCCAGAACCCTGCGACGATTCTCGTCAGAATCCTTTGAGGCTTCTGGTCTGAATCCTGGCAGAATCCTTCGAGAGTTCCCGTCAGAGTCCTGCGTGTGCTCTCGTCACACTCCTTTGAGGATTCTGGTGTGGATCTTGCGAGGATTCTCGTCAGAATGCTTCGAGGATCTTAAAAAGACGCGGGCACCGTCTTCAGCCAGAGGCTGTACAGACTGAATGAAACTTAACATTAGACAAGGGACACACGGAGCATGCACCAGTGGATTGGTGATTTGATGTTGCATGAAGAAGAAGAAGAAGAAGAACGATGGTGTTTTGAAAAAATCCTATCCGTATAACACAGGGGAAGTTTTTAAAATGCCTCTATAAAATCTAAAACAAAATCTAATTAAAAACTGTTTGATATACGGTATTAGACTTTGAACGGACTACAAATTAAGTACCTTATCAAGAAAAAAATGTTAAATTTAAATTTAATCGTTCAATATGTAGTCCGTCCAAAGTCTAACACCGTACAACAAACCGTTTTTAATTAGATTTTGTTTTAGTTTTTTAGAGGCATGTTAAAATCTTCTTCTGTGTTATAGGGATAGGATTTTTTCAAAACATCATCGTTCTTCTTCTTCTTCTTTATGTAACATCAAATCACCAATACGGAGAAGAAACTATCCTCATGAAAAGTTCCATCGCCCGGAGCGGGAATCGAACCGTCACCCCATAGCATGGTTCGATTAGAAGCTTAGTGAATCTAACCGCACGGCTACGAGGTTCCACTTCAAAACCTTTTGAAGATTCTCGATAAATTCCTTCGAGGCTTCTGGTTTATTTTTTTAAAGGACTCTCATCATTATCCAGTGAAGATTCTCAACAGAAACTTGCGAGAATTCTCGTCGAAATCCTTCTAGAGTTCTGTTCTAAATCAATCGAGGGTCTTGATAGAATTTGGCGAAGTTTCTCATCCAAATTATTTGAGGATTCTCGAGAATTCTGAATCGTGTGAGAATTGGGTATTTAAATTATGAAAAATGTATTATTTTTTTGATTTTCTACAAAAGAGCACCTTTTTCTGAGCCACTATGTTTTTTTCCAGATTTTTAGAACCTTATTTTGGTACCTAAAATCAATTTCTAAGAGATTTTTTGAAATCGCCTTTTGACAGCTGGGCAACTGTTTGACAGCTCCGCGCAGTAGAAACTGCGACGAGGGGTGATTCGACAAATTGCTCCCATACGAACTTCAAAATGATTTTTAAATAGTTTCCCGAGTTCCAAAATTTATGAAAATTTGGATTTCATCTCTGTTTGACATGCAGATTCAGAATATAGAATTTTCTCAACATCGTTAAAGAAGCCAATTCTCGTTTGAATGCTGCGAAGTTTTTTGTCAAAAATATTCAAGGATTCTCGTAAATTCACGTCTGAAGATTTTTGTTGGAAAGATTCGAGGATTCTATTCAGATCCCATGGAGGGTTCTTGTCAGGTTTCTGCGAGGATTCTCGTTAGAGCCCTTCGAAAACTCTCATCAGAATCCTTTGAGATGTCTCGTTTGAATGCTGCGTGTTCTCTCATCGGAATGCTTCGACGATTCTAGCCCGAATTATTTAAAAAAGACAATTTCACCGTCTTCGACCTTGTGGCCACTACAGATTGAACATTACAACATTAGACAACGGACAACACATATAACACCCAGTGGCCCAGTGGAGAATTTTCCGTTTGACGAAAAGTTTTCCCCGACTGGAGCGGCAATCGAACCCACACTCCGAGGCTTACGAGACACCTAAACGACTGACGCCGCTAACCGCTCGGCCACGAAGCCCACTTGTCAGAATGCTTCAAGGATTTCGGTGTTAATCTTGTGAGGATTCTGGTGTGAATTAAAGAGGATTCTTGTCAGAATACTTCGAGGATTAGCATCTGAATCTTCTGAAAATTCTCAATAGTATTCTTTGATGCTTCTGGTTTGATTCTTTCAAGGATTTTCGTCAGAATCCGGTGAGAGTTCTCTTCAGAAACTTGCGAGGATGCTCGAAATCCTTCTGAGCTAAAATAATCTATTGAGGGTTTTAATCGTAGTTCTTTGAAAATTCTCTTAAGAATCATTCAGAACTCCCATCAGAATCCTTCAAGGATTCGCGTTAAAGCCCTTTGGCTTCTCATCAGAACCCCTCGTTGAAATCCTTCGAGTATTCTTATCGGAATGCTTAAAAGATTCTCGATCATCAACGGAGCCCGTACGTAGGTAGATCACCTTTTCGGATTGCTTTACGGAGTAAGCATTGGCGTAGCTAGTTTTTTCTTTTTTCTCACTCACTCTCCTAAACGAACACGAGAAAGAGAAGGATGAAAGAGGGGGCACAGGCCCCTCTTGTATCCCGCTCTTTATCGTTCTTGTTTAGGAGAGTGAGTAAGAAACAAGAAAAAGCTAGCTACGCCAATGGGAGTCAGATCTATTAAACCGACATCTAGAATCATAAGGATACACCGAAAAACTTTGTCGAAGACCGCAAAGTGATCAGACACTTGTGAAAAAAGCTATATCCTAGGCAGCACTATGGGGGATTCCCATATAAGCAGGCAGACAAAAATATTTTCGTCATATTTTCGAGGATTTATTAGTATTCTGTAGTTGGTTCGACTAAAATATATTGTTTATGAACATTTTTAAACATCACGACCAAGTTTTGAAAAGGGCGTATTTTCAATATGGTCAAATATCTGATAATATATAAAAAGTTTGAATTTGTTTTATATTTTAAATTTTTATTTTGTTTTTTTTTTGTGCTTAGAATGATCAACACTATTGTGTAGTTACTTTCAAAAATGAATTCCAAGGGAATTTGCTTAGAATGTTTGAGAATCGTCGTTTAATCTCAAGGGGTGCGCCCGGGCGGTCTCGTGCGTAAAAAACGCTGAATCTCCCAAGACCGCAATTTACCGCATCATTTCGCATACAAAATCATTAGAGTAGACCTAAAGCTTGACCTTAAACTGATTTTGAGCCTGGGAATGTTTGGAAAAAAAAGATGCTGAACAGTGAAACACTAAATTTTGTTATGGGAGGAGAAACAAAACAACAGGGGTTTGGGACCCTAGAAGTGTCTAAGTGAAAGAATTTTTGAAAAATATTGGACTGGGGCTTCACAATTCAAAACCGAAGTTTGTATGGAGAACTTGAGGTGTTCAATTGATACGTGCATTAGAAAGCGCTGTGCATATATTTAGGCGTTAGACAATAACGAAACTAACCCAAATACCGAAAACGCCTAAAAATATGCACGGTACGTTTTAATGCACATGTCAATTGAACACCCCAAGTTCTCCATACAAACTTCGGTTTAGAACTGTGAAGGCCCGGTCCAATATTTTTCAAAAATTCTTTCACTATGACTCTTCTAGGGTTATTTTTTTTCTCATCCCATAACACTAAATTTTGTAAAATTTTGTCGAGCAGTGTTATCCAAATTTGAATCTCATGCCTTTTTCAACTTCTTCTTCTTATTGTACCTTTTTTCACACAATGGTTCAATAATTTCACAAAACCACGTGTTTGTTGGAAAGCTTGCTTCATTGTCTTACCAATGATGTATTGAAACCAATGGATAATGATGATAATAATTAAAAAATATCGATTTGAAATTATGTGTTGTTTTTTTTTGCGAAAATTACATTTTTTAGCTTTACTCAACTTTGATACTCAATATCTTTGTAACTACATCAGCTAGAAACTTGAAATTCTAGATTTCTCTTAGTTTATATGTTTATTATCGATAGAAAATTTCAGAACAAGCATTAATGGAAGTCACTTTTCTGATTTTTGTCCGCCTGATATCCTATGGTGGGCAGTACATGCCCGATCATTGAGATGTTATTGTTATTGTGCTTCCTTTACCTGTTAAATGTTAAGCACCACCGTATGGTCTATAGCTAATATCTTTTCTCACAAGCTTCGGATAGCTTTGCGATCTTTGACAAAGTTTTTGGCACACATAAGGCTATAGTTCTACTGCTTAAAGTTTGTTGTGACAATAATGTTTACATCCGACAAGCCGTTTTGGTATACCAACAATTTCTTTATTACAGCTTCTATCTGTAATCATGTCACATAACGGCCTTGAAAGCACTGCTGGTTTGTGGACTTGTCAATATTACGAATTGCATACAATACTGTATAGTACCAGCTGTTTTGTTAGTGGGGACTCCTTTTCAATTTGTTCAAGTTTTCACATCTTCCGGGAAATCCGCCGGAGTTGGAATAGAGTGCAGTAAAGGCAGCCCCAGTTACAAGTGATTGATTTCTGAAAACTGAGTTTGGTAGCTGTTTGGTGCTTGTTTTGCAGCCGCGTATTAGCTTATGGTTTATATTTGACTAGCTTCCCTTTTATACAGCGTTGACTGCTTCAATTCGATGGTTACATAACATAAAACAAATGACTGAAGCTTATAGCTATAAATTATCTATTTTTTAAGACAAATTCCCAAAACAGTTAATGGACTATGCCGCTCAGGGAAGGAGTTTTGTAAAATTTAGATTATTCAGTTATATTACCTTGGTGAAACCTTTTACCTTCCAAGTCTTTAACTGTGGCTGACGGGATGCAGCACTTTATACTCCGTTGATTAAGTCGTATGCAATAAGTTTCTGAAGTATTTCATCTATATATCTTTTAATGTCTTATTTCACCCACATATCCTGAACATCACCCGCCAATAATGATATAATCATTCCCATGCCAATCACAGCACCGAAATAAGTGACACACTGACCACCACCACCCCGCCGATCGGGTTCGTTCGGGTCTCTAGATCAAGAGATCAGTTCACCTTCTGAGGTGAGACGAGTGCGCATTTCTCAGTCAATCTTTCCCCGTGCCTTTACCAGCAGCACTGCTGGCCGACTGGTGCAATCGTTGTTGTCTGTTGGTCTCTGGAGAGACCACGTCGCAATGGAGTAGCAGCTATGCGACACGAACCGGACCCGACGACCCGCGATCTTCGGCCCTCTTAGCAGCATCACAGCCAGCGAACGCGAGCGCAGCGGTGGCGCGGGCGGTCCAAGTGTCTCAACTCAGATGTGGTCGGCGATCGCTTTGCACGGTGAATGTAAAACCTGTAATCAAATCATATTTGGTAGCTCCGTTCAGCGTGAGTATATTTTCCTTTCCCGAGAGCATAGGTCTCCTCAGTATAGAGAGTTCGTTTTTTTTTTACTATACTCTCTCAGAGGAATGATGGTTGTTTTGCTGCTACCCCATTCGCTTTTGAACGACTCTCGCAGCTGCCAGTCGGGCACACTTTCAGTTTCGGTTTCAAACTGTAAGTATTGCTGATCTTGTGAGCTCATTGGCTGAGAGTTTTGGCATAATATTTGAAAAGAGCTGATTTGAATTTCAGTGAAAACAGCGGCCCTCGTCTCTGTACTTCTTCAAATCCATTCGATACCTACTTACCTGGAACAAAAAAGGCAAACCATTAACATAAAGTCATACTATTTATTACTTATACCAGGAACTAGAGTACAGCTTGGTATGCACTATTCATTATTCTGTTCATTCGTTGTGCTCTGTCAATAACCAGAAAAGCACTACGTCTAAAGAAAAGATAATAAGGAAAATTGAGAAAAACTACCGAACTGAAAGACGTGACCAAAAGACAAGAAAACCAAACCACTAGAGGAATAGAACAAAACTAGAAATTGTAAGAAACGAATTTAAAAATAAATCAGACAAGAACTTTCAGTTCACAAATAGCAAATCATAACTAGAGTTCCAATCTGGGGGATATGTAGTTGACCCCTACCTAAAGATAGTAGGGTGCGGCAATGCGCTGTTCAATTGTACAGTGCCTTATGAACTACAAGAGGAACTCTCCACTGTTGGCGCTTTTTTGTTGGTCGACGACTTTCTCACTCACCACTAATAATCTACAAGATACTTTAAACTGGGGCGATACGATCTCGCCGGTTGCGGTGCGGTGCTGGAATGTGCCTGAGCATTGCATTGTTGGGGTCTCTTGAGAATCCGGAAAACAACCGTTTATGATGTAATTTGAATTGGTTTGAGAGCCGTTGCGTGGGATTATTATTGGCACGATGGCGATGCCTGCAAATGGGAATGGAGTAAAAAACTAGGGTTCGTCGCTTGTTTTGTTGATGTCTTTTGAATATGGTGTTTGAATTATTCGATGAAACGTTGGCTTTATTACAATGAATACAATGTGGGCTTAATTGATGAAAAGTTTGTTTAGGACAAAGATAGGCAATAAAAATATCTACAAAAGCAAGGTAAAAAATTTAAAATTGGTCAAACGGTTAAAAAGTTATAAGGCTCTAAAGTTAAAAATTTTGGTAAAAAGAAGAAAAAAATGAATTAAATCTTCAAAAACTCATATTTTGCGTGACTTTGAAAAAAATGATGTTCTACTAGTTTATTCGAAATTCAATTTGTGAGAAATTCATAAAAAAAGATTGAAAATCGGTTGAAAATTGAGAAAGTTATGGCACTTGAAGTGAAAACACCTTTTTATTACTCGAAAATTCGTCTTTGAAGCGATTGCGCGACCTCTAAATCTCAATATTTTTGGCTTAAACTCAGAGGTTTCCCTTTTTGTGTCATTAGAATCCAAAAGAGCTTATGAATTCCAGGTTTCAACAACTTTTGAAAAATAAGCCGCAGCCCTTGCCGCAGCCTAATGGACATGCTGATTCCCGGTTGGTCCAGGAACTTTTCGTAATGGAAATTTCCTTAAGGACAGACTTGTTAGGATCCCAAAATGGCCGCCACAATGACCGACTTTGGCACCTACTCACGATTTCGAGCGCACAAATCTCTTCGTAAACAATACCAGCGCACCTAAAGCCTGTATCCGTAATATTCGGGACACAGAAACACAGCTGTAACTCTGCAATAGATAAATTAAAATTGCTGAAATTTTGTCTAATAACATCTTAAGATGTGTTCATTTCACCTACAAAATTTCATGTGAATCGGTGCAGTGCTGTTTGTTGTAGCAACGAAAGAGTAAAATGTGCGCCATTGAATTTTGTACAGCCCCAAGTTTTGCTTGTCAGCGCTGTAACTTTTGAATTTGGCAAAGGAAATGGCTGAAATTTTGAACACAAACCTCTCAATCTACATTTGTTGCATGGGCAAAATTTCAAAAAAAAAAAAACGATGCACTATCAACAATTTTATAGTCGAAACATATTTTGGGACTGAACGTGATTTTAGCCTCTCAAACAGCAATTAGTCAGCACCTTGGTCAGCACCCTTTATTGTTTCGATTGTACTATTGAAAGTGCTATACCAATAATCATCAAATTTTGCAGGCATAATATACATATAATAAACTAGCTTCTGTGAAAATTTCATGATAATTGGCAGAGAAATTCAAAAGTTATGAATAGGCAAAAATCGCACATGAAAAACTCGAAAAATTTTCACTAACACTCACCTCTATCAACACCAGTAGCTTTCAAACCAATTGGTCAAAGTTGATGAAATTTTGCAAGAAAGTGTCTCTATAAGTATCATAACTGCTAACGAAATTTAATAATTATCATCACAGAACTTTGAACTGTAGCGTAAAAGAACCATCTACTATGCGAATGAAAATTGGTCATGATTGTACAAAATGCTTAAAACCACGTCAATTTGTTTTTCATCCACAGTTAAAAGTAATGCATCGATTCTTATGAAATTTTGCACAAATAATAAACATACACCAAAGAGTTCTCAGTCAATTATTTGACCAATTTTACCGGTTCATTACAGAGCTACTGACGTAATTCTGTGTCCCGATTATTGCGGATACAGGCTTTAATCTTCTTATTTTAAGCTTATTACAAGTGAGCAAGAACAGAATAATAAAATGCACTCTTGTTTGAAGCTTGTTTCTTGAGATTTGTGCGTTTGAAGTTCTGATGCACTGTTCAAGCGGGATTTCAAGACGTTTGTCCTTAACTTCATTGGGCATAAAACATCTTCGTGCCTAATGCACGATATATATTAAATATGCAAGATGGTCATTGGCAGAAAAACCTCTCCGTTAATTACTGTGCAAGTGCTCATAGAACACAAAGCTGAGTAGTAGCACGGGGGTGAATCTTCGTCACGAAAAGCACTGCCCGTTTGATAGCTCAACACTAGCGAACCTGGTGGTGGAAGTCAAGCTTTAGCCTGCAGCGAGCATAGGGAGGCGGCGTAGCACGCTTTGATGATTTTTTATTTTCCCATGAAAATTCATTCCAATCTAGTTTTCCAAGTGACAATTTCACGACTTCCACCTCGAAACTTCACATTTGTTCGAAGATACACATCTGTTCTGTGGTAGTAGACTTTGTCCCAATTCGTTACGCCAGGAAGAAGAGGACAAGCAATACAATAAGGCAATAAGGCTACTGGTAAGCGTCAAAACATGATTAAATTTAAAAATGTGGAGCCGTGCAGCTGCATCAATTAACCAATCAGATTCTTATAAAGATATGGGATGGCGAAGAATTGCCCTTCAAGATATTGTTGCGTGTTCTGTTTGACAAACTGACAGCACATAAAAAGTTCTTGGTCGGCGAATACCAGGTTGGTTTTCGTGAAGGTCGATCAACTACGGACCAGATGTTCACATCCACAGAGTAGATTTTGAGAGCACAACTTGTAGAGTATGTACCCATTTGTTCATTGATTTTGAAGCAGCGTGCTATTTAGTGAAACCAATTGAGCTAAGGTGAAGACTTGAGTGAAGATATGATGAAGCTACACCTAGAATGTTAAAGAGCACACATCTGAAGAACAAAATGTCGGTTTGCGCTGAAAAGTTGATTGATTGGTAACCACCCATAAATAATATTAGAAGTTTTTATTTAGAACATTGTTTATCAGCGGATCGTAGCAAGCTGTGCGCGCGAGCGGCTGTGTTTAAAAAACAGTTACGCGTTTTCTTTGCTCTGCAGCGTTTTGATTGTGGCCGGCCAAATTAAAAAACGGCTGGTGGTGCTATGCCTCCCGCAATTTTTTTCCTCGTAAAGCGCTTACAAATGGATTCTCGGATGATACGCGATTGTTATGAGAGTTT
This sequence comes from Aedes albopictus, assembly GCF_035046485.1. NCBI lineage: Eukaryota > Metazoa > Arthropoda > Insecta > Diptera > Culicidae > Aedes > Aedes albopictus. The sequence continues at coordinate 140,908,380 of NC_085137.1, read as the reverse complement.
GTTTCCCTTATTTCCATCAGGGTGCCGGAATTAATCTTCATTGTCGAGTGATTTCCGTGTAGTTTTGGTAATATTGCTGCTGGATATCCCTTTCGCGACGGAGCGCAAAAAAGTGAAATCTCCATACAAATTGCTCAACTTTGGCTCTCCAGAACTCTTAGATTTCTCAAAAAAGTAATAATTATTTTTCCTCATTTGAAAGAACTACTCTTTATCTTTTGATTTCTAGCGTTGACTACGTAGATAAATCGGAAATGAATAATATGCGACAGATAAAACTTTTTCATGTTTTACCGTTTTTGCCCACTTTTTGTTTACCTTGTTGTGGTAAATTTTACAGGCAACGTAATCAAAAGTTTATTTCACACATACAAGTATAAATATTATTATTATTATTATCTTTATTATCGAGATTTTCAGCCAGGGGCTGGTTCATCTCCGCGAAGTATAAGTAATGGCTGAATTAGTGGAACAATTTACATAATATAAAACAAAGTCTAAACAGATGAAAAAAATATGCAAAACTGTTACCGCTCAACAGCACAATTGTGTTGGTTCGTCACGAAAGGGATATCCGGAAGACGCAAATGGAAGTCAACAATTTCGCATCCAGATTACAGCAATTCGTATAATTTGGGAAGTCTGTACCCGTACATCATTTTGGTACCTAAACGTTGACCAAACGTATCCTTTAGGCTTAACGTTTAGCTAAGGCTTAACTAACAACACCCAAATTCCCGTGACACATAGGCCTGAGAGGACGTATAGGTCTCTACATACCTTTCTTAGGTGTCCAACTGACCTTGCTTTCCCATCACTCAGCTGTCGCAAGGACGTGGTCAGGGCAGCTTTCAACCGTTGGAGCATTGCGTCAATCTCGTCCTCAAGTCAGTGATTAGCCTCGAATCTCTATGCTTTGGTGACGGATGAAAAGGAGGCAACTCTCATAACAGCGGTCTGGGGATGTACCACCTACGAATTCGTGCGACATGCTAAATGCTAATGCTGATGGTTTTCTGGCGAAACTTATTAGGCTGGTATCAAGTATTCGGATCACAGACGAAGTGTCTACCTCATTTGTAACCTTGGATGGGTTGAAACAGTTTTCGGCATAGCACTCCAAGGAGCGATTAGGAGGACTACCGTGTAAGGAACACTATTGTCACACGATCTCACGTGCTTCTCAGCTTTGCAAACGACATTTATCTCATCGACATCACTCGTAGGGCAGAGAAGAAAGTTTATGCATCTCTGAAGAGGGAGATAGCGAATATATGTTTGACAATTGACTCGACCAAGTTTAAGTACATGATTTTGGGTAGAAACGGAGGCAAGGCTAGTGTTAGTGGTGTTTGTTCTGAAATAGTGATTTAAGAGAAATTTTCTCTGCATAAAACGGTGATTCTGCCGATGGCCCTATACGGTCGCGAGGCGCGGATGTTTAAGGTGGCACGAGTTGTCTATTCTACTTCTATTGTTGTTGTCGAATGACTTTAACCCGAAGGTCATTCGTCCCTTCCACGAGTTGTGTCAAGTGTACATGTACAAAAAAGCAAGCATTGTGAAACGAATACAATAGTGCTTGGATACGTAGTGCTAATATCGTAAGAAATAAAACAATGAAAAAAGAAGTGTAGAATTAGCTATAAGTTAAAATACACATAAATATAAACAAAAAAAACAATGAAAAAGTACACACACAGTAGCGAAAGAGGTCCGAATCCCAATCACTGGTTTTAAATTATGGGTTTCCAGATAAAAACAGACGGGAAAATATTCGAATGACGGTTGAAAGATTGAAAAATCTGTATTGCGTTGCGTTGCGTGGTAACGGAGTAATTCGTAGATTGCATACTGAAAGTTGTCATGCATTTGTATAGGGGTTTATGCGATCCCGACAGTTTGTTTCAAAATACATGAACTTACAGGGGAACATCGTCGAAAAAATGTGAACAAACGATGTACAGTGGTTGAGAGGTCACTTAGGAAATGAGCAAAATATGGATGGAATAAGTGAGAAAACCGTGCAAGTGGCTAGCAGCAATCACGTTGGAGATAACACGTTTGATCATAAGCAAAAATTGATAAAAAAAAATAAAGGTCCTGTTGACTCTCATTTGGATAAACATATAATGATGGCAACTGATCACAAGAAAAAACCTTATAACTTAAAAAGAGCGGGATATGACCAAAAAAAATTAAATTTCTAAATTCTTAGGGTCTGCTTCAATTGAAAAACCAAAACCAATCTTCACTTAAACTTGACAGTTCGATAATTATTTCATTATAAAAACTGTCAAGTTTAAGTGTCGAACTGTCAAATTCATGTAAAAATTAATTTCAATTCGCCAATTCGCCTTGACGGAGGCTCTCTGAGAGAATTGCGCTGTGCGTGAAAACAATCCCTCCCAACATGGGAAAGAATAGGAGCTGCATTTTCAAATGCCTCTAAAATATTTTAGGGACTTCAGATTGAAAAAAGTGTTAATGTTTTGCAATATACTTTCAATTAGCTACACTATAACTGGTTTTAGACAAACAGTTTTTAAATCACAATGTTAGGGAATCGCGCCACTTGGTTCAAATTTGACTGAGTTATAGTGGAAAACAGACGAATATAGAAGCCACCGCCCAAGTGGCGCGATACCCTATGTCTATAATATAGCGATTCAAAATCTCATTCGATAACATTAACCTTCACATACCCGACCCCCGACAACTCATTTTGAAAATGCTGGCATTTCGTCAATTTTCATCCGATTTTTTTTGAAGTCGCCCTCAATCGATCATAAATTGGTGCTAGTTTATTATACTCAAGTGGTAATGTAATATCCGGAAACATTCCGGAGATATTCCGGATTGTACTGGGGTCAGGGGTGGGGGAAGTATCTGATTTGCCAAATGGCTAAAAGTGATAATTTCGTGTGATATTGTGCTTGAGAGGCCCCCGCGGAACCTGTTTCAGGTATTCCGGAGCGGGCACATCAGTTACAACAAACTTCAGTCAAGTTTTTCTGCCCCATTCTCTTGAAGTCATGAAGTTTGATACGTCGCACGGCATGTTTTGATTGCAAGCCTGATATGTCCCCGATGTCACCCCCGTGGAAATTATGCCTGATGTTCCGGGGTGGCCATATTAGTTGATATAGACTTCAGGGTATCGTTTCTGAATCAGTCATTCAAAATCATGAAGTTTGATATGTCACACGACATGTTTTGGATGAAAACCCGAAGTGTCCCCAATGAGGCCCCCGCGGAACCTGTCACGGTGATCCGGATGGGTCAAATTATTCAAATCTGGTTATCGCAGTTGTGTTTTATTGTCCGCAATGCAAATTCCGCTGAAAATCTATGGTTCTAACAAAATAACACACGAAACAATCATTTTTAGCTATTTCGGCACCCTCCCTGACCCCAATACATTCCGGAAGCATTTTGAAAATGTGATGTTGGGGGTCTGGTACGTGAAGGTTAAGAACGTTTTGCTTAAAAAAGTTTCTATAAAGAATTAGAAGCATTTGAAAATGCAGCTCCTATCCTTTCCCATGCTAAAAAAAATTGTCCTCACGCACAGCGCAACTCTCTCAAAGAGCCTCCGTCAAGGCGAATTGGAACAGACCCTTAGAATGGTAGAGATATGAACACAAAACTACACAAATAATTAGAACCCTCTCACCGGATTTATGCTGCATGCTTGACTCCGCCAATAAATCTGCTCCGCTCACATCACTCGCGTATTTCACTGAAAAAGTCTATCCAGAACACTTCACACTATTCACTGGAAACTCTTTTCCGAAAAAAAAAAATGACAGGCGTAAGAAAATACGGAGGTGAAAATTTTTGCGTCCGTACTCGGCCGCCGCACACTACGATCTCTCCGGTTGAAAGATTGAAAAATCTGTATGACGATAAAACGACCAAACACTCGAATCCTTGAAAAAGATCTGATGCGGATCGAAACGTCGGAGTAAGAGTACATAGAGTGTTTTTGATCTCACAGCCGAATTGAAAAGCTAAGAAAACTTCAAAGTCTACACGTTTAGCCTAACTTGAGGCCCAAGATCGACGAAGTTACGCTATTGACACATTCTACCGTGACGTTACAAAGTTTTGACGCCTTTTTGGTCAGATTTTTCACTATAGCTCGTAAATTTGACCGTAAACCCTCAAATATTTTTGCATATTCAGATACCCTGAAAAATTTCCAATAAGTATGATCTGTTGAACAGTTAGTTTTCATCGGAGAAGTATGTTAAACATGGGAATGATTGGGTGACGTTACAGCTACTAATTCCCATTTTAAACATACTTTTCCAATGAAAACTGAATGTTGAACATATTAAACTTACTGGTAATTTTACAAGGAATCCTAATATGCAAACATATTTGAGGGTTTAAGGTCAAATTTACGAGTTATAGTAAAAAAACTGACCAAAAAGGCGTCAAAACTTTGTAACGTCACGGTAGAATGTGTCTATTATACGCTTGGCACTAGAGTAAAGTAACTTTGTGGCCAACAAGGTATCAAGGAAAGAAAATGTGTTTCTTTGTTTCAGGGGCTTTCAAGAGAGCTTCAGGGGGATTTTATAGTAGATTGAATGTGATTGTAAGGCGTTTCAAAGCATTCATTGGAGGATTCAGGATAACAAGGAATACATGTAGGACACTCTCTAAAGGAATTCAAACAAGTATTTCTGAAAGAGTTTCTAGAGAAAATCTGATTTTCTGAAGAAATCTTTAGAGTAATTCCTCTAAGAATCTCTGAAGAAATTTCCGAAGGAACTGATGCGGAATTATCTGGATAAAAACCTGCACCCTTTGTATTGGTTCCCGGAGCAATCTGTTGAGTATTTTTTTGTGAAACTTATGAAGAAAGTCCAAGTACAATTCCTGAGGGAATTCCTGGAAGAAACCCTAGGGAAGTTCCTGAGGAAATTTTCAAAGAAATGCATAGACAGAAACATATTCGGAAGGGACACTAGACGAATCATTGGAGGAATTCTTGCAAGAATTTTATTTCTGCATTCCAAATAGTGCTACGGTAAATGCCGAAAGAACCCCTGATGGAATTCATTTTTTTATGAAAGTAGGTACTATCGTCAAGATTACGAAAAGTAAACCAAATAATATGCATAAGGATCATTATTGAAATCATTTACGTTGGGGGCGCTTTTATTAAGACGGCTACTGGATGCAAGGCGTCTTAGTAAAGGTACCCAAAAAGGGTGACCTGACAGTATGCGATAATTGGCGGGGCATCACGTAACTGTGTATCATTATCAAATTCCTTAACCGGATACAGGAGAAGATTGACGCAACTCTCACACGGCAGCAAGCAGGATTCCGTGCCGGACGTTCCTGTGTGGACCATATTGTCACGCTCCGTATCATTCTGGAGCAAATCAATGAATTCCAAGAGTCTCTCTACCTAGTGTTCATTGATTACGAAAAAGATTTTGACCGTCTCAATCATGAAAACATGTGGGAAGCCCTCAGGCGCAAGGGTCTCCCTGAGAAAATCATCGGCCTCATTGAAGCACAGTACAGAGCATTTTCGTGCAGAATACTGCACAACGGTCCGATTTGTCCGATCCTATCCGGGTAGTTGATGGAGTGGGGCCAGGATGTTTACTACCACCGCTGCTCTTTCTCATCGTAATCGACAAGATCCTGGTAGGTGCGATTGATCGTGAACTAAATCGTGGGTTGGTGTGGCAGCCCAATACCATGGAGCACCTGAATGACTTCGAATTGGTTGATGACGTTGCTCTCCTAGCTGAACAGCGCTCTAATATGCAGAGCAAGCTCGATGATCTTGCCTATCGCTCCTGGGAGGTCTTACCATCAACGTCAAAAATAACAAATCATTGGTTGTAAACACGGTCAACCCTTCCAGCTCTACGGTAGCTGGGTAATCTGTGGAGAATGTTGAAAGCTTCCAATATCTTGGTAACCAAATAACGGCCGATTCCGGTACCAAGATCGACATAGGTGCACAGATTACGAAGATAAGGGCTGCTTTTGCGAGTTTGAGAAATATATGCAAAAACAACCAGATTAATCGACGCACCAAAATCTGAATTTTCAACTCGAACGTGAAATCTGTACTGTTATACGCCAGTGAAACCTGGTGTGTATCAGTGGAGAACACTCAACGACTGCTGGTCTTTACCAATAGTGCCTGTGGTATAAAATTCGTGCATGGTGGCCGGCCTCACAATTAAAACTCCATCGTCACATGGAGCTCCATCGTCAATGTCATTACCAGATCTATTTTACCATGACAGCAATGATCAACAGGTATAACCAGTGATCATATTATATGTTATGATAAATGTATGCACTTCCCATGTTAATAAATCTTCAAGTCTGGTAGAGCTCAATGTAATTTCACTCTATGAGTCTGTTGGTGTAAACTGCATTTATAAATTTCCATTTGATGATTAATTGAGCTTGAAGATCTTTACAGACCCTCTTTCTCAAGGAATTATTGGGAGATCCTTAAGATCAGACCGATAAAGCGTAGTTCTTAATTCCATTTTTCTGGGTATGTACCTTCTTAATACACTTTTGTACATTACAATAAACTTTATATATCGTTATATAGGGTCTGGGACCATTTGGGCAGGAGCACCTATTTTGGGCACTTGCTGCTATAACTAAGTCAATTTCAAACCAATTGATATGAAATTTTGTTCATGGCTAGATACTGTGCGTATCTTACCCTATTCCAAAATTCAAGTCAATTGGCTGAAAACTGACTGAGCTACAGCAGCAAGTGCCCAAAATAGGTGCTCCTGCCCAAATGGTCCCAGACCCTATCTTGTCAAAGAAGTAAAATCTCAAAAAATTTCATCTTTTATCTAATTGGAAAAAAATCAAGTAAAAATTGTAACATAAATACAATAATAATCCCAAACATTGAAAATCGCAAATATCTGTGCAGAAAGCAAACAGATAATCTAGATCATATAACATTATTAAAGATTGATAGAAGAGATATACGAACTACTCCAATTCAAGGCATCACTAGCTGCGCATAATATCACAAGTGCCAATCTCACGCACTTACAAGCCACAAACGTCTCACACTCTCAAAACGGCAGCATAACTCCATTCTCGAATCTCTTGACATACCTAGTCGGTCTCAAACTCAAACATCTGGCTCCACTCAAAAGCAGCCATCACCAGCAGCAGCATAAACTCCGCTCGGTGTGTCGCGCCGCCAGAGAATCACTTTGCGCGCACTTCACTGCGCTCAACTCACCCAACTCCGCGGCGCGCGATCCGAGCTCTCTCTATACTAGCGCACGATCAATCCATCGATCGCTCGGGCCCCGTTCGTGCAGCAACAGCAGCAGCATTGCAGACTCCAGCCCTAGCCAGCCAGACTCGCGCATCGCATCGCCGCAGCACTCGTGTCGCGTATAGACCATGCGGAGGCGCGCAGAAATTATTTAACCGCGATACGAATCGGTTGTGTTTTTGGCGTTTTTCGCGCGCTGTTTCTTCCAATACGTCTCCGGTGTCATAAAGTATCTATCTGTTTTGTCGGTGCACCATTAGGGCACATTCTCGTTGACGGGCGCGGTGTGTTTGTCGTCCTTACGGTTCTCGGAATCTTGGAATTGAAGTAGAGTTCGCGCGATCGTTTTTTTTGAACTTTTGGGTGAAGTGCGCAGGCGAGCGAGTGCGAATTTCGGACGTACGCACAGGATATTTGAGGGGGTCCAAACGGGACGAGGTGCGTTTTCGGGACGGGGTGTGACTGCCAATTGGGGCACTTTGGGGGACACGGCTGGTGTCATTGCCGCCGGGATCTGGTTATCAACGCATTTCTTTTTTCGGGGGGCTGTTTCTCTCTGTCTCTGGCTCTGTATCTTTCGCTTGTCTACGTGTTTGGTGAATCTATTTGGTCCGGAGGTTTCAGAGCGCGGTGCTGTTGTGATTTATTTTTTGGTGACGGATGTTGGGGTGCTGATTTTGTTTTGCAAAGAGGATTTTGGGGGGCTTGCAGGAAAGTAGAAAGTGATACGTTTGAAAACAGTTTGGGGCGCTAAGCTGCAGGAACGAGATGGAAAGTTTTCGGGTGACAAAAAGTGCGGAGATTTCTCCCGGGAGTGCAACGTGGAAATACAGTTCAAACTTGAGAGAAGAAAAACGATGTGAAGTACTCTGTACGCTCTAGTATGAAGTGTAGAAATCGTGAAGCAAATCTTCATCTCGCACAAATGAAAACAAGAAGTTGTCCGGATAGAGTGCGCCGAGCAAAGTGTTGTTGATGTAGGCTGTGTAACGACCAGTGATGTCAGATTTCTTCGCGAGCAAATCCGTACATGAAGTGTGACGATCGAAAAGTTTAGACCTTAGATATCTGTTGAAAACCCTAGCTCACCTTTTAGATGTTATCTACGTACCAGTAGAAAGTGCTCGGATCCATAGACCTACTGCCATCTCCGTAGATCTGGCATCGCTGATAACCCCAACGAAAGCGAAACCCAAGTACTCTGTGCAAAGTGTCGAGCGGCAGCGTGCTTTGCGGTAGGCTCTTGCGGGGAGCTTGCAACGCGGCACCACCTCTCTGGGGAGATAAATTATGCAACTTGACCGCAGTGCTGCTGCGGGGCATTTCGAAGGCTGCCTTTATGCGGTCACCAAGCTATCGCGCGAGCGCGCGTTTCGCTCAGAACGTCATCGTCGCAAGGGGTTCAGCGCTGCTATTGCTGGTATAGTCGGACGCAACTTGCTATCAAGGTCTTCCCAGACCCATTCGCGAAAAAAAAACTATGATCTTTGCCTAAACAATCACTAGGTGTCCTATTCAAAACGTCCGATCAAACAGAGGCCCTCCGCCATTCCCCACCCCATACACCCCACGAGTGATCAATAAAACAAAATCAAACGATCAAGTCGATCAACAATCGGCGGCGGCGGCGTTCGCTGATATTTATGGGTTGTCCGTCAATGTCACACGCAGCAGCAGCAGATCGCGTTGTGGGGAAGTTGCGGGTCCGATGGCAGATTGACGCAGGGAAAAGAACGGCCCTCGCCGGGGGAACAAGTTTTCTTCCTCGGCGGGCCAAGTCGCGTGTTAGTGTGAGTCGTCGTCATCTCGTTGCCGGAGTTTTGTTGTTGTTTGTGATCAGTCAACCAGCCAAGAACCCTGAAGTCAGCGAGCGTGGCATTTAGTGTTGTAGGTACAAAACGGACGCAGCAAAAAACAAGCCGTTTCTCGCTTCGATGCAGAGGCGGTGGCTGTTGTAAGCACAGCTCTCAGGGCTCAGCTGAAGTGTGTGGACTGTTATCAGTAGCAGCAGCAGCAGCGCGGATTCGGAAACACGCTTAGGAAAACAGACAAATTGGACACTCTCCGGGTGGTGAATGATTGATCAGGTGTAGATTTGGGTTTGAACCATGTAACATGGTTTAGGAAGGGCAAGGGAAGGTAGGTGCTCTGGGTATGGGAAATCGACAGGAACTATTCGTCAAAAGTGACAAAAATGGGGGTTCTTGATAGGCGATGATGCGTGGTAACCATAAATGTTCGTCAATTTGGCGACAACTGCGTAGAACGGAAAAGTTTTGGACGGCTGAACTTTCGAATGAATTAGAATATTTTACTGCTCGGGGATTAAGATATCAATCTGGGGTCCAATGGTTTAGTTTGCATATTCGATTTCTGATGAAGTTCAAGGTTTATAAAACTGGGGCTGATGACTTTGTCTGTTCCGTTACTACACACGAGATCAAATTTGTGATAGTATTTAACACAAGAAGCATGTGGGTTGATATTTTCCAAATTATTAAAAAAATCCCCAATCTCTTAGTTTTATTGAGAACCTTGGAAGTATCCAGGAGTGGCTGAAAGCTCATAGCTGCCCAGAAGTCAGGCATATTCTTTACTTACAAGATTCTTGGGTGTTACTTTATTTTCCAAATTGATAATACGATCTTCGGCAAGCTCCTTCTAAGATTATTATTCAAATTATGAGCATCTTTACATTTTTGCTGCAGCTAGAATTAGCGTGATGTTAAAATACACACAAAAAAAGTGTTTTTATTTATGTGTATTTTAACATCACGCTAATTCTACACTTATCATTGCTGCAGCTTTGGTAAACCGTTTCTTTCAAGAGTTAGTTGGACCTTGAAGATTTATGGATGTATTTGTATACCTTGTTTCATCAGTAAATTTAAAACAAGATTTCTTTATGCTGTGGTTCTACAATAATAAGCATATTTTTTGATAATATTAAATTTTTTATTTCAAATCATGGAAAATTATTGTAGAATCCCACGCTTCGAAGTACACATGCAAGGCCGTAGCATGAAGTTGGCCAATGAGGCCTTTACCTAGGGCTCCTGTCTTAAAAGAGCGCCAAAAATTCTAAGACTAAAAAAAAAAGCCCAAGACATAATTTAAGAATTCAACCAATTACCACATCTAACAGATTGGTCTTGTAATGCACATTCTCAAAATAAAAAGTTCTCCAAACTTATTCAGTGTAAATTTAGGACAATCTTCGGACATTTTTTCTTTTTTTTATTTTGAAATTAATGTACAATTTTTAATAAAGAAAACCTAAATTCCAGCGTAAGCTCTGCCGTTGACAGCACAGTTAATACCATGTTCTATGGGAATCCCTATGAACATGGGACAACTATGCTGCACACGGCAGAGCTTTTATCTAACTACTTTCAGGGTTCTTACCAGGAAATGTTTTAAGATTATTCCTAAGGATTTCCCTCACATTCCTGGATTTTTTTCGCAGTAATTACTCCAAGGATTCCAACATAAAGCTATTCCTTTTGTTCTTTTAAGTTTTATTTTCAGATATGCAATAGTTATTTCGTATGTATATAATCTGAATTATCTGGTCGAAATTCCTCACAAACCCTAGAGCAGAATCTTTCCATCTCTGTGATTTTTTATTGTATCACTTGATGTACCGTCTTGCGGGGCTTCTTAAAACACCGTTTAGCGAATGGATTTCCACAATTCTTACATATAATCATCGTGACTATATACAGGGTGTTAGGTTCATGAGTGCAAACTTTTTAAAGGGTGATAGAGGACCATAAATGGTGAAAAAATTTGTTCCACCCATATGGTCAAATCTCAACCGTTACGTAGTTATTGAACTTTCCATGTTTTTGATTATTATTGCCTTATCTGGCTATAACTTTAAAATGGTCAGTTTTATCGCAGTTTTTTTACCCTTATTCGAAAAATTATTGAAGTTTCTATCAAATGGCATCTTTGAATCGAGTGGTTTAGTTAAATAACTAAGTTTTCTAGAGCAAAAGAGCAGAAAATAGTGTGTTTTGATTTGTTTATGTCAATTATCTTTGAAACATGCGTAATAAATTAAAATTCTTTCTTGGGCAAAGATGTGACCCCTGTTCTACTGTACAATTCGTTCTTTGACGCCAAACTTCTAGCTCTTATCGTTTTCTTGCAATTTTGATTTAAATGTGCGGCACAGTGCGCAACAAAGTGCTTACCATGACAGTTGCAAATTTATGATCTGAAATACGATGTTTAAATCGAAATTGCAAGAAAACGATAAGAGATAGAAGTTTGATGTCAAAGAACGAATTGTAGATCAGGGATCACAACTTTAAAACAAATTAAAGCAAACTACTTTTGAGCTATTTGCTCTAGAAAACTTAGTAGTTTAACTAAACCAATCGGTTCGAAGATGCCATTTGATAGAAAATTCAATAATCTTTCGGATAAGGGTAAAAAAACTGTGATAAGTTTGACCATTTGCAAGTTATAGCCAGTTAAGCCAATAAGAGTCAAAAACATGGGAAGTTCAATAACTACGTAACGGTTGAGATTTGACCATATGTGTAGAACAATTTTTTTCAGCATTTATGGTTCTCTATCACCCTTTAAAAAGTTTGCACTCAGGAACCTAACACCCTGTATATGTATATATATACAGGATGTATGCAAAATTTGAACTAAATTCATCAATAAACAAAAAAGTTGTTCATACACCAATCGGACACATCTCATAGAGAACTGCAGACTCTGCATTTAAATTTCCAGGGTTTTTTTTTTAAACTACTTTGTACCATTACTGTAGTACATGCATGATTTCAATAAATATATGCGTTTTCAGATGGTTCTATGCTACCTTTGGTATTATGAGCAGCGTAAAATTATAATATAGATAGCCTTAAAAAGAAACCATCAATCCTTTATTTAAGGAAAACGGTCATTTATAATGTATAACGATACAAATATTCGATTGTATATGCTACGTTGATACATCTTGAACGAATTGATCAATCCTTTGAAATTTATGAACTGTAGAAACAATGCTTACGGAGCAAATGTGGATATGTTATGAATATTTTTTTGGTTTATTCGATGTTTTTTCGCCTCCTGACAAACAATAAAAAACAACATCAATCAAATGAAGGGGAAAATATTGCGTTTTTATAGTCCCAAAGACATCAAACAAATTTGAACCATGCTTAGATTCAAAAAATCCATATTCAAAAGTGTCCAAAGTAGCTCCACACGACGGGATTACTTTGTTTAATATCTCATTTACAACCGAACGACGATTTGAATGGCGATTTAGGGAACGGCAGTGTAAAACTGATAAAATTGAAAGACCAGTTTCTTACAAAAAAAAAAAAAAGAAATGAAGTTTCAAAGGATTATGCTGGTTGAAGTACAATTCGTAAAATACAACACTCAAAAAAAACTTGTCAATGAAATTTTAAATATTGTGTTAACATACCTACAGAACTAGCAAAAAATATAAAAAAAGAAAAAAATTAAAAAAACCTAAAAATCCAGCCATTTAGGATTCTATAGGGGTAGGCGGGGCAATATGGACACCCTAAGGTTTTTGCCAACTTTACCTGACAAGATGTCAAAAAAGTTTAGTTTTTTGATACATGTATCCTTTTAAAGTCTATTTAGCAACTATTGCATAAGAATGCTCACGAAGAAAAATGATTTATCCACTTCAAAACATGTTTTGAAAAATGTAAGTTTTTCATGACCGTCTTCAAGCATACGGGGCAGAATGGACACCCCCATGGGGCAATATGGACACCATGAGACTTTTACGAATTTCGTACATTATTTACACCTATAAAGTCATTTCATTATAAAACAACTATTATGGATGAATAATACGCCGAAGTAGTTCATTTTTGTTCAGTTAATTTAAACTCAGGCTGTTTTGGATAAAGCTTCGTTTCGTACAGCTGTGCCTAGAACAACTATTTTCCACTGCTGTCGTTTTTTGACCAATTTGTTTCACCCTATGTCTACTATAGTGAACATTTAACCGAAAATATACTGAAATCGTAGAATTTGGTTGGTTTGTGATTTAGGTTGTATTTTTCCCTTGCCGCTTCTTTGAAAAGGTGAGTGTCCATTTTGCCCCGGCAGCAGAAGATATTTCCAAACTTGATTTTTGATATAAAAAGAAGAAAATATAAACATGTTAAGCATGTAGATACAGCAAAACTACTTGCATGTATTCTAGAAATATCAGGTTTTAATCGACCTGCAATAAATTAATCACTAAATCTTATTTTAGATGGTGTGAAAATTATAATTTCCACGCACAAAAAACGGAGGACGCAACTTTTTCGTGTAAAATCAAGTATAATTTTAATTTCGAATGTTTATTTCCTGAAACTACGTTTTAGACAAATGGACTATATTCTCCATTCATTAAAAGTTCAAAAAAGTTCGCATATTTCAAAATATTGAGGGTGTCCATTCTGCCCCGGGTGTCCATAATGCCCCGCCTACCCCTAATACTTATTATATCATTGCAACTTCGATATCATTTTATTTCAAACATGATTACCGAAACCGTTTCATAATTCAAGAAAAACCGTTATCTCAGGTTTCCATGTTTTTATGGGAATTCTGAAGTGCAAAGAACCTAAACCCGAGATGAACTAGCTCCGGGTTAAGAATCTCGTAAGGCGCTACCCATAAACTAAGTGGATTCATTTTTTGGTAATCTCAGACGCCACCCCCCCCCCCTCCCGCTGCCATCGTAGACTGTTTTCCACACAAAATATTCGAAATTTGCATAGAGCGTAGACTTTGGCCAGATCTCCCGTCCCCCCTAAGAGTCTACGTAGTTTATGAACAGGCCCTAAGTAAAGATAGAAAAGTAATTAAATAACAGTAGGTATTATCAAAATGATGAGTTTAACATTGCTTGTATTACGCTATAGATATATGAGGCATCGACGCACAGTATAGTAGTCAATTTTTCCATCCATTTTTTTTTATAGACCATCAATATTTCGACTGGTTCTCATAGTTTTTTTTTTTCACAACAAGATGAATCAATCAGTCGGGATTCTCTTCTATATCCACTCATTGAAATTAAATTGTACATGCATAAAAGTTTTTAGTTTAAATGTTATTTAAAGCATTATTAGTGGATTACAGAAGTAAGGCTTTAAAAATAAGTAGAAACACCTTTAAATACTTCTCCAAAAACAATTGGGCAAAAATTTCTATACTTATTTAAATTAAAAAACGGATTTGTTTCCAAAAATTCATTAACAAATACATCTGAGGTATCCTTGGAGTAAATCATAATTTGTTAAAAGTAAAAAGATAATTTTCGATACCCGACTAGAAAAATATATCAAGTTTATAACATATTGTGTTATGATGATATGAAATTTTTCTATAACTTATTTTGTTATAAACAAGATGCACGATGATGTTAAAATAACTAAAACTGTAACAAAAGTACACAGGTCTAATCAAAATAATAACCTATTTTGTTATAATCAGAACATAATTATAACACAATATGATATAAATTTTAGCTTCAAGAAAACTAGTTTCTATCATATTTTGATACAATTGTGTAAAATGATGTTCTGAACGTCAAAAATCAGAACTAAATCATTTTACAATGAGTTATTGAACAACATTTATAACATAATATGATACAATTAAGTTATAATATTTTAAAACACCAATGATGTTAAACATGATTATATCACAATGAGTTATACATATCATGGTTTGTTATAATTATGTTATATTTTTGTTAAAATCTTCTAGTCGGGTATGCAGCCCAAATTTTCAGCAGAATTTTCATAGACATTTCTTTAACGAAAACTTTGAAGAAAAAATCTTTGCTAGAGTTCATGAATAAATTACTTGAGTAGTTCCTGTAAGAATCCTGAAGGAGCTTCAAACTTACTTACTGAATAAAATCTTTATAAGACTCCTACCAAAGAAATTTTTGAAAATTTCGTAGAGGTGGAGGCTATTTTTTTAAGTAGTCTCACTGCAAAAGGACTATCCTTCTGAGGGTTTGTATACTCAGGCATTTCCCCAGCAACAGCTCTAGGTATTTAATCGGCATTTTCTCCTGGTATTCTCCTTGTAGGATCCTTGTATTAACATTCTTCAATAATATCTTACACGAATTTTATAACCATTGCTCAAACATCTCTTAAAGCAATCATCTGAGAACTACTACAGCATAATATTGAAAAAGTTTTGAGAGTATTTGTACATATGCAGCCATTTCATAGAAAAACGATATAGTTCAACTCCGATTGTCATGAAACTTGGTGGGTTCGTATTTGTTCGAAAATAACTAGACCCGTATTTTTTTATATTTTGTCTTCAGGGTAACCATTTTTAAGATAGTGTGATCCTTAAAATCAAGTTTTTTTTAAAAACTAAATATTTTCAAACAATCATAACTTTTGAACCAGTTGACCGATTTATTTTTTTTGTTTGAAAGCTATTGAATTGTAGTTTTAAGGAAAAATACGTTGGAGGGGGCAAATTGTGGTTTAGGTTAAAAAATGTTCATTGTTTTTAGTTTTGTTTTCATGGTCTCAGAACCATAGGGGTGATTTTATATTTTTATCTGAATATTCAGGAAATTTAGCGTAACATATGAAAAAATCAGAGATGTATGTTTTTTAGTTTTTGAGATATGATTTTTTTGAATATAGAGAGTCATATATTTTAATACCAGCTGCTCTAAAATTGCCAGATATTGTAAATGCTTATGAAATTATGCTTTATATTGCTTTTTTGAGTGATTCCTGATATTTTAGTATCCATAGTTTTATAAAAATTTAAAATATAATCAAATTTTAAAAAAATGTTTTATACGTGAAAATTTCACCTTTTAGTTTCAAAAAATCATATCTAAAAACATACATCTATGATTTTTTGATTTGTTACGTCAAATTTTCTGAATATTCTGATAAATATTTAAAACCGGGATAACGCTTTAGTCTCAAGGTCATGAAAACGTAAAAGAACTTTAAAAAATGCATATTTTTTCACCCAAAACACAATTTGCTCCCTTCAACGTATTTTTCCTTAAAACTACAATTTAATAGCATTCAAACAAAAAAAAATGAAGTTTAAAATCGGTAAACTGGTTCAAAAGTTATGTTTTTTTTAGTTTTAGATTTTCTCAGCCGATTTTGCTGCGACTGCTTTTAATTCGTGTTTCCTTTATTATTTTAACTGATAATATTTCTGTTAATATATTTTTACGTTTTTTTTTTTTCACAGTGCAACAAGTAATATTGGATCACCGTATGAAAATCCTTCATGACTAGTAAAACATTCAAAAACAACCGAAATTGGATATTGTCAGTAGATACTATATCATCTGTATCTCTGCAGCTCTAAAATGGTTGGTTTTTAAATACAGCTTTTTTTTTAAAAAATTGTGCCGAAAGCATTTTTGGAGACATATAACACTTGTTTAGCCATATTTTCTCCATCTTGACCCACTATGCAATAAACTGCCTTTGATGTACGCTTGAACATATAAAAAAAATCAGAAATAGTTGATTTGGGATAATTGATATTTAAATTCTATTCTTCAAATACTCCGAAGAAACGTTTAAGTGTATATATATTGAACATATCTCCATAACTTGTTCAAAATATTGAAATATCATCCTGAAATTTTTCAATGATTTTTTGCTTAGGCCTTTCTCAAAAGCAAGGCCAAAGTCAAAACTTTCGCTATATTTATTTTTACCACAGAAACTTAAGATTTTTGAGAATGTTTGACAGTTATATACCTTTTGCAGTTTTGCAGAACATTTTTGAGATATTGAAAATATTTCCCAGAGTATTGCAATTGTGCTGGAAACTTTGTGTCAATTCCTCCGAGAATATTACCCTGGGCTTGGAGTCAGTTTGGCTTTCTATCCCGTAGAATTGTTACCTATTCTGTGGCATAGTTGGTTAAAATGTCGGTCTAGCGAATACGGAGTCGTGGGTTCAAATCCCATCAAAACACGTTTTTTTTTTCAACATTTCATCTCTCAATTTACCAATTAATCAACATTCTGTGTCTTCTAATTTTCAAGTTTTTCTCAGTACGTTTCGACGTACTATCAAACTGGTACAAGCATGTAAAGAGCAACATAGACATGTGTATTTTAATCTGTATTTAAGGACAGACTGGTTAGAATCCCAAAATGGCCGCCACAATGGCTGACTTGGCACCAACTCACGATTTTGAGGGCACAAATCTCTTCGTAAACAAAGCAAGCGCACCTGAGCTTCTCATTTTAAGCTTATTGCGAGTGAGAAAGCACAGAATAATAAAATGCATTGTTGTTTGAAGCTTGCTCCTTGAGATTTGTGTGTCTGAAGTTTTGATGCGGGATCTCAAGACGTTTGTCCTTAAGAATTATTTAAAAAGTTCCATCAGTAAGGATTCTTAAAAAAATACTGGGATCTCATCCGTAAGACATTATCATAATCAAATTTTATCGGCTGCTCTCGGCGAATCTATTACTACTCAAAGTAAGAGGGAGCAAGGAAACTTATGAAGGAAACGGTGGACAGAATCACAAGTGCGCGATGGGAAAAAAATAATTGACGGTAAATTTAACAGATAACTGAACATAATAGACCAACACAATCACAACCTTCTTGCTTAACGTCCTGGTCTTGAACAACACTTACAATTCTATCCATTGTTTCTTTCATTACTTTCGTTACTCCCTTCTTCTTAAAGTAGTATTAGATTCACCGAAAACAGCAAATAAAAGTTAATTATGATACCTCCGATGATTACTGTCAGAATTCCACCAGAAAGTTCTGCAAGATTTTCCTAAAATTTCTCCGTAGATTTCTCTTAGGATTTCGTCAGGAATCCCTTTTATGCTTTCTCAAGGAATTTTCCCGAGTTTTTTTTCAGAAATTTCTCCGACTGTTCTACCAGAAATTCGTCGTTAGATTTTATTAAAAATGCCTTCGAGGATTCCGTCATAAATTTCTCCATAAACTTACTTACTTCTTTAAAGGATTTCTTCAGAAATTCATGTAATCATTAGTCCAAAAGTTGGTTATAAGATTTCTCTGAAAATTTGTTGAAAATCAAATAAAACACTAGGTCGAGAAGCCGCCGACTTTATCCCAGTTAGGATTTAATGCCAGAAAAAGCATGAAGAGGAACTGACGTGAAATATGCTTGCACTTGCTCCTCATCACGGAAAACGACGTGAACAACGTGAATCTCGAATGGTGTAGTTTTGATTTCAACGAACCTTGCTGTTGTTGTGCTTAGTACAGCTATAGTACATCAATAACAAAACTTATGTTACCAATAAACTATGTATACCAATAACTTGATGATAACAAAATGAGATTATCAAACCAAAATGTTATTTGAATGTAACTCTGACAATTTTATGCGAGCGTCGTGACACACTAATTTTCAAACTACAGATTATTTGAACGATACATTAAAAAGTGTGAAAGAAGTGGAGTGGAATCTATGTTTGTCTGTGATCGATAAATAAAAACGCCACTGGAGCTAAATTGGGGAGACCCAATTGAGTGTTAAATTGACATTACACAGAATTTTATCTAATTCCCGTCATACTAGGTACCGAATAATGATAGATTTTATTCTTGCACCTCGTTCAATGCCTCATGACCAGTTTAGTTTCAATGACTAATCCATAAAATAGCTTTCATTTTCATATCATATAAAACATATTGTAAAACCACTACCATTTCCTTAAAATAATAGAATTGAATAATTGTTCCTCGAATTCTGTTTCCGTCTAGTCCAAGTCTATTTCGGGCACAACATGAATTTTATTCCCTTCACACCTTCTACGTGACACCGCACCATGGTAGATATGATGGTCAACAATTATAATTGTACCGTACACGGAGAAACTGAAAAACTCAAAATTAGGTACTTTTAAACTCAATTTTGAGTTCTTTTTCGTCTCCTTTTTCATGCGCTCTTTCTAATGTTGTCAGAGAGTGAAGAGAGAAACAGCCCAACTTTTGCAGTTCAGTGCGTCAAGCCAAAACTGAGTTTCTAGCACAGTACTCAAATTTGAGTGAATACAACCTAGTCAAAATTTCGGTTGGGTGAAAAAAACCTAAAATTAGGTATTCCTTTCACATGGAAGCAAGCGGGAACAACCCAACAAAAACATCGATTCCATCAACTCAAAAGTGGCTTGACGCACGCAACCCCGAAGTTGAGTGGAAAGAACTCACTTTTGGGTAGTTTCGTCTCTCCGTGTAGGTATTTATTCAAATTATCACTCAAATTTTCCGCAATCCAAACGAAATCATGGGTTTGAAGTACGATTGAGCAGAAAGGTTTTAATTGAGATGCATGTAGCTTAAGAATAACGACCAAAATAGTTCAATATTTTTGCCCATATCGTTGCATCACAGTGCAACGAAGAAATCTTTCTCTGTGGTTGTGAAATACGATGTTTCGTATGCAGAAAATTCACGCACGCATCCGTTTGCATGCTCCCTACACGGAGAGACGAAACTACCCAAAAGTGAGTTCTTTCCACTCAACTTCGGGGTTGCGTGCGTCAAACCACTTTTGAGTTGATGGAATCGATGTTTTTGTTGGGTTGTTCCCGCTTGCTTCCATGTGAAAGGAATACCTAATTTTAGGTTTTTTTCACCCAACCGAAATTTTGACTAGGTTGTATTCACTCAAATTTGAGTACTGTGCTAGAAACTCAGTTTTGGCTTGACACGCTGAACTGCAAAAGTTGGGCTGTTTCTCTCTTCACTCTCTGACAACATTAGAAAGAGCGCATGAAAAGGGAGACGAAAAAGAACTCAAAATTGAGTTTAAAAGTACCTAACTTTGAGTTTTTCAGTTTCTCCGTGTAGGTGAAAACAACTGTAAACAAACATTTTACCGACGGGAAAAGCGATTGATTTGATTAATTGAACAGCTTTTGCTGCATTCAGTGAATTCTATCTTTAATGTGTCACAGAGCTTTTGTGGGGTGTGAATTGAAAGTCACTTAAATAAGTGACCCTGGCGGAGTGTACATTGAATGGTGATGAAGAACAAGTCGGCTAACTGCTTGGTGCGGTTGCCTTCGTCGTATGCAAAGTCGTTAGTGGAGTGAAATAGGACGCTATCAGGAAGTACTGGAAGTGTAGTAATGAGCTGATTTTTGTATGGTAAGAAGATGAATTCTCCGTTTCTGCAATGAAATGGTGCGAAAAGCGTGGTTATTATGATTCCTTGCCTAAATTGATGCCGTTTGAGTAAAACTTTGGGCAACAGTGTTGTTCTTGTACCGACTTTTCGAACCCTCTAAGCAGAATACCCTCTTCGAATGAGTGTAATCAGTTTCGTACCTTTTGATTCCGCCCTATGTTGCTTATCCTTTGACAGATACGCGTATTTCGACTACCACTTGTAATCTTCCTCAGTGTCAGTTATCCACTTGTGACATCCACAGTGGATAACTGACACTGAGGAAGATTACAAGTGGTAGTCAAAATACGCGTATCTGTCAAAGGATAAGCAACATAGGGCAGTGATGGAAAACAGTGAGGAATGCAGCTGAGTAGACACAAACGCAAAGCTATCCTACTCGTGAACAACAGAAGCCAGAATATATTCGCACTTCCTTCACTCGCGAGCTAACGAAGCTGGTCGCACTCGTGATTGATTCGCGAAGCAGCTCTGAACATTTTTCAATTTTGTGAAAAAACGAATTTACACGGCCGACAGATTCACGTTTCAGGAACAATAAAGCACAAAACACTACTATCTGATGGATAACTACTTGTTTGGCTATTAAAATCGCACTAAAATGCAATTCTCGCATCTCCACTTGTTCTTCGTGAATGAAAATTCATGAGTGTTTTTGTTTTTGTTTTGCTTCATACTCGTGAAGCAAGCTTGTGCGAATAAACTCACACACGGCTTACTCTCGGCACCGTGAGTAAACCGTTTGTTGCTTTTACACTCGCGAGTTGATTCACGATGAGAGTGTTTCCATCCCTGCTCATTCGAACAGTGTTGTTGTTGTTTTCATTTCTTACAATTTAAACAATACAGTTACCCAAAGTTTTGCTCAAACAGCATTAAATTAGGCAAGGAATCGTAATACCCACGCTTTTCGCACCATTTCATTGCAGAAACGGAGAATTCACGTTTTCACCATACAAAAATTCAGCTCATTACTACAATTCTAGTACTACATCGAACGTGTCCTATTGAAACGTAAACTGTTGAGATTTCCTGTGCTATTGAAGCTGGTTATTGATAGTCTACATCTTTTTGCATCCATCTGATGAGTCGATGGCAAATGTAAGATGTTATATCTGTAATTATCTGATATGACGGGAATTAGCGCATAGCTTTCTACCTCTACGTCAACATCATACCGTACTTCTGAATACATCCACCTCCAGCTTCAACTTTGTCCGACCTCAATTCATCTTTCTAAAGAGTGAACTCATTTCAAAATTCCTAATGGGCTATTGTCACGTCCGCTTGTAATTTTCCCATTAAAACAAGTGTGTCGATTTCGAAAATCTTCAATATGCTATTGTTCTAATGATCCGTTTGTATCGGTGAAGGGGGTGATCGATTGAGAAAAAGATCGAGGTCCCATTGCGCTGCGTAAGTACGCAGCAACTGAGCCTCTCAGTCAGCCAGCATTCACCCACTTGCAATGATGCGTAAAATTATATGGCAACGCAACTGCGACTTCCGCCCCGAACGTTGAATTCCATTCTCTCCGACTGCAAAACATCGCGATGCCAATGCGGGGCCAATGCGAAACGATCTGCTCAAAAGTTCAACCCGTGTCGATCGCGCATTGCAGTTTCATTTATTGTTATGGTAGCAAATAAATCTGATAAAGTAAGTACCGAATTTCCTTTTCTGTTACGGTAATGACCCCATTACGCTGGGCAGGAAAAGAATTGCCTTTTAGGCAGTGCGAAAAGTCGAGGGGCCCTCGAGTGGTGCTGCGGAGACCGATCGTCCGGATCAATAAACGCTTTTTGGAGATCGAATAGCTCGTTTCGTTGCTCTTTTACGGTGTTGGCGATCACACGAGTTAAGTGCTCCGGTCCGGTCATAATCATGATTGTGGGTGGCACAATGGTGTACAGCAGGACAGAGAATGAGCATTCAAGTTTCATTTAGAAAGACAATTCACACCGTCTTCAGCCAGAGGCTGCACAGACTGAAACACATTACTTACACTAGACAACGGACAACACAGAACACCCAGTGGCCCAGTGATGAATTTTCCGTTGGACGAAAAGTTTCTACAACTGGAGCGGGAATCGAACCCACACTCCGAGGCTTACGATACGCCTAGACGACTGCTGCCGCTAACCGCACGGCCACGAAGCCCACAAAGTTCAACTTCAAAAGTGACTTTTGGCACTGTTTCAAAAGGATAGCACTAGTAGCAGTTTACTCGTAGAGCTGCAATCGACACTTCGGATGACCTAAACTGGTGAGCTCGTTTCATTTGAATTCCATAAAGTAATAGTCGACTGAATGAGTTTGGACTTTTTCCTGTCGGGCATGTTATTAAACAATTTAAAAAAAAAACCTTGAAAAAATACCAGCACATATATAAAACAAGATTTTCAAATAGCTTTGTACCAGCTTCTGGGAATCAACTCCGAGTGTTCACACCACTGAACGTCCTTACGCATGGTGTGTCAGTTGACCCGTTGCCAAAGTGCAGTACCTAACTGCTACAGGGCACGGGGAGAGCAGTAGTAAGTCAATAAATTGAAACATTTAATTGTGCTACTGCTGGTTGCGATCTCACCCCATTAGCATCAGAATCAGCTCCATCTGATTCTGCCGGCAGCGCCAGTGCCAGCAGGGGGATTGAACGTACGCGAAATGACCATGCCACACCATACACTGACTGTAGTGAACAGAGTAGTGACTGCCCCTCGTCCGTTTTCTAAGCTTGAAAATCGCTAGAGGCCACAGCAGTCTGCAGCACAGGTCGTCGGTGGCAGGATCAGCCCCACCGGCGGTGGAAACACTTCGCCTCGAGTGTTGGCAGGTGTGTTGTTGTTTCGGTTCGGACGGACTCAAAAGTGGAGCACTTTTTATTGCAATAAGTAGGTACTGTGTAGCAGCCACAAGACGACCGCTGGCTGCTGCTTTGAGATGCACGATTCAGTACGGAGATTATTGGCTCGCAATGAAGTGATCGGAAACTTTTGATGCTGAAATATTCTAAGCTTGTTGCCGTTTTGTAATAATTGCCTCTTTATATGGCCGTTTGATTGACTGAAAATATGCAAGAGTGGTTAATCCGCGATGGAGCCTTGAAATTCTTTAGGCTGCTGTATGGTGCCATTTATTAGAACAAATATCAAATGATAAACTTCATTTGCGGTTTTGATATTTTTAAGCTTTTTGTTGGTTGTTTCAATCTATTTTCCATTGAAAGCAACAAAGCTCGTTAACCTTTTTTTTTAGTTTTCCAAATCAATAGAAAATCACCATTGCTATGGTGATCGTTTTCGGGATAGGTACTAAATTCCGGAGTGCTAACTTTGGACCGAGTTTTCTTTCCGATAAGGCTGCGATTGTGCGAGAAAACTCGATCCATGCGTTACAGTTACAAGTTCTGCCGAACCACACTGGACGAGAACGCTGTAACTATTGAGTCCCTGAAGAAAGTCCCAAACGGACCGAAACGTCGGACAAAGTAAATTAACAGCGTTTTGATTTTGTCAAGTCTGAGAAGCCACAAAACATCAGTTTCCAACTACAGTCGAGCACAATGTTTATGGCCATGTTATACGTACTTTCTGCGATTAAGTTACGTCCCATAAGATGCAGCCAAAGCGCCTGATGCGTACAAAAATGGAGGCGATATACGTGTAATGAGGGGTTAATAATACGCTAGATGACTTGAGGCAATATATTATGCGATGTACGGTGTGCACTATTACGACGTCATACAACATCTTATGTGACTTAATCCTCCTAAGATATTAAGATTTTTTCACCACGACCCAAGTAACAATGATAGCTGAATAACAGCTTATTCAGCTAAAATTTTTAAAATCAAGCTTAAAAGTTGTTTGTTCAGCCATTGTACAGCAATAATGTTTGTTGGGGATGGCGCAGTGTACGTTCAGCGTGCCTGACTGGGTCATAATGACGGCAGCATCCTACTAGGGTAAATAATCACACTGCTTGACAAAATTTAAAAAAAGTTCGCTTTATGGGATGAGAAAAAAGAACAGGGGTTTGGGACCCTAGAAGTGTCATAGTGAAAGAATTTTCGAAAAATATTGGAACGGGACTTCATAGTTTATGACCGAAGTTTGTATGGAGAACTTGGGGTGTTCAATTGATATGCGCATTAGGAAGTGCCGTGCTTATATTTGGGCGCTTTCGGTATTTAGCTTTTTTTATCATTTTCTAACGCCAAAGTATATGCACGGCACATTCTAATGCGCATATCAATTAAACACCCCAAGTACTCCATACAAACTTCGGTTATAAACTTTGAAGTCGCGTTCCAATATTTTCAAAAATTCTTTCACTAGGACATTTCAAGGGTCCTAAACCATTGTTCTTTTTCTTATCATCCCATAATACGAACAAGTGGTGAACGGTGTAATCTGAAACAAAAACAATTCTTGTCACCTCAGTGTCGAGCCAATGATCTTTGCATTTTTAAGCCACATTTTTCACTTATCATCTAACACTACTTATGAAACAGGCTGATTATTTATCATGACATTCTAAGTCACTTAGTATTTGATGAAATGTGCTAGGTTTACCTGCACTGCCACAAAACAAAACTGTCGCAGTCAAACAGCAGCTCTTTCACTATTATATCATATCAAATCGCATTATGTCAACATAAACAATTCTAGTTCATGCGAGTTTGTAAGAAGATTTGCAAGATTTTAATTTTACATTTATGCGATTTCATTCGTACACTAATGCGAGTTAAACTAACAAAACAAAACAAGTACAAAGTGAAATCGTATAAACATCGCAGTACACAGTTATGCGAATTCATTCGACACTTTGTGAGTTGGCTCGCACACTTTTGCGAGTAAGTAAAGTTCATCGCAATAAAACCTCAGAATATCGGTTACTACGGTGTGGTTATACCTTTTAAAAGTTTATTCGTATACTCATACTGGAAAAGTCGTAAATCGCAATGAATTCATGAAATTACATCATATGCGATAGAAATTGTCCCTCCGCTGTACATTTATGCGATATTAACTTAAAATAGTACTTTTTACTATGTAATGCATACATCCTTATGCGACTCCTGGTTGTCTGAGGAAAGTATTCCAGCAAGACGAACATCACGAATATCTTCGAATGAGTGTAATCAATTTCGTACCTTTTAATTCCGCTCTAATTGCTTATCCTTTGACAGATAGGCGTATTTCGACTACCACTTGTAATCTTCCTCAGTGTCAGTTATCCACTCTGTCAAAGGATAAGCAATTAGGGCGGAATTAAAAGGTACGAAACTGATTACACTCATTCAAGGAAGGTAGTCTGCTTAGAGGGCTCGAAGAGTCGGTACAAGATCACGAATATGATACCGGCAATGCGATCTAAGCATTCTATCCTTCACTTGGAATTCCTTAGATTTCGCACAGATTTTGTTTAACCGACTGTATTCATTTGTACAAAGGTTTTTGAAGCTGGACCGTTCAGCAGATCGAAGCGCTTTCTTGTAGGCCTAGCAAGCCATTCTTAAGGCGAAACTGGAAGAATTTCATCAGTTTTTGGTTTTTGATTTTTTATTAAATAACGAAGCAATATTTTAAAAATCGGTTTTCGTGCACATGTAGATCAGAGTATCTTATGATTTTTTTACGCGTTTTACATTTTTGAAGAAACCATTTTTGAACAAAATTTCACTAAAAAATGGTTTCTGCAAAAACGAAAAACATTTTCTACCGCGTAAAAAATTCAGAAGATACTCTACATACTCTACATATGCACGAAAACCGACTTTTAAAATATTGCTTCGTTATTTAATAAAAAATCAAAACCAAAAAAATGAGGAAATGCTTCCAGTTTCGCCTTAAGCCTACGGTCCAGCTGCACAATGTCTGTTCCAACTCTAACTATATTATTTCTTGGCCTCGGCTTATCCCAACACTGTTGTCCCAAAACTAGGACCTCTAAAGCGCTCAACTTGCGAAGTAACATTCAAATACGAAAAAAAGCCAGCAATGTACATCTCTAGCAGTTAGCTCAGAGATGATCATTGCAACGATCAAATTTTTGACAAGCACACACACTCGAGGTATGACACGCAAAACTGCCATTTCATTTTTTTTCTGAAAGTAGCGAACAACACGTTCAACGAAATTATCTAGATCGGTTAAAGCCACTAGGGCTGTAGCATTTTGTATTAATTTACAAATATCTATTATTGGTATTAAAATCGAATGCATTCCTTTAAAAGGGCAATGCTTCATCGTCTTTCCAAATTAGACGCCTCCCAAACCATTAGGTATCACCAAACGTGCGATATTACCTGTCAATCAAAACATAAAACAAACAAAAATATACCTTTTCAACCCAACTGTTATCTGACCACACTTCCCAGAAAAGCGAAAGCCCATCCTACAGCAACAAATCATAAAAAAAAAATCCGGCAGCGGCTAAAGTGGTCACTTCACATTGTAAGCACCCCACGTCTTGCCCTCTATTAAAAGCTTATCGGCGTCATAACTGTCGGGATAAAGCTGCCTTCAAATTGCATCCTGTCATTCTTCACTCTTCCCTCTACCTCCAACCATCGCATCGATGCAGTGCAGCAGTGCAGTAATGACCGTAATTAGAGCGCAAATAATTTCATGTTTTATTGCCCGGAGACCGCTACCAAAACGGAAAAAGTCACCAATAAAATTTAATTCCAAAAATCCAGTCGAACTCTCGCGCCACGACTACGGCCAAAACACTGCACTGCAGTTGGCTGCAGTGTATTTTTTTTATCGGATTTCGTCCATTTCGGTGCGGCTGACTTAAGTAAGCAGCTTTCGGGCGGCGACGTTGTTGCATTTTTCGGTGCGGAACTTTTCACTTGTCTCGTTGCGTTACGTCCGATGACCGTCAACGTCGTCGTCGATTGTCGACGCGACGACGACGGTCACTTCAAGCGCGATTGAGCAGAGAGACCCCCAAGCCCCAAGGCTTTTGGGTAAATTGATTGGTTGGTGGGAAGGGAAATGTGCCCTTTGTGGGGCAGGTGTTTGGTGGACCACGAAGATCCGGTAAATTAAACAAAGCGAGAGGAAAACGTTGTTTGGACAGATAAACATTTACGTAAAGAAAACCTTTGGAGGGTGGTTTGATACTGACTTTGGTTATGGTACTGGTACTGTTTCCTATTGTGTAACATAGTTGAAGCACTTTGAATAAGTGTTACACTTATCTGATTTTTGTTTTACTGAATTATTTGCGGCCTCATATTTATATATACAGACTATAGAAAAGTTACATGTGTCATTTTTAAAAAGTCATGCTTCACCAATTTGTAACAACAATAACCCATTTCATACTATGGAACTTTTATTCTGCCCTCCGGAATATAATAAAATCATCTTCATGAATTCCCTCATCTTTTTGCACTTTCACAAACATAAAGTAATGATTCAAGTGAATATTGCTGTGTGTGTGCCTCTTTACGTAATGGAAATTTCTTCTCAGTTCTTTTCAAACAAAATAAATATTTCGGAAATTCTTTTAGAAATTCGCTACGAGATTTATTCAAGGATTGCCCCACAAATTCCTCCTGAAACTCTTCTAGGGGTTCTTCAAAAAACTATCAAAGATTCATTCGCAAATTTTCTTCAGGGGTCTCTTTAGTTTTTTTACAGAGATTTATTCAGATATTTCATTCGTTATTCCTCCGAAATGTCTTATATTATTTTAGGAAATCTGTCATGGATTGCTTCAGAAATAGTTCCATGATTTTCTTCAGAAATTCTTCGAGAGATCCAGAAAATTATTGAAGGATTCATTAAAAAATCTTGTATGGATATCTTCAGAACTACATTTCATTTTTTTTCAGAAATTCCTCTATTGATTATTTCAAAAAGTCTTCCGGGAAATTTTGAAGAAATTTTGCCAGGAATGCCTTCGGAGATTTCTCTGTGCTTTTTTTTTTGAATTTTTCCATTGATTCTTTTAGAAAATCCTTAGTTTCCTTTAGAGTTTGCAAAAATAAATTTGAAAAATTTTCAAAAACTATCCCTGGATTGTTGCCGATATTGCTCCGTGGATTCTTCAGAAAATCCTACAGCAATTTCATTGGAAAGCCTTCCACGGATTTGTTTTGAAATTTCTTCAGAACAGCTTCCATTGATTGCTTCAGAATTTCCTCTAGAATTTCCTTTCGAATTTTCGTTAAGGGATCCCCCAGAAATTTTTCCAAAAATTCCTCTAGAAAAGCTAAGTTTCCTGAACAAAATCTTCAACAGATTTTTCAAAAATCGGTACAAGAATTCTTTTTAGAATTCATCAACGGTTTCCTCCAGAAATTATATTAACGATTCTTTAATAAAATCTAAGGTGTCTTCAAAAATTTCTTCAAGGATTGCTTTGTAAAAACCTTTCACCGACTCCTTCAGAAATTTTTCCAAACATTTTCCTGGAGATTCCTTCAAAAATTCCTAATGATATTTCTCCATGAATTAATCCAAGGGTAGAAGGGTTGAAGTCCAAGTAAATCTTCTATGAAATTTATCAAGGGTTTTCCAGAAACTCCTCTAGCGATTCTTTTTACAGAATTTCTTCCAGACATTCTTAAGGAAATTTCTCATGGGCTTCCTTCAAATATTGCTTCATGATTTTTTCTAGAAATTTCTCAAAAAAATATTTAACGTACATTTCTTTGGGTTCCTTTTGAAACTCCATCTAGATTTTTTTGGAAAATTGTAAAAGAAATTTGTTAAAAATAAACACCAGTCAAAAGAGACATTTCTAGAAAAATCATGAAGCAATATTTGAAGGAAGCCCAGGAAGCTCCGAGGATTCCTTCAGAATTTTCAACAGGGATTTTTTTTAGAAATTCTTCCAAAGATTTTTACATAAATTCTTCTAGCGCTTTCTTCATAAAATTTACCATAGATTCCCTCATAAATTCGTTCAGGTATTTTTTCAGGAAGTCCACCAGAGATTTGTTCAGTAATTACACTGGGGATTCCACTGAAAATACCCACTTAAATGTGTACAGGATTTCTTCAGGGATTCATCCAAAAAATCCTGCAGAAATTCCTCCAGATTCCTACAGGAGTTCATACATAGATTTATTTAGGATTTTCTTCAAATCTTTCTCCAGGCATTTTCACAGAAATTTATCCGGTATTTCTACGGACATTTATTTGGAAACATCTCCAGAGTTTTTTTTACGGATTTTTGGAGATGCTTATCTATGCGTTCCTCCAGGTGCTTCTTAACCCATCTACCGGCAGCATACTTTTTTCCGGTAAAAATGTTCAAATAGCTGTAATTATTTGGTTTTTCAATGTTTTTTTCACATTTTTTTAGAAGGTCCTGAAAATGTCTTCTATTTTCAGGAAATACCTTGCTTAAGACACTTGGCCACCTGGTTCCGGAGATATTCCGATGTTCCTTGGGGTACCAGCATATGGCCAACAGCATAAAGTTAGGTAAACATCAAGTGTGACACATTATTTCACATCTATTTTATGTAAGGAAAATAATAATGATCGTCACAGATCTTTCAGAGGTCATATGGCCACTACCAGAACCAGGGTAAGTTCCTCCGGAACCGGTTCCAGGCAACGCATAAAGTGGAAAAAATATTTGAAACGACACATCAATTCACATCTACTTTTTGTGAGATTTCAAACCGTAACCTCCTCAGCACTCCCAGTATCACGGTGTCACCTTCAGGTCCCGAATCAGGGAGCGTCCATAAATAACGTAGCTTATTTTGGACGATTTTTGGCACTTCCCTCATCTCTCGTAGCCTATTTACCCATACCTAATACATCGAACGTATAGCAAAATCAGGGACTACCCCTCCCTCCTAAAATGCTATGCCATTTATGGATACTCCCTAAATTCCTCCGGATCCCGGGTAGATTCCATCAGGACCGGTCGAAGGCCATGTTGTATGCAACAAAGGAAATACATGTTGTGACACATCGATTCACACCTACGTCCTATAAAATAGCGAAATAGGATACATCTCTAAGTAAACATACGGCCACTTTCGGATACCGGATAAGTTTCTCCGGAACCGGTTCCAGCCAATACATAAACTGCAAAAAAAAAAACGAGACACTTCACATCAATTCACATTTAATAAATGCTAGATTTCCAACAGTAACCTTCTCATCTCTGTGGCCAGCTGCGGATCCCGGATAAATTCCTCCGGATCCCGGGTGGATTCCACCAGAACAGGTTTCACGACATGTTGTGTGCAACAAAGGAAATGTACGATTCGACACATCAATTCACATGTAGGTCCTATAAACAAGCAAATTTTGGAACCTCACTATTACATCTCCCAGAGAGCATATTGCCACTTCCGGATATCGGATAAGTTCCTGCGGAACTGGTTCCAGGCTGACCTTAGTAAAAAAATATATGATGCAACACATCAATTTTCATCTACTTGCTGATTAGCACTAGGAACCTCCTCAGCACTGTCAAGTATCATTTGGCCACCTCGAATTCCGAATACATTTCTCTAGATACCCGGTCAATTCCCCCGGAACCTCTTTCAGGCCATGTTATATAAAGCAAAGGAAATATACGATAAATTCCTCCGGGAATTCCCCCAGGAATTCCTTCGGGGATTCCTCCTGGAATTCCTTCGGGGATTTCTCCTGGAATTCTTTTGGGGATTCCTCCTGGAGATTCCTCCTGGAAAATTTTCGGGGACTCTTCCTAGAATTGCAGGAGGAATCCCCGAAGGAATTCCAGGAGGAATCTCCGAATGAATTTCAGGAGGAATCCCCGAAGGAATTCCATGAGAAATCATCAAGGGATATCCAAGAAGAATCCCCGAAGGAATTCCAGCAGGAATCCTCGAAGAAATTCCAGCAGTTATCTCCGAAGGAATTTCAACAAAAATCCTCGAAGGAATTGAAGGAGGAATCCCTGAAGAAATTCCAGGAGGAATCCCCGGAGGCATTCCCGAAGAAATCCTCGAAGGAATTCCAGGAAGAATCCCTAAAGCAACACCAGAAAGAATTCCCGAAGAAATTCCAGCAGGAATCCGCGAAGAAATTCGAGTAGGAATCTCCAAAGAAATTCCAGGAAGAATCCCCGAAGGAATTCCAGGAGGAATCCTTGAAGAAATGTCAGGAGGAATCCCCGAAGGAATTCCAGCAGGAATCCCCGAAGAAACTCCAGAAAGAATCCCCAAAGAAGTTCCAACAAGAATCTCCAAAGGAATTCCAGGAGGAGTTCCTGAAGGAGTGATGATTCTTATCACCATGGAGTTTTCTAGCATTTAAGGCATTTCTTAAAGAATTTCAGCAGGAGATTTCTTCAGAAGTTCTTCCATAGGGGTTTTCAGATGTAGTAATCTAAATAATAGTTTACAAAATCTACAGGTACTTATTCAAAAATTCATCCCATGGTTTCTCCCGAAATTCATTGAAAATTTCCTTCAGTCATTCCTGTAGAAATTTCTGCAAGGATTTTTCAGAGTTTTTCCCATCAATTGCACAAGAATTACTGAAGAATTCTTAAAGGAATCCCTGACGAAATTTCGAAGAAATTCCTGGTGAATTGTCTCAAAAAATTCCTTCAGCTACTTCGGAAATGCCTACAATAAATTCTTGAAAATTTATGTATAATTTATAAAGTTATCTCTGTGGCAATTTCTTGAAGAATGCATAGGATAAGTAATACCTGAGAGAATATCTGATGAAATACCTAAAAAAAACATTAAATTAAAAAAAAAACAACAAAAGTTATTTGAGACTTCTGGCGCAACTTTGCAAGTAGTTCCCAGGAAAAGATGCTTGAGATATTTCTGTAGAGTTTCTTGGGAGAATCCGTGAAGGAATTTCTGATGGAATCTTTAAAAATGTCTTCATAAATCGCATACAAAGGTACTGGAAAAAAAATCGTGAAGAAGTCCCTCAATAAATTTCTGAGGGAGAAATCTTGAAATTTCTGAAGGAAAATTTTAGAGAAACTTTTGCAAAAATAATCAAATTTTGTGAAAAATATGATCTTCCTTTATTGCACATTTTGAAAAATGAAAACCTTTTAAGGAATTCCTGGAGAAACCCCTGGTGAAATTCCTAGAAGAATTTCTTGAAAAAATTCTAGAAGCATTTTCGGAAAAATCCCAAAGAAAATTTCCTTCAAAAATATTTGAAGAAATGCATGTAGTTCATGTGCGCATGTTCATGCAAGCATGAACTTATGCAGCAATCATTGAAGGACTTGACAATAGAATCCCCGGAGGGATATCAAAATAAAACTTTTGAGAAATTTCGGGAGAAACTTCTAAAGAAGTCCCCCATGCGATTATCATTTTTGATTAAAAAAAAAAAATGGAAATCCTGAAAAAAAATCCTCAAAGGAACTCTTGGAGGTATCCCTGTAGTCAGGGATGGCATGCTCCTCAGTGTGTGTGCAAGTGTGCGTGGTTTTAATATGAAAATGAACTGCACTGTGCACATTTTCAGTGTGAAATGCCATCCCTGCCTGTAGGTAATCTAGGAGAATTTTATAGAAATTTCAAATCGTTAAATAATAATGCGTGGAGGGGGAATTTTCAATTTTGCGTAATAGTGAAGTCATTTACTTAAGGGTGCCATCATTACCAGTAAGGGGGCGCTGAAAGCAAAAAGTTTGTCGGACTAATAACGGTTAATTAATTGATCCTCGAATATCAATTCAATTTCTGTCATACCTTCTACGTCACATTATGGACATTAGGTTTAACTCACCAAATCATAATATACCATCACAGTGCATCGAAGAAATCTTTTTCTGTGGTGATGAAATATAATGTTTCGTATACATAAAATCCACGCACACATTTGCTTTTATTCTCCATAGGACGAAAAGAACTTGTTTGCTTACATTTTACCGACGGGAAAAAGTAATTCATTTTATTAATTGAGCAGCATTCTGTAGCAGTGAAATGCTACTTAGAAGTGCCACGGAGCTTTTGTGGGGTGTGAATTGATGGTCAGTTCAATAAGTGAATCTGGTGAAGTGAAAATTGAAAGGTGCTGCTTCTGTACGGTTTCCTTCGTTACACGCAAAAGAGAAAAAATGTCAACTCGTTAGTGAAGTGAAATTGACACGTGAAACTAAGCGTCAATTTTTCGATATACAGTGTTATATGGGCTGGTTATTGATAGTCTACATCATTTTGTTTCTTTCTAATGAGTTTTGGCAAAGCTAAGTTGGGATATCTGTAATTATTTATTGACAATTTTCCGTCTGATGCGACGGGAATTAGCACATATGATTAAGTCGATTTCTACACTATTGAAGCGTAATGAACTAGTTTTATACTGAGAAAAAAAAGCACTTTCGAGCAGGCTATAACAAACAGTAATTCTTTAACCACTTGACAACCCAACTAAAATGATTGACTTCATAAATCTTATGCAGTTTTTTAATCTTATGTGGAAATCCGTTGAGAAATTTGATTGAGTGCTTCTTTGCAATTAACCTCACAGATTGATCATAGTGATTTTTGAAGAAAAAAAATACAAAAACTCACGGCTGGCTTTCACCTACATAGAAATGTGCATGCCAAAAGTGTACCAAGTATCGCAATCTAAAATTGCTGGGAGTCCCCTAGTGCAGCAACCAACAGCATCAGCGCATGTCCCAATGCACTTGACTCGGCCAGTAGGTCTTTGTGGCGACGACGGCCGTTCATTGTCTTTTTCATCACCCCTTCCCTCATGATCGGGGGACGGAGCCCACCCGATCTCCAACGAAAGTGAACACGCGGAGAAAGAAGAGATAGCTGAAGTGCATCAGAAAGCAAATTTAAATGCCCCTTGTCGGTTGGTCGCGTCGCACAGTGGGACGAAATCAAAAAAAGTGGGACATGGGTATTTACTCAGAAACTATTGGAATTAGCGTTATGTGGTCTTCTGCAATGTTTCTTCATTTTACAAGTACTTTATTTTGATGTAATAAAATTTCACTTAAGGGTGGTATACACTTAGATAAAAAAAATAACTTTTTTATTTTACGTCAAAATTGAAAAATGTCTAAGAAAACATTGTAGATAATGTATTTAGAAGAAACTTTGTCGAAGACCAAAAAATTCTATCTCGCAGTTTAATAAAGTTATAGGGCAAAAATGGTGTATATGTCCCTTAAAATCGATTTTTCGAAATATCTTTTTGTAATGAATTTTCCCAGTTTTCCAATGTTCGGCAAAGTTGTAGATACTGCAAAAATACACATTTTTTCTGAAGACAGCAAATGGCTATCTTTTCGTTTAAAAGACTTAGGAATGTTTTTCTTATTTTTTTATACCAACTTTAGGGGGATAGATCATACAGAATAGCGGCTATTAGCAGCTAATTTCCACGTTATGTTTTGCATGAACTTACACCCTTTCGATACATATGCAAATCACAACGGGATCGAGCGGGATTCACTACACTTTTTCAATTTATGTATCGTAAGATTTTAACACAAATACCCCACTTAACAAACAGTATGTTTAAAAGATTTTTTTCATTTTTTTTTATTTTGCCTTTGATCTGCAAAGTTGTAGATGCTCAAAAATACACGGTTTTACCAAATAGACCAGATTGCAGAGCTCGATTATGTAAAAAACATCAAATCCTGAGAACTAATAGGAATAAAGACAAATTAAAAAAAAAACAGTTATTTGGAGATAATATTTTTTCTACTACCGCGGTTGGCACAAGAAGGCTTGGAGCGCAGAGAGCACGATGGGCGGGCCAGGTGGAGCGTGACCTAGCGAGAATTGGGCGCGACCGAGGATGAGAGCGGCAGCCACAAACCGAGTATTGTGGCGTACTATTGTTGATTATGTCTTGTCTTAAATGAGGGGGTTAGAAGCAAAGGGGTGTAAGTGACAAAAACCCAGTTTCGAGTAAATGAGGTTTAAAGTTTTTGAACAATTTTTCATCTCATACAAATGTATGGAGCACCAAAATCAACCCTATTTTCTCTGATTTATTGTAATTTTTCAAATCATCGTAGAAACAATAGGGGGATTCACTTAACAGCGTAAACTGATTAAACAGATTAAACGTCGTGATCACCAAGGCAATCTTTGATAATTTCATTCGCAAAATCATGAAACATTTCAAATAATCAGAAAATCATGGCTTACGTAGCAATTTAATCTGTTTAGTGAGTACCCCTAATATTAAAAAGTTCCTCAGATCAAAATCGACAAAATGGTCACTTACACCCCTTTGATTCTGGGCCCCTCAAATGTGATGTCGAACAAATAAATGTATGTATGTAAAGGGTGAGTCGTTAATTATTGTGCCACCCTACCTTCAAGTGATTCGCAAATTGTCTACAGTTAACGAAACGAAACCAAATTTTTACTGTAGTTTCGTATATGTATGTATTTCAACTTTTTGGTATAGGTTCAAATTTAGGATGCGTTTTAGTGAAATTCACGACATTTTCAATTAACGCCCTCCATGTGGATATGTTCAGGCTCCACTTGCAACAAATAATTAAAGCTCTCTGGTTTATTTATGCGCATCGTACCTGGTTTTCACCCAGCTCCAAGCTTATGTTTCACTGACAACCGTTCCTGAAACCTATTGACGAACATTAAGATGATCCGATAATGTATAATCATAAATTGTTGCAAGGCGCTATACCATGATTTTAGATTTTAGCATGTGATTGTACAACATCTTTTTTAGAACTGTGAACTAAATTTATTCTATGTGGAGCGGAATCTCACTGATAACTGCTCAATTCATTTTATGTAAACAATAGACTCTAAGGAGAAACTGTACAAAATTTGGTTGATTTTGGTGAAGTAGGAAAAAAGTTACGTTAGTTTGAAAATGGCACAATAATTATCGACTCACCCTTTATGTATCACTTTTCTCCTTCAAATCAACCTTAAACTAAACAGTAAACAGCTCTGACCTTTGAATATTAAATATTAGATTGGTTTGAAATCACTTTCAAAAATTACACTCTGACACACTCTGACTGACCTCGATATATCTAAAACCAGAACACGTACAAAAATACCGCCTCCAGAAAAGTTGTTGCTTATTTGGGCTTAATAACTTTGCTGAAGACAGCATCTTTGTAAGTCCTCAGGATTTGGAGATATTGAGGTCAGTCAATGTGATGCAATATTGCTGCAATATTTTTTGTAGGTCTATACTTATGCCGGGTAGTGTATTTCTATGCATCTACAACTTTACTAATCAAATACAAAATAAAAAAAATGTTTTGAAATCATCTCTCAAACATACTGTTTGTTAAGTGGGGTATTTGTGTTAAAATCTTACGATACATAAATTGAAAAAGTGTAGTGAATCCCGCTCGATCCCGTTGTGATTTGCATATGTATCGAAAGGGTGTAAGTTCATGCAAAACATAACGTGGAAATTAGCTGCTAATAGCCGCTATTCTGTATGATCTATCCCCCTAAAGTTGGTATAAAAAACTAAGAAAAACATTCCTAAGTCTTTTAAACGAAAAGATAGCCACTTGCTGTCTTCAGAAAAAATGTGTATTTTTGCAGTATCTACAACTTTGCAGAACATTGGAAAACTGGGAAAATTCATTACAAAAAGATATTTCGAAAAATCGATTTTAAGGGACATATACACCATTTTTGCCCTATAACTTTGTCAAACTGCGAGATAGAATTTTTTGGTCTTCGACAAAGTTTTTTCTAAATACATTATCTACAATGTTTTCTTAGACATTTTTCAATTTTGACGTAAAATAAAAAAGTTATTTTTTTTATCTAAGTGTATACCACCCTTAAGTGGAATTTTATTACATCAAAATAAAGTACTTGTAAAATGGAGAAACATTGTAGAAGACCACATAACGCTAAATCCAATAGTTTCTGAGTAAATACCCATGTCCCACTTTTTTTGATTTCGTCCCACTGTGCGTCGTCGTCGTCGTCCGTCGTGCTTGTTTTCGCTTCAAATCGACCCCATCCTCTGTGTGGCGCGACTGAGTTGATCTCGTTGAAGTTACATACATGCATGGCTGCCCCATTGCACATAGGGGAGATTGGAGTAAATTGCATATTGTGAGGTTCGAATCATGGAAAAATATCCTTCTATAGAACAATATTGGGGTATGGCTCTGCATTTCGGTGGTGCGTTTTACTTCGACTTCCCCGCCACGCGTTCGCTGTCACTCATGGATATGGATGTTTCCTCCGCGAAGATTGGAGTCATCGAACGCCAGCAAGAAAGCAAGTATGGTGAAGATGATGATGATGATGTAAGTGCGACGAAATTTCAATCGTCTTGACGATAGCCATAATTACATTTTCAGTAAAAAAGAATGCTCGATTGAAGCCAACTGCATGAAAGTGAGAAATATAGGCATGCGAATTGGGATCGAACAACGACGACGACGCGTCAACTTATTTTGGATTGACATTGCGACGTTGAGGATGGTCGGTCGACTGTGACGCGATCGCGAAAACGTAGACAGACGGACGACGACGCGGCGACCAGCCAGCGATGTCGCATGCAGCACCGCTTTGAGGCTTTGGGGCCAGGTGCCGAAATCAGCATACATATTAAATTATGTGCGTCTTCATGCAGCAGAGATTGCACATCGGACGGAGTCTAGTGTCGCCTCTGTCGATGGCATCTGAACTTTACGGATATGTCTGTAAGGAGGCATTTCTGAAACGGAGTGTGATGAGAGTCGATTAAATGTCTTCGTCTCATAGTGCCAACTGGGTTATATTTTAAGATTGGCACATGCTAAAGATTACCGGTTATGGCTGAGGTCATTGAAGCGGTATGTTTATTACTTCCCAAATCCAGTGTTTCCGATGTTGTTTTAATAGGCTAACGAGCTTAGGCTTTAGTAAAGACTTAACCAAGGATTATAGAGCTGTAACTTGAGCTAAAGGCTACGCATAGTTTATTATTAGCGGTAGTAAAATGATCGATCAGAACCAAACTATTTATGGCAACTACATATACATCTGGATGTAGCTAGTACGCCTTCATTTCTGCAACGAATTTGTCCGTGTATATTTTTTTTGCATATGGAACATCGTATTTTACAAATCAGAGAATCAGAGAATCAGAGAATCAGAGAATCAGAGAATCAGAGAATCAGAGAATCAGAGAATCAAAGAATCAGAGAATCAGAGAATCAGAGAATCAGAGAATCAGAGAATCAGAGAATCAGAGAATCAGAGAATCAGAGAATCAGAGAATCAGAGAATCGGAGAATCAGAGAATCAGAGAATCAGAGAATCAGAGAATCAGAGAATCGAAGAATCAGAGAATCAGAGAATCAGAGAATCAGAGAATCAGAGAATCAGAGAATCAGAGAATCAGAGAATCAGAGAATCAGAGAATCAGAGAATCAGAGAATCAGAGAATCAGAGAATCAGAGAATCAGAGAATCAGAGAATCAGAGAATGAGAGAATCAGAGAATCAGAGAATCAGAGAATCAGAGAATCAGAGAATCAGAGAATCAGAGAATCAGAGAATCAGAGAATCAGAGAATCAGAGAATCAGAGAATCAGAGAATCGAAGAATCAGAGAATCGGAGAATCAGAGAATCAGATAATCAGAGAATCAGAGAATCAGAGAATCAGAGAATCAGAGAATCAGAGAATCAGAGAATCAGAGAATCAGAGAATCAGAGAATCAGAGAATCAGAGAATCAGAGAATCAGAGAATCAGAGAATCAGAGAATCAGAGAATCAGAGAATCAGAGAATCAGAGAATCAGAGAATCAGAGAATCAGAGAATCAGAGAATCAGAGAATCAGAGAATCAGAGAATCAGAGAATCAGAGAATCAGAGAATCAGAGAATCAGAGAATCAGAGAATCAGAGAATCAGAGAATCAGAGAATCAGAGAATCAGAGAATCAGAGAATCAGAGAATCAGAGAATCAGAGAATCAGAGAATCAGAGAATCAGAGAATCAGAGAATCAGAGAATCAGAGAATCAGAGAATCAGAGAATCAGAGAATCAGAGAATCAGAGAATCAGAGAATCAGAGAATCAGAGAATCAGAGAATCAGAGAATCAGAGAATCAGAGAATCAGAGAATCAGAGAATCAGAGAATCAGAGAATCAGAGAATCAGAGAATCAGAGAATCAGAGAATCAGAGAATCAGAGAATCAGAGAATCAGAGAATCAGAGAATCAGAGAATCAGAGAATCAGAGAATCAGAGAATCAGAGAATCAGAGAATCAGAGAATCAGAGAATCAGAGAATCAGAGAATCAGAGAATCAGAGAATCAGAGAATCAGAGAATCAGAGAATCAGAGAATCAAAGAATCAGAGAATCAGAGAATCAGAGAATCAGAGAATCAGAGAATCAGAGAATCAGAGAATCAGAGAATCAGAGAATCAGAGAATCAGAGAATCAGAGAATCAGAGAATCGGAGAATCAGAGAATCAAAGAATCAGAGAATCAGAGAATCAGAGAATCAGAGAATCAGAGAATCAGAGAATCAGAGAATCAGAGAATCAGAGAATCAGAGAATCAGAGAAACAGAGAATCAGAGAATCAGAGAATCGGAGAATCAGAGAATCAGAGAATCAGAGAATCAGAGAATCAGAGAATCAGAGAATCAGAGAATCAGAGAATCAGAGAATCAGAGAATCAGAGAATCAGAGAATCAGAGAATCAGAGAATCAGAGAATCAGAGAATCAGAGAATCAGAGAATCAGAGAATCAGAGAATCAGAGAATCAGAGAATCAGAGAATCAGAGAATCAGAGAATCAGAGAATCAGAGAATCAGAGAATCAGAGAATCAGAGAATCAGAGAATCAGAGAATCAGAGAATCGGATAATCAGAGAATCAGAGAATCAGAGAATCATAGAATCAGAGAATCAGAGAATCAGAGAATCAGAGAATCAGAGAATCAGAGAATCAGAGAATCAGAGAATCAGAGAATCAGAGAATCAGAGAATCAAAGGGGGGCCTAGAAGGTATTTCTCCCCAATCTGCAACGAATGAAGTCCTACCTTCTTCCGGTAGTAAAGCATTGTCCAGTTAGAATCCGGACGCAAAGGATAATTTATTGTGACGCTCTAAATGATCATAATCATATTTTTTTCACTGCAGTCTGATCATAAACAAGTCCTCTATTGACGGTGAAAATTTCATCGATTTCCTTGCTACGAGTGAAAAGTTATTTCAGATTGAAGACATGCGAAGGAAAAAAATCTTGCACAAACACGCTGAAAATTTAGGGTGGTCAAGTACGACAGTCGCGAAAAATGTTAATATCTCCAAAACCATTATGTGTGATGTGCTCAGATGTTGTTAACCATGTCATGAGGAAGTGTCCAAGGAAGATTAAAGTTTATGTTCATGGATAAATCTGCTTGGAATTCCAAGATTTGGCAGGGAGATCGAGCTCTGGACATCGTTTTCTCACATCACGATTTTGACACCAAATGTGTACAAAGATGATAA
Organism: Aedes albopictus; assembly: GCF_035046485.1. Lineage (NCBI taxonomy): Eukaryota > Metazoa > Arthropoda > Insecta > Diptera > Culicidae > Aedes > Aedes albopictus. The sequence goes on along the minus strand of NC_085137.1, from coordinate 140,867,439 downwards.
CCACAAGAATCGCGTGCTGCTTTTCAAAAATGCCCACAAGGGATCTGAAGAGGTTTGAACTACTTTGGTGAGCTATCACGACAGCTTGAGATGTGCAGTGATGTCATCTTTGTTGGATAGTGATTATTAACGAAAAAACACTCAAATTTCGCTTCTTTGGAATTCACTGATAAGCCCGTAATTTCGCAAGAAGAGAAATATTTGGTAAAGTTTCTTTGGATTCCTAATCAGACTGGTAGAGGGTCTCAGGACACTACAGAGATGACCCGATTGTTAAACAAATACGCCGAAGGGGTTGATGTTAAAATTTACTACCATTGTGCAGATTTTTAAGGAAGTTATCACGGAAAAAATGAGGAAATGTATTAAAAATCAAATTTAATAATTTTAATGATATTTTTCCATGAAGCTACAGTAAATTATCTTTGTTTTGAGGGCTTCACCTTTTATGTTTGTTATTCCACCTCTGAGATATAAGTGATTATCTGCGTCCGGATTCTAACTGGACAATGCCTTACTTCAGTTTCACCCTCGACAAAGGTTTTGTCAGGGCGTCGGCGACCATTGATCCTGTTGCGCAGTATTCGGCTTGGAAAACGTTCTTGCTCACAAGCATCAGGATGAAATTAAACCGCGATTCGATGTGCTTGATTTTTCGGGATTTTTCTTCAGCTCGTAGCATCACATTGCAGCTCGGGTAACCTTCCCGAGCGATGATTGCTTCAGCAGAGCCGCCTTGTCAAGATCCTTCATCAACTTCTGAAGTCAGAGCAACTCTTGACTTACAGAGGCTTGACTTTCCGTCATAACTATCGAAAGAATTCAGAGGAACTTTTTGACATTCTGGCTGCCAATACGATCATCAGAAGTATTTCCTTTTTTAAATCATAACCTATTCATTCTAGATTTACCATTCTGGGAATATTTACTAAGCAGAGAGAGTCTGCGTCGTGTGGTGTCGCTGAAGGTGGTATCGCTGAAGACGGGACTGCTCGTGGACTAAATCATAGGCTGTTCTTTCGAGTTTGCTGATGTGGAGAACAGTGGCATGATCACATGAGTTTATCATTCATTCTTCGGCTAAACGGCATTTGGTTAAATGACCCGAAACTGCCAGATTTTTGTTTTTCAATTTTTAAAACTTCATAATTGTTAGGCTTTGTTTTCAACAGAAGCTGCATAAACTAATTAACTATCGTATATGGCTAATGCTAGTTTCAAACCTATTGCTACTTATTCCAAATTCAAACGATTAAACATTGTTCGTTTTAGTAGCTTAGGGCAAACAAACCGGTAGTTAAGTTTGATCATTTAACACCACTGCACATATTGGGTCAGCCTTTGCAGATCATTCCAAAGTAATCGTCGCAAAGAGGTGAAGCTACGTTGCTTTTCAGACCCTGACGACCCGTTCCATGGGGTTTCAGGAACTGGTGTTCCAGGGAGTAAAGGAGCATTCCGGGAATTTTCAAGGGAATTCAGAGGTATTCCAGGGGTATTCTAGGAGGTTTCAGTAGGTTTCGTGACCATTGCAGGGGTTTCAATAGGGCTCCCGGTCATTCAAGGGGTGTTCCAGGTGTTCCAGGGCGGTTTCACGCGTGTTGCAGGACGCTTCAAGGGCTAAAAAGAGCGTTCCAGGGGGTTTCATGTCGTTCGAAGAGTGTTCCAGTGGAATTCAGGGAGCTCCAGGGGTATTCTAGGTGTTTCGAGGGGCTTACGGGTCATTACAAGGCCTTTCAATTGGTTTGAAGTCGTTCCATGATCACGTTTACCCGCTGTTTCATCTAACCCCTTCTGTTTCAACTTGGCCTGGTGTACCTTATTAGAGTTTTTTTTTTCTTTCCCGGGCTATTCTAGGATAATTGTGGTAACTCCAGGAGCGCTGCAGGAGTGTTGCAGAGATATTTAGTAGAGTACAGAAGCGTGCCAGAAGTTTTCAAGCAGTTTCAGATTATTTCAGTAGTATTCGATCGGAACTCCGAGATGTGCGAAATTTGGTTTACGTGGTTTAAGAACAGCCCCATTCCAGGGGTATTCCAGAGAGTTTGCATGTTTCAAGTGCTTACAAGGCTTCAGTGGTATTTCAAGGAGTTTCAGAGGTATTTGGGATTTTCAAGGGGTTTCCGATCGTTCCAGGGGTGCTTCGAGGTTGTTCCAAAGAATTTCAGAGGGATTCTTAGTTATATTATCACTTTTCATGTCTTCCAATTTGTCTTTAGTCTATTTAATCTTTTTGCCCTTTTCGACCTTTTTTCCATTCATCCTTTTGACCATTCGACCTTGTGTCCCATTCGACCTTTTGTCCATTCGACCATTTGTCCTTTGACCTTATGTCTTTCGACCTTTTGTCATAGATTCTTCCAGGGTTCTTCAGGGAGTTTCAGGATTTTATTTTATTTATTCTTCAATCACTTATCACCTAATTTACAGCTCTTTTGTCCACTAGGGCACTGCGTGAGCGATTCCAATTGGAAGCTGTACTTACAATTTGTACAGCGCCTAAATGTATTCTATTCTAATTCTACTATATCCAACTGGTTACCGCTGCGCTGCTTTCACTTTCTACCCTATCATGGTAGAATGATGAGCACGAGGAAGCTGATGTGTGGCTGATGGTTGTTCCTGTTTCCAGTCCGATTGGGGGTCCATTATGAGTTGCCGTTCGCCGATGTCCAAGTATCCGGGTCCATTTGAGCCATTGGCTCAGAAGAGGGTCAGTGTCAGCTGCTCTCAGGGGGAAAGAGCAACTGACGAAAGTGCCGGGGCTGGGATCGAACCCTTGACCATCTGCTTATGAAGCAAACGTGTAGCCACTACGCCACGGGCCCCGGCTAGTTTCCGGATTGTGCCAGGGGTTTTTAGGAGATCTCCTATCATTCCAGAGATGCTCCAGGTGAATTTCAGGGGTTCCAGGAGTGTTCTAAGGGTGTTCCATGCGGTTTCAGGGGAGTTCCATGGAATTTTAAGAGCGTTCTATTGATTTCATTACGTTTAAGTGTGGTTCAAGGAGTTCCAGGGTCATTTTAGGTAGTTTCACGGGATTTAAGTGGCGTTTCAGGAGAGTTCTAGAGGCCTCAGAAGGGTTTAAAGGCATTCCAGAGAGTTTAAAGGAGATTCAAGGACGTTCCAAGGGAAATATCTCCGATATATGATGTGGTCGTATTGACTGCTTCGGCCCAGTACTTCTTCAGCCACTTCGATCTATTTTTAGATGTACGCTGTTGTGAACTTCTGATTCAAACCTCATTTGTTGACGGAATAACCGATTCAAAGCTTCGTTCTTCGTACTCACCCTCTTGGTCCGATCCTATTGCACCTTCAGTCTTACCTTACTTACCGATCAGACTAAGGCCTAAGTTTCCTCTGCTGGTCGTAGGGAGTCATCTTCATTCGACTCAGTCCATGGCTGTGCGTCTCCAGCTCCACACTTTGAGAAGGGTTTGCAAATCGCCCTCCACTTGATCGACCCACCTAGTTCGCTGCGCACCACTTCTTCTTATAGCGGTCGAATGGCTCTCGAGAGCCATTATAATCGGGTTTGCTATCTAACATCTTGACGGATAGCGAACATCTGATCCGTTGTAGCGTGTTCACCCATGAATCCAGTCTGATATTGCCCCACGAACTCTCTTGCAATCGGTGATAGACGACGGCATAAGATTTGTGAGAGGATCTTATAGGCAGCGCTCAGTAGTGTGTCGCGCAATAGTTCCCGCAATCCAACTTGTCGCCCTTTTTGTAGATGGGACTCACGATATCTTTCATCCATTCCTCTTCCCAAATCTTCGTGATGACCCAGTGTAGTGCTCTCACCACTGCTTTTCCACTGTTTTTTTCATGCTGGCGTGGTAGTTCATCTACCCCAACGACTTTGTTGTTTTTCAACCGGCCTATCTTATCCTAAATCTCTTGGAGGTTAAAGTTCGGAAGTCTTTCGTCCTGCGCACGTACTCCTAGATCTGTTACCATGCCACCTTCGGTGCTGCAACATCGCCATCGTAAGGTGCTCATCGTATTATGCCTGTCAAGAAAAATCAGAATATGGCGAATAACTGCATCTGGCTACTAATATACGCGCGATAGTTACTAATCATAACAGCCTCACCAGATTCTAAAAGTATTTTATTCCATTAATATGGGGCTTGACAGCAAGCACACACATTTCACTGAGCCACTCTTGCCGTGCATCACAAATAATTCAAAAACATGTGTCACTTCGTGAAACCCCCGTGCTTTTGTTTTGGGCGGAAACATATTTTCTTTTGTTTTGCCTTGCAAGTGTCACTGCGGCTGAATGCCTTGCGAGCGTACGACTGCCGCCAGACTCTAATAAAAGATAAGCGCGACAATAATGTTGCCGCCACCTCTCGACCGTTGTTCCTGCGCTTCAGAAATTACCCTCTCTCCGTGTTGTGGTTTCTAGTTGCGGTAGATTCTCGCCACTCTGTACCGCTCTTTCTCATACGTCACATGGAACACATCGTTCTTTATATTTTCACTGGGAAATCGCAAATGAATTTTTGTGACCAAAAGATAAAGATCCGAGTCAATGCTCGAACCACTGTAGGGCCCACATATATCTATGACATCCTCAAATGTCACCCTTTAACCAGAACATGGTCTATCTGGTAGCAAGTGGGTGTCCGGATATTTTACCAAACGCTCTGAAAAAAAAATACAAAACTAACAAATTAAGCCTAACATTACCAAACACCGTATGTAACATATGTAAACAAAAAACAGATTTTTACATGAGGCGTTGAATTTCGTTAAGGACTACTTGTATCACTCGCCTTAGGGATGATTTTTGAAAAAAACACTCTGATTTTTCACGTTCTGAAATGCTTAATGTATGAGATGCTATTGGAAAAGCGAACTTTCCCTTCGATTTTCTCCGTTCGTGGATTTTGTTAGATACGGTGTTTGGTAAAGTTAGGCTTAAAACGAAGACTACATTATCAACAAGACTTGCAACACTGCTGAAAATCGGGAGTCACTGCTAGCAGCGCCACCCCGGATGAAGGTGGCACTATTCATGTTAGTGTGTGTAAATTTTCATACTCGCACCAATACACTCCTACACTTTTACACAAATGTACCACCTTAGCTCACCAGGCGGCGGTGCCGTCGGTGACGCTTGCCGTTAGTATGGGAAAATAACCGAGTTGCATGTCTTCTTGATAAAGTAGTCTTCGCTTGGAATCATACCGGTAACAACTCTGGAAGTAAATTTACAGTCATTTTAAGACAACTTGTCACATACAACATGAAATTTGACAACACTTTCAGCAAAAGTTTCAAATATTCATTCACCACCAGATAGTGAATGGCAAATACGGAAGATCACCTCCTTGATCTCTAGCGGTGGATGCAATTGCATACAATACCACACTAAAAATCTCAAGAAGGCACTCATAAAAAATAAGCAAAGGTTTTAATTACCAATTAAGAGAAATCTGCTGGTATAATGCTTTGGTGGCGGTTTTTCAACCCCCAAAACAAAGCCCAATGATCGTGAGAGACACAGACACAGAGAGAGACAGAGAAACAGCCGTCCCCAGCTAAAGCAGAAGACCCCCAACCGGTCAATTAATTATGTGCATTGTTGTTTTCCGCTCGCGGTTGATGAAGTCTTCGACGCGGTTACGACAAGACTTCCACCCAACCGCCAGCGGACGAAGAAGACACGCCAAACGTTTTACTAATGTGTTTTTCCTCTTCCTCCCAAAATCTAGATAAGCCGCGACGTCGTCGTCGTCATCGTCGTCACTCCGTCGGTGCTGCCAAGAAGATCCGAGATTGATAAGTGCGCGCCGCGCTATTCTGCCGGGTAGCCACAGACCCGTGTCCGTCGTAGGTCGACGCTAGGTGTGCGCGGTTCGGGTACCGCTTGACCGGAATTTCAGTGAATCGTGTAAGAAAAAAAAATCGGCGAAGAATAGAGTGTGGTGTTCAGAATTACCGGAAGTGCAAGCCGGCTCCTCCTCGGTGGGTCGTTACCCAACTATTTCTCTCGCGTTCGGACCCAGTAGTTGCACCCGTGGATTTGTAACCGAACCCGCAGACCGGAGATGGCCTTCTTTAGGGCCTATTACTGTTCAGTGCTACTGTTGTTCTACTTTGGGGCCCTGGTCCAAAGTGGTACTCCGGTGCGACCCGGTACGGGCAATCCGTCCCCCCGGCTGCCCCGGACCAGTGCCAGCCAGCTGTCCGCACAGAACAACAACAGCACCGGAGTGCGTAATTTGGCCGCCAAGAACCTTACCGCCCAGCAGGGACGTGGGAACTACAGATCAAGGTGAGTACATTTGGACACGGTTTTGTTTACCGGTATGGGGTACCTTACCTACGCTCAACTACAGCGCAGACACAATGCCGAGTTGAGCTGAATTATTCAAATCACACAGCCAGTGCGCGCGTGACGAGGTGAAGGTGTGAAATTAGATGTGTGAATGGGCGATACGTTTGGAATTGCGTATGAGGGGCTTTGGGTTTCCTACACGCATGGGGTCCGTCTGGCACACTGTGTAGTAAGCGGAAGGCGAGACAGGTTGAAAATTCGTATAGTTTGATGGGGGTTGATTTCTAGTGCTCTTTAGAACCTTGTCACGATGAAGGGGTTACGTTACGGTTATTTGCAAATAGGCTCAACATCGACACGATGATCGTTTTACTGTAGTGAAGTTTGCATTTTTTAACATTTGGTGACACTACTACATGTAACGTGCAAATTTTTATAAAACTTCGCTGAAATCTCAAAACTTCATTACTACTGCAGTATGTTTGCCATTCTTCATTACACCAACGAACCTAACCTCAAAATGACTGACAATTTACAGGTCATTTTGACAGGTGTAACATGAGCATGAAAAGGACGGCAACAAGATCGATAAAGTAGAATCTATTATCCGTCTTTTTCGTGCATGTGTGTGGTCTGTCAAAATGACCTGAGAAATGTCAAACATTTTCATGGCTAGCTTTGTTGGTGTAATGAAGAGGTTGGTCAACGCTGAGGAGAATTCAAAGAGTAGTGCATTTTTTTTTTTCAAACAGCACCCACAGCATGCTTGATCGGATTCGCTCTACCAATCATTGCTCTCTCTTCACAATGCTCTTTTATGAAATCTCACCCGCGAGAAAGTGTAGCACATTCTCTTACACTTTTCCAGTAAAGAGCAATCAAGCAACAATACGCTTGAACAAAAAAAACAGCTTTCGGAAGTACTACACTCTACTTTAAAATCGGTAGCCCTGGTTAGGACCCTTGTCCAAAACCATAGTGACTGGTGAAAGGGCCCTAAGCATCGATTCCATTCCGGTCTGATCGAGGCTCGTCCGAGTCAGTCCGAATCACGGACTTACGGCACGACATGGACAAGAACTTGGTTATGATTGGAATAAAGTCGATGTCTTGGGGTCGACCAGTTCTTAGCACGGTACCAGCTCAGTAAAAGCTGTGTGTCCCTTCTCAGTTTTCGGGCAGCTCCAGTTCGTCACATGTTTGCAAAAAATGTATGCGAGTGATTGAGACAGGAGTAATTTGGGGAACCCAAAACCCGAGCTAAGGAAACGCGACTTTAACGAATTATTTCATTCAAACAGATCAATATATGACGCGGGGCCTTGGCGAGTTCGATCCAGGGCACGGTGTTATCTCCATTCGGGACACTGACGGAATTCTTACTAAACACAGTTGCTGATCAACCGGGCCTAGCGCCTGGCCCCAACGTCAGCGCGGCCTGATGACAACTTCTTCTACAATAAAGCCCATTAGAATCTCCGTACACCACTGCTTGGTATGATGATCTCAAGATGATCCCTTAAAAAATTACATGCTAGAAATTCGTTTAAAGTGGGATTGAATTGTCAGCTGCATTGACAGTTTGCTGTAGCAAATCAGATTTTCATCGCGAGTCTCGTATTCGAACTTGTGTGGATGCCATGGCAACATGCATTCGTTCACACTTCCCACACAACCGAGCAAGCAGAGGTAGTTCGGATAAATAAACTACTCTTTTTGTGGGAAAAACACGGTGCACTACGCTCTTTTTCGCGGTTTCACTTTTTGATAAATACATATTTTACTCTTTGAAATCGAAGAGCGTCAAGGCACACTTATCTATTCCGCACTGAAATTTGCACTTCTTAAAGGCAAGAGCGAGAATTGACCAACCCTGGCCATAATACCTAAGAATTCTATAACATTTTTAGTACAATAAAATAAAATTCGTGCTCATTCTGAGTATCACATCGATAGTCATATCAACTTCAACAATCACTCTTCGTTCAAGAAATCTCTAAGGCTGTTTATTGAGAATCCACTTCGACAAACTGCGCTTTGGAAATCCATTACAGGTACAGGGTCAGTGGTTGCCCAATTACACCCAGCTATTTTGTAATCTCCAGGAAGGCATATGCCGATACCGTTCAATTGTTGCCGTGTAGCATTACAGGAACAATACGAAACAGTACTGCTTTGTCCGCCAGGTGGCTCCTAATGTTCTGAATCTAAAGTGCAAGAATCAGAGCTGGTCTTGACTGCTCCACTTTGCGTCCATATAAGAATCCTGTTTCACCAGTGTCTTCAACACTGCTTCCATGTAGTGCTCTCTACAGAAAGTCTTGTCCTTGGCGTTTTTTAAAATATTACAGATTTAACAATTCTAGATCCCCTCCCGAATAAAAAATACAGTAGAAAAACCGAATGTTGTATTGTTACAGTACTATTTAGAACCATATTGTTACAATAAACACCACTGTAAAAATAAAAAATACAAAAACAATAAGATGTATTGTAGACACCCATACAGTGAATTGTAAATAAGATTTTTACAATATACTATACGGGTTGTTAAGTATCGTAACAATATAAAAAAATATTTTTCTCCATATATATTTTTTTACAAAACCATATATTTTATTGTAAATGAATTGTTCGAAATACTGATATGTGGGCTTTAATATACCGTACATTGTATGGTACACGTATGGTTTCAAACAATAAAATGTACCGTAAATATATTGTTTTTAATTGTAATTTCACTACTGGTTATACATTTAATCATGGTTTTGGACGGTAATGGATAGTAATGATTGTGTTGTTCAATTATGGCCCTCTGTTAATTTTCAACTTCTATTTAATTTCTCTCGTCGCACACTTGCGATTTTATCCACCGTTTCTTTCATTACTTTCGTTACTCCCTCCTTCTTTGAGTAGTATTAAGTTCACCGAGAAAAGCCAATAAAATTCAATTATGATCTCTTTTGTTATGTTGTATTGTTTTACATTAGATAAACCATATAATGTTATATTATCTCGTCATGTTCCTTCGATAATGGCAGTTCTAGCCAAACTAACCTAAACTCGTCTAAGTCTGAGTAGCCTCTGATTGCATTAACAGTTGAAGCTTAGGCTCCCATGTCCCACCAGGCAGATAACTGGGTTTTGCAAACTAAGCATTATTTGTGGCAACACTTTGAGCGGCATGATGGAACTATGCCTAGCGCGCTAAGTGTTATTAGACCACTAATGTAGTTGCATGAAGTGGGTGACGAGGTACATAAGTATCATTACAGCGTGCTTAACCGTTATTGCAATATTGAGGCTCCAGTTTGACTGAACTATGAAATATGTACATAACAACTCATGAGAAAACTGTCAAGTTCGATTCAACTATAAGTTAGGTTAAAAAGCGAAGACGAACTTATATCAGAAGTCGTTTCAGTGTCCAGTCCTGTCCTTATGTTAAAAATGTCAAAGATAAATCGCATTTAATTCGGTTGTTGTACAAGGCAATTTCACATGAGAGAAGAAGAGAAAAAATAGTGTTGAACTCATCCACTGATTAACGGTAATCTGGCCTGCGTCTTTCCGGGTTGACCTAGCCCACCATATATCTTGGATATGCAGTCCTTAGGACACCTGGTTTACCACTTTATTTAAACATTTTATTGACTTTAAATAGATGTTTCAACTTATTCACTTTTTTCTCTCATTTCCTTTGCAACCAAAATGTCACGAACATCAACAAAACAAAGCACGGAAAAAAAACATAAACTGAATAAATAATTAAAAATGCACGTAAAAAGATTGTTTCGGAATACAGTCGGGACCTGATGGTTGGGGGTTTAATACGAGGTTTAATAGTTGGTTGACTTTTTAGTTGGGTCTCCGTTAGTTGAGCTGTCAGCCAACTAAAAAGCACCTGGATGTCATAATTCAATGTCAAACTGAAAATGACAACCAATGTGTAATTCCGAGAGGCGACCAAATGAGTTTTTTGGTTTCTTAAACATTACTGATAATCGAGAAGAATTTCTCATTCATTTTTCTTAAAAAAACAATATGTATGATTACCTCGAAACAAATGCAAAACATCGACAATCTTTATTTTGTCGATCATTGAAAGCGTTTTGTACTTGCACTTTGGACTAGGTGGTTTCATAATCATCTGTATTTTCACTTCACCGACTAAAATGGATGAAGATAATTAATTCTCGTATTGGTCATATATGTATCTTTCATAACGTATCAGTTTGGCTCTAAATGTGAAAATAATTGAAAAATTTACAAAATTTTACTTTTTACTTCCAACCTAAACATGATAAAAAAAACAATGCGCACGCCCCAAGCACGCCCCTTGTGCTGCTGTCACTTCACCCAACTAACGAATCGAATTCGTTGGTTGGGTGAAGGTTGTGGCTCAACGAGCGAATTCCGACTAGAGAATGGTTCAAACGTAAGAAAAACAGTATAATATATTGTTACATAAAGATCGGATGTAAATGTATAGTAGCTACCAATGTGCAAAGCTTTTAGCGAACCATTCCATTACAATACACTATATTGTAGCTGGTACACTGTATGGTACAGGAATGGTTTTCACCAAATACCCTATGGTTAGTTTTTATCCGGGCTCCTTCCCCCATGTTACAACAATTTTATAAAATATTTAGAAATTGTATACGAAACTTAACACAGCAGTGCTGAAAGGTCTCGCTCCCCTTAGCGTCACATAATATTTGAATGAACCCTTAACATCATTTGCTCCTCAGTTCTGCTGTTCTACTTGATGCTTTGGGTCGCACTGCAACGAGATGTTTGTTGCTGCTCGCTCCAGCAAGTGCTACCTGGATGTTTGCATCTGCACAGCAGCGAATAGCTTATCCACTAACTCGAACAACAACGTCGGATTGTTCTATGAGTTGTTGTTGTTTAGGTGCTGAAGCTTCGTGTGGATAAGAATCTACGCGGTCTACCATATATGATGCTTTTTAGGTCCTTATTCAATTTCATCTCATCTAGGGACCTCAGGAGATATTTTTGGACAACTCCAGATGGACAACCGGAACTATAAGGGCATCCTCCAGGTGCCACATCTGCTTCAACTCCTCCGCTAGGTCGTAATAAATCGTTATATTGCCGGAGTACGTTGATTGGCCAAAACGGTAACGGTACATACACAGCAGTATCGACGGAGATTATCCGCTTCATCCTTTTGTCGTAAACCACAATACCGGGCTTGTAATAGGGTATAAATATGTTGACCAAGCTGTGCTTTAAAGCAAGCTGTTGGTGTACAATCTTTGCAACTTCGTGTGACGATTAAGGTAGGTTGATCCAGTGAACACTGAAAGGCCTGTAACGACATACTCGATCGTTTCTCCTAATGAGCTGCACTTCCTATAGTGGTCCTCCACGTCTTCGTGCAATATGTACCGCCGGTAATTCTTCGTCGCTGTTACTCGATCTTGGATGTCATGAACTCTTTTGTTTCCGAGAAGAGGTCACCTCGCACCAGCCACGTGTCCAACGCCGCGTTATTGATATGCTCGAACTCCAGTTGATGGGGGTGCGCCCCACGCAACTCCTTCTGCTTCCACGTTATGATAATCTCGTCTACAGTCTTGATGGTGCAGATCAGCTGGTTCACCACATACAGTGACGGTTCTGGCTTTCTACGAAATATGCCCACAACTGCTGGATATTGAAGACACACATAGTGCCTGGATATCGGTGACGCCTCTTACTTCTACTGCACGTGACAGGGTGATTCTCTCAGTAGACGTTCTAGCGCCTCGAGGTCAGTTATGGTTCACTTTACCACTTTAAAGCTGTAGATCACCAGGGGCACAACAAACGTTTTGATCGCCTTCATCTTGTTGCCGGCTGACTGAAAGCTACTCAGAACACACTTGACACAATACAAGAACTTGCCCTGCTGCTCTTCTTGATCGCTGTGGTAATACCTCTAAGTTGCAGGAAGCCGAGGTATTTGCTGAAACAGCTGGCATCCACTACTTGACCCCAGTGTGAAGAATTAGCTTAATTAGAAATTCACGAATAAAAAGAAATTAAAAAAAAAAAAACTTGATCCCGGCGAAGATGAATTGACCGACATTGGTCAATTCCAAATTCCATCCGAATGTCGTTGCTGAACACCGTCACAAGCTGCAGCAGTTGATTCCGCAAACAGCTTCAGGTCGTCGATAAATAAGGTGTGGGTTATTCTTGTTCCCCTTCTCCCACTTTTCGGCTGTTAATCATAGTTGCATTGGTTGAGTACTCTGCTGAGAGGGTTCATTACAAGGCAGAACCATAGCGGACTTAAGCTATTGCCTTTGGAATATCCCTCACCTGATGCTTAGAGTACTGGACCGCAAAACAGCTGATCCGCGTGCTGCATTAGCCTGATGACGTTCACGTCTACCTTGTACAACTGCATTAGCTTGTAGACGGTACAAGTGCGGTACTGAGTCATTCGCCTTCTTGGAGTTGATGTACGCCATACTCAGGTTCCTCTGCCTTTCGGTGGCTTGACCCATAATGACTGCATCTATGTTGATCTGATCTTTGCAGCCTTGTGTATTTTTGTGATAACCTTTTTGATCTTCAGTTATCACGTTGTTGGCATTGCTGTGGTGGTCTTGTATCCTCCTTGCTATTACCGACGACAGCACCTTGGACAAACTTGAAAGTCACGTTATTGGTCTGTACTTTGCTGGATCAGCTGTGTTTCGGTTCTTCGGTATAATATAAATGATACCCCTGGTAATGAACTCTGGTGGTAGCTGCGTGGGGTCTTTTAGCATCATGTTGAAGCATTTCAGCACCCGCCCTTTGAGCGTCGTGTATGTTTTATACCAAAGATTGTGCACGAAATCGGGTCCTGGTGCAGCCTCAATTTTGGTACACCGGACGGCCTTACATATATCCTGGGGGGTTACAACGACCGTGGTCATGCCTCCAACTCCATTAAACTGTCGCTTTTCGTCTGCCAACCACATCCCACCGTCGCTGTGCTATTCTTCCAAAGATTGGCCCCAAACTTTGTGACAGTCTTCTCCATAATCAGGCTTGTCGTTTTGGATGCAGTTGTAGAACTCCCTTTCGTTAATGTTGAACATCCAGTTTTGTTCCTTCCACTTTGAACATTTTCAATAACGTCGCAATCGTTTCGCAAGAGCACTCGACCGCTGTAACCTCAACCGCATGGGTATCGCCTCGAGGATCTCAGTAACGTTGACTTCTGTGAGATATCGGAGTTCTGCGGGTTTCACAATTACAGCAACATAGCGAATTAGCCTCGTTGATAGATACTCCTGCTTAGACTGTGTTGATCGACCAATTTTGGTCGGCAATGTCCGGTTCTCCAAACAGTCCAAACTTTGCATCCACGCGGGTTTTTATGTGCTGGGATATGTGCAGCTTTCACCGTCTTTGTGTGAGTGCATTCGCGTTCTCATCGTGAGTTCCAGCTTTCTTGCAGCATATACTCATTAAGATCGTAGCTCGTAGTACTGGCCATGATCTTTTTGATTTTCTGCATCTGGTATATAACATATTTTTTTAAAGAAATCATCATAACACCATAACACAATAGGTATGTTAAAACTTGATGTAATTTTCTTGTCTGGTTCTTGGCTATTATTGGGTGGAGAATCCCCTGAAGCTTTTGGGGTTCCCGATAACAAATTAAACATAGTTTTTATAGAGACTTTCGTAAGCCACGCGTTTCGTGTCATCGGATTTATCGTATGTCGTTGATGAAGCTGTGGTTTAGGAATTTTCCTCGTATCCTCAACCTGAAGTTGATCATCAACATTAACTTCTTTTCTCTATCAGCCTAGATAGCTGTATAGTGTCGGTAGCGGTTGTCTCAATTGGCTTAGAATAACACTACGGAACGCCTATTCGGTGGTAAGAGTCCACTAAACAGGTGACCCCTAATTTATGGTGTGATGACACAATACGCTTACCGTGCCTAGGAATGAATGGCTAGAGGGGTCTAATGAAAACCTAACCGCTAACGGAGCCTGTGGAGTACCAGGACGCCTTCCACAGTATTTTGCACTTACTGTGCTAACCGGATGTGGTGCAGTGGACCTTGTGTTTTTTCGAGACAATCAGCTGCCCTTCTTTAGTTTCAAACTCGAGGCTAAATGAGGGCGGAGTTATGAAGATGTTGTTAATAATTTTGAATTTTCACCTATATGGTTTCGCATATTGCGATTTTAACAGTGTATTCTGTGTATCTTTGCTTTTGGCGTTTTCCAATCGATACCGATCTGCTGTTCTTTGTTGTACTATGATTGTAAACAGCTTTATGTGGCTTAGTTTGGATAGTGGCTACGGTTGAGATAGCTAAGATTAATCTTCAGCATAAAAGAACAGCAACGATCAATCTTTGCAGACTTATGCAAAATGGTACAGCCCAAGTGGCGTTAGTCCAAAAACCTTACTTTCGTAAGGAGAATTTTTATCTAGGAAACATTGTGAATCCGGTGTTCGCTACTTAAAAAAATAAATGGAAAACTAGCGTATCATGCCTCGAGCCTGTGTGCTTGTCAACAACACAATTGTTGCTACACTCATCTATGAACTAACCGCCATAGATTTATGTGCTATCACAATTGATGTATCTGTTGGAAACCTTTACCGGAAATACGTCTATTGTTCGGCTTATTTACCGCATGATCAACCATCTCCTACGGATGCTTTCAAACTAGTCATCGCATACTGTACTTCGAAAGGTCTCCGCTGATTTTTGGAAGTGATGCTTATGCTCACCATATTATCTGGGGTAGCTCAGGCATCATTTTGAGAGGCTCCTGGTTGATGGTGCACTTCAGTAGTACAGACTTGTATTACTTAACATAGGCAACCGCCCAACCTTCACGGTATCTGTCAGAGAGGAAGTGTTAGACATAACGCTTTGCTCTTGTAGAATTAGTCACGAGCTGACCAATTGGCATGTGTCAGACGAAGAATCTTTAGCTGACCATCGCTACTTCTTGTTTGTTGTTACTTCGCAAACTTTGCGTTTCATGAACCCCCGGTCAACCAACTGGGATTCATTTCATTTTGGTTGCAGCCAAATTTACTCACCATCCATTGACACTCCAAGTGATTAAGATGATGCCGTTGATACTAGAACGGCCTTCACCATGGAAGTTTTTGAAGAAGTTTGCCCTCTACGGTCTGTGAAGACCACAAGAGGAACCCCTTGGTGGATCTCTGATCTGGCGAAGCTCAGAAAACAATGTAGAAAGAGTTGGAACAGACGACGTTCGGCTGGATCGAAGGCTTTTAGGTCGGCTCGCAAGGCCTACCAGAAAGCTCTTCGGTCTGCTGAACGATCCGGCTGGAAAAACCTTTGTACAAATGTTTCCAGTCTGAGTGAAGCCAGTCGGTTGAACAAAATCCTTGCAAAATCCAAGGATGTTCAAGTGAACGAACTTTGTTTGCCAAATGGTGATTTTACTTCCTCTGATGAGGAAGTTTTGGATTGTTTATTCAGTACACACTTCCCCGGATGTGTGGATATAACATCTTCGGATGAACCTGATGTCTTTTCTTGTAGTTATAATTCTTTAGCTTCGGCTCGGAGTATCATAATCTTAGAATCGATTGAATGGGCACTTAATAGCTTTGCTCCTTTCAAATCTCCTGGGGCAGATGGGATTTATTATATTTTGCTTCAGAAGGGATTTGATCATTTAAAACATGTTTTAAAACAACTAGGGTAATTTTCCAATTGTTGCACGGCCAAAAATTCGCCAATTGTAGCACACCTCATAAGAATAACATGCAGTGCGCAATGATAGGCGAGTTTTTAGCCGTGCAACAATTGGAAAGTTACCCTACTTGTTTGCAGTTTTGCTACAGGATATATTCCCAAATCCTGGCGGGATATTACTGTAAAGTTTATTTCGAAAGTGAGTCGTGCGTCGGTTGAAGAAGCAGATAGCTTCAGACCTATGAGTTTGATCTCTTTTCTTCTGAAATGCTTATAACGCATTGTCGATCATCACATCCGTGATGTTCATCTGGCCAATGTGCTCCTTCATGTGAACCAACATGCTTACCAATCTGGAAAGTCCACTGTGATTCTTTTACACAAAGTTGTTAACGATATCGAGAAAGCAATCGCTCAATATCAATCATGCTTGGGTGTTTTCTTAGATATCGAGATTGCCTTTGACAATGTGCCTTTCGATGCCATATTGGAAGCCGCACGGAGTGATTTCCAATTGGATTCACCAAATGCTCAAAAACCGACATCTCTTCTCGACATTGCGTCAAGCGGCGATTAGGAAATTGAGTGTTTGTGGATGCCCCCCAGCGGGAGTCTTATCACCACTTTTGTGGAATCTCGTAGCAGATACGCTTTTGAAAGAACTCAATAATAGCGGTTTTCCTATTTTTATGGTTTTGCCGACGACTACCTAGCATTGTTAGTCGGTATGTGCATCAGCACCCTTTTCGACCTGATGCAAAACGCTCTTCAGGTAGTTGAGGGTTGGTGTCGCCAATATGGCCTTTCGGGTAATCAGAATAAAACATCTATTGTTTTTTCACGAAAAAACGAAACCGTAATGGTGTTCAACCATTTCGTCTCTTTGATTCTGAAATCATTATGACTGATAACTTTAAAAACGCTGGAGTCATTGCTGATTCCAAGCATTCGACGACACCTCATATTAAGTTTAGAATCAATAAAGCTTGTATGGCCTTCGGGCAATGCCGCCGAACCTTTGGTAAAACTTGGGGTCTGAAACCGAAGTATATCCAATGGATTTACACAACTATTTTCCGACCAATATTGGTATGTCACACTGATAACTCCCTTCTCGAAAGTCGAGCTGGTGCTGGTGTCCATTCTCGTGAGCTAAGGCTTACATCAGTCTTACTCACTTGGTAGACACTGCACCGCTTTTCAGGCCGAAATCTTTGCCCTTATGTGCGGAATGCATTCAGCACTTTAGCAGCATGTAATGGGTAAAGTAATATACTTACTATAATATACGTACTGCTATCAAAGTGCTAGCTTCGGCCAGCTCTAGGTCGAAGCTATTTATCGCTTGTTGAACTCAAATCGAAGAACTGGATTCAGCAAACGCTTTACTTTTTGTATGAGTACCTGGACATTATTCCATCGCTGGATTAAATGAAATGGCTGATGAGTTAGCTCGCCAAGGAGCAATACATGACTTCATTGGTCTTGAGCAATCTATTTCGGTATCAAAGCGTTGTGTAAATCGTCATTTTGGCTGCCATTTTGGAGTCATGTCGTCAAACAAAATTGTATTGTACTGAGCCATCTCTAGGGGTGGCGAAGTATCTAACAAATCTGTTTAAACAGAATTGCAGCATGTGCTCTTTGAATGTCCACGTTTTGTGGAGCAAAGGTCGAGTATGCAGGAGGTATGCGGTAGAGATATCACGCCTGACAACATTGTTGAAAGGATGTGTATGGGGGCGGACAAGTGGGACTCCGTTACTTCCACGGTTTCTCGAATCCTACTTAAACCAAAGAGTAAATGGCGAGCCGAACAACAGCTAGTTGAGTTGGCCCCCCTTCCCCATCCAGGAGCTTGAGTTCAACGGGTAGTCTAAGTACTAACCAGGACCCGAGCCTCCAGGGGAGAGTGAACAACTTAAGGCGGTAGCTGGTGGAACGCTTACTATTAGAGTGTACTCATGTGCGGTCCCCCCTTCTCGAAGTCATCCTTAACGGGCGTACCGCGAAGGTAAGGAAGAGAGAGAATGAGTTTTTAGTGGGTCGATCCCCACATCACCCGAGGAACCACCTCTTGGGTATCTGTTGCAGATTTTCTCATTCTATAAAAAAAAAGAATTGCAGCATGCTTATCAAAGCATTGACTAGCCACTGCTTACCCAGACGTCATAGGAAGAATATTTAGCGATCTGATTTATTTGTACGTTAAAGCTGAGAATCCGATAATGGAACTCCGTATCATTTGATAGGTATGTTATTGTCCAGTTTTTGCGCAACTGCGTTTCAGAGTACTCGATAAACACTAATTTAGTGAAACTGACTTCATAAACCTAAATCTTCAGGACGTTCTGTTGTCTTCACCCGCTGTGGTAAAGAGTTTAGGCTCTGTCCGGGGTATGACAGACATGTGATACGAGTGTGATTCCTGTACAACGGTACGCAGTGTCAAGAAAATTTTGACAAGACTGACTTGAACTGAGAGAATTTCAAGCGCAATTGTACAGTGATTCTTGTATCACATGTGTGTCATAAGTATTAAGCTTTATGCGTTATTACACTGCTCTTTTAAGGGCGCTGTTCGAAGCCATTGAGCTACGCTTATGCGTTAGTGCCTTTTTCTATGGAAACGATCCAATTCCCTTATCTGTCCTTCTTCTCTTTCCATCCTTTAGTCCTTCCCCTTCCCTCTGATAGATGAATTAAAGGCTAGTGTTTATGGTGATGGTACAAATTTTCCAAATGGAATAGAACGTTTTTCTTTAGCCGACCTATTGATACCTGATAGCACCACGATGAAATATTGAAGTTAACTTAGTTCAAGCTGTTCCTCACTTTGTACGTTGCCAAAAGCCTGATAAAAGTCTTGTGAAACAAAACTAATCCCGCATCAGACTAATATTTTGATTCATGGACATAAATTATACCGTTCAAGAAGCACCTGACGATTTCACACGATGTGACAGGTGCAGCCGCCGACCATTGACCAAAAAACTATTAGTCAAATCGATCGAAAGCAAACCATCCCATAATCGTTTCCATTTCTTCCACCAACAATTCGTGGAAAATATCACACAAATCTCAGCACTCGTCGCGCATAATCACCTTAAATCGATAAGCCGTCTGGCTGCGCGTCCTAACTCACCGGAGACCAATCGATTTAGATTCGATGATGCCGTAAGCCCACTCACCTGCTGCAGCAGTAGTGTCCAGCTGAGTGATCGCACAGACTGAAAGTTCACATGATTAGCCATTCGCATCCCATTTTCGATTATTACGGTAACTCCCCAAATGATTGCGATTGTGAGGAGGACGTCGTCGCGTCGAAGCCGACAGACGCGTTGGCTTTAGCCACTTTAGTCGATTCAAAAGCATCTCCCGTTATTGTTGGCCACACAGTTAAGACAATCCGCGAAGGCGAGCGAAGGTGACTGCGAACATCGTCCAAATTACATATTGACACTAATTAAATCACCCCGAAATGACGGATTAATGAAAGGTTACCGGGTGTGCAGCGCTGCTCATCGTTCGGTCGCATCGTGGGCTGCGCAAATATTCCATTCGTGCCGGCTGGAACGCTTGGATGGTTGGGGAAGGCTCTATGATCGATCGATTAGGCGGACGATTGGATATTGGCTTCTCTGCGGGCGTGGAGCTGTTTGCATAAAATAATAATTATGCGTAAACTCGATCACCGGCCGAAAGGGAGATGTGATAGACGGTAATGAGAAATGAAAGTTTTATTGGGTTTTTATGTACATATAATGACCCTCTGCTGGCTGCCAAATGGTGAGTCGACAATCTGGAAGGAGTTCTGGTCCTCACAAGTTGCTAGCTCATGCCCTTATGTGCCCCTTATGTGTCCTCAAGGTTCAAAGAAGCTAGTATCATTGAGAACCAACCATGTTTAGATGTAGGTTCAAGAAAAATTTAAGCTAAGTCATCACCAATGAGAAAGTTGCACCGCAAGCCAGTTAATAATGTTTGCTAATTAACCAACGCTATCCCCAGGTCAGTATCCCCCATGAACGTCTCACAACCAGTTTTCGGCAATTGACAATCGCAAACATGTTTTACCGTCGCGATTTTTACCCCTCTGCTGCGATATCAGCGTGCACCCATCAGCAACCGGCGCAAATTAGAAAGCCCATTGGTCGCCGTTGACCACAGCACCGTGGATATCACGAGGGTACAATCTGCTATCGCACCTCCTAGGTCTTCGGAAAGGTCACGACATTCACTGCTGTTAGAGGTGCAAGTAGCGTCACCACCGCGGTCTTTCTCTGCTAAACGTGCGCCGAAAATCGCGCAAGGTGCCAAATTACTGCGCGGACACACACCTGCGTACACATGTAGAGAGATAGTTAACCATCTTTGCTTAGAAGCCGCGCTGCCTTAAGCACTTGCCTACACATGAACGAAAGGTCAAGTTGTTTGAAGCGCGTTTGAAGATGACCCATCTTGCATAAACCACCTTTCGGCAACTACCCAGCTCGGCTGTTTGGTTTTTGCCACCAACCAGCCCAATTGCCGCTGTCGCAAGTTTGTACTCTCGGAGGATACTGATCATTGCTGGTCGGTAAACTTCTTTCAGACGAAAAAAAACCGGTCGATGACATTAGCCAGGTGGCGTGCTGCGGGTAGGCAACTCCACCGCCACCAATTGGCTACGACTAATAAATCGTAAATCAAACTTTAATGAAAATCTGCACGCACTGTCGTTGCGTTTGTACTACCGGTTTTCTTACAACTGGATAAATCCAAACATCGTAATGGCGGATGATCATAACGAATGGCTTTGAATTCGTATACTACGTTGCATTCTCTATCTACGCGTTCGAATGTTTGCTTAACCGATCACCAAACGGTGATTTATTGCCCGAAACAAGTTTCCCGTTTTCCTGTAGCTGATGATCAGAGATGATGATTGTCACACTTGATTGAGTATGATTGTGGTGGCCAGCTATATAACTCGTACTGAGCGATGCATGCTGTAATATAACCACATTTGTTTTTTTTTGGCATAATTTGAAACGGATGTTATATAGGAATGCCAAAACAATTTGGTTTTTATCTTATTCTCGTCTAACTAAGCATTGAAAAATAACGATCAAGTTTATTCTTGCACCTCGCCTAATGCCTCATGGTCTAATTGGTATGAATTACTTATTGCTGTACATATTAGCTTCCACATCATGTAAAAATATTGTGAAAGAACTACGATTTCCTTAAAATAGTAAGATTGAAGAATTATCGTTCAAATTATGTTTCCATCTAGTCTACGTTTATTTCGAGCACAACCTGAATTCAAATCCCGGCACACCATCTACGTGGCACAATGGTTCACAGGATGGGCATGATTTGACCATAGGTGTTTATTCGAAAAGTCGGTCAAATTGATTTGGGCAATCCAAATAAAATCATGTGTTCAAAGTACAAATGAGCAGAAAGCTTTTATGTTAAGATGGATGTAACCAAAATAGTTCAATTAATATTTTTTCCCACCATCACGCCACCACACGCTGCAACGAAGAAATTTTTCTCTGTGATTGTGAAATACGATGTTCCGTATGCAGGAAATTCACGCACATACTAGCGCACATATTTGCTTGAATCCTCCCTAGGCAAAGACATACACATTACCGACAAGAAAAAAAAAGTGATTTATTTGATAACTTGAACAGCTTCGCTGCATTCTTCAGCAGTGATACCCAACTTCAAAGTGACCAAAGTGGTGTGTAAATTGAAGGTTGGTTCCACAAGAGTGTCTGGCGAAGTGAAAATTGAATTTCAATGAAGAAGAATTCGGCTAGCTGATGCTTTGGAGCGGTTGCTTTCGTCGTACGCAGAACGAGATATATTTTCAACTCGTAAGTGGACTGAAATTGAAACGTGAAATTTCGCGGCGAAATTTTTAGATTTGCTGTGTTTATTAATAGTCTACATCGTTTTGCTCTGTAAATATTGGCTATTTTCCGTTTGATATGACGGAAATTAGCGCACATGGCGAAGTAGTTGTCTACCCTACCTGGGTACCTGATTAAATAAAGTCTGATTTCATGCTAATCTTCGGATACCGTTCGACACGCTAGCATACATCCTAGTTTTCCTTACTTGGTCATTTCTGCTTTGCTCCAACGATTTAATACAGGACCTCTTTTCCCGTGCAACTCGTTTGGTTAAATATGAACTTGGCTAGTCAATATCAAAAACCAGGTACACTGGAAACGGAAACCTATTTTTATGCCATTTGGTTGGGGGTGCATAAATTAAAAAGGGCACAGAAAGATGGAATTTTATGCATTTATTAAGTTTGAACTTTAATAAGGGAATCTAGTTTATGTGAACAGTATTGCTACTGGGTATTTGAGATGGGCCCAAGGGGGTCTCCAGGAAGTTCTTACAGAACCAAAACAGGGATTCACGATTTGAGCTCGCAAAACGTGAGGCAAATTGCATTGTTTAGAAAGTGGAAGCAAGCGACTTTTACCCTAAAGTTGTCCCAAGGAATTTCAGGGGCATATCAAATGGATGACTTGGATTTCAAGGGCATTTCAATGGTATTATGGAGGTTTCAGGGGCGTCTCCAGGGGTCACTGGTCGTCCTGACATGCCTCTGAAATCAACCTTAGATGTGACCCCGTAATGTGATCGCATGTAACGCCTCTGAGAGCTTCCGAAACCCCCGAAAACGCCTGCGTATCGCCTCTGAAACCTGCCGAAAATTCTCTGAAATTTCCTGAAATGCCTGAAATGATTTCTGCCGCTAAAACCCCTTCGGAATTCATGTACAGCAACTGAGAACCTTTTGAGCGTAACTCACCCCTGATATCCTCTGAAACCCCCGGAAATGCCTTGAGACCGCCAGTGACGCCATTGAGACCCCGTTATACGCCCCTGAGATCTCCTGGTACCCTTGACCCTTTGAAGCCGGAATTTTTCAAAGCATTATTATAAAGTTTTTTCTACGTATTCATGTGGTTTTGATGCTCAACAGCATAGGAAGAGTAGAATACGATGCAGAATTTTTCAACTGGATATCCTAGATCAGGGGTTCCCAACCTTTTTGAGGTGGCGACCCCCTTTAAGAATTGTCAAAACATCTGGGGCCCAATATTTTTTTTAGGAAAAAATATGAATTAAATGAACGAATCCGAGTTTTTTGGGTTCAGTGACGTAGCCAGAAATTTACTGTGGGAGGGATTTTCGACTATCAATGATATTTTTTTATTCGACACTCACATTTCGTAAATAATGATATCATGTACATTCAATTTTAATCGTAGCTGAAAAATAGCGGCGCAGCCGAGAATTGTTTTCTTCTGAAGGCGTTTTATACTGAAATTTTTTTCCTAGAATTGTGGTTTTTGGGGGTAGCGGTATTCAAAATTGAAAATTTGTATAATTTGCACAGAATAGAATAAAAGTTTAACATTTTTTCGTGGCCCCTCTGGACTGGCTTCAAGGCCCCCCAGGGGGCCGCGGACCACTGTTTGGGAACCCGTGTCCTAGATCATCCAAACTGTTCTTGAGTTTAGATCCTAAAGTCTACGCGTGTAACGGTAACTTCTTTTATTATACAAAGCAAAGACTTGTAATTTATCATGTCCAGTAAGTCTTCTGATAGTTCAAACGACAGTATCAAATCAGTCGGGATATCCGAGGTTATCCAAACTGTTCTTGAGTTTAGATCCCACAGTCTACGGGTGTAACGGTAACTTCTTTCATTATACAAAGCTACAAAGCTACGATTTCTATTCCATCATTTCCAGGAAATCTTCTGAAAGTTCAAAAGAAAACATCAGAACAATCGGGATATCCTAGGTCATCCAAATTGTTCTTGAGTTCAGATCCTGAAGTCCTCGGGTGTAATAGTAACTTCTTTCATTATACAAAGCTACGATTTGTATTCCATAATGTCCAGTAAGTCTTTTGAAAGTTCAAAAGTCAGTATCAGATCAGTCGGGATATCTGAGGTCATCCAAATTGTTCTTGAGTTTAGATCCTGAAGTCTACGGGTTTAACAGTAACTACTTATATTAAACAAAGCTAGGGTTTGTATTCCATCATGTCCAGTAAGTCGTCTGAAAGTACAAAAGACAATATAAGCAAAGTCGGGTTATCCTAGGTCATCCGAACTGTTCTTGACCTTAGATCCTGAAGTCTTCGGGTATAACGGTAAATTCTTTCACTATACAAAGCTACGATTTCTAGACGAATATTTGAGAAGAGCCTATCTGTTTTGCGTAAACAAATATGTTTTTGTCTCTGTAGGGCCCATCTGCATCCACCCACGGACATCAACACCCTTATCAGAAAGAGTGTTCTTCAAGCTATCTGTTAAGGGTATTGATGTGCGTAAGTGGATGCAGAAGGGCCCTTAAGAGACAGAAACATGTTTGTTTACAAAAAGCAGATAGGCCCTTTTCAAATGTTCATCTAGATTTGTATTCCATCATGTCCAGTTAGTCCTCTGAAAGTTCAAACGACAGTATCAGATCAGTCGGGATGTCCTAGGTCATCCAAATTGTTCTTGAGTTTAGATCTTGAAGTCTTCGGGTGTAATGGTAACTTCTTTCATTATACAAGGTATGATTTGTATTCTATCGCGTCCAGTAAGTCTTCTGAAAGTTCAAAAGTCAGTATCAGATCAGTCGGGATATCCTAGGTCATTCAGACTGTTCTTGAACTTAGAACCTAAAGTCTGCGTGTGTAATGGTAACTTTTTTCATTATACAAAGCTACGATTTGTATTCTAGCAGACCTGAAGCTCTAAATTCCAAGGTAGTTTGGCTCTCCTGGAATATCCCTATAGTAACACTGAAAGACATTTAAGATTTCAAGAGCTTCACGGATCCCTACGGATTATGCAATGCTATTATTCGTGGCGAAAACACATAATGCTATTCTTGTAGACTTGAAGGACTTTATAGGATAGTCTGGACGACCCTGAATGTCCCGAAGGTTTGTAATAATATCAAGCAGACTTCAGATTGGTCCCACGCTTAAATATGCAAACATTACTCAGTATAGCAGATATTGCTGCTGTTACGAGTGTAGACCTGAAATTCTGAACTTCAAGATAATTTGGCTCACCTGGAAAATCCCTATAGTTTCTCTGAATGACATTTGAGATTTCGAGAGCTACATGTATCCCAGCAGATAATGCAATGCTATTATTTATGGTGAAAATACATAAAGTTAATCATCAAGGACCGTTCGGATGATCCTGAATGTCCAAAACATTTATAATAACATCAAGTAATCTTCAGATTGCTCCAGTAACTGCGGTTGGTTATGCAACGTATAACAGATATGGCTACTGTTACGAGTGTAGACCTGAAATTCTGAACTCCAAGGTAGTTTGGCTGATCTGGAATGTCCCTTTGGAGTTTCTAAATACATTGTAGATTTCAAGAGCTTCACTGATTCCAGTAGATTTTGTTATGCTTTTATTAATAGCGAAAACACATAAAGTTATTCTTGTATATTTGAAGGACTTTACTACAGGACAGTTTGGAACATCTAGAACATCCCAAAATATAAAACACCTTTTAATATTCTTGACAAAGGTTAAATGAATATATATGAATGTAACCCATATCCAAATTTAGCTTTGAGAACAACTGGTATGTCAATTATTTCGTTTCTCCATACTTTATGGTGTTCAGGATGTTGTAGGTTGTCAGTTAAGTGTCAAATGCAAAATGTGGAGCGGACCTGGTGTGATGGTTAAAGCACGTGACTATCACGCCGAGGACCTGGGATCGAACCCCACTCCCGACAAACTCGTGAGTTCTTCCTTCGGAAGGAAAGTAAAGCGTGGGTCCCGAGATGAAGTAGCCCAGGGCTAAAAATCTCGTTAATACAGATAAAAAAATCAAATACAAATATTCCCATTTTTTTCATTAAGGAGGTATTAATGTAGTAGCAGAAGTAGCTGCAGTGAAGAATTATCACCCCTTCGCAAGAAATGATTCAACTAGATCCTCTTTAAGGAGAACGGGACTGTGGGGGAGGGGGAGCGGTGTGCTGCGCACGGGGTGCTAGTGGTGGAATTTTTATCCTCAACTAACTTATCTGGAGAGATCGTGGTTGTGGAGGACTGTCGATAAACATAGAGATAGACTCTCTCTAATGGAGGCGGCTGCGTAGTAGCTGAACTTCATCATTGACTTTGCGTCCTCGAAGTCTTACATGATTAAGGACCTAAAGTTGATGAGACAAGGTCACTCAACGATAGCGGTCAATTGAAGATTTTGAAGTGTACCCAGATGGCTGCCTTACGTTTACAAGTAATCCTAAGAGTACGCTGGACGTGATTGTTTATGACAAGCAATCGCAGAAGCGAGTGAGGCAGCCGTCAGGTGAGGAGCTACTAGGCGGCGCTCGCAAGGCTAGGAGGTTGTTAACCATAAAGGTCGGCAGTAATGCCGTTAAGTCAGACCCAAACCAGGCATCCTGGAAAGCAGGGACGGGTAAGCGGCTAGTCTTGAACCCGAAGGAAACAGGGGGTTGTGACCATTGATAGGTGTTCAACCACCACAGGTTAGGGCGGATCAGGAGGAGGACGCTCCCTGGACCCTAGACAGGAAAATAAAAAGAAAAAATCGGAGGAACAGGAGCGCAGGGACACCTGGCCAAAGAAAGGAAGTAGGGTACGTGCCAAGCGCGAGAAGAGTGACGGAAGAGTCCAAGTAGTCGGAAGAATTGAAGGCTTTGAGGATCGACGCCAAGCTCGTGGATCTGGGAACTGACGTACGCCGTATTAGACGTACTCGTACAGAAAAAAAGATCCGTGAGCTCACTATTTATTTATTTATTTATTTATTTATAAAGAGTCACCGGCGGTTTGCTTCAGGTGTCTGGAACCAGGACACAGGTCATAGGATTGCAAGTCACAGGAGCAAGCTACATATTTTAGCGAAAGAGGTGAACCAGCGTCTGGCTGAAAGCCTCTTTAATAAAGAAAAAAATATTTTAGCGATGTGGAGGTGAAGGCCATAAGGCATAAGCAGCACGAATTCTTCCAAGTACTTGATTTGTTCCAAAAAATTCGCGAACAGCAAGGCCCAAAGTGCCCGGCCTTCAAAAGAGCCACAGCTGCCAAGCCACAGTGTAGGTAACGCAGCTGAACCTGAGTCACTGTGACGTAGCCCAGCAACTGCTGTATCAGGCAGTCGAGTGGAGGACGGATATCGCCATTATAGCGAACCCATACCGAGTACCCGCCGGCAACGGCAATTGGGTTACGGATGGGTTCGGAAAAATGGTGATGATATGGACGACGGTTAAATACTCCGTCCAGGAGTAGGTGTCTACTACCTATAAGGGGTTCGCGGTCGCCAAAATAAACGGGGTCTTCTTTTGTGTTATGCGCCTTCGCGATGGTCGGTCGAGCAGTTTACGCAGATACTGGACTGTATGACGACCATGCTGACAGGGCAAATGCCGGTGGTAATAGCGGGTGACTTTAATGCCTGGGCCGTGGAATGGGGAAGTCGTTTTACGAACCAGTGGAGTCAGATCCCACGGTGTGCCAAAAACCGTTATTAACAAATAAAAATGTCCACCCAAGTGGCACCCGGCATTCGAAAGATATACTGTTCTAGTATCTCCTCTGAAAATTTGAAAATGTTTCATCGAGGGAAACTAAAGTTTTTGTGATTTGAAGATTTTGAGCCATTTCTATAGGATTTTCTTATATGAGTAAATATGCATGCACGGTGTGCCTGATACCACTATTAACAGATAAAAAATGTACTCCAAACTCACACAGAGCATTCGGAAGATATACTATTCTAGTATCTCCTCCGAAAATTTAAAAATGTTTAATCGAGGGAAACCAAAGTTTTTACTGTTTGAAGATTTTCCTCTATTTTCATAGAATAGCTCATATATGGCAATATTGTCATAGAATGTTTCATTGGCTCTTCAAATTATAAACAAATATTAATGAATTTCACAAGCACCATTCCAAAGATACAACATTCAAACAACTTCTCTGAAAATTTGACAACATTTTATTAAAACGATCGCAAATTACAGTGGTTCGAAAACAAGATATAATAAAGTATATTGAAAATGTAGTAACTTCAAAGAATATTATTTCAATTTCTCATGTCAATCATTCCTCGCAATGAATATATATTTTGTTACTCATCTAAAACTTTGATTATAAGAGAACTCACGTATTTTCGGCAGTTTTGTTCTCTTCGTCATGGGGGGTTTTTTGAAACCTGTTGGTCTCAAAGTTGGCCTTAAATCCTTCCCAACCAAGCTGAGATATATGCCCAAATTTCAAGCAATTAGACCCACAAAAACCCCCCATGACGAAGAGAACAAACCTGCCGATAATACCCTTCGCCACCCTATATCACACTTTTTGCGTTACTATTACAAAACTCAGTAGCGATAGTATGCATATCTCCAATGAAATTGAAATCAAAACTTTAAATTGTTGTTACTGATGATCACTCAAATGTAAAATTTCTTAATTCACGGAAGACACGTTAGTAACATGACGTATAAAAGCTGGGTAGTAAAACGATTAGCATTTAGGTATATTTTAAAAACTTCAATATCTTAAGCATTATACCAACGATTTACAAAGCTTCCTAGGAATACCAAAACATTGGGCTGTTAATTCAGTTAAACTCTCTTTTCACCATGAAACATTTTCAAATTCACCGACATAACGTGCTTAAAAAAACGGTGCCCAACACTTAGAAAGTTTATGTTATCAACGCTCACAGCGAGTCACATTTTTTATTTGTATTCGAGTAGCAAATAGAACTATGAAATATTAATTAGATTCTCAAACTACGGTAATTGACATTCCTCTCAATGAAATGTTGCCAAATGTGAAGCGGACCTGGTGTGATGGTTAGAACACTTGACTATCACGCCGATGACCTGGGATCGAATCCCACTCCCGACAAACTCACAAAATGCGAGTTTTTCCTTCGGAAGGGAAGTAAAGTGTGGGTCCCGAGATGAACTTAGCCTAGGGCTAAAAATCTCGTTAATACAGATAAAAAATATTGCCAAATTTTCAGAGAAGTTGCTTGAATCTTTATTGTACTTTTGGAATTGGTGAAACTCATGACACCGTTCAACACTAGTTCGCGTTATGGGATGAGAAAAAAATAATAATAGGGGTTTGGGACCCTAGAAACTCTAATGCGTATATCAATTGAACACCTCAAGTTCTCAATTCAAACTTCGGTCTTGAAATGTGAAGTCCCGTTCCAATATTTTTCGAAAATTCTTTCACTATGACACTTCTAGGGTTCCAAAACCCTATTCTTTTTTTTCATCTCATTATACAAAGTTTTTTTTTAAATTTTGTTTAGCGACGTTATTATTTGTTTAAGATATGAAGAGCACCGTATGACAATATTCCCATATATAAGCTAATTCAATGAAAATATTGGAAAATCTTCAAACAGTAAAAACTTTGGTTTCCCTCGATAAAACATTTTCAAATTTTCGGAGGAGATACTAGAATAGTATATCTTTCGAACGCCGGGTGTGAGTTTGGAGTTAGACCTGTGCGCCGACTATATTTTGCTCGGCGGCGGCGTGAGGGCCATTTTTGACCGGCGGCGGCGGCGTCATCGGCGTCACGCCGGTGGCAGCTTTCAGCGGCGGCGGCGGCGGCGTGAATCGGCGTGACCAAAATTTGACCATAATTTCAACATTGGCAAAGCTAAGAAGTTGTCTTACGCTCTAGAATGTAGTCTGAGCTTTTTCATGACCATTGATAGCATAAACTATTACGTAAGAATGAATACCTTTTTTATTTCTGTTCAGGTCCGTCACTGCGTGATTAGACCTGTTGCGATTTTTTTTTATTTATTCGTTTATTTGGAAGGGTCAGGCGTCACATCCCAAGAAACAGAACTAGTTGAATAAAAGTTTCTTAAACTAAAATTTGCTCAATAGTTATTTTTGTTCCACTTTTGTACAGCTAAAATGTTTGTTAAGCAAAGTTTCCAGATCCCAAGGAGAGCGCTCAAGTAAAATTCCACCTTTTTCCGCAAGTAATTTTGACAACTGATCCAGTATGGGGAGAAACGTTACTTTTTCTTACGGAATAATAGTTCGAACTATTTTTCCGCAAGGAAAAGTGACAGCTCCATTTCATTCGCACGGGAAGCGTTACAAGTGTTACACATTTTTCCTTACTTGCCATCTGCGAACTGCACAAGTAATTTTGAAGCGGAATCATTACTTGACCATTACTTGTCCTATCTTTTTGCACAGCACGTACGAAGTGGAAACTAGCCATTAAGATGGGCATAAATGAGCCGAAATGATTTGTACATATTTGTTTTTCAAATTTATAATTGGCTTAGTACTAGGGAAGTGGAACCATCTCGGCAGGGGTCCTATTTTGGGCACTTTTATGCTATACCTCAGCCAATTCTGAACCAATTGACACAATTTTTGGAACGCGATGAGATTCGTATAGTATCTAGCCGTGCACAAAATTTCAAGTCAAGAATCTTCGAAAGAAATTCCAGGAGGATTCCCCAAATGAATTAAAGCAGGAATCCCAAGGGAATTACAGCAGGAATTTTCAAAAAAAAATTCAGGAGGAATCTCCGATGGAATTCTAGCGGAAATTTTTTAAAGAATTTTGAGAAGGAATCTTCAAAGGATTTCAAGGAGGAATCAACGAAAAAATTTGAGTAGGAATCTCTGAAGGAATTCCAGCAGAAATCCCTGAGAGAATACTAGGAGGAATTTCCGGAAGAATTCTAAGACGAATCCCCTGAGGAATTCTAGGAGGAATCTCCGAAGAAATTCGAAGAGGAATCACCATAGGAACTTCAAGATGGAATCTCTGAAGGAAATCGAAAAGGAATCCCCAACAAAATATCAGGAGAAATCTCCGAAGGAATTTTAGGAAGAACCCTCGAAGGAAGAACCCCTCAAAAGAAACCCCCGAAGGAATTCTAAAAGGAATCCCCGAAATTACTCTAGGAGGAATTCCAAGGAAAATCCCCGACAGGAGAAATTCTCGAAAGAATTCTAGGAAGAATCACCGAAGGAATTCCAGGAAGATATGTTGCATAATCCGCGAAAGAAGTCTAGAATGAATCCATGAAGAAATTACAGAAGAAATCCCAGCAGGAATTCCAGAGGTCTTCTCCGAAGGAGTTCCGGGAGTTCTCGCAGGAATCCCAAGAGGAAACCCCGAAAGAATTCCTGGTGAAATCTCCGAAAAATCGAAGAGGAATTCCCGTAGACATTTCAGGAGGAATCCCCGACGGAATATCAGGAGGAATCCCCAATTCCCCAAAGAAATTTCAGTTGAAATCCCCTAAGAAAATCTAGAAGGAATCCCCGAAGGAATTTAAAGAGGAATCTTCGAGTTAATTCCAGGAGGAATACCTAAAGGAATTCCATGAGGATTCCTCGAAGGAAGTCCAGGAGAAATCTCTGAAGGAGGTCCAGCAGGAATATCCGACGAGATTCCTGGAAGAATTCCTGAAGCAATTCCTGGAAAAATCCCCGAAGAAATGAACGGAAAAATCCCTGCAGGAATCCCAGGGGGGAACCCCTAAAGGAATTCTGGGAGAAATCTCCGAAGACATTCCAAACGGAATACTCGAAGGATTTCCAAAGGAATTCCAGGAAGAATCCCTGAAGAAATTTCTAGGAGAAATCACTGAAGCCATTCGAGAAGGAAATCTCAAAAGAATTCCAGAAGGACTCCTGAAGGAATTCCATGAGGAATCACTTAAGCAAATCCAGGAATCATCAAAGAAATTCCAGAAGGAAACCCTGTAGAAATTTCTGGAGAAATCCAAGTTAGAATATCAGGAGAAAACCTCGAAAGAATTTCAGGAGGAATCCATGAAAGATGTCCAGGAGGAATACCCGAAGGAATTCCAAAAGGAATCCCTAAAAGGAATTCCATGAGACATTCCAGAATGAATTCTAGGAGTAATCCCCGAAGGAAATCCAAGTGGAATCCCTGAGTGAAGTGCAGGAGAAATCCCTGGAGGAATTCCAGGTGGAGTCTCTGAAAGACTTCTCAGAGGAACCACCAAACAAATTTGACGGAGTATTAGAAGGAATCCCTGAAAGAATTTCAGGAAGAATCATCGAAGGAAGTCTAGAAGGAAACCCCGAAAGAAAATGCAGGGAGAATCTCCGGAGGAATTCCAAGAGGGATCCCCGAAAGAATTCCAGGGAAAAGCCAGAAGGAATCCTCGAAGGAAGTCCAGGGGAACCCCTGAAGGAAGTCTAGGAGGAAACCCTGAAGAAATTACAGGAGAAATCCCTGAAGGGATTCCAGGGGAATTCTCGAAGGAATTCCGGTAGAAATATCCACAGAATTTTCAGGCGGAATCCTCGAAGGATTTTCAGCGAAGCTTTCCGGGTAGGGGGAAGAATTTGCAGTAGGTATTCTCTAAAGAAGGAAATCCTTGAGGAATTTTTGTAGAAACTCCATGAAAGATCCCTCAAGAATATCCTGGAGATTATCCTGATTATAATCCTAAGGGAATTATTGAAGGGCCTCCTACAAGATTCCCTGAAGGAACTCCTGTAGGAACTTCTGAATAAGCTTCTGGAGAAATCCCTGATGTAACTCCTGAAAGCATCCGTGGGTCTTCCTGAAAAAATCTCAATCTCAATCTACACTCTGAATGAACCCCAGGAGCGACCCCTGGAAGAACTTCTGGAAGAATTCCTGAAGAACCTTCTCGAACAATCCCCTAAGGATATCCTGAAGAACACTTGGAAGGAACTCTTATATAGGAATAGCTGAATAAACTTCTGGGATAATTCCTGAGTTCTCCTGGATCTTCGTATAAGATTCTCTGATGGAACTTCTGTAATGATTTCTGAAGGAACTTCTGTAGGAATCCCTGAAGAAATTTAGCAGGAATCTCTGAAGAAACATCTGCAAGAATCCCTGAAACTCCTGGAGGAATCTATGATGGAACTCCCGGAGAGAACTGCTGTAGGAATTTCTAATGGTACTTCAGAAGGAATCCCTGCAAGAATTCCTAGACTAATTTCTAAAGACCTTCTGTAGGAATTCCTGTAGAAACTTCTCACGGGATTCTTGATGGATCTTCAGGTGGCATTTATGAATTCTACTGAAAGAATATTAAAAGGGACTTTTGCAAGGATACCTCAACGAACTTCGTTTAGGGAACTTCTGAAGGAATTCCTAATGAACACATGGAGGCATCCCTGAATCCTCCTGGAGCTATTAGGGAGACCCCTGAGCGCACTCCTGGAGAGATCATCGACGGAACTTCTGGAGCAATCCTTTAAGAACTCCTGAAAGAATCTCTGCAAATTTTTCGAGAGGCATCCCGAAGTAATTCCAAGAGGAATCCCCGATGGCATTTCAGGAGGGATTCTTGAACAAATTTCAGGAATTTTAGATGGATCTCCTGAAGGAATCTCTGAAGAAAATCCTGGACTAGATTCTAGAGATACTCCTGTAGGAATTTCTGAAGGAACTTCTGAAGCAATCCATGAAGGAACTCTCAGACTAATCTCTGAAGGATCTCCTATGAGAATTCCTGAAGGATCTTCTGGATGAATCTCTGATGTATCTCTAGTAGGCATTCCTGAATTCTCCTGAAATAATTTTTGAAGGTACTCGCTGTCGAGATCTTCCTGTAAAAAAAAATCATCCTGGAGGCATCCCTGAAGATTTTTCTGGAGGAATCCCAGGTGGATCTCCAGAAGGCATCACTAAATCCTTCTGGAAGATTCTCTGAAGAAGCGTCTGGAGAGATGTGAATGTGTGTTCTAAGAGTTGAGAAATCAATTATTGTAATCGAACTCTTATGATAGTGATCGTGAGATTTGTTTATCTCAACTTTATATAAACTTAATTTTGTTCGTGCACTGATCACCGGCGTGAAAAATGAAAATCGGCGGCGTGACAAACAGCGGCGTATGGCGCGCCGCCGACACCTGGATCGGCGTCGGCGTGGGACAAAAAGTGTCGGCGGCGGCGGCGTGGCGTGGCGGCGCACAGGTCTATTTGGAGTACATTTTTATTTGTTAATAGTGGTATCAGGCACACCGTGCGTGCATATTTACTTATATAAGAAAATCCTATAGAAATGGCTCAAAATCTTCAAATCACAAAAAACTTTGATTTCCCTCGATAAAATATTTTCAGGAGATACTAGAATAGTATATCTTTTAAATGCCGGGTGCCACTTGGGTGGACATTTTTATTTGTTAATAACGGTTTTTGGCACACCGTGATCCTGCTAGAGGCACTGGCCATTAGCCTGGTACACGGTTTGTATGGGAAAATACAAAAAAATGGATAAACTCCAACTCCTGTATACTTTTTGAGTTCCATTTTGGTCCCATATCAACTGTGCAAAATTTCAGATCGATCGAAGTAACTATATTTTAGCGCCCGCCATTCTTAGTTATTCATACGATTTACTATGGGGAACATTTACTTCTTCAAAGAAAAATCGCTTGAGGTCACCCATTGATCCCTTAAAATAAGTCATTGAATGATTTGTGTAGATAACTTCACGAGGAATCAGACCTCCGAAGACCGCAAAGCGATGCGACATTCGTGGAAAAAGTTATTAAGCCTTACCCGATCGATCAAATGACGAGATTTTATTATTTATTGTTATTCCTTACATGTTAAACAGCGTTTGCATGCCATTCGGTATTTAGTCAATAACTTTTTCCACATGCCTTAGACTGCTTTGCGGTCTTCAGAGGGTTTGTTCCTAGTAAAATTTCCAACAGAAATCATACATCGATATATTTTTAGGGGTTAAGGGGCAACCTGTGGCGATTTTTCTTTGAAAAAGTGATTTTCCCCATAGTAAATCGTACGAAAACTTAAAACGGCTGGCGCTAAAATATAGTTTCTCCGATCGAGCTGAAATTTTGCACAGTTGATATAGGGCCAGAATGGCACTCAAAAAATGTACAGGAGTAAAATGTCTTTTTGTGTCCCACGCTACTGGCCATGCTTGAAGTTGATCTGGCTAAAATCGGCACCAAAAGTACCTTTTCTCGGATCAGAGCGGAGTCGATTATTGACGTTAGTTTTTGTAGTCCTTGCCTAACAAGTAGTTCGAACTGGAGAGTAGATGATGGCTATACTCACAGCGTTCCTTTCGCGGTTTGCTACAGTATCTACGACTACAACAACAGCAGGCAATCGATAGAGGAAGGGGAGGCTATAAGGGGCTGTTCATAAACCACGTAGACCAAAATTTGGCCATCTCAGACCCCCCTCCCCCCTCGTAGACTTACAATTTGTAGATTTTAAAATTTGTATGGAGCGTAGACTTTGGCTAGATCCCCCCCCCCCTCAAAGTCTACGTGGTTTATGAACGGCCCCTAACGAATGCCAAATCCTCGAAAGTGGACGGTATCATACTTCGAAGAAGGGGTATTTAGAGAGGTGCTCCGCCGTGAGTAACCTACTTGGTTTAAGCGATAACGAGCTGGTAGCGGTGCTCTTGCGTGAATGCGATGCAACCATGTCTAGGCAAGTCTACTGTTAAACGGGAGACCACCGGTCTACTGGTGGACTCAAGCGACTGTGGACCTGCGCCACGCCTGCCTACGGACAAGGCAGTGAATGCAGCTAGCACGAACTGAGGAAGAGCACAACGAACGGCGGGTGGTGTTCCCCGCTGCTCAAGCCGCGCCGAAATAAGGGTAATCAAGAAGGGCTCAAGTCTCTGTCAGAGAGTGTGTGCTAATGTGAATCCGTGGGGTGATGTCTACAGGATCGTAATGGAGTCGAGAGGGGGAATGGCTCCTACAGACCAATCTCCTGATTTTTTGGAGAGGATCATGGAGCAGCTGGCAATGATTAGAGGGTCACCGATGTGGAACTTGCGGATAGCAAAGTTCCTTAGCGTAGGTAAGGCCCCTGGTGCGGACGGAGTTCCGTACTTGGCCTTAAAAGTAGCTATTAATTGCAAAGGCTCCCGGGATGTTCAGGTCTTCTACGCAGAAATACCTGGACGAGGGAGTTTTCCCAGAGGTTTGGAAGCGGCAGAGCCTGGTGCTATTGCCAAAAGCGGGGAAACCACCCGGAGACCCGTCGGCATATAGACCAATATGCTTGATCGACACGGCGAGGAAGGTGCTCTAAAAGATCATCCTCAACAGAATGTTGGGGCACATCGAGGGTGTAAATGATCTCTCGGGTAACCAGTTCGCCTCCCGGAAAGGAAGGTCGACCATAGACGCTGCTGGTCGGTTACAAAGACTGCTGAGATAACGCTCAATAAAATACCAATGCAAAATGAATTTGTGAAGAATGGTTTTAGCAAGCACTCCAACCTTATTCAATCTTATTGATAAATAGGCTTTTCTGTCTGTTGTCCAAACTTAACACCAGGAAGTGACCAAAATACGTGATGGAAACCGTCATTGATAGTTCGTCTTGTTTTGAAACAAGTGTCGCTTCAATCCATAAAATCAACATCACGATCACTTGCCGATATTGGACACCTTTGGGCAACGAATAGGTAGGGGTGGGTAGGTACTCGACGATCATAAACCAACCCGGTGGTGGACTTCGGATCTTGGATGAGTTTGCCGAACAACATGGAGCGACCACACGCATCTCGAACCGCAAGATTTATGTTGCGCTAGGTGCACATACGGGTGTAAGCTGGTGTGTACACTACACATTGACGCTGCGTTGCGTTGGAACATCCAATGGACCCTCCTCCGGCGTCGTCGTATAACAGTTCGCAGATGCGAATAAGCAGGTACGCATGTGGAGTGGAGCTAACCAAACCATGCCTCCACTTATGGTTGTGCTGATGGCCGGTCCGGTTACTGCAAACCAACGAAACTGGTTGTGGAGACTTTATTTACGACAAGCTTCAGGGAGGTTGGTTTGGCCAAAATAGAACTTCGTCACTTTTTAAGACGGTGCGCGGTGGTGCTTTGATGAGGTTACGTCAAGACACGGTTAACGCGTTGAACAGCCTACCAACAGTTGAGGATGCAATTTATAATTGTTTGTCTATGAATTTATGTTTTTAGCATTTAACGATTGGCCAGTTAATCTTTATGTCTCTATCCATTAGAGTTTGTGTCGAGAGGTTTGGTCACTAGTGTCCGACTTCATCGAGTATTGCCCGCTAAAGATCGATTTACAGTAAATCAGTTGGAAATAATTATTAACTCGGTTTGAGTAATTCGGAATGTTCCTTTGCAGAACATCACAATCTCTCGCGTAGTTTAACTATGCTCACTGATCGCTAACCATGCTCATGAGCTACGATGTGCCACCAACTGAACCGTTTATGGCTTGAAACCAACTCCGGATTAATCGTAATTAATTTCAAATAAGCTTCGCTCTAAACAAGAAACAAAAGTCTGCATTAGATTTTTTGTCGATCCAAAGTAGCCGGGGAGATTCAACCTTGAAGGCACGAGCCTTGGTTGGTTCGTGGCCACCATCACCCGAGATTCGCATTTGATTAGAACTGCGCGTGAATCGGCAACATCAATCTACCACTGCTGCCTGTGCAGTGCACCACCGTTTAAGTTGGCGGCGCGGTGGCTCGCGTATACCTATTACCTACCTCGGCTAGCGCTAAGCAGTGGCAGCGGATGGAATGATTTGAATTCAATGGCACGCCAGCAGCAGCCCCTTTGCCATTGCAATGAAGCTGGTGATGTTTAAGGTACACCGGAGTGATATCGAATGATTGCTGAAATGTTTCTGCCAAATATTAGCTGGAAACGTAACGTAAATTGTGTTATACAAATCTCCTACACACGAATTAGAAACAGTGGACAGTAGACCACCAAGCCTATCTGTATCACAAACTGCATAAAAAAAATCAAAATAAAAACTTTTTCAGAGGATCGACTGACTAGAGCTGTCTATTTTACCGGAGGACTTCCAGTGGTGAATAAGCTTCAATTACACTAGTCTACAAAATAAATCGAAAATCGTGAACTTTTGTCAACGACCAAAATTTTTGAAGCCTAATTCAGCGCTGATTTCGAAACCATGCTTCAAAAAAAATTAAGTAGAACAGTTTTTGGGTTTTAGTTCAATTTCGAGTTTTACAATTTGTTAAAATATGGAATTTAATGAGAATCAAATATCTTGCGTTTTGTTCAACCAATTTTTAATCTTTTTCCATAAATTAAAAGCTGAATATAATACCATTCGATCATTTGAATGCAGGTTTTGCGTCAGATTGATGAAATTGAAAAATTGATTGAAATTAAATCATTTTTTAAGCTGACCCAAACGAGTTTTCTGTAGAGCCCAAATCGTTTCTTCGGCCTCAATACAAGCTTAGTTCAACTCATGTTCTTGATTGTTCAGACACAACAAGTAATGCATTCGTGTTCGAGGATATGTATACAATATTGTGTGGTGTAGATACTAAGGTGAGTGACTATAAATCAGGAGGCACGAGTTCAATTCCCAGTTTTCTCATAGATTTATTTCTACATTCCTTAATAAATTTGTACATTCTATCTTCTCTGTAAATAAAAGGTCGCAAATGGTAAATATAATGTTACGAAAGTTTTTCTTTGTTTATTTTTACACAATCAATAAATTTGATTGAATACTGATTAAGCGCATATTAAGCCTGAAATCAGCCTCAATTCAGCTAAAGGTTGAATAAAACCACCAAAATTAGATGATTAGGAGCTGAATAAAGAATACCTCTTGTGCTCAGCTATTGTTCAAATGAAGGCTGCTTTAAAATAGATGGAAAATCGTTTGTACAGTATCAAACTGTTACCTGAAATATCCATAGGTTGAGGACTTTTCATTATTCGATCAGAATCATTTTGTCTGAAGTCTATACTGAAGAAACTTAAATTTTGTAGCCTTTTCAGATGCTTTATTTTAATATGTAATCTAAGCACAAATGTTCACGTTCTTGAAGTCTATTTCTTAATTGAAGACTGTACCTCATCAATTTATAAACGTACGCTGCGTTTCGATTTCAAAGACCATTTTTTAAGTCTCACCTTAGCCACCTAGATATTTACAGTACACCGAAGTGTTTTTTACGACGGTAATGGTACCTCGTAAAAAATCGCGTTTTTTTTAATGGAGGTATGATGATTGAAAATAAAACATGTACATGTTCAATTTTAGGACCAACATGTGCTCAGAATTGCAACATCTCTAGTCGTTTCTGAGGTATTAACAATAAAAATCATAAATTTGGACTACTTTTCAGATCTGAAATGAAACCTAAACTATTTTTCCAATAACTCAAAACGATTGGAGAAATCACAATTCTAAGCACTAAATCAGGGTCAATCCCGTAAGACCGAAAGCTGTTAGGCCGAATGGTTTGTTATGCCGAATGAGCCGTAATGTCGAATGTGCAATTAGACAAAATATGTAACTAAGCTGAATGGGTTGTTGGGTTCAACGATTTGCTCAAGCAAATGAAATATGAAAAACCGGCTATTTTCCAGAAACTGAAATGTTGGTTGGTTTACTAAATTACATATAAGTATTCTTACGTGTTCCAAATTCTTAATGGAAGTAATGTTCATATACTGAGAACAGTTTCAGAGTTTCAGTACGAACATAATTAACACGGTTGAATACGAGTCCTCTCAAACTGAATGTTATCAAGCAACATATGTCAGTCGTCATTTTGCAAAATTAAATAATATGTCGAGTTGTGCATTGCAAATTCATACACCTCGCCCTTCTTTACGTCCGCCGTTGGCTGAGCGCAAAAGTTCTAACACCAAGCAAAGAACAAACAAAACATTTTTATATTTTTTGAAACATCTTCATTGGTAGATTTTTAGAATGTTAAGTTTGGGTCTCCAGTTAGCCTAGTGGTTAAGGCTATGGATCACCAATCCGGAGACGGCGGGATCGAAACCCGTTTCAGTCGGGAGAAATTTCTCGACTCCCTGGGCATAGTGTATGATTGTGCTTGCCTCACAATATACAAATTCATGCAATGGCAGGCAAAGAGAGCCCTTCAACTAATAACTGTGGACGTGCTTAAAGAACACTAAGTTGAAGCGGGGCAAGCAATGTCCCAGTGCGGACGTCGAGCCATAAAGTAGTAGTAGTAAATTTTCCCATTATCTAGTTGGTAGGATTTTTTTCGCTCAGCCAACGATGGACGTAAAACGAGGTTGAAGTGTATATCGATAAAAACAAAACAATCTAGATTCAACAATGGCTGGAACACCTATAATAATAAGTAACAGTATAATTATAATATAGTATAACGGTAAAATTTGAAAGAACAACCTAAATATGTGGAAAAATAGGAAAAAAATCTGTTGAATAGGTTTACAGCCTGAAGTTGTTGGTTTTTTGTGTCTAGCTATGTATCTCTAGAAGTTGCTAAGATATTCTGTCTATCCAATTATTTCTCAAAGAATGCTGTTAATCCAATGAAACTCTTGGGGTTTTTTGGAATTATTGCCGAAACTCTTGGTATGAGTTTAGCAAGAATTGCTCCAAAGATACCTCCAGGAGTTCTTTTCAATTTTTTTGTAGTTTTTTTTTCAGGAATTCCTCAAGATACTAGTCCAGAATTCCTTGAGATTTTCCTCTAGCTATTGCTTCAAAAACTTTTAAATTTCTTCCAAATTTCCATGACAGATTCTATAGGAGCTCCTCTAGAGATTCCTCCAGAAGCTTGTGATGTTTTTCAATAATACCTCGAAGAATTATTGCAACAAATTTTCCAGCGGTTTCTCCGGGTTTTCACCCCAAAATTTCTCCAGCGATTTCTTCAGTAAACCAGATTCTTCTTTTGCAAGAAAGTTTCAAAAAATTTCATTGGAGTTCTTCGAGAGGTTCGTTCAAGAATTTTCCTGTTTATTAATTTTCAGAATTTTCAAAGGCATTTCTTTAGAAATTCTACGAAATCCTCAAGAATTTCTTCTAGAATTTCCTCCATGGGGTTTCATCGATTTTCCTCAGGCATTTCCTCCACAAAAAGCAGTTTAAACTACTCTTGGGGTTTAAGCAGACCTTTTTTCAGGAATTGTTTCAGATATGTTTGGTGGCACTCTTTGGGAATCCCTTAATATTTTTTTTAGGAATTTCTTCTGAAATCAGTTCTTCAATTTTTCAGGCATTCTTTCAGAAATTTATTCAAAAAAAATATTCTTTTAGTGATTTCTTCAAAAATAATTTCTGATTTGTTTTAATTTTTTGGTGGGTTTTATTTGAACATTTTTTTTATTCACATACTCTTAGATATTATTTCAGAAATTCTTTTAACAATTCCTCCAGAAATATCATCAGGAGTTCTTTCAGGGTTTGGTTCAGAATATTCACAGGAATGCCTTCAGAAATTTATTTTGAGATTTTTTCCAACATTTTTCCAGTACCTTTGTCTGTAATTCCTGCAAGAAATGCTGTATTTTCTTTTAAATATCCTTTCAGAAATTTCCCCGAGGTTCCCAGCCAACACGAAGTCATATATGATGTTGAATAGGATACTAAAGTGGAGGCCATATGCGTACATACTTCCATTTAACCGCGTGCAAAGTGTGCACTATCGCCTCCACTTTAGCATCCTATTCAACATCATATGCGAGCGTGTGTTGGCTGGGCTTACTTCGGAAATTCCTTTAGAGATTTTCTTGAAAATTCTTCCATTGACTTTTCCTTGAGTCATTAAAAAGTTTCTCATAAAATTCTCCTAGTAATTGTTGAGCGGACCTGGTGTGATGGTTAGCACACTTGACTATTACACCGAGGACCTGGGATCGAATACCACTCCCAACAAACTCACAAAATGTGGGTTCTTCCACAGGGAAGTAAAGCGTGGGTCCCGAGATTAGCTAGCCTAGAGCTAAAAATCTCGTTAAAGCTGATAATAATAATAATAATAATAAATCTCCTAGTCTCCAGTTAGCCTAGTGGTTAAGGCTATGGATCGCGGATCCGGAGACGGCGGGTTCAATTCCCGTTCCGGTCGGGAAAATTTTCTCGACTCCCTGGGCATAGTGTATCATTGTACTTGCCTCACAATATACAAATTCATGCAATGGCAGGCAAAAAAGCCCTTCAATTAATAACTGTGGAAGTCCTCAACGAACACTAAGTTGAAGCAAGGCAGGCCAAGTCCCAGTGGGGACGTCGTGCCATAAAGAAGAAATCTTCTGGTAATTCCTCCAAAGCCACCTCAGCCATCTCAAAACGTTCCTCCAAGTATTCCTCAACGTTTCCTTTAGGAAATTCTTTAAAAATCAATTGAAGATTTTACATAAACATAAAGGAACCTCAAAAAAAAAATACAAAAAAATATCCGGATGAATTTCTAGAGTGAGATATGAAGAAACGTCTTAACGAATCTCTGATGAATTATCTTATGGCATATCTGAAAAATAATTCCGAAATAATATTTGGAAGATGTTTTGAAGAAATCCTTGAAGATATAAGAAACAATCTGGACTCTTAATTTCTCAAAACAAATCGATGTAAGAATGTCTGGAATCCGTGGATGGTTTTTTGAAAGAATCCCCGTGAAAATTTTAAAAATAATCCATGGAGGAATGTTATGAAGCTAGTTAAGGTTCCTGTAGAGGAAGTTCTGCAGGAACTGGAAGTTTTGCTGAAAGTTTTCACTGAAACGAATCTTTTGATGAGCTCTTAAAAAATAACACTTTTTTTAAAATAACACCTATTTTTTAAGCTCTTTTGTCCACTAGGGCACTACGTGAGCGATTCCAATTGGCGGCTGCACTTACACTGTACAGCGCCTTAATGTATTCTTTTATTTTTTTATTCTACTATATCGGAACTGGTTTTGCCTTTGTGCTGCTTTCACTTTTCTACCCTGTCTTTGGTAGAATGATGAAACGATGTGTGGCTGTTGTTCCTTTTCCAGTCCGATTGGGGGTCGTCCATTATGGGTTGCCGTTTGTCGATATCCAATTATCCGGGTCCGTTTGAGCTATGAGAGCTCAGAAGAGGGTCAAGTGCCAGCCGCTCTCGGTGGGAAGAGCAACTGACGAAGTGCCGGGGCAGGGATCGAACCCATGACCATCCGCTTATGAAGCGAACGTGTAGCCACTGCGCTACGGGCCCGGCAAAATAACACCTTTATTATACTGAAAATTCTGATCCTACATCGGGAATCAAGTTATCTGTCATCAGATAGGTGAGTCTTACAAGAACTCTTTGATGGAAATCCTCCAAGAATGTCATACGTAAATTGCCATAAACAACTTTTAAGAGATACATCAAGAATATGTAGGACAATGTGTTTGTGGTCGTGGACCTCATGAGAATACCTCCTAGTATTTAATTGCTAATCCACTAAGGTGCACAAAAGAAACTCAAACTGGAATTTTGAAAAAAAAAAAAAAAACAAAAAACTGAGCGAGGACCACATTTAGTTTTGAATTCCGAGCCTCAGCTCATTTCTCCCGAGATTTGCACAGCTTAGTTGGCAGCAAACTGAGGATCGGCACATCACGCTCCCGAATAGAAAATTACAAGTTTGTAACATATTGTGTTATGCATGGTGTTATGATGTTCTAGAATTTTCCAGTAAGTATCTGCAGAAGAAAGTAAAAAAACTAAAATCGTAACCAAAAATACTCTGGTACATATAATCAAGAAAATCGATCTTCCATACCGGGGATCGGGGATTTGGCCTTGGCTAGAAGCTCAAAACGTCAAAAAACGCAGTAGGCAAGACAAAGTTTGCCGGGTACAGCGTAACAGAATATAATAGAATTCTTCATTTACACCAACGAACCTAACCTCAAAATGACTGACAAATCTCAGGTCATTTTGACAGATGTAACATGAGCATGAAAAGGACGGCAACAAGATCGATAAAGTAGAATATGTTATCCATCTTTTTCGTGCATGTGTGTGGTCTGTCAAAATGACCTGTGAATTGTCAAACATTTTCATGGCTAGCTTTGTTGGTGTAATGAAGAACTTAAATTTAATTGTAATAAATGACTGTTTGCGAGTGTCCATCTTGTAGATAATCTTTTATCAAATATACAGGTCGGACTCGATTATCCGGGGATTCAATTAACCGGGGGCCCGATTATCCGGGGCTCGATTATCCGGCAAAAATGGCTCTATTATCCGGGGAAAAGTTTGTTTTTGCTTTGTTTACAAATTTCTAAATTACCATATGCCAAAAAACGTGATAAACATCAAATACAATACCTGTAAATAGGATTCAGCGTAATAGAAAAATGTTTTATTTTTTCACATTTTTCAGCTAAAATTTCATTTTCAAAAAACATGGTTATAATAATACCAGTCGTTGAGTTTAGGCACTACAACGTCATGTATGTTAGCTTCTATGTTTAACGAATAGTTTTCAATTGAAGAACATCAAAAATAAAAGAAAAGAAGCATGGCTCGATTATCCGGGTGATTCGATTATCCGGGGTGAAATAATTTTGGAGTCACCCGGATAATCGAGTCCGACCTGTATTTGATACTTCTAGTACCGCTAGACTACCTAGATGTTAATCACACGAACGGGCGCGACATTGAACTTCTATGGCTAGTTATTCTAATATGTAGGAGGAACTACACATTGAAGGAAATTCCTAACTTTTGTAGGAAAATCCTCAGATGCAATTCCTGGAGATAAGCCTTCAGAATTAAATTAAGTAAACGCTTGTAGGAACATCCAAAGAAAAAAAAAATCCGCAATGAACCCCAATAAAAAAATCCCACAAGGATCTCCTGAGAGAAGTGCCTAGGAGGATCTGTTGCAGAAAATACTCATAAATAGCTTCTGGAGATTAGCTCATATGTAG
Organism: Aedes albopictus; assembly: GCF_035046485.1. NCBI lineage: Eukaryota > Metazoa > Arthropoda > Insecta > Diptera > Culicidae > Aedes > Aedes albopictus. The sequence continues at coordinate 140,822,650 of NC_085137.1, read as the reverse complement.
AGCTCCTGAAAAAAAAAAGTAACACGGAGGCCAGAAAATGTCCTAGATAAAAATTCTTATGTAGAACTCCTGCATAAAAATCCATGGAAAATTTTACGGAGATATTTATAAACAGACGACAACAAGCAGGATTCCGTGCCGGACGATCCTGTGTAGATCATATTGTCACGCTTCGTATCATTCTGGAGCAAATCAATGAATTCCAAGAGTCTCTCTACCTGCTTTTCATTGATTACGAAAATGCTATCGACCGTCCCAATCACGGAAACATGTGGGAAGCCCTCAGGCGCAAGGGTCTCCCTGAGAAAATCATCGGCCTCATTGAAGCACAGTACAGGGCATTTTCGTGCAGAGTACTGCACAACGGTGTTTTGTCCGTTCCCATCAGTGTCATTGCTGGAGTGAGGCAAGGATGTACCCAAGTAACACACATGTTATATTAAAGTTACGACAGCGCAAGTTTTGGTTGCATAGAAGTTTATTTTACGTTATTTCAACACAATGTTAGGATTACGTAAAATAAACTTCTATACAACCAAAACTTGCGCTGCCGTAACTTTTATATAACATGTGTGTTACTTGGGTATACTATCACCGGAACTATTCCTCATCGTAATCGACGAAGTCCTGGTAGGTGCGATTTACCGTGAACCAAATCGTGGATTGCTGTCATAGCCCATCACCATGGAACACCTAAATGACTTCGAACTAGCTGATGACGTTGCTCTCCTAACTGAACGGCGCTCTGATAAGCAGAGCAAGCTCGATGATCTTGCCACTCGCTCCTCAGCGGTAGGCAGTGGTGGAAAGCATCATGCGCTTGACGTGTTTTTTGGTTCGCATCAAACACAATCTTTGCTCACGCGCTCGCGAACCCAAAAAAAGAGAAAGGTTCACGATTTCCCGAATCGACGAACCAACACAAAACAAATGTCGAACGAGTAGAATCGCAGTTGGTTCGCCAGAAGGATCACAATGTAGAACACTTGGTTTGTTGCCATTCTGTGTACACTTAAAGGTAATTAGTTGGGTGTTTTTGCAAAAGATGCGATTGTAAAAGATGCGATGCGCTTGCAAAAGATGCGATGCACTCATTGGCGTTCGTGTCGTACGATCGTGAGCCACAGACGTACGAACACCATCGCACAGCAAAGGTTTGCGATGCGATGGCATTTTTTTTGTAGCGCGTAAGCACACGTTCGCTATCAATTTCCACCACTGGCGGCAGGTATTACCATCAACGTCAACAAGACCAAATCGTTGGATGTAAACACGGCCAACCCTTCCAGCTTTACAGTAGCTGGGCAATCAGTGGAGAATGTTGAAAGCTCCCAATATCTTGGTAGCCAAATGGCGGCACCAAGATCGACATAGGTGCACGGATCAAGAAGGCGAGGGCTGCTTTTGCGAGTTTAAGAAATGTACGGAAAAACAACCAGATTTTTTTTTTATCTGTATTAACGAGATTTTTAGCCCTAGGCTAGTTCATCTCGGGACCCACGCTTTACTTCCCTTCCGAAGGAAGAACTCACATTTTGCGAGTTTGTCGGGAGTGGGATTCGATCCCAGGTCCTCGGCGTGATAGTCAAGTGTTCTAACCATCACACCAGGTCCGCTCCACAAACAACCAGATTAGTCGACGCACCAAAATCCGAATTTTCAACTCGAACGGGAAATCTGTGCTGCTATACGCCAGTGAAACCTGGTGTGTATCAGTGGAGAACACGCAAAGGCTGCAGATCTTCATCAATAGATGCCTGCGGTATATAATTCGTGCATGGTAGCCTCACAATTGGATCTGCAACGTGGAGCTCCATCGTCGATGTCATCAAAAGCCGATAGCGGCAGAAATTCGGGAGCGAAAGTGGAGGTGGGTCGGCCACACTCTACGCAGGGGCGGAAACGAAATCTGCAAGCAAGCGTTAGAGTGGAACCCAGCAGGACATCGCAGCAGAGGCAGACCCAGAGGCTCATGGCGGGGCAGCCTCAACAACGAAATCAAGCAAGTCGACAGAAATTTGACCTGGCCAAGGTCAAGGCGATGGCTGGCAATAACCCAGGATGGAATACTTTCAATGCGGCCCTCTGCTCCACCGTGGGTGCCCAGGACTGAAAAAGAAAAAAAAAGAAGAAAGTTATAAACAGATCAAAATTATAACAAAACCTGGCATAAACCTTTACTTCAAAATAACTAGTTTCTATCATTATTTGATATCTGAATACCAAAGAATCAAAACCTAAATATATTGCAATGATTTATAACAGCTTTTATAAGATGATTTGCACGCTTTGTTCACGTTTCAACCGGCCCCACTGCACCTTATTTGAGCATCGATCTGAGCCGTCCACCGATATTCCGTTGTTTACATTGTGGGCAAAATGTGATGCCGGGTGGTGATGATGACTACGATGAAGCGAGCGAGGAAACCTCCCTTAGCCCTTGGGGGGACAGGTGTTAGAGCGTGAATGGTTGTAGTGATGGCTCTGCGATTATCAGTGTACACTGAACTACAAATCAACCCAAATTTAAGTTGTTTTGACGCAATCCCGGTCTTCCGTGGAATAACTCAAATTTGCGTTAAACAGCGAAAGTGGTGAGTGAGTAGTTCTCGTTTGAGAGCGGCAAAAAAATTAACCCAGTGGTAAGTTATTTTCACCCAACGGAGGCCTCAAATGACGCAAATTTGGGTTAATTCAAGAAAACCCAAATTTGGCTTCTTCCACGGAAGAGCAGCGGATGCGTCGGTGCTTCTCTCTTTGTTTTCGACAACATTGTGGTGGGGCGAGGGAGAAAACAACCCAACTTTGAGTTAAAACTTTAAGCAGTTTAGCCAAATTTGAGTTTTTAAAACTTATTCTTTGGGTTATAATATTTTTCCGTGTAATTTCCTGCCTGCTCATTGCAGACGCTATTGTTCCGATGCACAAGAAGGGGCCGGCCGGTTCCGATTTGTTCCACACAACAACGGCAGACGGCGGCGGCGGTGTCGCGTCGTCAAGTCTAGCAGCGCAGCGCACAGAATCGTGAAGATCCGACTGAGGAATGCAAAACAGCTTCAGGGGGGAACCGCGCGAAGCGACTGACAATGATCAGATAATTGGAAGAACCGCTGATGCTGATGATGACGAGCTGAGAATCGATGTCGAAGCATTCGTAGGTAAACCCGTAAGGCACACGGACGATCGCCAGCGCCGACGCCCCCTTCGAAATTTGCGTGATTCATGATCACATTTCAACGTGAGAGGTGGTCGATGGATCGCTTAGAAGGGTGTTGTCGACATTGAACGGTATCGATTTTATGACGACCAGCAGCAGCTGCAAATTTCATTCAAATCGCCCTGCCCACGTACTGTGTGCCGTATTTGGAAGCGATCGATCGATCCAGAAAAGTGCTAAAGCTAAGTGGATGATCGAGTTACGGAGATACGAACGTGTGCAAAATCTGGGGATTGACCAGTTTAAATACATTGTAGGCACTAGTGGACGTCGCGTGTCGTTGCAAAACGCGGACAATTCGTTCTACGCAGGTGCCGCCGTTCTTGATGGAGCTCTGTCAATATTGTGACAGATTGAGTTCACGGTTTGCACAAAAGAAAAGATTAGATTAAATAGATATTGATTAATGTTCGGATTGGAGTGGAATCATAATCCGCAGTGCTTTCGTGTGATCTGGTTTAAGCGCAGCTATGATTCACATGTATCATTTGTCGAGTTACTTGCTTTTTAAGATTTTATTCTAATGGGGACTTAGGGCCAAAAAATCGATTCCTGCTATGTAAACGAGGTTGGTGAGGCCATCTAATCAGTTGATGAGTAATTCGTGATCCTTTTGTAGGGAAAATAATCTACACGCCTCATCCATGTTCTTCTACACGTTTATCGTTCAAAACAGTACGCTATATTGACGTGAAATTGTTTTGAATCAGATGTTGAATAGTTGAGGTTCTAAACCACTGTCTTTTACACATGGTTTTATGGTGTTTGACAGTATGTTTACGTATCGATAGTGGAAACGGTTCGCCTATAAGGTAATGTACATCACCGAACTCGCCCGCGTTAAGTATGTCTTAGCATACTTCATTTTTTGATGAACAGGGACCGGACCCGCAGCTGGGTGCCTGGCACTGATATTCTAAGAAATTTGACATTTATGATGCCAAACTAACGTGTTTTACATATGATTTCGAAAAGTATGACTGGTTTGACACGTTAAATTCAGATGTTTCCCAAGTGGTGAAAATCCATGTTTGAAACATGTGGCTCGAACGTGTAGAATATTTTCAGTGTGGGGTTGAAAATTTTATCGTTCACGCAGAAAAATGAGGCTTGTTTAAAACAATAAAACGCATGGTTGATTTTCAAACTGAGCATTTACTTATTCCAAAGTTATATTTCTTTGTTCTTACTTCCCAAGTAACAATTTGATGTTGATTAAGCGCTTCTGTAGCTTGTGCAAATCAGCCTTCATTTGAACAAAAGCTGTGTAAAAGAACTGTAATCGTTTGTTCAGCTTTTAAACATCCAAATTTGGTGATTTTATTCAGCCATAAGTTGATTTAAGCTCTCCGGGTGGCTGAATTAAGGTTGTAGAAGCGCTTATATCCAGGATGTGAATAATTTATTATTCTATTTATAGAACAAATAAGGATCAGATGAAGCATTGGAGTCGCTTCATCATCTTCAATTCAGCAATTAATCATCACTTATGCAGCACTAACAAAAAAAATGAAACTTGTCCCACAGAGTTCTAGCCCGAATTACCATTAGGCTCTTGTAGGCGTAGATGTAGGATACAGTTCATAGTGGCTGAAAGAGAAATATATAAATATTTATTATAATTGAGAATCGAACTTGGGTGCATTGATTCATAGTCACTTACCTTAGCATCTGCTCCAAATGGAATGGTACGGGCTTAGTGATTCGTGGGAGAACAAGTTATATACTGCCATGTCTGATTAAAGGTTGAACGGCTTTGAACAAAGGCTGTGCTGAGGTTGAATAAGCGATGTAAGTGCTGGGTATGAACGCATGCATTAGCTGTCAACACATCATTGTTTTGTTTACAGTTCAGTGCTTCTCGATTTTGATAATCGTGAATCTCTGTGAAGTCACGCAAAATGAATAAAAAATACAGGTAAATATCCTTAAAATACTACTAAGGCGTGGATAGATACATGTTCATTTATCTATTTTTAGGGAATGCTGGCAGTTTCGACGTGAAAAACCTACATCTCTATCGTCATCTCGGTATTGGTGTTTTATAATCCGTAAGAGATCTTTCAATGCTTGATGCCTAATTTTATGTTCAATTGGCAACTTCTATGCTTCTTTTGTTGGTTCATTGTAGAAGTTTGATTAAGCGCGGAGTACTTCTGACAACCAATTGATTTCCTCTTCCGCCGGCTCATCAAGTTGCGCATCACGAGTTATGAAATCCAGCGTTTGATGATCGGAGAGGACAAAACCCTTTTTCTATGTTTTACGAAAATAACACTCTCATTCTGCTAGTATTTTGCTGGTACTGAGTGCCATTTCTGTTTTTTTTTTATATTTACTATATTTAATGCTTAACCTTCAATATTGAAGATAAGCTGAATAAAGACATGTATAGTAGGTGGATAATCTTCTATTGAGTATCATATTCAGCATACGATGATAGACTGTACAAGAGCTACGTTATACACTCAACAAGCTACTATTCAACTTGATATTCAGCTTCCAGCTTATTCAGCTATTGACACCATTAACCAACCATTGTTCAGCTATGATTCTCACTGTTCAGCTACCAATGTTACTTGGGAGTCTATCGATCAAAACAACCAATTCCCATCATTCCATATAACGTTGAAATCTTCATTTGTTTCAACAAAATTAGAACCATAAACATGGCTCGGAAGCACTCACACATCTATAATATTCTTACCCCAACATCGCCACAACGAAGAAAGTGTAGCAAATCCATCACTCCAACTTCCAAGTGCAGTTTTGGCCGTGATTGATAACGCGCAGGTACCGTAAAATGGGGTGTTAAGAACTAATGGGGTGTTAAGGGATTCATCTTCACACACTACTTTGAAAAATCGCCAAACCGTATAAAAATTGATTTACTTATTCCAAATTCGCTTCAAATGTGTGTTGGAAATAAAGGCATACTATACGGATTACCACTCATGAGAATACGTTTTTAACTGGACACTAGACAACAAATATAGAACGGCATTGCTTTTTCTCAATTTCGCAACCCTTGAAACATTCATTTGTGAGGTTAGAAATATTATTAGGAAAAATATGTGAGGAATTGTAAGGTGTTCTACAACTCATTTCAAACGAAACTAGGGTAAAATATTTGATGTAACTAAGCTGGTTTCCGAACACCGACATTTTTATGAAAAAAGTATAGTTTTATAAACTGGTGGGGTGTTAGGGGATTAAATTTCTCATATAACTTTTTTATTTGTATCATGAAATTTTGGGGCGATTGATTCATTGTATAACAGTTACTATTCTGAATGACGTGTTACGGATTTCATTTTGAGGCTTAGACATCCCAACAGTTGCTATGGATGATAAATTCAATCAATAATATAGATCTTTAGAAACAAGCGTTAGATTGATTCATATAATTGAAAAATTAGTCAAATATTTTTTACTCAATGCCGCAGTAGTCCCCTCTTTAAAGAAGTTTGTGTTTTTAAAGTGTTTTGTTATGTTTTAACGAAGCGTATTCTTCAAAATAGATTTTCCGTCTATTATCTTATATTTAAATATTATTAATGATTGGCGCTAAAACGTGACAGCTTTTTAAAAATGTGGAATATGCTCACTTGTTCCATATATTATGTAAACCAGACTGCCACTAACTCCTGCAAAAGAAAATATTTATGAAGATGACTCATGGCTGCTAAAATATCTCAAAATCTAAAATACGACCTATCAGCAATGCTCCAGAGTAGAAATATCAGCATTGAATGCACAGTTTACACCCTGGACCATCTTATGATGCTTGCATATAAAACGTTTCAATATAAATGAGTAAACTGTCAATACACATCCTTAGTTTACATTACAACCTGTTGGTTAGTTTGCATTATTTAATTTGGTTACTCTAAATAGTAATTGCGAATAATGTGTTTGTTAAAAAATTAAGCCACTCAGGTACAATTGACGGTATTTTTTCAGATTTCGAGGCTTTAACAAAAAAAAAACTCATACAAAGGTAGATGACAAAGAAACTGTCCCTGTACCTTCAGGACTATGATATTCTTTTTCGGTGATGTTCAAGAAATATTACAGTCACTGTTTATAATTTATCAATTATAATCTTTCTTTGAAATAAGAGAACTTTTACATTCATTCCCTTAAATTCCTTAACACCCGATTTTCATATTTTCCAAAAATTCGCACATTTTGTTAAATATCTTCAATTTCTCCAAAAAATCGTCAAATTTTGTAATATATATGCGTAGCATGCAGCAAGACAATGATCGGACTGCTTTTCCTGAAAGTTTTAAGAAGTAGAACCCATGAATTCATGGGGACGAAAATTTTTGCCGTCCCTTAACACCCCATTTTACGGTACTCAAGACAGCATTCACAAAAAGTGGGTCGGTTTCGATTTTTTGCCATTTTTTATTCGTTCTCGCTTCCATCCGCTTGCCGAGTGCCTAAAAATAGATTTCCGAGCTGCCGCAGGAGCTGCCGTCACCAACACAAGTACATTCCGGCTTTGTTAGTTGCAAAAGTGCAGTCGTTTAAAACAATCTGTTATTTTATGTTGAAACTACCAAATATCTGTTTGTTCTAACAAACTGCCAAAAATTTTGGCAAATGAAAATATTTGTATTATCAAACAATAGAACAGTTCAGTTTAAACTAGAAATCAGTTTGTCGCTATAATAAACTGAAAAATTGGTTGATTTGAACTTTAATTTAATGGTTTTTACAATTTATTTTTTTGCGTGCGCCGCCGCGCCGCGCCGCCGTCGCCGACGATTTTTTCACGCCATCGCCGCCAGTTAAATTGACCCGGCGCGCCGCTGTTTATATTTCTCCACGCCGCCGAACAAAATTTCTCACGCCGATGAGAAAACGGCAAAGATTTTTCTCTCGCCAACACTTTACGAATCACCTATTAAAACCTGATACAATTTCTATTGTATTTTCTTCTGCATTTAGATGTATTTTCTGAAGTTTTTCTTGTATAAATTTTGTTACATTTCGACGTGATTTATTTAAGTGATTTATTACAGCAATACTTTGAAGATCTTCACTTATTATCTTTTAAGTACTAAGCGAGTTTTTTTTTTTTGTAAACACCAAACGCATCCTCCTACATATTCTTTGTTTATCTCTCGGAAGATTTTTATGACATTTTACGAATGACATTCTTGCAATCTTCAGATATTCCTATAGACGACCATCCAGAAATTTCACCATGAATTCTTCTAAAAAAACTTCATGCTTAGGAAACTCCCCCATGGATTATTTCAGAAATTTCTCGGGGGGTTCTTTCAGAAAACCATCAATGAATTTCTGATATTCTAACAGCATTTTATTTTTAGAAAATTGACAATCCAGAACTCTTTCAGAAATTTCTCCAAGGATTCTTAAAAAAAAAATCTAATATTCAGGATTACTTTTTAGAGGTGCTTTAAGTTCCTCCATAAATTTTCCAAAGAATTTCTATGCAGAACCTCCTGAAATGGTTCTATTGATTTATTAGAAATTCCTTAAATAAGGTCACGCAAAAATGTCCATTTTCAACCCCCCTCCTTCTATGGCACACTTTTCGTATAGGACTACCCTCAAATTATCACACTTTTCGGAACCCCTCGCTCCTTGAAGCGTGGCGTTACTTATGGACGTTCGTCCTTCAGAAATAATTCCAGGAATCATATTTACACAGTTATCCCAGAGTTCTTTCAGGAAACTTCTATTAAATGTCATTAAATATAGTTTCAGTGATTTCTGAAAAAAAAAATCATATAGTTCATGAGTTCCTCTGGGTATTCCTTCACGTATTTCACCAGTAATTCCTCCTGAAATTCTTCCAAGGATACCATTAGGAATGTTCCTTTGGATTCTTTAAGAAATTTAGAAATATCTTAAGTAACAATTCCTAGAAAGTTTTACATTTACTCCTTTGGAAATTTCTAGGAATTTTTACAGTAGTTAGAGCATTTCTACAGACATCCTTTCAGTGATTCTTTTAAAACTATGTTCATGAATTCTTTCGGGAATTCTTTCCGAAAGATTTGTCTCGTGTTTTTTTTTTCTAAATATTGATTAATGAATCCTTGTAGGAATTCCACCAAGGGTTTCTGAGGGAGAGTTTCCTGAAATTTCTTTAGCAATTCTTTCTAGAATTATTTAAAAAAAAATCTTTGGGATTCTTTCACATAATCTTCAGGAATTAGATAAACAATTTGTTCAAAAATTCCTCCAAGAATTCTATCAGAAATTCCTCCATAGATTCCATCTAAAGCCTACTAAAGAATTCCATCTGAAATATCACTTAAGACTCCTTCAGTAGTTTAAAGATTTTTCATGAATGTCAGTAAGGGATTGCCTCAAACATTTTTCCATGATTTTCTTCCAAAGAATCTCTTGGAACACATCGTCAGTACCGAAGAATTACTAGAGGTTTATCTTCGGAACGCCTCTTGCGGTTCTTTCAGAAATATTTCCTAGGAGCCTTTGGAGATTCCTCCGGGAATTCTTTGAGATATTACTCCACTTATGAAATTACATAAAACATGTACGAGTTATTCTTGGAGGGTTTTATGAAACAATTTCTATAGACATGTCTAAAAATTTCCTGGTGAGATTTGATTTCATTGGAACAGTTTCTAAAACAATCGTTGGAGGAGCTCCTGGAAAAGTCCTTGGGGGAGCTCCTGAGATTCACCACAATAGTTCAGTTAATTGAACGCAGTAGTTTAATTTCTTCAACAGGGTATAAAAAACTCCTGAGATGGCTTTGGAGGAATTTCTAGAATTGATTTGGAACAAATCCTGGAAGAACTCCTTCCAGAACATATTTCTGGATTCTTGAAAGAATTTCTTGCACAATGTCTGCATGGCATTTGTGGATAAAATTCCCTGATACAATTTCCCTAGAAGGACTTGTGAAGTATTCATAAAGGAATCGCAAAAAGAAATATCCTGGAAAACTAGAGAATGCTGTGCAGTAATTCCAAGAAGAGATCTTCTTCTTCTTCTGTATGGCTCTACGTTCTTACTGGAACTTGGCCTGCTTCTCTCCAACTTAGTGTTCTTTGAGCACTTCCACAGTTATTAATTGGAGGGCTTTCTTTGCCTGCCATTGCATGAATTTTGTACCTTGTGAGGCAAGCACAATGATACACTATGCCCAGGGAGTCGAGAAAATTTTCCCGACCGGAACGGGAATCGAACCCGCCGTCTCCGGGTTGGCGATCCGTAGCCTTAACCACTAGGCTAACTGGAGACCCCTAAGAAGAGATATTCCTGGAAAAACGCCAAGAAATAAATCGTGAAGTGATTTCTAAAGGAACTCCTGAAATAATTTTTGGAGGGATTTTAAAGGGCGCCGGAAAAAAAATCTGACAGAATCCATGAAGGAAGGTTTCTATAAATCTCTAGAGAAGTTTGCGATCACACCCGTGGAGGATTATCTGAGGATCTTTCAGGAAGCCCTCTGGAGGAAGTTCCAGAAGAATCTATTGAGAATTTTCTGGAGGAATTCCTGAAGAATTTCATGAAAGAATCCTCCGAGGAATTCCTGAAAAGAACCCTAAAATCACTAACAAAAATCAGATCGGCATCAGCTTGGAAAACGCGATGGGCGTAAAGTGGGTGGCAGCGTCTAATCCCGAGCAGAGGAGAATATCAAATTAATAACTACGAAATAACATAACCTGTTTTTATATCTTGGTTTGTTCTCATTATCTTATTAAGGCACTACTTCTCCATAACATATTTTGTTAGGCAATCTTATTTTGTTATGAGCACGGTATTGGTATACATTCATTGAATAACATTTAAATAATATGTTTAGTTGTAAAACAAATTTAGTTATTATTGAACTATAGAGTGTGCATAAAAATTTAATAATCAATACCACAATGATAAAAAGTTTTGAAATCAAATTTACATCATTAGATTGACGTTGTTTTCAGCACTCCGTGATGATGAGCTTATACACAATCTCACAACTGTTTACCTTCCTCCTCTCGCTGGCCTATCCTAACTGGTAGCGTACCAGCTTCTCAACTTAATGTTTTAGTGTTATAGATAGTAGAGTCAACATTGATCAGCGGAGATGAGCGACCTGTATCCAAAAGAACATGATTTCATGATTCCAAAAACGTCAACGAGCCATTTTACAAGATGTTTTCGATCAGTGGTAAAATTCCACGAGGAACTTGTTGAAAGGTTTCTTAGCAAAATACCATTAACTTCAGACTAGTCTTCTGGGGAAATTAAAAAAAAATGGGTCAATTATGTGAAGAGGAGAAGCGCTCTCTCTCTAGTGGCATTTACCATACCTAATTTTAAACATAAGGTACAAAATTATATTTCAGGTATATTAAAGAAATTTTGTTTAATTAATGATTAATAATGAATACATGGTTATCATTATTGTAATCATAACTAATTTTGTTTTTGAATTATTATCAATAACTTCGATAGTTCAAAATTTGTTATTGAAATATTTTTATATTCATTATTATTAAGTTGTTATTGAAACCAACAAAACATGTTATCAAATTAGTCTTCCAGGAACATTTTTTGTTATGATTTTTGTTATTTTGCCGCTTATGACAGACAAGTTTATAACATAATATATGATGTTAATAACATGAAAATAACTGATTCCATAGCTCAGTTATTTTGCCAAAATAACCCATTTTATTATGGAGTTGTTATTTTCTTCTGCTCGGGATAGGAGACCCGACTGTACACATGCTGTAGAAACATGTACAGGAGCCGCATTTCTAGTACTGTTTATTAGAGATTGACACTTGAATGTGTACGTAAGAAAAAGTGATTGTGTAGCTGAAGAACATTTCCCAAAATTGTTAATCTAGCGAACATACTTACCTTACCGGTCAGGCTAAGGCCGGGGTGGCCTCTGCTGTACATAGTAGCCGCCTCCATTCCACTCGGTCCATGGCTGTTTGTCTCCAGTTCCGCACTCTGCGTAGGGTCCGCAGATCGTCCTCCACCTGGTCGACCCACCTAGCTCGCTGCGCTCCACGTCTTCTTGTACCGGTCGGATGACTCTCGAGAACCATTTTAGTCGGGTTGCTATCCGACATCCTGATGACGTGACCCGCCCACCGTAGCCTCCCGAGTTTCGCGGTATGGACGATGGTTGGTTCTCTCAGCAGCTGATGCAGCTCGTGGTTCATTCGCCTTCTCCAAGTCCCGTCTTCCATCTGCACTCCGCCGTAGATGGTACGCAACACCTTCCGTTCGAAAACTCCAAGGGCGCGTTGGTCCTCTGCACGTAGGGTCCATGTTTCGTGCCCATAGAGGACGACCGGTCTAATCAGAGTTTTGTAGATGGTTAACTTCGTGTTACGGCGAACTTTATTCGATCGTAGAGTTCTGCGGAGTCCAAAGTAAGAACGATTTCCTGCCACAATGCGCCTCTGAATTTCTCTGCTGGTGTCGTTGTCGGCGGTCACCAGTGAGCCCAAGTACACGAATTCTTCAACCGCCTCGATTTCATCACCGTCGATATGAATTCGGGGTGGCGGGCGCGGTGATTCCTCCCTGGAGCCCTTTGCCATCATGTACTTTGTTTTCGACACATTAATGACTAATCCGATTCGCCTGGCTTCACTCTTTAGTCGGATGTACGTTTCCGCCATCGTCTCAAATTTACGAGCAATAATATCAATATCATCGGCGAAACCAAGCAGCTGAACGGACTTCGTGAAAATCGTCCCACTCGTGTTTATCCCCGCTCTTCTTATTACACCCTCCAAAGCAATGTTGAACAGCAAGCACGAAAGACCATCACCTTGCCGTAACCCTCTGCGAGATTCGAAGGGACTCGAGAGTGTCCCTGATACTCGAACCACGCACATCACTCGATCCAGAATCTAGCGAACAGCAGGCATGAAAACTCCACCTCTCCTCTCATGGTCAAATCAGAAGAAATTATTGATGAGGGTAGAGGTAGACAATACAATTTCTTTATTTCGTCAATCCAACGTAGACTAGTACATAGACATAAACATATACATAAATTTTGTTTTCTATTTCTTATTAATGCATTTTATTATTTTTATAGGGGTCTAAAAAGTAGTTCGTTCAAACTATGCGTGTCTATTTCTGTTGTTATTGAAATATTGTTTCAGATTATGCCGAGACATTGTAAAGTCAATCATTTCGCAATGTTCATTATAGATTGACATCATTTGATTAATTGGTCCAAATTTAGCGTAATCCGTCCGATTATAACAAGTTTTAAAAGGTGTTCGACTACGAACACGCCGTGTAGGCGCATAGAAATTAAATTTGGATAAAATTTCAGATGAGTTAATTCGTTGCGAAATAATATCATTTACAAATGAGATCATGGCGATCTCACGACGCTCTTCTAATGTCTGAATGTTTATAAGCATGCAGCGTGCTTCATATGATGGAAGAGGAAATACTGTCCAACCTAGTTTCCGAAGAGCATATAATAGGAATTGTTTTTGTACTGATTCTATCCTGTCGATATGCGTTATTCTGAAAGGGGACCAGACAACGCTGCAATATTCCAGAATTGACCTCACATAAGAAATGTACAGAGTTTTTATTGTATACGGGTCTTCAAAATTGTAGCTGAAGCGTTTTATAAACCCAAGCATATTATTTGCTCTATGGATGATCGTATTGTAATAGTCTGTGAAAGTTAGTTTAGAATCCAAAATAACTCCTAGATCCCTAACTCTTTCACATGTTTCTACTTCTTGGTTTCCTAGAGTAAATGCGCTATTAGGTGTAATAAGTTTTCTGCTAAAAGTTATTAAATTACACTTTTTAACATTCAGCTGCAATAAGCTTTTTGAGCACCATTTGTGAAAAATATGAATTTCCTTCTGAAATATACTTATATCTTGGTTATTCCTGACTTCCAAAAAGAGCTTCATGTCATCAGCATAAATAAGTAATTTGACTTTTTCAAGAATGAAGGAAATGTCATTTACGTACAGTATGAACAAAGGGGACCTAGATGGGAACCTTGAGGAACTCCAGATGTGACTTGAATTGGATTAGATTGTTTTCCATTGAATTTTATGATTTGTTCTCGGTTCCCTGCAGAAGGCCACAAAAGAAGGCCGAAACGTCGAAACAGAGTAAAATAATTGTCTTGACTTAATGACTGAGAAAGCCTATCTCAAAATAGTAAAAAAAGTTACAAAGTTCTTCGCTCTGAATTTTCTGGGAAGTAACATACATGTTGCTGTACAAGAGTGGAACAAACTAGTCTTAAGCAAACTATAGCTTAAGAATCTGTTATTCAGCTAGTTTTGTTCCTTGGGTTCGGTATGAAATCTCTTTGTAACCATACTCCCCCCCCCCCCTTTCACACCGAACATCCTCTGAAATCCCTGAATCGCCCCGAATACTCCAATCCCCAAACCTCTACTGAAACTATATGGAACTCCCCGAAACTCTTTACTGAAACTCCTGAAACTCCTAAAATCATCTCTAACCGCTCTGAAACCTCGGTTAGCTTCTCCCTAAAGTCCTAACCATTTATCGAACCTCTTTGAGGACAATGTTTTTCGAGTACAAAAAGAGCATGTCACAATGGCGGCTTCTCATTGCACTCAAAATTTCTCGAACACAACAAATTGATCTGAAAAAGCTGCTCGTTGTTAGCTTAGGGGCCGTGCACAAATAACGTCACGCTTTTAGGGGGGAGGGGGGTTTTGCAGAGCGTGACGACCCATATAAAAGGGGGAAGGGGGGGGGGGTGAAAAAGGTCGATTTTTGCGTGACATAATTTGTGCATCACCCCTTACTCGCAGTGAACACTGCGTTGGTTTTTCAAATCAATTTACTAGATGGATCTTGGGATTTTTTTTTTCAAGTCTGGAATGCAAGTCTTTTTTAACAGTTCAGCCTTATTTCCAGCTCTATTATCTACTACGTTAGTGATTATAATTGCACTTTAATTTGTACAGCGCCTGAATGTATTCTTGTCTACCAAATCGAAGAAATTACTCTAGTTCTGCTTTCGTTTTTCTACTATGTCCATTGCAGAACAATGAGTATGAAGAAGTTATGTTTAAGTGTGGCTGTTGTTCCTTTACCTAATCGTTTGGTAGTCTATCGAGAGTTGTAGTCCTAAATATGAATCCATTAATTCGTTGAGAAATGTTTTGTCAGTGAGTTAATACTTGTACAATACCAAAATATGCTATTTTTCAAACCAGAATATCCTTACAATACCTTGGTTTGGTATTCTGCAGTTATGTGGGAGTTGTTCGTATTGTAGCTGTAGAATACCAAACTCGGGTATAGAGAATCTAATATATAACCTGAATAAGGTATTTAAGAGGCCTACATAAAAGGTAAAACATCTAACACAGGTGTTTTCTACGACCGCTGAGTGAATAATAGCACCAGGTGCTGCAATACCTAGATAATGACCCTTCCGAAGGAAGAACTCACATTTTGCGTGTTTGTCGGGAGTGGGACTCGATCCCAGGTCCTCGGCGTGATAGTCAAGTGTTCTAACCATCACATCAGGTCCGCTCCTCAGTTTATCCATGTACCTATTTGGATATATTTTTCCATCAATATTTCATATCTGTTGAACGATCCCTTAGATTTTAACACTTTTGTTCAAAATTTGACAGAATCTTGTGGGAGTCGAATATACTTAATTCCGGGAACGGCATTATTAAAGATCCTTGCAGTCCTAGTATTTCTAGAAGACCCTGTTATTTTGTTGTGATATCGTTTTTTGCAATAGTTTTATGTTGATCAGTAGTGATGATATCTTTGAGGGGTTTATTGGCATTTCAGTCTAATTTGGTCAATTAAAAACAACTATATGTTTTCTTAACCCGACGTTTCGGTCCTTATTGGACCTTTTTCAAGAATTCTGTAATGTTTTATTAGTTTAGTATGACAATTTGTTTGTAATGACATAGATTGTTACCGAAAATTGTGTTGTTTTATCGTTAAGGTGTTTGTTTGAACGTCTAATCGTCATTTAGTGTTGGCTATAATAGAAAACTTTAGTGGATTCCCTCTTGAAAAGATTCTTAACTGTACTCACTTTTCGGTTTTAACTTTCCGGAAAACAAATTTTAGAATAAAACATTACAAAATCCTTGAAAAAAGGTCCAATAAGGACCGAAACGTCGGGTTAAGAAAACATATAGTTGTTTTTAATTGACCAAATTAGACTGAAATGCCAATAAACCCCTCAAAGATATCATCCAACGTACAGTCGATCACCCAAAAAAAAAAAAAAAAAGATCAGTAGTGAGTAAATACTGATCAACATAAAAATATTGCAAAAAACGATATCACAACAAAATAACAGGGTCTTCTAGAAATACTAGGACTGCAAGGATCTTTAATAATGCCGTTCCCGGAATTAAGTATATTCGACTCCCACAAGATTCTGTCAAATTTTGAACAAAAGTGTTAAAATCTAAGGGATCGTTCAACAGAACAGCTTTTCAAAATAATATATAAAATTAAATATTAGCTGATGTTTATGATTGTAAGATCTCTGTCAATTTTGATCGTGACACATAGTTTAGCAGATTTTTCCCAACACATTTGTTTCCTCGGTTTCCTAAATGGTCCATAATAATATGGTTCGATGTTTTATTACAGCTCTCCACACTAATGAGCTTTATGTTAATTTACCCTTATTGCGATACCATCTGCAACGGAAGCAATCTGTTCGTGTCGTCTCGCGCACTGCCGGCGATGACGGCCACCCTGGGAGAAAAAGATTCGATCTAGATAGATACACGATTCGAACCATCTCGACGACGACGACCGCCAAGAACCATAATTATCGGATTGATTTATTCCCGTAATTGACTTGACTCGACTCGTCATCAATGATAATCGCTCAAATATTTGCCAATTCGACCTGGATCGAGTGAGTGCTGGCACGACCTCCCGCGATCGATGGCTTTGAACTCTTCGAATATCTGCGCCAAGAACTCGGCCAGCGAACTGCCTCCCACGCAGCCCAAGAACAAAAATGTGTCCCTCACAGTCGCGCCACCAAGAATTGCAACTCACGTCAACTTGGGCAACCTGAGATGGTTAACTTGCAATCTCCGCGTATCGCGTTGTTGTCGTCGTCGGTACACTGCGGCAGCAGCAGGGTCGAAGAAAAAGAGCAATAATTTTATGGTTTTGTAATCGATTATTCTCATGCCTTGGAAACAACCGTAACGCGAATTGAATTCAAACCTCGTCGCCGCCATCCATCCATACGATCGACATCTCGCGCGGCGGCGATGCTGATTGTGTGCATTACTTACAGCAGGGCGAGCAGGGCATTACAAAGGTATGTACACGAGTCGTGCGAGACATGTGTACCTACCATACTCTCTACACGGAGTCTGATTTGGGTCTTGGAGTAGGTACTACGACTCCATCCCGCGCGAACAAGTTTCATTTTTATGCAACCGCACATGGGAACAAACCGACAACAAGCGCAGATCAGCATTATCTGGTTCACATTTTTGTATATGCGATTATAATAAGGGGCATATTTCCAAAGCCCGGCACAGATCGGACTAGTTCGCGGAGTTCGCACACTTCTTGGATCTCTAGCGGAGAGTGCCCAACGCGAAGTCGCGTCGTCCGTCCATGTTGGTATCTATTGCTATCAGAAGGTAGTGAGCGGCCATTTTCAGCTTGCCAGATCCATGTTTATTTATGCGATTGACGAGGTGATAAATCGATTAGGTTGTGGCTGTGTGGTCAGGTTTGTTTTTTGCCATTTTGGTCATGTTGCGGTTTTTCCTATTGACAGTTGGGGTCCGCTGCTGCCGCAGCAGCTTACATGTCCATGGGAATGGGAAACTGCCGTAATCTACTTAAGGTAGACGATTACATAATTTTCCCCCTTTTTGCGGTGAGTTACAAATGAACTGGGTGGATTAAGAATGGTTCGTATTTATTTTACAAATCCATTATCTGATTGATGCTAAGAAGATTTTTCTACAGATCTGGGACCACCTCGAATACCGACAGTATCCGTAGATTCTGGTTTGGAAAGATCCATCAGAGCCACCCGCATCTACCAGTTGAAGACTGTTAACGCCTCGTGAGCTCGCTACTCTTGTGCTCAACCAGTTTACCACTGGTGAAGGAAAACGTTTTCGATTGACTATTCCTGTCATCAATAAGGGAACGTACGTAAACAACATCCTCACACTGGTATTCCCCGCGTTGCGTAGAGTCGTGCAAAACCCCTAGTACAGTCTGCATATCATTTCCAACGCTTAGAAAGTAGCATGAGGATGCTGTTTCCACGTCGCTTTCCTATAGTCATCTACACAGAACCAAGAACGTGTTGCTCCCCTTCGTGCAAATCAATCTCTCTACAAGGATTGCAAGTGGAAGCACGTTCCATCGGAAGTGAATCCAGTTGACAGGGGGGAACAGCTCGCTAACGTACTGTACGGTTTTCATCAAAAATGATCCTAATGCAAAAGGAGAGTTCAAGATCTCGTCAACAGTTTGCCCGAGTGAGTGATGTCAATGCCAGATCTTCTGATGTTGTAGTAGAAAGCCTGCCTAGCCTGCTAATCCGTGTCGTAGCACCATACCACAGAACGGAGCTACCATATCGTCGTTGTGACTACAGGGTGGAAATGCTCTTAAGATCATCGTGTGGCAAGTTTAGTTGGAATCCTTCCCATCTGAAGTTCATTACAATTGTAGCGCTCAAAACGCTCCATCCGTTTCTGCGGCATTGAAATCACCAATCAAGGATCCGAAGAAGTTCATGGAGTAGTTTGGTTTGTTCAGCCTCTGTGGACGATTAGCAAAGCATCTGAAGAGAGTACATCGATGCGAAATCTAGCTTCCGTTCTTAGCCACGGTTACCACAGTGGACCATGGCACCCCTTCTAACTATTCGTGTGTCAAGTGCTAGACCGTTTATCAACTGCTGGATGAATTACTTTAGGCCGTTTCTCGTTCGTCCGTAAATGCCGCACACCGATCTGAAGACTGGGAGGGCTTCTCCCATTCCCGCGAAATACTTTGAATTTCTTCTTGAAACTTCGTCTGTTCCTTCTCTAGAAATCCTATTTCGGAATTTCCATGCAACTCCTCTTACAAGCTCTTCTCCATCCTTTATTCTGAAATAGCTTCCTTCAATAATCCTGAGTACACTGGGAGCCGCAACGTCGGGCAAAGCAATACACACCGTTCTAAATAGTCCAAAGTTGAGGAAGCCAGTTCTTCGGAAGTGATGGATTTCCAATCGCACTCATCCAGTACAAATATTTAAGTACCTCCATCGAGGTAACGCTACCTATTGAAATGGTATTTGATTGTGCTCAACACAGTTGGAGCACTTAAGGTTATGTTTAATTTGTTTATGGATCAAAAAGCTGCTTGGGGAGCTATAGGGACTTTGAGACGTGTTCACAGAACAGTGATGAGAGCAGGGGAAGGCACCAGAAGGCTGGTCCAGAGGCACGTTATCCTCCAATTGGGTGGGACATTTGCGCCATTAATGAATCGGATCTACAAACGTGATCTGTCTGAAACTTGTTGAAACCCGTCTGAAACCGCCTGAAACGCCCATGGAACGCTATGAAACGTCTCTGAACCTCGTGAAGCTCAGCTGAACGTCTAAAATCATCTGAGGGCCTGTGAAGCCTCCTAAGACCCCGCTGAAACCTCCTGAAACGACCTGAAACAGCTTAACCCTCCTTGTGCATTAGCGTCATTTTTTACTCAAGCCGTAGCCGTAGTGATTCATTAGGAAAGTTAAGCACCCTAAAATCCCAGAGAAGCTCACCCGAGAGCCTGCAAAGCCACCACCAGATCCCTCTGAAACCTTCTGAAACGACCAAAACGCATTTAAGCGCATGGAACTGCCTCTAAAACCTCCCTGAAAACCCCGTGAAACTTATCTGAAAGCCTTCAAAGTTCCCTTAATGTTTATGAAATCTACTGAAACGTCCTGAAACGCGTTGAGTCGCATTGAATCGCTTCTGAAAGTCCTCTTAAACCCCTCGTGAAGCTCATTTACCCATATCTGCCCAGCGTCAGTCAGGACAGTCCTTTTGACATGAATATCTCCAGAATTACGCAGCATTTAAGAATACTGTCTTCTCAGAAGTTGTTCATCGCATCCATACCTTGTTCTTAATGGACAATATCATGTGTGACTGGTTCACTAGATGGCGCAAAGGTTGATGCAAAGATTACATATTTTTATGATTCATGAGCTTCATATCCAATGTAAATTAAATGTGTTTCCTTGAAGTCTTGCACGGTGTGCCAAAAACCGTTATTAACAAATAAAAATGTCCACCCAAGTGGCACCCGGCATTCGAAAGATATACTATTCTAGTATCTCCTCTGAAAATTTGAAAATATTTCATCGAGGGAAATCAAAGTTTTTGTTATTTGAAGATTTTGAGCCATTTCTATAGGATTTTCTTATATGAGTAAATATGCACGCATGGTGTGCCTGATACCACTATTAACAAATAAAAATGTACTCCCAACTCACACCTGGCGTTCGAAAGATATACTATTCTAGTATCTCCTCCGAAAATTTGAAAATGTTTTATCGAGGGAAACCAAAGTTTTTACTGTTTGAAGATCTTCCTATATTTTCAAAAATATATGGGAATATTGTCATACGGTGCTCTTCATAACTTAAACAAATAATAACATCGCTAAACAAAATTAAAAAAAAATCTTCGTATTATGAGATGAGAAAAGAAGAACAGGGTTTTGGAACCATATAAGTGTCATAGTGAAAGAATTTTCGAAAAATATTGGAACGGGACTTCACAGTTCAAGACCAAAGTTTGAATTGAGAACTTGGGGTGTTCAATTGACATACGCATTATAGTTTCTAGGGTCCCAAACCCCTATTTTTTTTTTCATCCCATAACGTGAACTAGTGTTGAACGGTGTCATGAGTTTCACAAATTCCAAAAGTACAATAAATATTCAAGCAACTACTCTGAAAATTTGGCAACATTTTTTAACGAGATTTTTAGCCCTAGGCTAGTTCATCATGGGACCCACACTTTACTTCCCTTCCGAAGGAAAAACTCACATTTTGTGAGTTTGTCGGGAGTGGGATTCGATCCTAGGTCCTCGACGTGATAGTCAAGTGTTCTAACCATCACACCAGGTCCGCTTCACATTTGGCAACATTTCATTGAGAGGAATGTCAATTACCGTAGTTTGAGAATCTAATTAATATTTCATAGTTCTACCTGCTACTCGAATACAAATGTGGCACGCCATGAGCGTTGATTACATAAACTTTCTAAGTGTTTGGAACCGTTTTTTTTTGTTTTTAAGCACGTTATTAATATGTTGGTATCTTGTCGGTGAATTTGAAAACGTTTCATGGTGAAACGAGAGTTAAACTGAATTAACAGCCCAATGTTTTGGTATTCCTAGGAAGCTTAGTAAATCGTTGGAATAATGTTAAAGATATTGAAGGCTTTAAAGTGAACCTAAATGCTAATCGTTTTACTACCCAGCTTTTATACGTCATGTTACTAACGTGTCTCCCGTGATTTTGGAAATTTTATATTTAAATGATCATCTGGAACAACAATTTTAAGCTTTGATTTCAATTTAATTGCAGATATGCATACTATCGCTTTATCTATAAACTCGGTCAAAACACCTACTGAGTTTTGTAATAGTATCGCAAAAAATGTGATATATAATCAAAGTTTTAGATGAGTTACAAAATATATATTCATTGCGAGGAATGATTAACATGAGAAATTGAAATAATATTCTATGAAGTTACTACATTTTCAATATACTTTATTATATCCTATATTTTCAAACCACTGTAATTTGCGATCGTTTCAATGAAATGTTGTCAAATTTTCAGAGAAGTTGTTTGAATGTTGTATCTTTGGAATGGTGCTTGTGAAACTTATTAATATTTGTTTATGATTTGAAGAGCCAATGAAACACCCTGTGACAATATTGCCATATATGAACTTATTCTATGAAAATAGCGGAAAATCTTCAAACAGTAAAAACTTTGGTTTCCCTCGATAAAACATTTTCAAATTTTCGGAGGGAATACTAGAATAGTATATCTTTCGAATGCCTGGTGTGAGATTGGAGTACATTTTTTTTGTTAATAGTGGTATCAGACAAACCATGCGAGCATATTTACTCATATAAGAAAATCCTATAGAAATGGCTCAAAATCTTCAAATCACAAAAACTTTAATTTCCCTCGATGAAATATTTTCAAATTTTCAGAGGAGATACTAGAATAGTATATCTTTCGAATGCCGGGTGCCACTTGGGTGGACATTTTTATTTGTTAATAACGGTTTTTGGCACACCGTGCTTGGTAATGCTCGCTTGCAAGTGGGTTAAATTAACATAAAAGTGCTTACATTTTAATGGAGAATTAGCAAGGTAGAGTAGCGGATTCGGGTAGAGGATTTATGCCACAAAAGTTCAGCTTTTTGGACGCAGTGGCTTAAATTTCCCCAACAGGGGAGGAAAAAAAGGTTAGAGGATGGGGTAGATGGTACCCGAGCAGAAGTGCATACCTTACAAACACCATGCAAAGAGCAACATGTGCTCTAATACCTAAAATTATTGTTGCTGCGTTATTCTACGAAATGTTTTGAGAACATCATAATAACAGTTGAAGGTATTTGAGCAGAGTTTGATATTGATGTAGTATTTGTTGGTTTAGCCATAATCGAAGAACAAGATTTGATATTACATCATGAAGTCATCAAACAAATGAAACATTTAATAACAAGAAATGTTATTAATTTGTTATTCTATAACTTTGGAATAACAAATACAGCACTTGAAATTTTAAGACTGCATTTATTATTGAAATAACAAGAGTATTGTGTTGTTCTTTGCTGTGTATGCATCACTCCTGTAGGGGTGAGTATGGCAGCATAATCGATCACGTTCGCTATTGTCTCGAGTGAAAATCAAAACAATAGATGCGCGGGTGTTTAGTGTTCAGTATTGTGTTGTTCTTTGCTGAGTATTGTGTTGTTCTTTACAGAGAAGGACATTAATCAAGACAATTAGATGATCGGCATTGAACCACAAAAACACCACAACAATTGGTGAGATCTTTCCAATATTATTTATTTATAAATAATTCTACTTCAGTATATTTACTTTATAACTGCATGTAAGTTGAAAATTCGCTTTTTTCAACATTCTTTCATCTATTGGAAGATGCTTCAGTTCTGGGCTCTTTCTAAGTTGATGAAGGGATTTATAAATGCTTGCAAGGACTTGGCCAGGTGTGTGGAGCTGAGTGAATCTATGACATTGTAGCTAGTAGCGACATCAGCAATGTCAATGGAAATATTCAACTTTGCAACTCCATCCAAGATTTGTGCAATGAATATGCTATGCTATGCATTTATTATTGAAATAACAAGACTTGTTATTTTCTAGGTGTTATTTATACTTAATTTTGGTATTCATTTTTGTTATTTTGCCTCTTATTACCACCTAATGAAGGGCATATCAAGGTAATAATATTCAAGATAAATACCTTGATATGTTATTCACTTGTTATTTTCTTCTGCTCGGGTAGAGTAGACAGTTAGGGTGTAGGATAGGGTAGAGGGTTATGGTAGACGATAGGGCAGAAGTAAGGGTGGAGGATAGAGTAGACCAGCATTTCTCATACTTCTTTACCGATGCGTGTATTTCGTATAGGGCTGGTGGATCGCGACCCATAGTTTGAGAAAGTTGGTGATAGAGAACATGCTGAGGGATTTGGGTACAGATGGGCAGGGTGGAAGGTAGAGTAGAGGGTAGAGTAGAAGGCTAGAATAGAAGGTAGGGTAAACAGTATGGCAGAGGGTAGGATGAAGGGTAGGATAGAGGGCAGGGTAGCCGATAGGGTAGATGGTAGAGTGGAAGGAAAAGTCGACGGTAAGGATAGAGCCGATGTCGATTATTACAGGTCCGGTTGAACGTATATGTTTGCTTGTATTTGTCGCCAAAAAGATGTAAACAAACCTATCAGCTAATCGTGATGTCATGTCTGCAAGAAAATTTGTTCGCGGATTCGCAAACATGATGTCGGATTGCCGAAGCTGATACACGAATACTACTTCAAAATTATCATATCACAAACACCACTGATGGGGCGAACCTGCGAAAAAGAGAACATTGGAATAGAGCGTAAAGTAGCAGGTTAGGGTATAAGGTAGGGTTGATGATGCGGGTGAAGAGTAGAGTGATGAAATAAGATGAGATGAGATGAGATGGATGAGATTTTCTCGACGTACCTTCAGGAATACTTTCCGGAATTTGTACAGGCATTCCTCTCGAGACTTTTCCCGGGATTTCTCTCAGGATTCCTCCAGATGGTGCTCACGAAAATCCTGTAGAGATTTCTGCTGAGATTCCTTCCAGGATTTCTGCAGGGATTCTTTAGGTTTAGATCATCCTTAAAGAATGATATTCCTGCTAGGATTCTTTCAAAGATTGTTTCCAAAATGGAATATGAAAACATATAGATCTCTGTCGAGATATCTTCAGACACTCCTGGAAAATTTCTATTAGGTATTCGTACAGGAATTCCTGACGGGAATTTTTAAACAATTGTTCTCGATTTTTTCCGGGATTTCTTCAATAAGTTCTTCCGCGATTTCTTCTATGATTCTTCTAGTGATTCCTGGTCAGTTTTTAGCTGGCATTCCTGTTGTGATTTCTCTAATGATTCCATCAGTTATTCTCTACGGGATTCGTTCAGGTATTGCTTTGGGGATTTCTGCCGGGATTCTCCTAGAAAATCCTGAAAGAATTCTTTCAGTTATTCTAGCCGGCATTCCGTCAGGGCTTCTTGCTGGGATTACTTCATGTTTTTCCTGAAGAATTTCTGCCTAGATATATTCAGAGATTACCAATGGAATTCTTTTAGGTATATATGCCAAGATTCCTGATTGTATTCCTTGAAAGTTTCTTCCCGCAATGTTTTCAGGCATTTCTCTCGGCGTTCCTCCCGGGATTTCTCCAGTTATTCTTTCTGAGATATCTTCTGTATGATTCTTTCAGGGAATTCTGATGGCTGCCAGACAGGATTTCTCTCAGGATTCTTCCAGATATTCCTCCCACAATTTCTTTAAGGAATCCTCCCGTGGTTTTTTCAGAGATTTTCTGCCGGGATTGCTTTAGAAAATCTTGGAAGAATTCTTTGGAGTGTTCTAGTCTGCATTCCTTCAGGAACTACTGCTGGAATTCCTTCAAAGATCCCTTCCGGAATTTCTCAAAGGTCTTCTTTAGGGATTCCTACTAGAATTTCTTCCGGAAATCTTGGCTGGATTATATCACGTATTCAAGCCTGGTTCCTGCAGGGATTCTTTCAAATCTTCTTCCCGATTTTTGGAATTCCTCAAGGGATTCCTCAAATGATTCCCCCCGAGATATTTTCGGTTATTCTTTCAGGGATTCCTTTCGTGATTCCTTTATGGATCCTATCAGGAATTCTGTTCGCGTTTTTCAGGGAAAATTTCTCCAGCGCGAATTACAGATAATGAGAGTGGAAGAGTAAGAGAAAAACATTTTAAGTTGATGATAGGCATTATAAAATAAGCGATGACTTGGCCAAGTGTTTGAAGATGAGTGGTCTATATAACTGAATATAGTAGCGAAATCTGCACCACGATTCGTGCAAATTTTGATGCAATGGTATGCTATGCAATGATTCATACTCATTCGACCAGTCAGTAACAAAATATTGTGCACAAAAGATTCTAAGTGGAAGCTATTGATTGTGATCGACTTTTATCTTTAGCGACCTAAAATTATCTCAGGTATTCGAATTATTTCGGATGATGAAGTAGAATTCTCATCTGCTATAGTGTGAATAAATGCACTCTTACTGCAACTTGATGGAATGGCGTGCTGAAATCTGTGTTTCCACTACATCCAGGGAATATGTTTAACAAACAAGTTCTGATCTGATCTGTATACATTTTCGTGAAAATTTCAAAAAAAAAATTAAATTAGTATCGGTATTAACAAAACTTTTTTAGCAACTACTGCTGAGAATTCTTCTAAGAGTAATTGCAGAAACATAATTAGAATCTATCATTGATTGTTTAGGCTACAACAGGCCTCTTCATCAAACGATTATTTATGTAATAAAGAGTACCAATATCCTCGGCATTTGTTTCCAATCAGATATATTAATTAGAAAACTGAAGAAAAAAGTTTTCTAATTAATATATCAGATTGGAAACAAATGCCGAGGATATTGATACTCTTTATTACACAAATCAGTGGATTATTACAACTAGATCGAAACGGTCGCGTGTGCTATTTCACTTAGCCAGTTTTAATCGTTTTTCGCGTAAAAACGACCGAAATTATTCGCGGTTTTCATTACCTGCTGCTTTACGTTGATAACCCGGCACGTGCAAAGTGTTAACTATCCAAATAAAGACGATAAATTAAAGTTTTTTCGATAAATTGTGCTGGTGATTTGAAACAAACCATCTCTTGTTTGATTTCGATGCCTTACGGTCTCTCGTGGTGGACGGTAGATAGAAGTGATAAATCAAAAAACAAAACAGACAATTGATATCGTGCTATTGTGTCGTTTTAACACGGCCTGATGGCAGGCCATTCTAAACCTCCACCGAGTGATCCACCAGATCACGGACGATGCCCGGCATGGATGATCGGTGACGACGAACTACAACACACAATTGCATTACAAATGAGAGTGAGGTCGAACGATGACGACGAGGCAGGCACTAATGAAGCTTGTCTCCCTGCAGACCCGTTCATTGTTGGCAATGCTGTTCTGTTGGCTCTTGGTCCATCAAACGCTCGTAAAGTGTCCGCATCGAAAGAAGCTCGTGGGGCACGATATATTTTGAGGACAAATTCAAAAGCAATCAGTGAACAACTTCAGAAGATTACTAAGTTGCCAGATAAAACCCCGATCGAAGTAATTCCTCACCCAACGCTCAATTTCGTTCAGGGATTGGTTTATGATGTAGATACGGTCAATCATACTGAAGAAGCGCTCTTGGTTAATCTTCGATCACAGGGTATTTGCAAGGTTCGGCGTATCAAGAAACGTGAAGGTGAAACTTATCGGAACACACCATTACTAGTTTTGTCGTTCGAAGGGTCCGTTGTTCCACAGCACGTTTACTTTGGACTTCTGCGTATTGCAGTGAAAACGTACTATCCATCGCCGCTTCTCTGTTTTCGATGTGCCAACTACGGACATTCGAAAAAAGCATGCGATAGTACGAAGTTCCCAGAAGTTTGCCTAAATTGCTCTGATTCTCATGAAAAAGTTGATGTTTGCCAGAACCCACCTTTCTGCAAAAACTGCCAAGGGGATCACAAGCCGATTGCAAAGGTTTGTCCTAATTACCGACAAGAAGAAGCCATAATTCAAGTCAAGGTTGACCGCAATCTATCGTATGCAGAGGCCCGAGCAAATTGGCGAGCAGTTAATAGCAATCGCTCCTATGCCAACACAGTTCAAGACCGGTTACGACACGATGAAACTGAAAAGGATAAAATCATTAAAACGTTACAGCAAGAAGTTGAATCTCTACGCAACGTAATCCTTGAGCTGAAAACACAAATATCAAGTCTTAACAACACCAGTCAGCTGAACGCTTCTGCAAGCACTTCTACTCCAAAACCAAAAGGACAAACCATCAAAAATACTGTTGACACAGGATCTGGACGCATTCCAGTTGTAGCCTTGAACCGACTGAGCGAAATTGAACAATATAGTAAACACCACAGCTCTGTAAAATCAGCACTAACTTCTAACTCAAACTCAAGCCTAAATGAGGATCCGGATGATAATATGGGTTTTGAGATGACCAGAAGCAACAAGCGCAAGGGGACCAAGAATAAAAGTGATCCCGAATCCCCCGAACGGAAGAAAGGCGGTACATCTAGCTCTAAAAAGAAATAATGGCCCAAAAGCAGTTATTTGGAAACGACAACCCTGCAACTGACTCGGATATGCACACTGGACTCTCGGAACATTTCAAGACGAACGATTCAACAAGAAATATCACCATATACTCTGCAAATACTACTACGAAAACAACAATTGATAGCAGTAACAACGCACCGCACACGGATACGCAAACTGGAAAACGCTCTACAACTGAAATCATCACTAATAGTCTGCAGTGTGGAGAAGAAGAGAGGAAAGTAGCTTCCCTCATTCCCAGCTTAGAAGTGAATACCAGCGAAAGCAGTACGACTCCAACATACCAACGCCAACCAGCATGGAGCAACTCTGATTCGCCAAGCGCGAGGCTCTCCACGTCAGCCCTGACCAGGGATGTTCCGGAGTCATCCGATGAGCCTCTGGCGGCAGCTGACGTGGCTTGCCCCCACCCTCAGGCAAGTAAAACCCCATTTCTTCATCAAGACACAGTCTGTCCTGGCATGCACATATTTCCAGACCTTGCTACAGCAAAAAATGGTTACCATCTGATTCGCCAAGCGCGAGGCTTTCCACGTCGGCCCTGACCAGGGATGTTCCGGATTTATCCGATGAGCCTCTGGCGGCAGCCGACGTGGCTTGCCCCCACCATCAGGCAAGTAAAACATCCTTTCTCCGTCAAGGCACGTTCTCTTCTGGTGTCCACATTCTTCCAGATGAACCGCAATCATCCCTATCTTGCGAATCACTCATCAACGCTAGGTCTCGAGAGTTTACAGCGCTTCGTTCACCCAACCACCATGATCGAGGAAATGTGGGAATACTACCCCGAAACCAATCCAATGACAACACCAGTGCAGATGACTTCAACGCACAGTGTGACCAACCAATGCACCATCAGATAACTTGTGACAATTCTCCGGTAACATCAACAGTGCCTCTCGAACCTCGAAAGTTACTAATGCTTCAATGGAACATAAGAGGTATGTGGGCGAATCATGCTGAATTGTCCAATTTTGTTGCAGAAAAGCAGCCTATTGCTGTAAATCTCCAAGAAATGAAAACGTCCAACATTGAACGTGCGTTAAAAAGCAAATATGAATGGAGGTTAGCTGACCATAACATTCGTAATGGAAAAGGAATGGTGGGGTTAGGCGTTCTTAAAGAAGTCCCACATCATTTCTACGACATACATTCTATAATCCCAACATGTGCTGCCCGGTTGCATAGCCCCTATAATGTAACCATTGCTGCGTTCTATTTTCCCAACAATGCAAATGTAAAAGATATTATTGATGCACTTAATCTGATTCTAACGACCACTGATCCTCCTTATGTCATTGGCGGTGACGCAAATGCTGCTCACGAAGCTTGGGGTAGCTCCAAGACAACGTTGAGGGGGCGATCGTTGCTGTCCTGGATTGTAGACAACGAAATGGTAGTGCTGAATAATGGAGATCCTACTTTTCTCAGCGATACCCATAATTCATTGTCCTCTATAGACATAACGTTCGCTTCCAAATGTCTCGCTCCCAGATATTTTTGGGAGGTTTTGGATGACACAATGGGAAGCGATCATTTTCCCATTGTAACATTTCTGGATGAAGCGGAAATGAAACAGAAATGCCGTAAACGATGGCTTTACAAGGATGCTGACTGGAGAAGTTTTGAACAAAGTATCGATAATCTTCTAACCACAAATGCTGATTTGGATATTGTGCAAATCGGGGATGTCATTAGGCAAGCCGCAGAGAACTCGATTCCAAAGTCTTCTGGGAAGCTCAACGGCAAATCAGAAATTTGGTGGACCAAGGATGTTGCTGCAGCCGTCAAACTTCGTCGGAAGACTCTTCGAGCTATGAAACGATTAAGAGCTGATGATCCGCTGAAAGAAGAGATGAGAAAACAATTTCAAAAAGCTAGAGCCGAAGCACGAAAAGTTGTGTCGAGGGCCCGGCAGGCTTCGTGGGAGCACTTCTGTGAAACATTCTCGCCAACAACAAATTTGGGCCAACTTCAATCGTCTTTGTGGGAAGAAAAATACTTCTGCTAAAACTATGATTATCGAAAAAGTGCACGTCACAAATCCATGTGAAATCGCGGAGCACTTCGCAAACATTTTTGAAATTAATTCGGCATCTCATGAACAAACTGCTGCACAAATAAATGTGCCAGTTTACATCGACGAAGAATCATCTGCTTTGGATAAGAATTTCACAATCCAAGAATTGCTTCGAGCCATTGATTCAGCAAAAGGGAATTCAGCAGGTGTCGATGAAGTGGGCTACCCCATGATTAAGCATCTGCCGTTTCAAGCCTAAATGAAGATGTTGAAAGCCTACAACGTTCTTTGGAATTAAGGGCGCTTCCCTGAAAAATGGAAAGAAGGTATTATTGTTCCTGTACCTAAACCTGGACAACCACATCAGCATGCAGAAAGTTACCGTCCGATAACTTTACTAAGTTGTATTGGTAAAATTTACGAAAGGCTGATAAATCATCGCCTCATGATTCATTTAGAATCAAATGGCCTCCTGAATCAGAATCAGCATGCATTTCGAGCTGGAAAAGGAACTGTGACATACTTTGCCGATCTCAATGAAATGCTGACGGATGCTTTATAACGAAACTTGCATTGTGAGTTTGCGCTTTTGGATCTAAGGAAAGCATACGACACGACATGGCGACCACATATAATGCAGCGGATTCGAGATATGTGTCTAGGAACCAACATGACGCGAAGCATCGAAAGTTTTTTAACAGATAGAAGTTTCCGTGTATGTTTTGGAGGAGAATTTTCATCATCTAAGGTTCAAGCAAATGGCGTTCCGCAGGGGTCGGTATTGTCTGTAACACTTTTCATTATAGCGATGGATACTGTTTTTGATGCGATTCCTCCAGGTGTGCAAGCGTTGATCTACGCAGACGATATTTTGTTAGTCGCTGTGGGCAAAAAAGTCACCGCTACCAGGAAACGGCTTGATTTAGCCGTTAAAGCCGTCTATGAATGGGCTAAGAACATTCATTTCGATATTTCGCCCAACAAATCTTCGCTTCTACATGTTTGCCGCGAAAAACACAGAAATTGGAAGAAAAACAGGGAAGACATCAAAATTAATGATGAAAGCATACCAGACGTCAAAGTTGCGAAGATCCTAGGAATCTGGCTCGACAGCAGAGCGACTTTTAAAGTACACTTCAAAAATACTGTAAGTGCTATACAAAATCGTATGAACTTCTTGAAAGCGATAGCGGGACGTGCAAGCAGGGATGTCATCTGGAGAATTGCTAACGCAACCTGTATCTCTAAACTTCTTTACGGAATCAACTATTTGGTTTAAGCTGTGTCGATGCGTATCAATCATCTTTCAATCAGCTGATTCGCCTGTCTTCTGGTGCATTCAGGACCTCGCCATTTTTGGCTTTGGCCATTGAGAGTGGGATACTTCCATTCAAAGAAAGGGCGTCATTTACATACCTCCGTAGTTACTGCAGGATAGAAGAGAAAAGTTCCCAGCCTCGACCAGCTTTTCGGGAAAACGTCGATGAACTTTCAACATCTATCTTTGGAGAAAACTTTCCTCAAATTAGCAAGCTTCATCGTTTTGGACATCGACCTTGGTATTATCCTCGACCAACGATTGATTGGACAATCAAGAAGAGCTTCAAAGTCGGAGAAGGTGCGGACAAAGCTCGTGCATCTGTAAATGAGCTCTTAAACAGCAAATACCAGTACCATTCGAAAATTTACACGGATGGATCTAAAGATGATACAGGAGTCGGTTGTGGAGTTATTGGTCCAGATTTCACCATAGAAGGTCAACTCCCTATTAGCTGTACAGTTTTTTCAGCAGAAGCCGCTGCTCTTGCAATGGCTGTATTCCACGCGGACAACACACCAACAGTCATTCTATCGGATTCAGCGAGTTGTCTTTCTGCTCTTGAGAAAGGTAACATTCTCCATTCGTATATACAGGCCATCGAAACCTTCTCGGAGAACAAGAAAGTTGAATTTCTATGGATACCGGGACACTGTGCCATATCCGGAAACGATAAAGCCGATCAAGCAGCAAAGAGGGGTAGAACAGGGTTGGCTATTGAATTTGAAGTTCCTGCAAATGATGCGATATTGTGGGCAAAACACAAAACAAAAAATATTGTGCAATCAAGGTGGAGTGAAAATACGATAGATCAATTAGCTATCATTAAAAGGAATGTAGGAAAGTGGAGAGATAGAATTAAAAAGACTGAGCAACGAATTCTCACTAGGTGTAGGATTGGTCACACGCGTTTAACAAAATGCTACTTATTTAACAAAAAAGAACCCGATATTTGCGAACTATGTAATACTGTGATTGATGTAAGGCATATTTTATTGGAATGTCGAAAATTTGATGATATTAGAAGAAGATTAGCGATTAGCTCTAATATAAGTATTGCTTTGAGCAATGAGCGAAAGGAAGAAAACAAAATTGTCAAATACCTAAAAGACTCTGGATTGTATAGTCTACTTTAAGCTAGAAAAGAGGCGAATGAATTTTTATTTAAAGCCTCTATAATAAAAAAAAAAAAAAAAAAAATATTACACAAATAATCGTTTGATGAAGAGGCACCTTCATTTTCGGTTAAAAGTAACCATATAACCTTAGACATGAGATTTCAGCACAAGTATCAGCGAAAAAAAATGATAATAAACCACTTCAAGCATGAAAACTAACTCGTCTCGTTTCTCTCTTTTCATTGCAGGTAATCATCGTTGCAAAAATACATTGCAGATTTCTCACAAACCATGCAGTGCACTTAGTATTGATCCATCCGACCCAAGGTTAGTCTAACATTACCTGATGCGCTGTACAGTCAGTAAACTCAAACAACAATGGTGGTTCATGGCAAGCAGCTGCCGAATTTGTCCAGGGTCGTCTCCGGTAATTATACAACCACCAATTGACCGAAAATAACGGTCAACTATACAGTTTTTTGGGTAGCGGTACGGCACCGCTGTACTATCGAACCGTTACAGTTCAGGTTTTACCGGTTATTGTGAGTGCCATCATCATCAGCAGGCAGAGGGTTCAATAGATCTTGACCGCACAGACATGGAAAACGCTAAGTACCGTACAACGAGCTCAGCGGGTGTAATTCCAATCGAGTTCGGACAAACGACAACCACTGACTGCTGTGGCCTAGCTTCTGTTTCGGTTTGATTTACTTGCTGCCTTCGGACTAGACATATGTACATATGTAGGTTCGTCAATATTTGACCGACCGTGGTCTTCAAGTTGGAGCAAGTGACCTTTCGGGTCATAGCGTTGCGTTGCGTTATGCGTGGGTGAGTTCAGCGATTGAACGATGTAACTGCGCGCTATTGACAAGCGTTCGGAGGGACAACCGATTTGTCAGCTCCTCGAGACGTCAAAACCTGCGGTGGAGAGTGTGTCAAGCGAATGCATGTGGGACATGGATTCATTAATGGGGTTCTAAAGTTTGAGAGGATCAGTTGTTGTAACGATCTCGTTCAACATTGTTGTACTGAATGGCTGGTATTTTTCTTTAAAAGCTGATTTACTGGAATGAGCTCATATCATTGAGAAAACAAAACTTTCTTCCTTTTCCCAAAGCTTTTTCTTACCTAATTTGAATCAATGCTCAGCATGTTGACACTATTCAATGATAGTAGTGACAACGAGGTGCTAAACATTCTTAAGATTTATGTATTATCGATAAATAGAACAACTTAGATACAAATTTAGAACCGTATTCAACGTATTGATTTAAAGCGGAATCGTGGAATTCAGCACGGCAGCAAGATCAGTCACTTCATGCGAGACGTAGAAAATTCCCATCCATCGACATTCTCCTCAGCTAGCGCGATCATAAATCATTAGCGTGGGGTTCAGGTCTCAACTGCTGCTCTCGGCTTAGTAGCATCCATCCACTTGTCATCGTTGCCAAGTCGTCGTCGTGTCGGTAAAGCCACGCGCTCGACGCACTTATCATGCTGGGAGTTGGCTGAAGATTTCTTCGGGTCGAAATCTACGCGCCATCTCTGTCAATGCGAGATGAATTAATGTTGAGTTGGCTTGGAAGATATGCTGCTTTTCAAAATTATGGAACAACAAGAAAACTTTTCGATTTTTTTTTCTCAATATAACTTGAGAACAGCAACAGCTTTTATCCTACACACAGAAAGCGATCAAAGTGATCATATTGCTACGAAAAGCACCATAGTCCTCTTACATCCGATGATTGAGCACGGGTACAATCCGAGCCGACAGATTAAGAAGTGGCTCTCACGTGGTATCAAAACGATCGCACCAAGCACTAGCAATATACCAGTCCACGACGTCACTCTAGGAGTAGGATTAGCTGAGCGAGACCAGCTGATAAATGGCTAATTCAAGGCAAACAATCTCATTGAGTTGTATAACCGAATCTACTACATGTGGACCGACTAACGCTCCATGTGTATTTAATCTAGCTGGTGGTAAATATGATGATTTTTTTTGTGGTTTAGCATATGAGTTATTTGATTTTAAAGTACGGATAATTCATACACCCAAACCTCCATTTACGTAAAATCTATTAAGATCCCTTCATTAAGGTGAAGTAAGAATTTTATAACGGAGCGGTTGGAGCACTAAGGATAAGGAATGAAGTTGGTTTACGGCAAATATACATAGTTAATAGCTAAGGGATGTTTACGGTGTGTTTAAGGGCCGAAAATTTAAGAATATCCGAGAACTCCTCAGTGATCTATTGAAGCATTATACAAAAAAAATATGCTTGCACAGTTCTATGCAACACAAGTGGTGAGTTCGTTTTCTGTTAGAGGAACTCCAAGAACTCTGTACAGTATAGGTCATCGGATCTACCAACGTATTTGGTTGTCTCTAAGAGCTTCATGATTAAAGTAAATACTCACAGCCTCTGGCATCTTTGTTCTATCAAGTATAAAATTCTATAATTGTATAGGAGTATCCGAGAACTTCCTGGAGCCATCTGATCTACAAGCGTAATCAGTGATCAATTGGAGCATTATCAGTTTCTTCGATCTTCAATAACTTCCCCCTGAAACGCATTGAAACGCCTTGAAAGGATTTGAAACGCCTCTTAACCCCCCATGAAACTTCCGTGGAATTCATCTGAGAGCTTCTGACGCCCCCTTATGAAACGCGAAATTCACTTCACCTCTGAAGTCCCCTAAAACCGCTCTAATACCTCCTCGAACGCTTTTAAGCGTATTGAAACGCTATGAAACGCCCCTGAAAGTCCCCAGAAACCTCTGTGAAACTCACTTGAGAGAGTCAAAAGTTCCCCGAAACGCCTCAGGAATGCCCTGATACTTGTTGAAACGTCTTGAAACGGTTTGAAACGCCTTTAAAATCACCCATGAAACCTCGGTGAATCTCTTCTGAGAGCCTCTAAAGCCCCCTCAAACCCTTCTGAAACTTCCTGAAACGCCTCTGAAATCCCTATGAAATCTATGTGAATTTCAGAGCCTTTAAAGCCCCCTAAAATTCCTATGAAACTTCCTGAAACACCCTGAAATGCCTAGAAACGCCTTTGAACGCTTTGGAACGCATCTGAAACTCTTTGAAACTAGTCTGAGAACCTCCGAAGCCCCCAAAACACATTTAATCGTGTCTGAAACCTCTAAAATGATCTGAACTTTAAATGCATCTGGCCTCCACTTTAGCATTCAATTCAACATCATACACTAAGGTCTTTTTATACACGTTTTTTACACGGATTTTTTTACACGGATTCACGAATTAACACGGGTTTGTCAGCTTTCTCGCTCTAAGTGTCCAGAAGGGAACTCTTACTAAAAGCATGAGAGAGATTTTATAGGAAAGGGTTGCAAGGGGGTTGAAGAGTGGTATGAGGTGGAGGCGGATGATGATGTAAGAGGTCTGTAGGAAAGGGATGTGTGGAGGGGGGGGGGGGGTGTCTGTTTGGTGGAGGGGGGCGGGTTTATGGTTCATGGACCTGTAGGATGTTACAACATATTAGAAATGTAGCAACAATCCATTGATTACGCTTGTTAATCTTAAGGTCTTTGCTCGTGGAAGTTCTTGGAGGACCTAGAAGATCTTTGGCAATTATTTCTGAACAGAACTATACTCCCTGGACCTGTAGGACGCTACACTGTATCAGTAATATGGCACAAAACCATTGATAACGCTTCTAGATCTTCAGGGCTTTACTCGTAGAAGTTCTTGGAAGACCTTGAACATCTTTTGAAATTAGTTCCTTACAAAAAAGGTTCATGGGCCTGTAGGATGTTACAACGTAATAGAAATGTAACAACAATCCATTGATTACGCTTGTAGATCTCGTGGAAGTTCTTGGAGGACCTAGAACATCTATGGAAATTAGTTCCATTCAAAAAATGGTTCATGGACCTGTAGGATGTTACAACGTATTAGAAATGTAGCAACAATCCATTAAGTACGCTTGTTGATCTTAAGGCCTTTACTCGTGGAAGTTATTGGAGAACCTAGAACATCTATGAAAATTAGTTCGTTACAAAAAATGGTTCATGGACCTGTAGGATGTTACAACGTATTATAAATGTAGCAACAATTCATTGAGTACGCTTGTAGATCTTAAGGACATTACTCGTGAGAGTTCTTGGAGGACCTAGATCATCTTTGGAAAGTAGTTCTCCACAGAACCATGTTTCATGGATCTGTAGCATGTTGCATCGTACCAGTCATGTAAGAACAATCCATTGAGTACGCTTGTAGATCTTTACGGTCTAAACTTGAGGAAGTTTATGGAAGACCTAGCATATCTTTGAAAATGAATACTCATCAATACAAAGCTCAATGGACCTCTGGGATGTTACAACGTATCGGTAATATAGCAAGAAACCGTTGGCTATGTTTGTAGATCTTCAGGGCTTTACTCGCGAAAGTTCTTGGGTGTCCTAGAACATCTCTCTCTACACCACCTTGCTCCATGAACCTGTGGGGTGTTGACAGTCTTCTTGATCCTTCGCTTCGTCCGTCTAAACAGTCCTTAACACCCCAAAATATCCTTTGCGATCTTCCTTGGAAACAATATGCACTCTGCTCCCCATAACCCATCCGTTGTCGCCTTCCCCACTAACCCCTAGACTTACTACTACCCCCAAGCAACCAAAAGTTCGGATACCACTTGAAGAACGAACTCAGAAGTTTAAGTTTGGTTCAATTCAAGTTTCGTTGAACTTAAAACTCCAAAAAGTTCCTTACGTATTAGTTATGAACTTGGAAGTACATGTACAAGCTTTTGACATCTCTTCAAAACGACGTTAAAGTCGATAAAAGGTTCAGAAAGAACTTATGGTAAACTTTAAAACCGAGTTCAATCAAATATTAACCGAACTCATGTTGAACTTTTTCGTGCCTTCAACTCAAATATAGTTCATTTGGACATATTCCAACAACTTGAAATGTTCCGTTCCGAACTTGTTTTGGACTTGTTTTGAACTTACTACTCAAAGTTCGGATAAATATTAACCGTACCAAAAGTGAATTTCATTTGAACTTCGGTGACAGCGGGGCCGAGGAGAAGTTCTCATTCAATTAAATCACTCGGAAATCGAGCACAGCAGCCACAGCTTGCGTTAATTTCACAAGTACACTTTGTTTCACTATAATATTTGAACGTACTTACTTGTAATCAACCCAAAGCACCCGTATTGTGTGGCTCAAAGGCTGCCCCCGCAGCGGAAAGCTGTTCTGCCCAGGATTCCGCCGGAGTTTTTTCGGCTGCGGATAAAAGTTTTCCACCTTTGCTGGATGTATCAACCCCGTCTCACTTGTCGAACCAGCGTGCCGGTAATCGACGCGATCGTTGTCACTGAAAACTAAACTAACCTATAATAAACTTTTCTGAATGATAGACACTGGCACTAATTTATTACTTTGCACTTGTTTCAATTACGAACCAAAACAAACTGAAAATGTCAAACTATGTAAGTTCACAAGAAGTTCCACGTAAACTTCTTTCGAACCTTCGGCTTCAGGTTCAGAGAAAGTTCACACGCGAACCTGATTGAGCTCTACTAAATAATATCAGCATATTGAGTAAAATCCCGCAGTGCCTAACAACACATACATGGAGTAGTGGTTAGGCACCGGCTTTCAACGAGGAGAACCCGAGTTCAATTTTCAGTAAGTAAAAAACATCAAAAATTATTTCAAGATATTAGTCAATTTGGATTACACATCTACTAATGTCTCATAATAAAAAAATACTTTTGAGGTTTAAGCGCATTTTTTTTTTTTCATTTTTCCGAAGCTTATTTTTAAGCTGAATAGCGTTCCTTTCAGCGACACAAGTGTACTTTTTGTGAACTCAAGTTCGGTTAATTACTTAAAAAGTAAGCTGAATAGAATGCTATTCATCTTCCTTCGAATAGCTGATTAAGCCCAAACATGCTATTTTATCCGAACTTTTGGTTACTTGGGACCCCCTCCCTTTCCTCTTTAAATCTCTAAAGCAATCCTTGGATATCTGAATGTAAGGAAATTTCAAATATTTTAAGATTACCCCAAGTTTTTTTTACACGGGTTCCCAAATTAGCACGGTATTTTTTTACACGGTCTCTCAAATTAACACGGTTTCGCGAATTAACACGGTCATTAACATGACATCCTCTTTAGCATCCTCTTCTGCATCATATCGACTTTGTGCTGGCTGGGTAAGCCTCTCTCTTCACACCTGTAAGCCTTGACCCCCCTCCCTTTTGCATCTTCATTCCCTTTTTCTCTTCTCAAACTTCTTCCCAACCTTCCCTGGTAGCACACATGTTCTAGAAAAGTAATGCATATGCAACTCGAATATGACCAGCATTTGTGAGCTTCGTGGCCGTGCGATTAACGGCGGCAGGCGTTTCGTAAGCCTTGGAGTGTGCGTTCGATTCCCACTCCAGTCGGGGAAAAACTCTCCACTGGGCCACTGTGTGTTTCGTGTTTTCAAAGGCTCCCCCTTCTCTCTTATTATGCTACGTCATTTGTGAATGGTCCCTTATCCGATGTGGGTCCAACAGGGGTTCCACATTCGGTAATATTTGCACGGCATCTGACAATTTTTCTGTCTGGTGGAATATTCCAGATTTTTTAGTGTTTAGTCATTTGAATGATAATTCCTTCAAATAACAAGGAAGCGCTACACTTGACTATCACGCCGAGGACCTGGGATCGAATCCCACCCCCGACAAACTCACAAAATGTGAGTTCTTCCTTCGGAAGAGAAGTAAAGCGTGGGTCCCGAGATGAACTAGCCTAGGGCTAAAAATCTCGTTAATACAGATAAAAAAATAAAATAAAAAAAATAAAAAAAAGGAAGCGCTTCTCATTCGAAGAGTGCTCTTGTTGACTGAAATCGTTTCGAACATGACTAAAAGCGAAATTGTTTGAAAAGATTTGTTTGTAACCGTTCAAATAAATGAGATGAATTTTACAATACTGTTCCAATGGAGTTTCAATGGGTTTCTGAGGGTACCAGAAGATCTCAGAGGCGTTTCAAGGAGATCCCATGGGGTTTTATAAAGTACCATGAGGCCTCAGAAGGTCCTGGAGCTCCGTGGGACGCTTCATGAGCGTTAAGGGGATCTCACATGCGCTTCAGGGGTGTTGCAGGGGATTCCAGGGGACCTAAGGGACGCTTCAAGGGGTTTCAGGGGCCTTGTGACACCCCCGGTAACGAGGGGCGTTTCAGAGGGTCTCAAGATATTTCTGAGGCGTTCTAGAGGTGTGACAGGAGTGGTTCAGGGGATCTCAGGGGTGATGCAGAGAGTGTCAGGGGCACTCTAGAGGGTATCAGGTCGTTTCAGTGTATCTCAGGAGGTTTAAAGGGGGTAATTAGAGGTCTCACGAGCGTTTCCGGAGATCTGTGGAAAAGGTTTCTAAGCACACCTCAACACCCCTCATTTAAGATTTCAAGAGCCTCACAGATTCCAACAGATTATGCAATGCTATTATTTATGGTGAAAACGCTTTAAATTATTATTGTAGATTTGAAGGACTTCCTTATAGGACAGTTGGGGCGATCCTCAATGTTCCAAAGGTTTATGGTAATATCTTGTAGTCTTCAGCTTGGTTCAGTAACTGTGGTTGACTATACAACGTTACTCAGTATATCAAATATGGCTACTGTTACGAGAACAGACATGAAGTTCTGAACTCCAAGGTAGTTTGGTAGTTACGTAACCCATATCCCAATTCAGCTTTAGGAACAACTGGTATGTCAATTATTTCGTTTCTCCAAACTTTATAATGTTCACGGTTTTATAGGTTGTCAGTTTAGTCTTAAATACAAATATTCACATTTTTCTTTAATAAAGGACTCCATTTGAAACAACTTTGCCGAAGACAGTATTCTGTTTTATTGAATGTGTGAATTTATACAGCCGTTTCTAATTTGAGGCTCCAAAGGGTTAAGGAGTTTCAGTAGCTACCAGAAGACCCCAGGAGCGTTTCAAGGGGATCCCAAGGGGTTTTAGAGGGTACCATGAGGTCTCAGGAGATCTTAAGAAGCTCCGTCGGAGACGAACCAGCCTCGGGCTGAAAGTCTCAATAATAACGATAAAAAAAGAAGCTCCATGGAGTTTCATGCACGCTTCAGGAGGGATTTAGGAGTGTTTCATGGAATTTCAAAGGATTCCAGGGGATCCTTAAGGGATCATAAGGGACGCTGGGGCATTCCAGGGGCCACATGAGAGCTTCAGAAAGTCTCAGGCGTGTTGCAGGGGTGTCAGGAGCATTCATCTAGAGAGTATCAGGGGTATTTCAGTTGATCTCGGGAGGTTGGAAGGGGGTGCCAAGAGGTCCCATGAGCATTTCAGGTGATCTAAGCGTGTACCTGGAAGCCACGGGGCCACTTCAGGAGGTCATAGGACTTTTCCAAGGCGTCTCACGGAGTTTCAGTGCCATTGGATCGCGGGGGCGCTCCATTCTATTTAAACGCTCCTGAAACGGTCTTAAAATCCTCTTAATATATTTGAAATGCCCCTTGGAAAACCCTCAAAAGGTTTCTAAATTAACCTCAACAGCCCCTCCCTCCAGAAATGCTTCTGAAAAACACATGAATCGTCCATGAAATTCTATCAAACGCCCCTAAATAATATTGGAACGTCCTTAAAATGTTCTGAAACCCCTTTTTATAGAATTAGAAAATCCGCTGATCAGATTCCAGAGAGGTGGTTCCTCGGGTTATGTGGGTTTTGACGCACTAAAAACTCATTTTCTCTCTTCCCTATCTTCGCGGTACGCCCGTTAAGGATAACTTCGAGAAGGGGAGCGTACATGAGTACTCTCTATTGATAAACATTCCACCAGCTACTGCCTTAAGTTGTCCTCTCTTCCCAGGAAGCTTGGGTTCTGGCAAGTACTGTAGACTACCCGTTGGACTCAAGCTCCCGGATTGGGATTGGAGCTAACTCAACTTGTCGACCCACTATTTTCTCTGTAGTTTAAGATCTTCGGAAGACCATGGAAGTAACGGAATCCCACTTGTCCGCGCCCGTACACACACATCCTTTTAACAATGTTATCCGGAGTGACATCTCTGCACCGCATATCTCCTGCATACTCGACCTTTGCTCCACGAAACGTGGGCATTCAAAGAGCACATGCTCCGCGGTCTCGTCGCAGTCTGCGCATTCTGGACATGCGGGGAAGCTTGCATGTCAGAATCTGTGCAGATACCACCTAAAGCACCCATGGCCTGACAAAAAACCCTGAAACTCCTAGAAACTCTCTGAAATGCCTCTAAAATGACTTGAAACTTCCCTAATACCCTTGTATCTCCCTTTAAAGGTTTATTAGACCCGCCCTCCTGAATCGCCCTTAAAACCCCTCAAAAGGTCTCTGAAACCCCCATAATCTCTCTGTAACGTCAACGAAACCTTTTGTAAATCTCTCGAAAACCTCTCCACCTCCTCCTGAAACCCCCTGGAACCTCCTGGAAACCCCATCTCAAAGGCCCAGGAGCAAGACATGTGCTCGCGAAACGAAGTTTTTACATTAAATCCGTGACCTATTCTCTGACTTAATTTATGTACACCAAAACCTCCATTTAGGTAATGAGTCGGGACTGCCTAAATAGATTTTTTACCTAAATGGATTCATTACCTAAATGGATTCAGTCTATTACCTAAATGGAGTACAAGGTTGAAAAGAAGTTCAAGAAGGGAGAGTGACTAGGAGATTTAAAGGGGGTCATGCGGAGTTTCAGAGGACTTTCAAGGGAATCTCAGGAGGGGCTTTAGAGGCATTTTCGGGGGTTTTGGAGGGTCTCAGGTCAGACTTGTCATTCAAATGACTAGAAGGGCATGAAACACGAAAAACCCTGCAAAATTCCGCCAGACTGAAAAATTATTCAATGTCGGGTCAAAGTCGGGCCAATTTTTATCGTATGTTGGGTCACTGTTGGACCAACATCGACCAACTGTTGGGTCTATATTGGGTTTGCCGGCCAAAATGAAAACAGGTGAATGATAGGTTGATGTCGGGTTTGACGTCATCAATGATGATAAACCCAATCAAATTCCATTTAGGAAACGTTACCTAAATGGAGGGACCTAAATAGATTTTACCTAAATGGATCCTACCTAAATGGAGGTTTGAGTGTACAAAATTTCCCTCTTGTTATGCCTTTTTCAATTTATCCCCAGCCCAGGGCTCTCCAGTTAGCCTATTGGTGAAGGCTATGGTTCGCCAATCTGGAGACGGTGAGTTCGATTCCCCTTCCAGTCGGGAAAGTTTTCTCGACTGCCTGGGTATAGTGTATCACTGTACTTGCCTCACAATATGCAAATTCATGCAATGGCAGGCAAAGAAAGCCCTTCAATTGATAACTGTGGAAGTGCTCAAAGAAATCTTAGTTGAAGCGGGGCAGGCCAAGTCCCAGTGGGGACGTCGAGCCATAAAGAAGATGAAGATCCCCATCCCATGTCATAAAAAGAGGTTCCATTATATAGCACAGGATTACAAGTAACACTTCTTACGCATACTTAAGAGAGTTCTTGGAGACCCAGTTCCATGTGTTAATTATAAATTTTAAAAAAATATGGTTTGAAATGACATATCCCAGTTTGACTCTATTCGAATGCGAATGATTTGCATGTTACACAAGTCCCAAGTTCCATTCTTCAAGTTATCAAAATCATTGCATAAAAGCTAAGAGTCTTGACTTTTCTGCTATAAATGCCAGGTCATTAGACCTTTAAAGAACATGCAACTAAAATAGCAAAGCCAGCCGATTGATAGCTCTCAAAATAAAATTTCATAGTTCATTGCCTCATTAGACCATAACCTGTTGAGTCGACGATAGAAAGGAGACTCTCCCACAAACCGAAAGAAAAAAAAAAAACCTCTCGCAACCTTAATAACCCGATAACCCAATGGCACACTGAACTAAGGAAGAAAGAAATATCGTTTATCGTTAACCCAAATTTGGCGGCCAGGGGTTGCCCAGCGCCCAGTCAATGAGTGGGGACAATCAAACCGCAATCGGGTGTGATGAAT
This sequence comes from Aedes albopictus, assembly GCF_035046485.1. Classification (NCBI taxonomy): domain Eukaryota; kingdom Metazoa; phylum Arthropoda; class Insecta; order Diptera; family Culicidae; genus Aedes; species Aedes albopictus. The sequence continues at coordinate 140,778,981 of NC_085137.1, read as the reverse complement.
ATGTTTGCTGCTGATTCGACGGCTTCAACACAGTTATTCAACACACACTCCAGCCAGCCAGACAGACGGCCAGCCAGCGCAGCGCTCATTATACTCGACCACAACGACCTGCCGATCGATTTGACACTCTCTTCACACGATCACGACGAAGCGCGACGATCCCCAGCATCATTTGCCAATCAAATCGCTAATAAGCGATGCATCGCTAAGTAGCTTCTGCGGGTTTTCAAGTTTGTGACCTGTTGAACCGGCGAAGTCGATGACACCGCACCGGTCGGTGGCGGCTGCAGTGACAATGGCTCAAGAAGATTTGATTCACAAGTTGAATCACAACAGCTGAGAAAATTTTTAAAAATACATTGGTTAGAGTAGTGTACCATTATAATGGTGCACCATTAAATTAGTTAAACAAATAACGTAAAAGATTAAAAAGTTTTATCAGTTGCATAATTTTCATTTTAGGTTTATCTAATAAAGTAAAGTTAAAAAACCCAGATTAATCCACCTAGCGGTGATAGTGCCTTTCTCGTAGAATACGTTCTCTAGCTCCTGCAACATAGAAGCTTGAACTTGTAATAGTTATAGCAATTAGATTCTTCAAGGGTAAACCAAAAATATACAGTAAAATGGGTTATCTTTCATAGTTTTTCAGCAAATTTTCTTAATATTTTCCCATGTAACAGTATTTCCAATAATAACATACATATTTTCAAAAACTTTTGTTCGGTGCAGAACCATCTGTCAAAGTAACGCTTCGATTGTGAATATAGGAAAGTGCGTGCGCTGCTTTTGTAAGATCTGTAAAAGTGATCTTTAGTGATTTTCAAGTACGAAATGGTATCACCACCAGAACAAAGGTATAATTTGCGTTCCTAATGTGGAAACTAAGGTGATTGCAGCTAATTAAAGCTAATTTCAGACAAAATTTAAGTGACTCATTATTGTTGCGTGAAAATCACGCAATTATGGGTGACTTTTTGTGCAGCATATATGTAATTGAGAGTTCTGCGTACATAGACATTGCATGCTTTTAGGCGTTTATCGGTGGTGTGGGTGGATGGAGATTTGGTCCCAATTTTGAAAAATTGATTTCAAATCATGAAAACACGCTTCGTTAAGGACAAACGTCTCGAAATCCCGCTACAACTGTGCATCAGAACTTCAGACGCACAAGTCTCAAGAAGCATGCTTTAAACAACAGTGCATTTTATTATTTTGTTCTTGCTCACTTGTAATATGCTTAAAATAAAAATGTCAGGTGCGCTGGTTTTGTTTACAAAGAGATTTGTGCTCTCGAAATCGTGAGTAGGTGCCAAAATCAGCCATTGTGGCGGCCATTTTGAGATTCTAACAAGTCTGTCCTTAAGAAATTTGAGACCAGCTTTAGATTCTACTATTCTTTATTACACCAACGAACCTAACCTCAAAATGACTGACAATTCTCAGGTCATTTTGACAGATTCAACATGAACATGAAAAGGACGGCACCAATGTCGATAAAGTAGAATATATGATCCGTCTTTTTCGTGCATGTGTGTTGTCTGTCAAAATGACTTGATAATTGTCAAACATTTTCATGGCTAGCTTTGTTGGTGCAATGAAGAATAGTTGATCTAACGAGAATAAGTGATCATTCATTAACAAAATAGATGATAAAACTTGAGTAACTAAATAAATAATAGACAACAAGTTGACCCAAAATTGTTACACAGCCAATTTTGGCCCATTAATTTAGTTTTCATTATTCATCAACTTTTTAGTAATTTTCATCACTTAAAGTAAGTTTTACAAGCAGATTTTTATATAAAACAATAAAAAGGAGTTTCAATGATAAGAATGTAAAATAACAATAATGTAAATGTTATTTCTGTATGAAAATCGATTATGAAATGATTGCTTCTTGAGTAGGTACCTAACCCATAATTGTGCTATGAGTGTAACTTTATGAATCAATTTTGAAAAAATGAACTATCCCATCCATATCCGAAAGCTCGAAAATCGTTGCCATCATCTTATATAAGAATAGTACTTTGAGCATGACGCTGAGGAAAGTGATTCAGTCCCAAAACAAAATTTTTGGTCCTTTTTATACAGGAATCAAAAACATTCAATATTGAGAAAAAAGGAAAATTTGATGAAAAATGAAACTAAAAATAAATGACGGGAGCGAAAATTTTCACTCTCATCAACAAGCGCGGCACACTACGAAAGTGATCCTTCTTAACCCTCGAACAGTCGCGTCTTCAGCCACCCTCAGCGACACCACGCTCACGCTGTGTACCACAAATCTAGATTGAGTTTAAATAAGGGCGAAAGTAACATGATCGATTTCTCTTCGTCGACCCTCTCTTCTTCAAATTAAACTGACAAGGTGCAAGATTGATTAATTTTTTTGGCCATAAAACGCTAGGTTGGGATGCGATCTAGCGTCCAAATGTAAAAAAGTTTAATCAAACTTGCATCTTGTCAGTTTAATTTGATGAAGAGAGAGTCGATGAAGAGAACTCTGTCATGTTACTTTCGCCCTTATTTAAACTCAATCTAGAAATGTGCTTTTTTCATGGTGCGTGTACTCAGTACACGACGCGACTGTAACCGGGTTGATGAAATATACGATTTATTAAAAGAAGGTTTTCAATTCCCTAAAAGTTTGCCTACCTTAAGGCGTTATTAGTTTAGACGGTTTTAACACTACAGTGACAAAAAAACACATAATTTGTATGACTTTGGATCCTTTGGACAGCATATTCGAAATCAGGGATATCGATTTAGTACACCCAGCGAATAAACTACACGCTAAGAAAATGTTACTCTAAAATGAGTAAGATTCACACAAAACTGAGCTAAACTGGAACAGCTCAAAAAATGAGTAAATTGCATTTCCAGCGATTGCGCTGGCCCAAGTGCAAAAATCCAACTGGTTTAAGCCGTATAATATTCTTCGCATCATCAAGAATATTATACGGCTTAAACTGATGATATTTTCGCACTTGGGCCAGCGCTATCGCTGGAAAAAAATTTACTCAATTTTGAGTTGTCCCACTTTTGCTCGAAAATGAGTGAATTTTCTGACCGTGTAACGAAATTCATCAAAACATCTTATGAACTTTTGCTATAACTAAATATTATGGAAGCCATAAGAATACCTCATGAAAATTCATTGTGTAGATTACTTAAAATGAAGCATACTGGAAATGATCCATGAACATTTCATGAGGTCGGTCAAGCCAATCAATGTTACCCCGCTAATCAAAAAATCTGTTGGCAACTGGGTTCAAACCAACAAGCTTGAGATCAACTGGCTCGCATGCTACCACTCGGCTATAGAACGAGTTGATATGAGAGGGAACAAAACGCAGACAACAAGCGTTTGTTGGACGATGATCACCTTTTTTGCCATGGTAAATTTAAAATCATTTTTATGCTGGTCATTACCGCAAGCCGTCTTTCACTCTTTCAGTTAGTTTTCACAACAAAATTAATTTCAGTGTAAAGGGTTAGTTGTAAATTGGGTCAATTATAAAATTGACAGTATTTATCTGTTGAATTGAAGCGAAACTCAGTCTACACAAATTTAGTGGCGATGTATATATTTAAATTGATCCTGCAGAATAGTCCATTTTACGAGCCGTTATTATGAATAAAATTTTAGCAGGAGATAGCGTCCAAACCCGTGAAAATCGATATCAACATTCGCGACTACGAAGGTAAAAGAGATTCCAACTCTTTATCGCTCTAATGAAAAACCTCGTAAGGAACTGTCAGAATGTGTGTGAAAAAAAGCAAAAAATATTTCCCTCTCGTTTTTTCTCACGTAAACCTTCACGCACATTCGACAACTTCGTATTCGCGAATCAACATTGTTGTCACTTCGTAAAATGGCTCATAGTAATTTCAACCGCAAGCCGTTATTTAGTGTAGGAAAACAAAAACTATTTCTGATTCTGAGTAAGATCAACCCAGTGACTGAGTAGAAATTTTCCTCGGTAGGTAATAATTAGAACCTGACAAATGTACATTTATTCGTTAAGTGGTAGGTAAGTTAATCGCCAAGATGTATGCAACACACGAACCATTAAATATACTAATATGTTCGAGACGTTCATAGATTACGTCACATTAAAATTTTCCATTCTAAATCACTTTTCTCCCTCTACGTCAACATTTTAACATTTTCATCTTCAAAATTCAGGCCGAACATTTCAATAGGTCCTATCTGCATTTGAGAGGCTCTCTTTGTTCACTTTCTCTTTCAATTATTGCAAAGTGATGGTACACTTTTCAACTATTTTTGCAGTACAGATCAAAAGACGATTGTTTTGACCATCGTTCAATGCAAGGAGACAATGATGATACAAATAAACAGCTGAGATATTAACGATAGAGAGGGGAACCAAAGAGAGCCTCTCTTCTGCAGATTGGACCTTTAGACATGTTCGGCCTGAAATGTGTGCATGGATTATTACACTTTGTGAGTACCTCTTAAAGCGTGTCGTGATTCACGATTGCTCCCTTGCCTGAGCGAAGCACACGCTTAAAAATGTTACATTAATATATGTACTATACGTAACGTATACACCTGCAAAAAAAAATTACTCGGTTTCTGAGTTGGTCTCACTCAGAAATCGAAAAATCCTTTGTTTTCTTGCTCAGTTTCCATTAATGGTGGGACAACAGTTACTCATTGGCAACGGGTTGTCCCACTTTTAGCTAAAACGAGTAAGAAAAATAATCGATTTTTCGATTTCTGAGTGAGATTATCTCAGCCACTGAGTAGATTTTTTTCTTGGTGTTCTAATTAGAACCAGGTAAGCGGTAAGTGAATCGCCGAGATGTATGCAGCACACGACCCTTTAAATGTACTAATGTGTTTGGGACGTTCTCAAATTACGTTACGTAAATGGCATGGGTTTGGTTCCCTTTTATATTTGGCCACTTCCGACGGGACACCCGGAACCGGTTCCGGGACACAACCAGTTCAGATATGGTCTGAGAATATTATCCTGCTTACTGTTCATCAGGATATCAAAAAAGCCACTCTTTGATATGTCGCATGCATGGGTTTGGTTAACTTTAATACTTGGCCACTTCCGGCGGGACATTTGCAACCGGTTCCGGAACACTACCGATTCCGATATGGTCTGAGAATGTTTTCCTGCTTACTGTTCACCACGTTATCGAAAAAGCCGCGGTTTGATATGTCGCATGCATGGGTTTAGTTCACTTTTATGTTTGGTCACTTCCGGCGGAACACCCGAAACCGGTTCCGGAACACTACGGGTTCAGATATGGTCTGAGACTATTTTTCTGCTTACCATTCATCAAGTTATCGAAAATGCCGTAGTTTGATGTGCCGCATGGATGGGTTTGTAGCGTTTTCATATCTGACCCCTTCCTGGGGTACCGGTCCGGAACACCTAAATGGCCATAACTCCGGAACGGCTGGACCGATCTGAACCATTTTCAATAGGAAACAATGGGACCAGATTCCGCGTCGAATGAACCGTCGGTCAATGAAATCGGTTGAGGTTTACTGCCAAAAAGTGATGTGAGTTTTTTTGTACACACACATACACACACACACACATACACACACACACACATACACACACACAGACATCACCTCAATTCGTCGAGCTGAGTCGATTGGTATATAAGACTTGACCCCTCCGGAGGCTCTATCAAATTTTCGTTTTTGGAGTGAACATATAGCCTTTCGGTACACCTTGGTGTACGAGAAAGGCAAAAACGAAAAAAAATTGGCGTTTTTTCATATGGCAAGCAAGCAAGCAAAGCAAAGCAAAGATAACCGTAGGGGTCGTTCAAATATGACGTCCATCATTTGGGGGGGAGGGGGGTCTGAGAAAGTGTGACACTCCATGTAATAGGTATACGAAAAAGCGTGACAGAGAGGGGAGAGGGGGTCTAAAAATCCCGAAAAATGATGGACGTCATATTTGAATCGTCCCCGTGCACATCGTAGTTGCTACTCCGTGATTGACCAGAACAATCGAAGTTGCACAGAGATCCAATGAATGGTGCTTGGGACTAGCTACACACTCTCAATGTGCACAAATCGAGAGTTCAATATTTCAAAGTGAATAACGGAGCCGGCCACGTCCTTACGGTCATCGGGAAAGGGGAAGGAATGTTAGTTCGACAACCGTGGTTACTAGAAACCGTGGAATCCACGCATCTCCACAGTTGTCTCGGGAAGGAGTATTTGTTAGCAGGGTAGGGTAAGGTGTGGATCTTGGAGCCACCTTTGGTAGGTGATATGATCCACAAGTTATATGAAAATACACGACGCGGTCTTCATCCCGATTATGATTTATTTGGTCGCGATAGTAAGGGTAATGCACATACAGGATACTCAAAATAACCGGGGCAGGTAAAATTTTCACTTGTCAAAAAATGTTCAACTAGCTGTACACTCATTGCACAATTATGGGTCACTCAAGGGACAACCATTTTATAATATGAATCGTTTTTCATACAAAAATAACACTTTCATTATTTTTATTTCATATTCTCTTCATTGAAACACCTTTTTATTGTTTTAAATAAAAATCTACTTGTAAAATTCACTTTAGGCGGTGAAAATAACTAAAATGTTGGTGAATAATGAAAACCACAATTATGGGTCAAAATTGGCTGTGTAACAATTATGGGTCAATTTGTTGCCTATTATGGGTCACTCAAGAGGAATCGGCTCAAAAATAATGTTTTGTCTATTTTTTCAATGAATGATCACTTATTCTCGATAGATCAACTATAGTAGAATCCAAAACTGGTCTCAAACCTCTTAACGAAGCGTGTTTTGACGATTTGAAATCAATTTTTCAAAATTGGGACAAATTCTCCAACACAACCACCGATAAACGCCTAAAAGTATGCAATGCCCATGTACGCAGAACTCTCAATATTATGCTGCACAAAAAGTGACCCATAATTGTGTGATTTTCGGTGTTCCTTGGCACAATAATGAGTCACTTAAATTTTGCCTGAAATAAGCTTTAATTAGCTGCAGTCACATGAATTTCTACATTTAGAACGTAAATTATACCTTTGTTCTGGTGACGATACCATTTCGCACTTGAAAATCACTAAATTTCGCTTTTACAGAGCTTACGAAAGCAGCGCACACACTGTCCGATATTCACAATAGAAGCGTTACTTTGACAGCTAGTTTTGCGCCGAACAAAATAATATTGAAAATATGTATGTTTTGATGTATAAACCCGTGTGCGATACGTATAGTGACACAAAACAAATCAACCTATGTGCGAAAAATAATAATAGCTAACAAAAGCTTGCAATTAATTAGTATTTATCTATTAAAGTGGAAAGTGACTAATAATTGTGTGTGACCCATAATTGTGCAATGACTGTAACTTTTCGAAAAGAGCATCAAATATTCTCAAATTTTCACTGTGAGTTCATCAACTAGTTGTGCATCGGTGTTCCAATTTTGAAAAAGATCGGGCAATTCTAAACGAAGTTAGCAAGTTTCTAGAAAAAGGTATAATTATCCGATAGCCAACTTTGAGCTGTTATATCTCCGGATTCAATGAGCCGAATGCAATTAAATTTTGATCGTTTATGACTAATATAAAGAGCTATCAAAAACTTTTGGCAAAATTTCAAATTCTTTTAACACGAAAGAAAATTATAACAATTAGAATATTTTTCTAATATAACACCAATTTATCCAAAATTTCATCATCGTTTCAAAATTCGACATAGTAATTATAGTTCATTTAAATTCCCTCTAATTGACATTAATGTATTTATGTTTCAAAGGAAAGCAACCAAATGGCTGGAATTAAATTGAAAAAGTTATGGGATGCATATGAAAAAAAGATAAATTTACTAAAAAAACATGGAATAAATTAAATCGCTATAACTTTTTTTCTTATTCATAATTTGAAGTTAAGTCAAATGTTTTTCAAAGCTCATTATATTAGTCATAAACGATCAAAATTTCATTCCATTCGGTTCATTGAATCCGGAGATATAACGGCTCAAAGTTGGCTGTCGGATAATTTTACCTTTTTCTAGAATTTTTCTAATTTCGTGTAGAACAGCCCGATTGTTTTCAAAATTGGACCACTGATACACAACTAGTTGAAGAACTTACAGTAAAAATTTGAGAAAATTTGATGCTCTTTTCGAAAAGTTGCAGCTAGCTGAACATTTTTTGAAAAGTGAAAATTTTACCTGTCTCAGTTATTTTGAGTATCCCCTGTACGTCAACGATCATTCTATATTAAACGCGTCACCGCACACGGGAAAACCGACTTTCCCACGAAAGTTATCGCGTGCTTCTGATTTTGCATTCAATATTCGCGTCCCCATCTTCCTACCGAGAAAACCAACCGACTCACGACAATAATCGCGCGTTTCCCACAATATTGAACTATACGGTATACGGAGTATAAGGAGAATAAACTTTCAAGCTTAGATGCCGAGCTGAAGGGTCCAGCAAAATTTTTTGCTGAACTTTCAGCAATGTTTGCTGAATTTCAGCAAAATGTTACTGGTGATCAGCAGAGTTTACTTAACAAATCAGCAAAATTTTACTGAATTTCAGCATAATTTTTGCTGAAGCCTTCAGCTTGGCAAAATTCAGCAAAATTATGCTGAAACCCTCAATCGATTTTTGGTGTGTACGACTTGACATTCTTTACGTTTTTCAATCAATAAGTGTGTCTTTGAGATAGTAGAATATAGATAATATCTATATCAAGACAGGTAACAAATAGTGAAATTGTTGAATTTATTCCTTTATACTTAACTTACGTGAATTTGATTAGCTTACAGCACAGAACTGAAATGTTGAGCACATCTAAGCAACGATGCCAACTATAATTGATTAATTTCTAAAGGCAACCATAGTTCAATATAGTTCATGCAACATGAATATGAATTAATCTAACACGCGTTCGATTACTGATGAAGCATATGTTATGTGTGGTTGGGAAGTTATTGGACTTTTAAGTGGTAGAAACACTGATAGTGTAAGTTTTCTATGAAAGATATCTAACCTCAATATTTAATAAAAAATACATTTACAGTTTAGAGCTGCATTAAACCATAATCTGGTGTTGTTGCTGCTAAGAACTCACTGTCCGAAAGTCCGAGCTGAACGCCGCCGTAACAAAGACAAGGTATTGGTCGGTTATCCAGGTACTAAAATAACTTATTTTGTAGATATTGATACAATACCTCAACGAGGTATTATTCAATTATGGAAAAATCTCCGATTATTATTTACGTATTGCCATACCTGATTTCATTATTCACGCGTTATGCACAAAATACACCCAGTTATTATTTAAGGTATTTTACCTCTTATGCAGGGCTACTTAATGCCTCATTCAGGTTGTAGATATTCGGTATCCCATACCTGAGTTAGTTATTCTTCAGCTATTTTCTCCTGCTCGGGATGTGTTACCTGTGATCGACAGCCGTTGAGGTAGTTAAGCCAATTATTTTAAATTTGCTCAATGATTGTTGTGAACTGCAATCACTTTCTTCTAACATTTTTATCGCTTCAATATTAGGCCTGCGCCAGAACTACAAGATTAATTTGCAGATATTACAGACTCCAGGAGTCCCCATGAAAACGCATTGGCGAAACTTCTTCTAGTATGTAAAGAAAAAGAAAACTCGGAACGATCTCACCCAGTTCCATGTCGTCGGATGACCGCAACCACTCCTTAACTCCTTCAATTTTCTGCAATACTGTTTGCTACCAAGTGCGCATCCATTTTTATCACTTCACGAGGAAGGAAAATGTACACCTGCCCCAAACACGTGTCACTCCTCGCTTATTCCTTCGAACAATGCAACGCGACCGAGATTTTCATTGCAACTGCCACAACCACGCGTCACTTTTCTTTTCTTCCACCGAACAATGCAACCCGATCGAGATCCCCATCGCAACTGCCCCAAACATGCATCATTTCCCACTTTTTCCTCGAACAATGACATCCGATCGCGGTCCCCATCGCAACTCAAATAGGCGTTTTTCCAAATGGCGAAGCAAAAGTATTGTTTTGGTAGAAAGTCTGCCCTAGTTGGGATATTTTAATAGAGTTGGGTCTTTTTAATTTAAAATTTTTTAGTGGAATTCCTAAATGAGTTATTACTTCACGAAACTTTTCTGCAATGACCGCAGAAGGGCGTTCTTGCAGGAATTCCTTTTGAGAGTTCCGCAAGAATTCTAAAGAATTAGGATTCCTCTGAGAACTGCTCTTAAATGTATTCCTTCCCATGCTGTCTTGAACATGGCCATATTCATCGCCAAAAGTTCCTTCTGGGATTCTTTCAGCTTTTTCATGTAAAGAAGAATTCTCAGGAATTTAAAAAAAATATTTCTGCAAAAAATCCTCCACTTATTCCCCCAGATATTGTTTTGGAATGCGTTCCTGTCTATGTATTTTTGTAAAAAAAATCTTCAGTTCTTAGTTTTTCAAGATTTTTTATTTCATCTTGAAACTAGTCTACGGAGCTCTTTGGAAATTCCTCCGGTATTCCTTTAGAGATCCTTTAGGAAATTCCCTAACATATTGCTACAGAAATCCATGCATATATTTCATAAAATATTTCTGTGGGAACTCTTTCAAGAATACTTTCTCCACTTTTTTTTTTTTTTTTAATTTCTCCAAAAATTTTTTTAAAAGATGTAATTTTGGGAAAACTTCCACTGAGATTTAGAGATCTTCCAGAGATTATTTCAAAAACTCGCCTGGGGATTTTATTAGGGCATTTAAGAAAAAATCCAGGAACTCTTTCAGATATTATTGTTGGAAGTTCACTAGAGGTTAATCCAGGTATTACTTCATATATTCAGAGATTCTCTCAGGCATTCATCAAGCAATTCCTGCAGAAAATTCTCAAGAGATTCTCTGAGTTGCTCCAGGGGTTCCTTCTGAAGTTCCTCCACGGATTGCTTAGGATTTATTCAGCCCAAATGCCCCTCGAAGGAATCTTCAGGAATTCTTTTGAAAATTGTTTCAGTAATGCTTTAGGATTTTTGGCAGAGATTCTCTCATTAATTCCTACAGAAATTATTCCAGAATCCATTGCTTCACATTTTTGAGGAATTTTTCAAGGCATTCTTCTGTGAATACTTGCAGAGGTTTTCCAGTTCTGCCAGATTACTCGCGCCTCGGATTTTTTTTTTGTGTAATAATCCCTACAGAAATTGTATGCAAAATTGTTCCTCTAGAATTGTTTTGCAATTTTTTCTAGAATTGTTTTGCAATTTTTTCTTCAATTCATTGAGGATTTCTCCAAGAATTTCATTGGTACTTTTGTCTGCAATTTTTGCAGAGATTTTTGCTGATAATTTTGAGATGTTCCTTCAAAAATTCCTCTTCGAATTTCTCTAAGAATCCTTCCAGAAATTTCTCAAGCAATTTCTTCCTTGAAATTACTTCTAGTTTTTTTTTAGATATTTTCCCAGGAATTTCTTCAGAGTTAACAATGAAAAATTTTAAAGATTTTTTCGTGGATCCTCCACAACTATCACAAGGATTTAAGAGATTCCTGCAAACAAACCTCCAGGGGTTTATTTAGAACTTCCATCATGGAGTCTTTCAATAATTTTTCGCCTATTTTTTGTGCAATTTCTGGAAGAACTTCAAAAGAATCTGTAGACTCTACTAGAGGAACACCTGAAACAATTTCCGCATGTTATTCCAGGATATATTTCTGGCGAAACCTTGGGGCAATTTCTAAAAAAAAAATCTTTAAAGAATTTGAACAGGAATCTTTGAAAGAATTGTCAATCAAAAGTTGTTCTTTATTGGAGAAATTAAAATAAAAAGACAGTTCACACCGTCTTCAGCCACAGGCTGCACAGACAGAAATCGCTTAAAATCTGAAAAAGTATCTGAGGATATTTTGGAAGAGATCCCTGAATTAATTTCAAAAGGAATCCGTGCAAAATTTCTGAAAATATCTCTGAAGCAATTGCTGGAGAAGACTTCAGTAGAATCTCAGTAAATGTTAAGAAAGTACTATTGAATGAATTTCAAGAGAAATATCCACGGCCGGATCTGAGGGGAGTGAGGGGGATCACATAATTGATAATCCATACCTAATCAGCGTTATGAACTGGTTATGCGTACTAACAGAAATTTACACCGAAAGTGATGTGAATAGAAAAATGTGTTGACATTTTTTTTTTTATAAAATTCCGCAACATTTTCCACCCCTGCTTCTTGGATGCCTTCAGGAATTGCTTTTGGGATTCCTTCAGGAATTCCTCCTGAAATACCTTCAGGAATTCCTCCTGAAATTCCTTCAGGAATTCCTCCTGAAATTCATTCAGGAATTCCTCCTGGGATAATATCCGGAATTCCTCCTTGAATTATTTCAAGAATTCCTCCTCGGATTCTTTAAGAAACTTCCTCCTGGGATTCCTTCATGAATTCCTCCTGGGTTTCCTCCAGGAATTTCTCTTGGGATCATTTCCGAAATTTCTCCTGGGATATTTTCAGGAATTCCACCTGGGATACCTTCAGGAGTGTCTCCTGGAATTCATACAGGTATTCTTCCTGGAATTCCCTCAGAATTTTCTCATGAAATTTCTTCAGGAATTCCTCCTAGGATTCCTTCAGGAACTCTTTTTGGTATTCCTTCTCAAATTTCTCCAGAAAATCCTTCTTTAATTTCTCCTAGAATTCATTCCGGAATTTCTTCAAATATGCCTTTCCGAAATCTTCGTGGGATTCCTTAAAGGATTGCTCGTGTGATTTCTTCAGGAAGTTCTCCTAAGATTTCTGACAAGTAACAATGAATGCTGAACAGTGAGAGTATTAGATGAACAATAGCTAGTTAATGGTGTCAATGGCTGAACACAATGAAAGCTGAATATTGGTCTGAAGTATGGCTTCAACCTCTCTTATCAGCAATACATAGATGGCTAAATATCAAATTGAATAGAAGATTATTCATTTGGGTAACCAGCTTTTAAACATACACCAACATGCAGAATTAATCATCTGTTGTTCAACCTTAAATCAAATATTTTTTGACAGCTGGACCCAAGCATGTTTTCGTGAAGTCAACATCGCTTCTTCAGCCTCAATACAGACTTTGTTCAACTTATATTCAGACACAACAAGTAATGCTCTTGTTTTCAAGGATATGTATACAATTGTGTGTGGTGTAGGTGCTAAGGTGAGTGGCTATGAATCAGGAGGTCCGAGTTCAATTCCCAATTTTCCCATAGATTATTTTATACATTCCTAAACATCTCTTCTGGAAATAGACGCAATTAATGGTAAAAATAGGCTCAAAAGTGTTTTTATTTTATTTTTACACAATTAATAAATTTAATTGATTACTGATTAAGCGTATATCAGCCTTAACCTTCCAGGACGCGCGCTATCACGCAACCGAAACTGCACCGCGCTCGCGCTGTATACGAAAAGCGAGGTTTTTTTGGTAGTGTTGTACTTTTTACAACAGCGCGCGCTGAAGGGTTAAATCAGCCTTCCAATGAATAAAATCATCAAAATTGGAAGTTTAGGAGCTGAATAAAGAATTATACCTCATGTGCTCAGTTTTTGTTCAAATGAAGGCTGATGTAAAATAGTTGGAGAAACGCTTATACAGCATCAAATTGTTACCTGGAACCTTCAAGAATTCCTCTTGGGATTTCTTCAGGAATTCCTTCTTAAATTACTTCAGGAATTCCTCTAGGAATTGTTTCTCTGATTCCTTCAAGAAATCCTCTTGAAATTCCTTTAGGAACTACTCCTGGTGTTCCTTCAGGACCTCTTCCTTCTAGAATTTCTCCTGAAATTCCTTCCGTTATTTCACCTACAATTCATTCGGAATTTCTCCAAATAGTCCTGTTTGAATTCCTCCTGGGATTCCTGGAGGAATTCCTCGTGGGAATCGTTCAGGAATTCCTCCTGAGGTTCATGAAGGATTTTCTTCTTTGATACCTTAAACAATTCCTCCTGGGATTCCTTCAGAAATTCCTCCTACGATTCCTGCAGGAAGTCATCCCGGGATCCTTTCATCGCATTTGTACCTCCAAGGAGCCTCCACAATTCTCAATCCGGAGCTGGGAATATCTAAATAAATCCTAGGGAAGTTCTTGAAAGAATAACGGATGGAGTTTTTTAAGAATTATCTAGGAAAATGCCTCGGAAAACCCTTGGTGCGAAAAAAGTTTTCAGCCTACAAGAACTCTTGAGAAATTTCAAAAGAAATTCTTAAGGAAATAGCTGTAGGAAGCCCTGGAGAAATTTCTTAAGGAATCCTTGGAACAATTCCTGAAGAAGCTACTGGAAAAGTTTCTGAAAAAAACCTTGGTAGATGTATGACCAACTTTTTTGAAACGACCGAGTAATTTCTAAAGGAAACCATTGAGAGTCTTGGAAGATATTCATATAATTTTTTATGGAATCCTTTAACAAAGTTCAGGAAGAATTTCATGAAAAATTTCCGAAGGATTCTTCAGGGATTTTTCTCGAGAAATCTATGGAAGAATTTCTGAAGCAAACTTTGAAAAAAAATCTGAAAGAGTCCGCGGAAAAATCCTTCTGGAGTATTATTTTTTTTTCTTTTTTTTTTTGAGAAATCGCTTAAGGGCAAACGTCTTAAAATCCCGCTTCAACAGTGCATCAGAACTTCAAACGCACAAATCTCAAGAAGCAAGCTTAAAACAACAGTGCATTTTATTATTCTGTTCTTGCTCACATATGTAATAAGCTTAAAATAAGAAGCTCAGGTGCGCTGGTTTTGTTTACGAAGAGATTTTTGCGCTCGAAATCGTGAGTAGGTGCCAAAGTCAGCCATTGTGGCGGCCATTTTGGGATACTAACAAGTCTGTTCTTAATGAATTTCGATAAGAATCCGTGGATGCTTTCCTGAAATTATTCTAGTATAAATTTTTCAAAGATTCTTTCTGAGGAAATCCATGAAAGCTTTTCCAAAAGACTTCTTAGACAATGTTTGGAAGACCCTTAAAATATTTTTTTGAGGATTTCTTTAAGCAATCCATAGAAGACGATCTAAAAAAAAATTTCAAAAGGAATCCGTGGAAGACTTTCTTAAGGGAATTCTTTGAGGATTTCCTGAAGGAATAAATGAAGCGAATTCGGAAGGAATTTGAAATGCTTAAGGAAACTATAAATTTTCTATACAAAATCACTGGAAGAATTCCTGAAAGATTTGTCAGAGAAATCTAAAAAGGCATTGCTGGATGAAATTTTCAAATATTTCCTGGAATAGATCACTGGAGATATTCGTAGATGTTTTTTAATGAATCCTGCGATAAATTTCTAGAGGAATGTCTCAATTTGGTTCTGAAGGAATGCTTTGAGGGTTTATGATGAAATTCATGGAGAAAAATGTGATGCAATCCATGTAACATTTTCCAAAATAATCTCTTAGGAAATTTGGTAGGAATAGCTGGTAAAATATCTGAAATAATATCTGTAAGAAACTAAAGAAATCCTTGAAGTAAAATTTCAGCTAATTTTTTTTATTGATTTTTTAAAGAGCCCGCAGTGAAATCTCCGGGCAAGTCTTTGGGTCACCATTGAATGAATTTCTAAAGAAATTTTGGAACGGTTTTTTCAAAGAATCCCTGTTTTTATTTGAAGAAGTTTCAAAATCACAGTTTCTTTTCTGCGCATATGTGAGCGCACGAAAAAACGGAAAATTCACAAAGATGTTTTTCTATCAAGCTATACGAGGGTGCAAACAATCTTAGGCGGTTGGCTTACATTTCGGAAACTTTCAATACGAAAGAAGGCAAAAAGTGCAGCATTCAGTGAATAATGTAAAAACAAAAATATATTTGCCTTTCCAAATTTCGATTAGAAACCTCGAATCTCCTTCAAAAGTTCTGCACTGCACCACCCCATCACAAAGCTGCGCTCCCTCAATTATCGTCGATTGGATTGGTTACTCACTCCACCACTTGCCTCAACCGGAGGCAATTCTTTTCTGGGGTTCAAGATCTCGCCGTCACCACCGCCCGACCGCATCGCATCGTCGTCGGTCGGCTTGATTGAGTTCTGATTATTGGCAAATGCCAATTGAATGGCAATAGTGAAACGGTGCACAAACTGAAGACAAAAACCAGATTACCGCCGGTTGAAGTGTGGAGCCTCGCCCATCGATCGACGGCGGTGCAGTGTTGGTGTACCCACTGCGGCTGGCTGCTGAAAGGAGGATTGGGAAAGAGACCACGTGCGGGGCCCGAAAGATTGCGGTCACAGAAATTTGTTTGGGGTAGCCTCTTAGGTGCCATGCCGTATGAGGGTCTCTAGGGTAATTGCGAGGGCGTGTATTTGTTTATATTTGTGGTTGGCAATCTGGAAACGACTGGCCGTATACCGGTTCCTCTTTTTATTAAGAGAACCAAGGCGGTAAGTACTTTTATGTTTAGTAAGACAAGGCACTGAAGGATAGACATAATGAGTTTTTGCGTCGAACAACTTACTTCCGGCAAGGAATGTACCAAACCTAGCCAAAATTATGAAAGAAGTGTAGCCACGTCTAAATGCTATCGGATTTAGCTGAAAATTTGACTACTTCTTCCAAGAAATGGGCCAATTTTTTTTGACGCGGGCTACGTCACTTGGAAACAGTAGTTCTCTATAAACCCCGCACAATACAAAGTACAAAGTTGCCAATCGTTTATTGGACTCATTCAAATTCGACCTGAAGAAACTGTCGCCGTTATGAATCGGTTGACCTGGTGTTCCCTTTTTTCCAAGCATGCGGCTTAGCGATGTCTCGTTATGCTAAGGAGCAGCAGATATCGACGCTGCGCTGGTGACGACCCCCATCAGATCCGTGTCTGTCTATTGCTGCAGCAACAGCAGCAGTAACAGCAGTCAGCAACGGTCAATGGATCCAATACGATGGACGAACTGCACGCGGTTTCAAGGTTACAGCGAAAAAGCCGGCCGCCGCGGTGTGGAGTCGTCTCATGGCGCGTTGTTCATAACGTGACGTAAAACGAGTTTCTAAAATATGGTGGCCGGTTCGGAGTGAAGGAATGAGGCTTGGGTGGGAGACTCGACCACGACCTGCCACCACGAGTTTCGCTTTCATCGTCGTCGTGACGAAAGTTGTGCTCTCGCACTACTGTTTTGATGCGGCGGGGGATCTCGTTTGCATATTATTAACCTGCTGCTGCTGTTATGGGAGAGGTGCTCGGAAAAAGTAAATATTGAAGCGTGCATGGAGTTGGGCGTAAGTGAGATTGTCTTCCATTACTTTCGCTAGAAGTACAGGCAATGTATGCGGGTGGAAGGAATAACTTGTTCGTCAGTGAAGAAAGTTTTCAATCAATTACAGTGGAAGTGCTTATGGAGTAATAAGCTGGAAAGCAGGTTCTTTCCCGATAGGGATGTAATACCAAGAAATAACAAAAAATATACGAATCTTCGGTTGATCTGGTTGTGGAAAGTGAAGGTTCCATTGGACGACTTCAGAAAAGGCTGGTGAGCTTGTTTCATGTTGTTACATTTTCGTTCTCACCATCAGTTCAGATATTTCTTGGTACCACGTCATTAGTGGTCGCGCCGGTGTTTAGAGAACATATTTAAAATTTAAGGTTAGAAATACGCATTTTAGAGTGCATGTCTTGGCATTTTGCCAAAACTTTTCGGCTTTACTAGCAAGAAAAGTGAATCTTGGGATCAGGCCAACACCCGTTTCAATTTGGTGGAAATTCAAATGATTTTTTTCGTATTTCTCGACTGATGGTTGGTTGAGAAAATTGAAAAAAAAATATCCAAATCGGTTTAGTATTTGATGTTGGCTTTCAATTCCGCTTGAATAAATGTTAGGCACTCTTCAACAATTTTTTTGAGTGTTCTATTTTTACTGTAAAATAAGCATTTCATTTCAACACGATACACTTGGATCTATCAAACTCTTTATCAAGCTTTGAAGGAATTAACTTTAAATATGCAACACAACATTGACCTCAAACAAAAAAAAAACAAAACACTTTGAACAAATAGACAAACGACTATTGTTTAAAGAAATCTTGAATTCTGACACATTTGCATCAATACCCACTACCTCTCGCTCAAAACCAATATATTTCTAATATAAATGCTCTTTTTTCTCTCGCCCACAGGTAAACAAAATTCAAAATCGATTTCCCGTTCCGGTCGGGAAAATTTTCTCGACTTCCTGGGCATAGTGTATCATTGTACTTGCCTCACAATATACAAATTCATGCAACGGCAGGCAAAGAAAGCCCTTCAATTAATAACTGTGGAAGTGCTCCAAGAACACTAAGTTGAAGCGAGGTTGGCCAAGTACCAGTGGGGACGTAGAGCCATAAAGAAGAAGAAGAAGAAGGTGGAATTCCGTATTAGGGAAGTGGAACCACCTTGGCAGGGCTTCTATTTTGGGAACTTTTCTTTGAATTTTGAACTATTTGACATAATTTTCAGTACGCGTTGAGATACGTATAGTATCTAACCGTGTGCAAAAATTGAAGTAAATTGGTTGTAGCGAACAAGTTCTCAGAACACCAGTACTGCTCAAGTGGTTCCGCATCCTATTACACGATACATGACATTGCGACTTATTCAGGTAAGAACTCGACCAGCTAATCCAAGAGCCATTTCTCAACTTGGTAATCAGTTTTCACTTTTTGTAATTTTGTCGCTTCCTAAATATGTAGCACAGTCCATAAAATAGCAATAAATTTTCACACTCTAAACGAAGTCCGAATCTACAGCAAATTTGTGAAAAAGGGTGCATGATTTTCGCCCTAAGATTTTTTTAAAATTTAATCGTTTATCTACAACGCATCAGTTCAATTTCTTGCTTCGGCGTTGGGAACAGCAGGGTTCATTTTAAAACCATGCACCTTATATTTTCAGAAATTCATCCAACAATCCTACAGGAATTTCTTCAAAAAAGCTTCCAGCGATTCATTCAGAAAATCTTCTCAGAAATTTTTGAGAATTCCTGCCAGGTTTGCCTTCGAAGTTTTCTCTGAGAAATCCTTCAGGAATTCTTCCATTTATTCCTAGGATAACATTTCGTGAAGCAAATTCAGAAGTTATCTTTGGGGCAGTTGAACACTTTAATAGTCAGGAAAAAAAACAAGAGATGCTTCTGGATGAGCTATGCAAGTAATTCGAAGAAGAAAATTCTTAAGAAATTTCTGGAGGGATCCCAAGAAAAATCCGTAAAGGAATTTCTAAAGGATTTTTTTTTTCAAAAAATGTCTCGCTGAGAAAAAGGTACTGTTAGTATTCATTTTCAATAAAATTTTGAGGCGTCTCTGGAGGATTTACGAAGGAGTCCTTGGAAGAACTGCTGGAGATACCTATGGGATTCTCAGAAAAAAATCATATTCAATTTCAGAAGGGATTTCTACACAAAAATCCCTAAACTACTTACTGGGGAAACTTCTGCAAGAAAACGTGCAGAAACAAATTAAGATAATGGCAGAATTCTGTGAAGAACACCATAATAAAATAATAAAAAAAAATAAACGCACTTTTCAAGAAATCTTTGAAAAATACCGACAACTCTGGAGATTTGGGGAACGCTCTACAGGTGTTAATAGAAAAAATCTCAAAAAAATCCTTTCAAAATGATAGAGAATAGAAGCTAGAATTATTTCTGCAGGAATTGTTGAGAGAATCTTTGAATAACAACTTGAAAAAAATCGAGATGGAAAGTCTGAATAAATCAAAAGCTATGCTTGGTAGAATATTTAAAGGAACTATTGGAGAAACCCCCAGAGGATCTTCCATAAAAATCTCTTGAGAACTTTCTATAGGAACATCGAAAGAAATGCCCGAGAGAATCGCTGAATAAATGGAGTTATACCTGAAAGAACATATGGAAAAAAAAGTCTGAAAAAAAGTTTCAGGAAAATATCTGATTTTTTCAAGAAAAGCCATGGTGGAATTTCTGATCTAATCTCCGAATCTTTGTGAAAACATCTCTTGGAATTGCACCTTTTGTGTAGAAACGTTTGGAGGAAATTCCTAGAAGAATTTCTTGATAAATATCTATAAGAACTTTCGTAGAAATCCTAAAAGCATGAACTTATATAGCAATCTCTGACCGAAATATCTATATAATCCCTTAAGGAATCCCAGGAAGAATTTCGAAAGGAATTTCTGAAGAAACTTGTAGAGATGGGTTAAACTTTCGCGATAATGGGTCGATACACAGTATCAAAAACTCTACATGTTTTTGCGGAGACAGATTTACTTATTTATGTGGCCACGTAAATAACACGGCAACGTACAAACGTCGAACTTCGATTCGCTTCTGAGAAAACTACTGAACGGAAGAATGGTTCAAAAGAACTAGTTCTTTCTGAAGAACTGTTCAATTGAGAATGGTTCCCTTGAAAGAACTGTTTTGCCCATCTCTAGAAACTTGTATGCAATTTCTTAAGAAATTTCTCAAAAAGATCCAAGAAAATTCCTGGGTAACAAATGTTTGAAAAATGTAAGGACAAGTGTGAATTCTGAAGGGGCACTAAGAGGAATTATTGCCAAAATCATTCCAAGTAATCCTGCGAGAATTTTCTTTTTGTAAACATTCCAGAAAATGTTTGATAAATCCTGGGAGAATTTCCAAAAGAATTACTGGTAATGTCCTTGGAGGCAATACTGAAGAATGTTCTAGAAATTTCAAATAGGATTCTCGCTAGCTCATAAAAGGAATTCTAGCAAGAATGTCCCTTCCTCGATCATTATAAAGAAATGTCATGAAATAACAATGCAACAATGCTTTATTAGGCTGTGATGTCATTTCTTTCGGGTGATGCCAGTATAGAGGGCGTAGCAGTAAGTGCATGCACCAGGAGCACTTGCAATTCTTAGGAATCAATAACGATATGTCGACAGTGATCTGACGCAAACTTCGGATGTAACAATTCAGAGTTTTGCAAAATCCTACAGAATATAGAACTCTATTATAAGATCACTGATGAAAGCTTCATAAGCCTCTCAAACTCCTCTATCGACTCAATGTAAACAACTTTGCATAGTTTTTCAAGATAGAATAGAACTTAAAATGAGGAAGACTTCATTCGTTTAGGTTGTATCATCATCCATTTGTCACATCATGAGACAACTTAGAAACTGTATGGGGATCGACTGTGATTGTGGTCATGTAACGATGAGATTTGGCTTCCAGTCTTTGCGTAATCATAAACGGATTTACGTTCTACACCTGACGTTCAGACTGCATATATTGTGATTTTTTCGAAGGATCTACAAATGGACAATTAAGTACGAAATTTCAATCATATTTTACATACTCTTACAGATAATCACTCCGTTTAATCGTGAGTTAAAATGTGTTGAACATAGTTGCAAGTATTCTATTAACAATTCACTAGTACAAAAAGTTCTTCGGTGATTCCTACAAGAGTTTCCTCTAGAATTATAATCCAGGAGTTTCATCGGAGATTCCTACACATCCGAATAAGCAGTAAATAAAAATTTTTTCGACATCTCAGCAATTTTGACAGTTCATTGCTGAGATTCGGAAAACGTTTTGCTGAGAGTCAGCCAACAAACGTTGTTTTTTTTTTTTATTTTTGCAAATAGTTTACTGAGCACATGGATGTGGGCGTTTCTGTTTACCCGTAAATCTGTTTTGAGTGTGTACAGAAATTGTTCAAAAAATCCTCCTGAAATTCCTTCTAAGATCCCTCTAAGATTTTAATCAAGGATATTTCCTGAAGTTTTTCTGGAGAAATTCCTTCAGAACTTCTTCGAGGAGGATTCAGGGATGCCCCCAGGAGATTCATCAGTGATTGATCCAGAAGGGATTCCTTCAGGGATCCATCAGAGACAAGTCGAGGAGGTTCCTTCGGGGATTTCTTTCGAATTTAATTCAGGAATTCCTGTAGAAGTTCCTTCAGGAATTAGTAAGAATTCAATCAGAGATTTCTCTTGGCGTGCCTTAACGGATCTCTCTAGAAGCTCTTTCAGGAATCACTCTAGGAGGTTCCTCAGGCATCACTCCAGGACTTCCATCAAGAGTTCGTACAGAAGAACCTTCTGAGATCCCTCTTGGAATTTCAGCAAAGATCCCTCCTAGAATACCTTCAAGAATTACCCCAGAAATTTATTCAGTAATTTCTGCAGGAGTTCCTTCAAGAATTCTTCCAGGAATTAATTAACCCTTCAGGACGCGCGCCGTTTCCAAAAGTACAACACTACCAAAAAACGTCGCTCGTGGTACACAACGCGAGTGCGGTGCAGTTTCAAGATCAAACAGTCGCATTTCCTGAAAGGTTAATCCTCTAGGAAAGGATCCCTCTAGGAATTAATTTAAAGAATCCTCCAGAAATTCCTTCAATTTAGAAATTTCTTCAGGAATTCCTACATGAGGTCCTATGAAAATTAGTCGACGAGTTCTTCCAGTGATTCTTTCTGAAGTTCCTTCCTCCTACACGAGATCTTACAGGGATTCCTGGACTTCAGAGATTCCTCCAGAAGTTTTAGAGGTTCAGGCGGAAATATATTCAGGGGTCTCTCCAGGATCCAAGGAAAATCCAAGGACACCTGCGGGAGAATTCAGTAATTCTCCCGAAGTGTTGTCAGCAAATAATTTTAAAAAAATAGAAAAAAAGTAAATAAAAAGGAGAAGGGGTGTTTTAAAAAGGAAGCAGAACAAGTAGTAAAATTAAAGCACAACAAATTTCCTACAATAAAAAGAAATGAAAAAGAAGAAAAGGCAGAAGAAATAAAGCAGAATTGTAATAAAACCCTAATACCCAACCCCGCCTAAACGGGTATAGCATTTTTTTTTTCTCTCCTGAGCAATCGAATCCTCTCACATTTTGGCTGATATTTAGGACTGTTTTGCACATCTCAAAAATGTTTTTCGTGTCTTTGGATCCTTCAGGATATGCGCCAGTGTAAAAAGCACAACACTAAAAAAAATCGATCGTCGTATACATATTTTAAACTTTTTCTCAATCATTCTATCATGATAAACGAATTCAATGGAGTTTAATCACTCTAAAATTATTTTCCTCGAAGTTACAAGTAATAAAAAAATTACAGTGGAATAAAATTGAAATACATATTAAAATATATGTATATAATAATAATAATCATAAAATATGAAAATGCTATCGTCTTAAAAATCAGTGTCCCAAATAGGCTTCCAGGAAAAATATAAAAGTGTAGGGATCTACCAAAATTAAAATAAGAAAAAATCAAAATTTAACGTTCACAGATGTTTGGTTTCATTATTTTGGAGCAATTAGTTCACTCTCATATATGAACTACACATGGATAGATTTCACCACGTCTAATGCACTTCTGGGGGTCACATTTCCCAATGGAGCGTATCCAACACATTAGCAAAACAACAAGATAAAAGTAAGTAAAAAATCAAATTCACTTCCATTTTGTATGGCATAACACCTCGTCCATCAACGACGATGGATGACACACAGCCGCCCTTCATTTCAATGCAATCATTTTTATTTTGGTAGCCGTTTGCCATGCCACACACATGAAAAAAACGCCGAGCACCACTTGAAACATTTCGACAGAAGTAAAACAAAACAAAAACAGTGCCGCCGCGATGATAGAGAACAATAATCATTATTGGCCGATAGTGCCCTCAAGGGAAATTACATCTACCGCGCGTCGCGGATCTGCCTCTGCCCAGCTCAGCCATCATCGTCACTTTTGTATGCGAAGGCAAACACTTATTATTAGACGATCGCGCGCCGTCCGTTTGGGGTGGTTCGGTATGCAATCACTCCTAAGTGAAAAAAAAGCCCACATTTCGCTCGCACCCGATTATCTCTCGCGGATGGTCCACTCGAGGTAGCAGCCAGTCAGCCAGAGCCAGCCGCCACACAATCCGAGGGGCGATTAAAACAGTTAACGCGATTTTTTGTGGGTTAAGTTAGCTTGTTGTAGATAGTGATGCTGAGGCGGACAGTAGGAATGATGGGCCCATAAGCTCATAACCAGGCCTACATATGATGATGAGATGGATAATGAGAGGGTTTTGATTACCACGAACGCATGTTATGATGGATGTTGGGTTGTGTTTAATCAAAAGTGATGGATTTATGTTAATTGAAGTACTTCTGAGGGTGTAGAAGATGGTTTTAATGGTGGGTGTACTTCAAAAGGGCTTGTACTGGATGTGTCGTAATTGTCGCAAGGAAAGTAGGTCGCTGAAATGTAATTTCATGTGTTAGTTACCCAATTAGTTCAGCTAAGACGTCATATTGTTGAAATTCATCTCTTTAGTAGGTAGTTACTCATAAACAGAAACTGATAAATTAAAATAAAGCTTTAAACTAAAACTAGCTTTTCATGTAATGCTCATGGAAATGCCGAATGTTTCTTTTTTTTATTAAAATTGTCAAAAAAAATACTGTCTCATGTATAATTATTGAGCGTCATTACGTGCCCAGAGCCATCATTGATTCTCAAAAAGAACTGAGAAAAACTTGAAAAATAGAAGACATAGAATGTTGATTAATTGGCAAATTGAATACGGAGTTGTGGGTTGACATCCCACCAGAACGCGATTTTTTTCACAATTGCATCTCTCAATTTAAAAATTAATCAACATTCTGTGTCTTCTAATTTTCAAGTTTCTTATAGTACGTGAAGCCATACCAGCAAATTGGTACAAGCCTGTAGAGGGTAACATAGACATGTGTCTCATAACGAGGTTTTCGAAGCATGTACGGCAACTTCTTCTAGTTGGCCTGCTTCTCAGTGTTCTATGAGTACTTACACAGTAGAATAACTAGCCACAGAAGTCCAGTGCAGTGTCGCGACTGTTCGTGTGACTAACATCTAGTTTGCCACGCCCTTACAGCGTCAGCAGCGATACTAGAAGTGTCAAGTTAATTTTGTTTACAATAACAAAAAGCCCTCTACAAGATGGACACTAAATAATAGTAAATTATTGCAATCAAAGTTATTAAAATAATTGAATAAGAAAAGTGACTACAGTGCCATTGGAGTTCTAGTGTATTTCTATTACTTACACAGTTATTAACTGAAAGCTCTTCGTTTAAATAGAACAATTTACCTATAAAAAGCTATTTTTCTCAAAGGTTTTCAAGCTGTTTTCGATGTCTACGTGCAACTCATTGATCGATTTTCATACAAAAAGCTCAAGTTTGGAGCTATGAATCTCAGCTTCTAGTGCACATATTGCCTTCAAATTTTAACTGGACACTTCTTCTTCTTCTTCTTATTTATGGCTCTACGTTCCCACTAGAACTTGGCATGTCTCTTTTCAACTAAGTATTCTTTTGATCACTTCTAAAGTTATACATTGAAAGGCTTTCTTTGCCTGCAATACATCACCTGTCAGAGACACGAGAAAGTTTTTCCGACTCGAACGGAAATGGAACCCGCCATTTTCGGTTTGACGATCCATAGCCTTAACCATTAGGCTAACTGGACACTCCTAATAGCTTGAAGTTTAATTTGTTAAGAAATTAGACTATTCCATGCAAGATTTTAAAAATTATCGCAATTATAGGCATTCTTCCAGAAATTGCTACAGAGATCACTTAAAAAATAGCTTCAATATTTTTGAGGAATCCCTTCAAAGAATTTCCAAGATTCCGCAGTTTCCAAAGGTAGAGTCTGAGACCATTTTGGCTGGAGGACCTATTTTAGGACTCAGTGAATTTTAATGCAATTGACTTTGATCAATCGGTTACAAATTGACTGAGTTATAATGGCAAGTGCCCAAAATAGGTCCCCCTACCCAAATGGTCCCAGACCCTATCTCCAGGAGTTTCTGAAGAAAATTCCCTAAACAATTCTCCTGTAATTTCTGTGCAATTTCTTAAAGAACTTCTGAAAAATCCCTGGAGGAACATCGAAACAAATTCTGCAGGGATCTTTAAAGATGTTTCTGATAGAGCAGCAATTTAGAAATATCCTTGAATGCACTGAAAAAATTTCTCAACGAATTTTTGAAGAATCCCCAGGAAATTCCAGGAAAACTCCATGGAAGCACTCTTGAAGAAATCCCTTGCTAAAATTCCAAAGAAGTTTCTGGAGATAAAAATATTTCTCCAAAGGAATTTCAGAAGGAATCCTAGCAGGTATTTCTGTAAGTACACCTGCAAGAATTGCTTAAAAATCTTCAGCAGAAATTGAGAAATACCTAGAGAAACTTCTTGGGAAACCTCTGGTGGAGTTCCTATAAAAAAAGAAGATTGAGAAATGTATAAATAAATTTCAGGAGAAATCCTTTTATTAAGATCATCAGGGGTTTTAAAAAAGTACTCATGGAGAAATTTTTGGTCGAATTTCTCCCCAAAAAAATCTGTTGAAATACTTAGTGATACGCATAGATAAGCCTCTGCAAATATTCTTAGAAAAAACACTTGAAATATTTCTTTAAAAAATTTCATCGATATTTCTAGGACATATTTTTGAATATTTTTTTTTTTTGAGAATCCACGGAGGAGTTATCCTTAGAAGAAATGCTGGATAAATTCCTGAGGCTGTGGTAATACATGGAAGAATATCTGGAGAAAATTCTGAAGAAATCTCAGAATGAACTCCTGCAGGAATATCTGGAGGAATTTATGCAGGATTTTCAGAATGAGTCCTTGCAGAAATTCTTGGACACTTTCATGCGGGAATTTTTAATGGAATCCTTGGAGCAAATCTTTGCTGGACTTCCTGAAGACATACCAGAACGGAATATCTGGACAAGTTTTTGAAGAAACCATTGGAATAATTAATGAAAAAATTGAAAGAGTTTCTAAAAGAATCCCTGTTGAAAATTCTTAAGCAATCCCTAGAGAAATGACGATGATTTTTTTTAAATGAATTCTAATTAAACTGTCTTAAGCAATTACTGGTTGAGATTCAGAGGGTTCATATGGGTTCTACTTCAAAAAAAATCTTGGAAAAACATATTCAAGTAAAAATTAGAGAATTAAAATAAGGCTGAAAAAAGTTTGAATTTATCCAACTTAATTAGCACCTGCAGAGTTGTTTCGCCATAGGTCATAAATCCAAAAAATTGTCAACAATGAATTTGTTATTGTGCGGTAACATAAAGTTCAATGCTTTACAAACTAGGTTCAATCACTACATTCATTTATTTGATGCCATGGTTTATGCCGAAACTTTTCCGCAGAGCTCTAAAAAGCAGATGTTTTTGAGTAGACATTTCAATTGAATTTTCTTTACTGAAGTCGCGTTCATCTTTAAAAAAAATTAAAAAGAAAAAAAAATTAAAAAGATTCAACCATTCGTTTCTGGCGTTCGATTTGAATAGGTCGAATCTGCATAGGAATCACAGCAAGCATACGACCTATTTGAACCGAACACCAGATTTGGTTCATTGCGTTCGAATTTTATATAGTTGAAATCGATGTTTATCGCAAATGACATCCCTCATTCGTTATCATTTAGTTTGAATACGTGTTGCTGATTTAGATACATTTTATATTAAGTAGAAAACACTAAAAATTTTCAGCTTCAAATTTGGACGTTCTTTTTTTAAATCATTCCTATGATCCTAAACAATGATTTGCTAACGAATCCAGCTGCGACCGTTTGGTACCAGATTTGTGCCATTCACTCAAGTGTCATAACTCTAATACACCCAAAAACTGGCAAATATCTCCAGAATATACCGCAGGTAACACTTTTTACCAGCTTTTCCCCATCAATTAATGAGCGTTTCGCTATTTTTAACCATTATCACCACCGTGGACTGCTTGAGCTAACAAAATTATATACAAATCAGTTGACAAATGAAACTTCAAAATAATGAAATTCGGCTCCGTCAAACAAAAAACTCGATTGAGCCCATTTTCAATTATTTAGCGTAAAACGTAACCAGGATGCAAAAATACATCAAATTAATGGGTTCTATCATGAAAATAATCCCAGGTCCTCAGCGTGATAGTCACGGGCTTTAACCATCACACCAGGTCCGCTCCACCAGAGGTCCTGATCTCCCAGCCTGTTATCGCATTTTTCCGTGGCATACCATCCAAACATGCAACAACGTCACAAGGTCCTAGGAAGAATGACACATATGATTTTATGACGCACCCATGCTTTTGTACTTTATGGCCTGGCCTCATAATCACCTTGAATTTGGGTGCTGCTTTACTAGGCGAGAAAATTTGAAGAAGGGAATTTCTGGGGCTTTCACAAAAGCTTTACGGAAGCTGCAAAAAGGTTTCAAGATGCTTGAGAGATTTCAGGAAGTTTCACTAGATAAGAAAGACTACATGAGCCTCAGTTTATTTCAGGGAGTTGCAAAAGCCCCGAGTTCCTCCAAGGGGTTCAGAGGGTTTCAGTAGAGTTCAATGGAAAACCATAGGAACTTCGGGGGAGTTTCGTGGGGTGTTTCAATTAATTTCAAAGGGTTTTAGAGGGTTCTAAGGAGCATCAGTAGAGGAATATTCTACGGGGTTGTCAGGAGGGTGATGTGAGGAATTTTAAGACGTTTAGGGAGGTATCTCGGGGTTTCAGAGTGTTTCCGAGAGCTACAGGTGGTTTTTGTAGAGCTCAA
Source organism: Aedes albopictus (assembly GCF_035046485.1). NCBI lineage: Eukaryota > Metazoa > Arthropoda > Insecta > Diptera > Culicidae > Aedes > Aedes albopictus. The sequence continues at coordinate 140,750,439 of NC_085137.1, read as the reverse complement.
GGAAAGTCAACGAGGGATTAAAAAAGGGTTTATAAGGGGTTTCAAGGCGTTTCGAGGGATTTATAAGGGTATCATGGGTCTCATTGAAAGGATATGGGCTTCAGTAGAGTTTATTGGGAGCATACGGGCTCTCAAAGGGGTTTCTAAAGCGTTTCAGTTAATTTTAGGGATTTAGTACAGTTTGAAGAAAGCTTTGGGGACTCAAGGAGGCTTTCTTAGGGAATTCAATGTATTTCAAGGCAGGGTGAGTACAGCCTTTTCGTAAACCTGCAAAAGATCAAGTTACGCTTGTAAATTCGATGACCTATGCTCTGGGAGTTCTTAGAGACCCTTAACAGTTTTCACACTCACTGATTGACCTCATATAGCTGCATGAGGATACTTGAGCAAGAACTTTGTTCAAAACTTATTAAATGATTATGCTTGTTAATCCAATCACTTCGAAGGAAATTTTGGATGCCCTATCTCTTCAATTTAAATTTGTCTTGAACGTCCATATAATTTCATTGAGGTTATGTTATCTTTTTGGAGATTCCTAAAACAAATAAAACAAAGTAAAGCCTAAAACAACCTGTTTATCTCGTAACGTACCCTCTTATCTAAACGTGCGATCAATTGATCAATACAAGTAAGTAAAACGAAATGATGATGTATTCGCTCGCCCACTGCATATTCCAGTGCATCTACATGAGTTTATGCGGCTTTTGATTGACGGAGCATCAGACACAATATATTGTTGGATATCCTGCACCTGTTTATTCCACCCACACATTGATTCACTATCGTCTTCTGAATGATCAATTTTATCACCAGTATTTCCCTCAGCCAAAGAATCCACCTCTACTTCAAGTGTTGACACCGATTCGATAACGGTGTCAATACACTCCTTTCCGACTGTCAATTCACTACAACTCGCCACCACTCCAATTTCGGAACCAGGTTCAATACCTTTTCCTAAATCCATTAACTTCAGGTCGAAATTCGACTGCAGCCAATAACGGGATCAAATAGGTATACAACAGCAAGCGATGGTAGGGTAATTCGCCAATTGTTGAACGGTTAGTACTGGCATTTTGGTTTTCGTTTGTTTTTCCGTGCATAATTCCACTTTAGTTGAAAAATATCCAGTGAACGTCTAGATCTACTTATCCCTTATACTGCCCATTGAATTTGTATTCCCTTAAATTCCATTTTCTAAGAGAAAATAGAACATTTGTATGGGAAGTCTGTAACCCAAATGTTGAACGCTTCCTTAAGCTAGCTCATCCTAATGTTGGACGGTTCTCGCCAATTGTTGAACGGTTGAAGCTTTGTTCGTAATTGATGACGTATAACCCGACATCAACCTATCATTCACCTATTTTTATTTTGGCCGCCAAACCCAACATAGACACGATAGTTACCCGATGTGGGTCCAACAGTGGTCCAACATTTGATAAAATTTGACCCGACTTTGATCCGACATCCGACATTTTTTCACTCTGGCGGACTTTTTTCCGGGTTTTTCGTGTTTTGTTCCCAGCTATTCCGAGCTAGTGACAATTCATTTAAATGACAAGGAATCGCACATTTGAAGAGAGCTCTAGTGGACTGAAATCGTTTTAAACATGACTAGATGCAAAAATGGCTGAAAAGATTTGTCTTTAAAAGCCCGTGAAACTCTCCTGGAAACCCATGGGACCCACTCAACCCCTAAGAACACACATGGAACGACCCTAAAATCCATTGAAAACCCGTGGGTTGCTCCTGAGCCTCCTGGAACGCCTTGAAATACTCCTTGGACCCCCTTAACACTCTGAATTCCTCTTGAAAACCTCTGGAACGCCCTTGAAACTCATTGAAAACCACTGGAATCTTTCTGAATCCCTCTGGAACATCCCTAGAACATCCCTGGAACGCCCTTGAAACCCCATGCAATGCACGGTTAGGTAAAGTGAAAAAAAAATCTAGCAGTCATGGTCCTAACATCGTAGGTTATGCCAGTGTTCAACAATTGGATCATGGATGCATAATGATAGTGTGATAAGAAAAATATTTTTCCAAATTAAAAAAAAAAATGTGATTTTAAACAATGGTAAACTGTTAATGACATCCTTCCATGTCTTGTAAATATGGTGTGCCTTTGATATTTGTGGTCGATTTGCCCGCAAAGCTTATTTCGTAACAGCAATTTCTTAAAATTAATTCTAAGAATTGTGCAGTTTTCGTGTCATCAGCGGTACAAAATTTTCAATAATTTTTTTTGACGTAAAATATGTATAATTTTGTAATTTAATTAGAGCAATATCGTTACCCACATGTATATGCATCTACATCATAAGTATACGTTGGATGAAAATTACTTGAGTAAGGTTTATAATAAAATATTCAAAAACTGTTCAACATTTGGGTAGTGTTCAACAATTAGCGAATTACCCTAACTATCGATGGTAAAATACCGAAGAATCGCTTACCCACGGCAACAAAACAAGTGCACCAAACCATCCCGTCCATGGTGTTGGTGCCAGAGATCGTTTAATAGTCGTCACGCCAAGGTTACACCAAAAGCACCGCGAAGTTCTCTTCGAAGACTTGCTCTCCATCACTCTCATTGATTTGATTTGTGGATCAATATGTTGGTAATATCTCTCCGTTCCAAGTGCACATACACGACGATTCCGATTTGTGGATTCAATATTTCCAATTATTTATAAGCACTTGCCGAGTGTTTATGCTGTATCTACATGGCGGCTTTTGACGTGCATGAAAAAAAAAAAAACTGGGGTGCTTACTTTTTATGCCGCCAAAACCTCTGAACCTGTGCAGGTACACATTGGATATGATTTAATGGCCCATCGCGGCATTGTGGGCAGCACGCAGGTGGTCGATGAAAACGAAAGTAAACCAGTGAGGAACCGTGACAAAGCCGCTCCGTTTCTTTGCTCTTAAACCGCCAAAAGTGGTTTATGCGCGAAACGAGAATAAAAAGTCAAATCTCCTCGATACATCATCGAGCGCACCATACTGACTGACTCTCAACGCGATCCAGCAACATTACCAACATGGAAGTCGCCGGAACGAAACGTTCTTTTTCTGGGGTTGATTTGGATCATGCGCGCTCTTACGAAGAAGGGAATGGATCGCGTCCTTGAACGGGGAGTGATCATTAATTAGTTGCTATTGTAGCCTGATTTCTCTTCGATGATAACGTTCTCGAAATGACAGTTCCCCTCTGGCTGCCGGCTACTGCCAAAAGGCTAAATGGGGTGTTGCGATTACGATTGCGAAACGAACGGTTCTGTCACTGAGGCACTCTATGGGGGAATGGCTTTAAGTGGTACAAATTTCGTGATGGCTATCGAGTTTGTCAATGAGCACTAATGTGCGCTTGAACACATAAAAAGGAATGATTAATTATGTGCGAGCGAACCGAGAGGTGTTCTGGAGGGGTGCCATTAATTGGCAGCTGTGCAGATTGTGAAGAATGATTGATTGTTTCGGGTCGAAATCATTGAAATGTTGAGCTGACATTTGGCAGCTAACGCATATCGTGAATGGAGTAGAACCCGGACAAAACTGTTTTTTTTACTAGAACTATCTTTTCGTTTCATATTATTTATGTACAGTCGGGTCTATTATAAGACGCTGCTACCACTTTACGCCCACCGTAATTCCCACGTTGTCTTTCAACCAATTTAGTTCATTTTTTGTACCTGTTCAAATACACATTAATAAAAAAAAAATCTGTACGTGAATAACCTGTGATATAGCATTACTGCAGGCAAAAATCAACTGGATCGGATGCAAGACAGCGAAAAATTTCAGCGGGCGTAAAGTGGGTGAAAGTGTCTTATAGGAGAACTGACTATATACTCTCTGTTTGGACAGAATAGCGTTAGTTTACTTAATTAAACGAAATGTAAACTAATACACTTTTTTTAACATATTGAAACCTAAAAAAGTACATGAATGCCAAGTTATGTGCTCTACTGCCTACTGCTTCTGATTCGTATCAACCACAGTATGGGCCAGACATCAAAATTTCGCGATAAAAGTTAAAAAAGTTGTTTTTTTATGTGTATATTTTTTTTAAGAAAAAGGTTAGGGGGACTCCCAAAAAAAGGTTATCCGAAAAAAGTGGTCCCTTTTCTAAGAAAAAATCCACATTTTCAAAATTGAAAAAAAGGCTCCAAACGAAACACAACTATTTCGTTTTTTCTCCATTCTAATATACCAATATTTTTTTTAAACAAGACTAAAAGAAACCGGCTTGTACCATTCTTAAATATTAAGTGTCAAAAGTAAGCCATTTTCAAAAGAAAACCATGACTATTTTTTTTTCAATTAAAAAAAAAATGTGTACTCTATAAGTGCTCTGAATAAAGTTTTTACTAGAAATCGGCGTGTAAAAAGTTATCGATAGAAAACCTTAACTTTTTTCTTTAAAAAAAAAATCTGAAACCATAAAAGATAGAAATATGTTTTTTTTGGAAAAGATTAAGAACTTTTCAATTTTGTATTAAATGTGTCATGGCTTCATATAGAAATGATAAAAATTTGACATTGTGATCCTGATAATCGTTTGGACTATCCTAATTTCACATTACTGAAAAAAATGGTCAAAAATTATATAGAAATTTCCTCGAATGTAACACATAGCTGAAACTTATACTTTAGGCGTAAAAAATTTTCCAGATAAAAACGGAGCATTGTGTGCACTGTAGACTCACTATATAGCGCAATAGAATTATTTGTTTCTGGGCAAACCTAGTCTATTGTTGTAACCATTTGTAAGGAATATTTTCACTCATTTGGCTCTAGTTAAGACCAAAACATCGTATGTCTCTCGAGTATTCCAATTGCCTTCCTGAACGCTTTGGGGCCGAAGGGGTCATCTACATATGACCCAGGTGATGAAACTGAACATAATATTCGTGTTCAAGACCAACGAGATTGCGGCAGCAGCGGCCCCAAAGGTTAAGCAAGGTCAAGGTCTCATGGTCTTAGAGGACCATCGGTTTCAAAAATATTTTGTGGAATTTTCCCTGCGATTCCTATCAATATCAAAGGGTATGGTTTCCCAAATTGTGGGTCCCGATTTCCCAGAAGGGGTCGAAGCCCTTCATCCAGGGGGTCGCGAGGGACAGTCAAATGTTTTACTGTAACAGACATCAAATGAGAGAATTTTTATGGTGGGTCACAAACAGTACGTCTGCTAGCCAAAGGGGGTTGCGCACCTGAAAGTTTGGGAACTTATGTCCTAGGGATCAAGGGGTCTCCAGTTAGCCTAGTGATTAAGGCTATTGATCGCCAATCCGGAGACGGCGGGTTTGATTCCCGTTCTAGTCGGGAAAATTTTCTCGACTCCCTGGGCATTGTGAGGCATGCCTCACAATATACAAATTCAAGCAATGGCAGGCAAAGAACGCCCTTCAATTAATACCTATGGAAATGCTTAAAGAACACTAAGTGTAAGCGAAGCAGGCCAAGTCCTGCGTGTTACGTTTGTTTTTCTGTGATATTAGTTTAATCCTATTTAAAACAAAAGTCTTTGCTATGAAAATATATTCACTGTACTCCACAAGAGAAATAGAATGCAGTGAATATTTTTTCATGGTCGATGTTTTGATTTACAGCGAGAAAACTGCTTTTTATTTTGCGCAAAATAATGGCGGATGCTTGAGCCTTAATAAGACAAAAAATACGGATATACCTAATTTAAAATAATTTTAGAGCTGAAATATTGTTGTAACGACATAAAAAGGAAATGACTACGCAGTTTTGGCCCAATAACACATATGGTCAGTTGGTTTGAACTCGCATTGCAGCCTCAAGCCAAATGTCATTTACACTGTGTCCAATATGTTCTCACACAAAATACAAATTTAGAAAATCTAATTTAGTTTCACATCTGTGATTCATATTTTCAAAATGAAAGGAAGGCCACATAATACTCATTATATAAAGCATACGGTTTAGAAAAACGTTATTTTTTATTTGTTTTTAAAAATCTAGCAGTACACTTCCGTTTTCTGACATCCGTTTGCTCCAGCACGCAAAAAAATGTTCGAAAATTGTTTCATTCTACGGTAGCTAAATACAGTCCATAGGGTTATATTTTTAGTTTTTGTTCCAAGTATTGTACCAAATGGATATACTAAGGCTAAAACAATACAATTTTAGTGATAATATGGTAAGAAATTTGCAAGTAAGCTAAACTTGGACCAATTTCCTTGAAAACGACCGTTATATTGAGGATAAACATCATAAAGTGTATATTTTGGACAACATTTTTACCACAATAGGGATACAAGCATGTTTTAGAAGTGAAAATGGTGTGAATCAACAAGATAAGATGCAGTCATGCTTCTTCAACATAATAAAACTCATTTAAACATGTAAATGTAAATTTTTGTTTTATTTACACTCCTGATCAAAAGTTTGGGGTCACCCCCTCAAAAACATGTCATTTTTTTAGGCCCATATCTTCTCCAATTTGCGTCCGATTTCAAAACCCTAAGTCTCATTCAAAAAATAATAAGTCAAAGAAACTTTGAAAATGATTTAAAAGAAACTTTTTCAAAAAAATGTGTATGTACACTTATCCCAAAATTGCCAAATTTTCTAAAAAATGAATATAAACTTACGGCAGTGTCGCTGGAAATTGGGTCGACCTAATTTTAAGATGAGAGTGGTAATATAACCCATTTTCTATTAGCTTTCTACTGCTTTTTACAGAACTTAGCCAAAAAATCTAGAAAAAAAAAGTTATTAAGTAAATTAATCCTTGATGTCATCGACCAAAAGTTTGGGGTCACCCCTCAAAATGATGTATCAGCCAAAAGTTTGGGGTCACTATCGTAAAACGTGGAAAAGTGATTTGTTGATATCTTTGTCATCTTTCATTCAATTTTAATTCTGCTTGGCTGCCGTAAGTTTATATTCATTTTTTAGAAAATTGGGCTAATTTGGGTTAAGTCTACATCCATTTCTTTTTTGGCAAAGTTTCTTTCAAATCATGTTAAAAATTTCTTTGACTTATTATCTTTTGAATGAAACCTAGGATTTTGAAATCGGACGCAAATTTGCGGAGATATGGGCCTAAAAAAATGACATGTTTTTGAGGGGGTGACCCCAAACTTTTGATCGGGAGTGTACGTTTTACTTTGTACAAAATATAACGGCTTTGTACTTCACCAATACAGAATCTCTTATTTTTCTCTTCTGGTTATAGTTGCTACTAGCATTGGTAAGGACAGCAACCTAATTTGTTTTAACCTAAAAGCATTACTCGTTAAAATGAGACGGAATACCAATGAAATGATGTGCGTACCAGGTGAAATGGACTTACGACACATAAGCGATCAACAGAGAAGGATAAAGGACAGTTAATTCCAAAACAGTTGGCCAGTGTTAGATGACCTTTCAATAAATAAATTTACTTTGAAAATCTCAATTACAGAGGTGAAATTAATTAAATTTGATTTTTTATGAGAACTTATTGGGCACGATGTATTTATTTCTTATTATAATATTATAATAATTATTAACTATTACCTTTATCTTTTCTTTTATTTCAGGTATTGTGTAAACAGAACACAGATAATCCGCTTAGCTGTCGGATTGAAACAATGCACAAGGGGCACAGAACAGTTATTACGAAAACAGAAATGTTTGTACCAGAGAATAGCAGTGTCGGACAAAAGAGGCACAAAACAAGCAACAAGGAGGGCGTGGCGATTACTCTTTATCCCAACTGGTAACAGATAATGACATGTCAATTTCTTGATTTTGCTTTGGCTGACCAAGCCATGTGGGAAATTACACTGTTGAAAATGCTTTGACATCCATGTGCACAACAGAACACGTGCTCGATGAACAAATTGAGATTTGAAATTATGAAAAGAAATCCACGTACTCCGGTGAGACTCGAACTCACGACTCCCAATTCGCTAGACGGGCGCTTCTATTCCTTCAAGCTACGGAGTCACTCGACTATCTCCGTCGCCAGCAGGCCTAGAACTGAACTCGATTCCACAATCGCACATGGTTATCTTCTTTTCACAATCCAAACCCCCTTCGGATGGGATTAGATGAACATCTAACACATTGTCTGTTGTGCACATGTATGTCAAAGCGAGAGAGGAAGTTATTTTTAATTGTCGAGAGCTTCGGGCACTGCCTCCCAATCACTTATTGGTATGGCAATTAGTGTGCAGTCGGACTTACAAATTGACATTTGTAAGGTGCTACGGTCACCCTTACCGTATTCGGTCGGCCAAGGACCGACCCGTCGAGAGTCCGACTGCACACTAATTGCCATACCAATAAGTGATTGGGAGGCAGTGCCCGAAGCTCTCGACAATTAAAAATAACTTCCTCTCTCGCTTTGACATACATGTGCACAACAGACAATGTGTTAGATGTTCATCTAATCCCATCCGAAGGGGGTTTGGATTGTGAAAAGAAGATAACCATGTGCGATTGTGGAATCGAGTTCAGTTCTAGGCCTGCTGGCGACGGAGATAGTCGAGTGACTCCGTAGCTTGAAGGAATAGAAGCGCCCGTCTAGCGAATTGGGAGTCGTGAGTTCGAGTCTCACCGGAGTACGTGGATTTCTTTTCATAATTTCAAATCTCAATTTGTTCATCGAGCACGTGTTCTGTTGTGCACATGGATGTCAAAGCATTTTCAACAGATAATGACATGATCTCGAAAATTTTTGTTGCAGATAAAACGGAACCTGTATTTGTTGCGTACTTTTCAACTCGTGAATAATCAATTATTACCAACCCAAAATCGAAACTTTTTGATGATACATCTTTAGCAGCGTTGCAGTGTTTACCGACTTGAAGATATCGCTCTAAAATCACAATGCAAGTCTTTAAAATCTCTAAACACGTGGTGCACGATCTTTGTCCTATTTTTTTCAAGTTGGGACAAACCTATGTCGCATTGATTCACTGTTGGAGACAAAAAGGAAAATGAATTTGTTGAGTTCTTACTACCCCAAATTCAACACATTTTGATGGTTGATCTTCAACAGCGTTGCAGTGTTCACCGGCTCGAAGTAACCGTTTAAAATTGCAACATAAGGACAAATAATAACTGAACTCGTGGTGTACGATCTTCATTAAGGTGGCCCACAGTTATATGAAAAACAAAAATTTCGAAAAATGCCAAGTCTTACTTCCTAAATCAGTTGTTTTGGACTCCCAGAAGCTGCGTTCAAAATTGGAGCAAAATCAATTAAGCCTAAGGGGGCGCTCAAAACGCTTGAAGTTTGTATGGAAAAACTTGGCCAAATTTATGCAGAAATTTTAAGTTTTCGAATTTTGCCGATAGGTGGCGCTGTAAGCGATCACTAATCAAATCCTTTGGTATTATTGCAGGTGACTATATGCCAAACAACTTTGTGGTAAAGTGAGGATAAACTTTATTGTTGTTTTTTCAATATATGTAAAGGAATAATGTCAATAATGAAATCTCAATACTTTGCCTCACTTTGCCTAGGGTATAACTTTTTTCACAGTCGTCGGATCACTTCGCGGTCTTCGACAAAGTTGTTTGGCATATAGTCACCTACAATAATACCGAAGGGTTTATTTATTGAATGCATACAGCGCCACCTAGCGGCAAAATTCGAAAACTCAAAATTTCTTCATACATTTGGCCAAGTTTTCCCATACAAACTTCAAGCGTTTTGAGCGCCCCCTTAGGCTCAACCGATTTTGCTCAAATTTTGAACGTAGCTTCTGGGAGTCCAAAACAACTGATTTAGGAGGTAAGACTTGGCATTTTTCGAAATTTTTGTTTTTCATATAAGTGTGGGCCACCTTAACCTACATACAGGGTGCGGCAGGAAAAAATGCGAAAAGTTCAAGGCACTATTACACGCTAAATATGGGATATATATGACTATTTTTTCATGACAGTGTATCAGTCAATGTCTATATTCTAGCACTGGAAAATAAAAATGAACATATTTGATGTTTAACATGTGATAATGTAGGCCTAATAAGCGGATATCAATAAACTGCGCGCCCAATGGTCATTAAACAAAATGACTATAACAGTAACAAAATTAGCTCAAATTCGATGAACAACCAGACCGCACTAATCCAGAGCCATGTAGTTTCACATACCAGATGAAATAAGTACATATATTTGATGATATTGTAGAGAAAATCAAAAATGTTGTTTTATCAGATGCGAAATTTAGCGACCTGTGCGATTTTCTGCGGTTTGAAAATTCTGGTTGTCTTCATCTTCAGGCGCCGCCCTGTAAAGGTTAGTGACCAAGATGGGAAATTTTTTAATTAACTTTTCAGAAAACTAGCCTTTTATAGATCATGGAACGTTGAAACATAGATTGGTTAATGTCAAATGGACGAAAATGAGGCTTGAAGTTGAAAAACACTTTCACATTTTTTTCCTGCCGCATACTGTATATGAACAAAAACTAAATTGAAAAAAATCAGGGCCGGAAAACTCCAGTGCAAGAACAAAGCATCGTATGTGATATCATAAGCAAATTTTCTCAGCAATCAAAAAAATACAAAATGAAAATTGTTTTCCTCAAATTTTTCCACTATTGAGGAAAATCGGTCGGAAAAGTCGGAAAAACTATTTAGCAAGTCCGGAAAAATTCCCAAAAAAAGATTTTTGGGAGTAAATTTTATAAGTTTAACTATTTTCAAAATGTGTTTTTTTTTTCGTTCCTGAGTAATGATTATTTTGTGCAAATTAATAATCAAGACGCTTGAAAACCAACCAACATCTGGACCATTTCCACAAAATTGGCCATTACTCAGGAACGAAAAAAAAACACATCTTGAAAATTTCACAGTATATAGCTCATGTGAACCCCTTCAAAAAATATTTTATTTGAGTATTTTTCCGGACTTCCTAATTAGTTGTTCCAAGTTTTCCAACCAATTTTCTCAACAGTGGAAAATTTTGTGGAAAACATATTTCATTTTGATTTTTTTTTTTGAATTGCTAAGAAAATTTGCTTATGATTTCACAAAAAAAATGCGTCTACTATGCTTCGTTCCTGAGTTATGATATTTCAAAGTGGGTGGTATATGTGGAAAATTTTTGTATTTCACTGAAGTTTTCGAGAAAATTAAACGACCCTGATTTTTTTTAGTTTTTGCTCATCTGTACATGAACCCTACCTGTGAAATAAATTTCATTGAATTCTGAGAATCTTCGCACCAATTTGTGCGATAATAAAAAAAAATCCCCATATATACAAATTTTGTTTTGCATTGATGACTAATTTTCCTTGTAATCATCCAGCCTAATGACCTTCAGCCAAGTGCCCGTGCACCTTTCAATAAGACTTGTCAGATATGTTAAAATTTGCATGCTTTCTCAATTTAAATCCGTGCGAAAGCATGCAGAAAACACTGAAGCTATAATATTGATACATGATCCAATTTCCTTGATCATTACAGAGCGGTACGGAGCAGGTCTCCATAACAGCCCTCTTAATAATCACAATTCCATTATTAATCGTGAATTGAAAAAACGCACAGAATCGTGTACGACTAAAAACGTAAACCAGCTTTCAGAAGGTGTCGATTTCATTCCCGCGTCCACACTTCTGCACTGCTGCCTGCATAGCTGTCGCTCGATTCTAGGGTGGAAAATATGGTGGGTGTCCGCGCGCACAGCTCACACTGTTTCCAAAGGCCCAATTTCGTGATCAAAATTGTTTTGGGCATGAAAAATTGATTTTAGAGGTTTGGTGTCTTCGAAGAAATTGTTTGGTATATCAGAACCCTTCTTTTGGAAGTATCACTAATGTGATTAATCCACCTAAAAGTGAGATAGAAATTCGATTTTTTTCATAAGTGAAGATAGCGTGTTTATGTCTTCAGCAAAGTTGTAGAAAATGTCATTTTGAGAAAACTTGCCGAACAAACTTTTGCTCTATCTGCTCAATTTCTAGAGATATGGGCCATTATTTATGAATGGCCCCTTAAAATCAGTTTTTTTGTTGTAACTTTTTCCAGACATTTTTGGGAATTTTCAAATGTTCTACAAAGTTATTTAATACTAGCTGTCCCCGGCAAACTTTGTCTTGCCTACTGCGTTTTTTGACGTTTCAAGTCCATAGCTAAGCGCTCAAGCCCCCGTTCAAAATGTATGAAAACCCCATTTTCGAAAACTCTCAATTTTCCCATATTTTTGGCCTCATAAACCTTAACAGAACAAAACTTAGACGACCCAAATCGAACCATCCGTTCGCAAGTTATGCGCGGTCCCACGTATGCCACTGCATTTTTATATATATAGATGACAAAATACGTATGTCTTCTGAAGACGGCAACATTGTATCTATGATAATTTTTGAGATATTTTCTAGTTTATTTTTAAAAGTGGCATTTTTTACGGTTTTGTGACATTTACAGAGGCAAAATGGGGCAAGATTTTTCAATTGAATATGAAAGAAGTTTATGATAGGTGTAAATTTTGTTTCAACTCAGACTGGACACTTGCTTCCTTGACAGTAAAATTGAGCTATGAAATATTTTAGTTCGTAACTGAAATTTTCAAAAAACTCAAAAAGTATTGAAGACAGAACTTTGTCGTCTGTAAAGAAAACATGCATTTTATCATATATAATAAGTTTGTAGAACAGTTGAAAATTCCTAAAAATGTCTGAAAAAAGTTACAATGAAAAAACTGATATTTAGGGGTCGTTAACAGAAAATGACCCAAATCTTTCAAAACGGAGCAGATAGGACAAAAGTTTGTTGCAAGAAGTTGTTTGATAGACAAGAATCCTTCTTTTGCAAGTATTACTTTTGTGATCAATTCACCTATTAGTGAGATGAAAATTCAGTGTTACCATATGTGAATATAGTATACTGATGTCTTCAGGAAAGTTGTAGGAAATATCATTATAAGAAAACTTGCCGAACAAACTTTTGTTCTATATGCTCCATTTTGAAAGATATGGGTCATTTCCTGAAAACGACTCCTAAATATCAGTTTTTTCATTGTAACTTTTTTCAGACATTCTTAGGAATTTTGAAATGTTCTACGAAGTTATTATATATTATAAAATACATGTTTTCTTTAAAGACGGCAAAGTTCTATCTTCAATACTTTTTGAGTTTTTTGAAAATTTCAGTTACGAACTATAATATTTCACAGCTCAATTTTACTGTCAAGGAAGCAAGTGTCCAGCCTGAGTTAAAACAAAATGTATACCTATTATAAACTTCTTTCATATTCAATTGAAAAATCTTGCCCCATTTTGCCTCTGTAAATGTCACAAAGCCGTAAAAAAGGCTATTTTTTTTAAATAAATTATTGAATATCTAAAAAAACTATCAAAGATACAATGTTGCCGTCTTCAGAAGAAACACGTATTTTGTCATACTAAATAACTTTCTAGAACATTTGAAAATTCCCAAAAATGTCTGGAAAAAGTTACAACAAAAAAAACTGATTTTAAGGGGTCGTTCACACATAATGGCCCATATCTCTAGAAATTGAGCAGATAGAGCAAAAGTTTGTTCGGCAAGTTTTCTCATAATGACATTTTCTACAACTTTGCTGAAGACATAAACACGCTATCTTCACTTATGAAAAAAATCGAATTTCTATCTCACTTTTAGGTGGATTAATCACATTAGTGATACTTCCAAAAGAAGGGGTCTGATATACCAAACAACTTCTTCGAAGACACCAAACCTCTAAAATCAATTTTTCATGCCCAAAACAATTTCGATCACGAAATTGGGCCTTTGGAAACAGTGTGCAGCTGTGCGAAAAGCGCACAGCAACAAAATAGCTCCAATTCATAAGTCGTTAACTGCAGAACTTATTGACGCTCGCTCGTTGGTCTGAGGTGGTCAATTGTCACGCTAACTCGTTTTCTATTAGAGTGTGATGCAATTTTCGCACATTTTTGGCGTGTAAGTTGGTGGCAGCTGTTCGAGTTTTTTTTATGAATGAAGCAACTTTAAACGGTGGGGATGTTCAAAGTCATCAAATTTTACTGAATTTATCACTTTTATTGTCTTTTACAATTGAAGTTCATTTTTTTTCTGCTCTTGTCTATCATATCTCTTTGTATGCCACTAAGAAGTTAACATATTAATTTTTCCATTTTTTATTTATTTATTTTTAATGATGAGCATTTCCACATGAAACATTTTCTAACAGTTTTAGTATGGACAATTGGACACCCCCACGTTCTAGATCCATGTCCGTACTAACGAGCACTATTTAGCGCAACCAGACGACGAGTCCAATACGGTGATTAGCTAATTTGAAAGAAATGCTGAAAAAAGCCAACAACGTCCAATTTTGTAATTATTTCCAGAGAGTTGATACACGTATATTAATGAACATACCGTTGGCTAGCTGACTGGCAACGAACTACAAGGAATGACTCCTTTTCAGGTGAGGACCATCTGCGCAGCACCGCACCACGCGTGCTTGGTGGACCCTGTTTAGGACCCCGAGCCGAGAGCCCACCTGAATCTTAATCGATCTCTAATGAAAACGTGCTGCTGTTGGTGCGATTGCAATTAAGTCGTCTATGAAATGACTTTATGGCCACAATAAAGAACGTTACATGGGTTGGATGAGAGGTGCGTGAACCGCTTTTCGGATGCTGCTGGTCCAATCCAATCCACCCGCTTCGTTTTGTTGATGATTGGTCGGAGGCCCGACACGGATGGTGAAATAAAGTCAAACATATAGTCCGAATCTATCTAGGTATCTCAGGCTGAGTTTATTAGCACAAAAATGTTTTTTTTTCTATTCTATCATACTTTTCAATTGTTAACAATCATGGTCCTGGTATGTTACGGTTGATTCTAAATGTTACCTATTTCATTTGTCTAACTATTCGAAAAAAAACTTTCTAGAAGTGAAAAGTGATATCGGAATATCAATCCGTGTTAATTGCAATTTAAATTCTCATTAATTAAACGTATTCATGTAGTACGTACAGAAGGATAGAAACATGGTAAAATTTTTAAGGCAATTTATTTTAAAACATAGAAAAGTTGTAAAACGGTAACTAAATTACATCATGCGTCAAATTCTCGTATGTCTCCACAGTCGGGAACACAACTGACATTTGAAACACAGAGCAGTTAAGGAGCAAACGATTCTGTTCCATCTCAGTTTTTTTCCGTCCGATCATCTTGTTAGAGGTACCTTCGCGTTCGCGAAGCGAGTCACAGATGCAGAAGTCGCGGTAAATTGACCGCGGTCAGTTTATGGCATGATGATGTCTGGGTCTGGCTTCTGGCTGCCGACTGACTGGGTGTATGAACTTCACTCAGCATGTCAAGGGTAATTTGATACAGCGCGGCAGTCTTAAGTAGCCTAGCAGACGACGGCATCCAACTACATCTCTTTCGCTGCATTATTGCGGGCAATTATGGAGATGGTTGATAATTCTGCCTTGGCTGCGTGTATAATTGAAGGCTGGGAAAATTGAGCGAATG
Organism: Aedes albopictus; assembly: GCF_035046485.1. NCBI lineage: Eukaryota > Metazoa > Arthropoda > Insecta > Diptera > Culicidae > Aedes > Aedes albopictus. Next base: position 140,734,975 of record NC_085137.1, on the reverse strand, counting down.
GAAATAAAGTGCAAGTGCGACGGTTATTGGCATTGCACTTGGGTTCGTAAGGAGTAATAAGATCCGATGGTAAATGTAGTGGGTGAAATTAAAAATGATTTCTAGTATAGGAGTCTTAACTTTGATCAACTTTGTTACCAGCAGTAGTGGGCTGGGGTGCGATCTAAACATATCTTTATATTTGGCATCTACTTCTTTCTTATGCGACATGACAAATGGGTCAGAGTCCCCTTATTGACTTAGTGTTCTTCTTTTAAATTCTTCGTTAACTGACACTGACAGTTTAATTTTACAATCGATCAGGATAGTCACGGCAACTAGCTTTTTCATCAATTGAGCTCGCGAGCAGAGCAAACAGGACCAGAAAATTATTCTTATTTGTTTGTTTTTGTGTATCGTGTAGTAGACAAGTAAGTAAGGTTAAATCTATATCGAAAATGTTCTGGACCGTACCGAGAATCGAAACTTAAATCTATCAGCACGACCATATTGAATAACTACGCTTTTTACAGTTAAGCTGAATAGGCTCATATTATTTGATGGTTTGCAAAATAGAACGAGCTCACATCCTTCAAATGGTTATTCTTCATCTTCACCGGTAGATCTAGCACAGGTAAACAGACGTATCATTATATGCACTGTTTGATTAAATGTTTAAGTGATTCAGTGCACAGAGTCACACGGCACGGCAAAGGCTGGGTATGCTACGCAGTTCAGATCCCATTGTGATCCACTAGCCTCTGGCCAGCAATTCCTATCCCTACCTCCTCGCGGTACCGGCCGGAAACTATGAGCAACCTTAGGGAAGATCGGGTAACCAACCCCGGTGGGAACATTGGTCGTAGGCTGACATGGAAAAGAGGGTTTGCTTCGGTAAACCTGAGCGTCTGTTCTCCAGGAGGAGCGGCTCACAACAGCGTCTGATCCCCCTGATAGGTGCGGCTGATCTACGTCCGAGTGCCAGGGAAGGACTCTTAGCTCAACTGTGCACTATGGTCCTCCGGAAAGTAGGGGGTTGGTGTCAGGCACTACGAGCCAGCCGTAAAAAACCACTGTAACGGAAAATCAGCAACAGAATAATACGAACCGAGACCAACGGCAACGACCCCAACGAACAAAAAGGACTTGCGATTGGAAACTCGATACGTGGAACTGCCGATCTCTCAACTTCATTGGGAGCACCCGCATACTCGCCGATCTACAGTATGCGGCAGGAAAAAATGCGATAGTGTTTTTCAACTTCAAACGACATTTTCGTCTACGTTAACCAATCTATATTTTAACGTTCTACCCAGGTACCGTCAAGGCACCATTCACCGTGGATCTAAGAGGATTCGGGGCAAATGAGGGCTGTCATTTGACGCCAGTCTTATAAACATTGTTAGTGCCACTTTTAATTGCCTTCATTATAGGTTAAAATTAAAGCAATATCCACAGAAGTAGAAAATTTTTCACAATGTTTGGTGATATTATACAATTAGTAAAAGGTAGTAGGGTCGCCTAATTCCGTGGTAGGTCACCATTCACCGTGGTAGTAGGGACCCATTCACCGTGTATGAGAAATTTTATTCTACTTTGTTTAAAAATGATCAAAACAACCCAGCCAAGGAAAATTTCTTCGTTTAAATTCATTTCAAGTAATAACTTGCAAGATTTTATTAGAAAAACGAATGTTCAAATTGTCGATTCTTTCTAGATAAATGGACAATATGGGGCACGGTGAATGGAGACCATTGATTTTTAGGGTACCCATTTACCGTGCATTTTTGTTTCAATTAAAAAGTACGTGTAATCGTACTTTCTTGTTAAACTTACTTCGGTAATGCAAAATACATACCTGATATGTGAATTTTATTGCTTCTTGGTGAATTAAAAACGTTACTACATTTAGTTTATCGATTAAATCACTTTAGCGCAGTTTTCGTTTTTTCACTATGAATGCAGTGAACGAGCAGAAACCCGCTTCACGTAAACACACTTTAGTGTCAAAATGATACTTTTAAATGTTTCTAATGAGCGTTTTTACATGGTAACAATACATTAGTGTTGCATTGGTGAAATTGAAGGGAAATTGTCATATCATTCAATCATAATATGGAAATAATGAAAAAATATTCGAAGGCACACGGTGAATGGAGCCCTCACGGTGAATGGCGCCTTGACGGTAATCAATAAGCAGTTAAAATGACATTATGTCGGCACTATATGCGCCTTTACAGCAGGTCATTAAATGCTAATCAGCCGTATATGCGCCATAAGTAATAATTAAATGCAGGTTTTGGCCCGATAAACGGCAGATTAAATGCTTATCCCTCCTATCCCCCAGATTGTCAAAAATAAAAACAAATATTTTTCCCTGCCCATTTTACGGCTTTCCCGTTCTCTTCTTTTTTCTCACTCCTGTGGAACTTTTGAGTCTCGGGGCACGTTCTGAACTGTTGTTGTTGTTCTTTTTTGCTGATTTCGGCCAAATTAGAATTCGATCCCTCGATCCTCGGGTTGACGATGGTGCTGCACAGCGCTACAGGGTAAGCTATAGATGATTAGATAATGTGCGCTGGATTTTTGATCAATTTGAGGCTTACACCTGCAGTTGCATCGTTATGCTATGGGCTCGGCAGCTGCAGATAATGAAATCCATCATAGGAAATCAACAATGCAATTTATTTGCCAAAGTATGTTATTCTTTTTGATTTCCTTCGCTGTTACCTATGAATGGCAGTACATGCGAGTGTTAGGGCTTCTATAGCCGTGGCAGGTACATTAGAAAGTGGAAATGTGTTGTGATTTTAGCATCACGAATCTCTTATAGGCAATAAAGTAGCAGTTGTGATGCCTGGTAACCCAAACTTACCGCGCATTTGAAATGCTATGCCACTGCTGTCAGATTTGAGGTAGCATTTAATTTGTTATTATAGGGCAGTTTAGCCATCGAACTGCTATGATACGGCAGTAAGCAGGCCGAATGCAGATATGAAACTGAAATGCGGCATATTCAAATGCTTATTGGTTATCTGGGTATGAATCTATATTTTAACGTTCTATGATTACAGGCTAACTTTCTGAAAAATAATTTAAAGTTTTGTTTTACTTGTAGTCAACAACATCTACAAGACAGCGTCTGAAGCTAAAGACAATTAGTATTTTCAAACCATAAAAAAGTAAACGGGTCGCTAAATTTCACATCTGATAAAATAAATAATTGGTTTTATCTATGAAATCATCATATGTTTATGCTGGTTTCAACTAGTATATGAAACTACATGCCTCTAGATTAGTATGGATTGGATTTTCGTCGGACTAGAGTTACAATTTTAAGTATATTGACCATTTTGACAAATGGGCGCACAGTTTTTGGATGCTCACTCTTCCGGCTTGCAATCAAATATATTTATTTTTATTTTCTATTGCAAGAATATAGACACTGACTGATACACTGTTATGGCAAAATAGTCACATATACCCCTAATTTAGCCTGTGACAACTCTTTGAAGTTTTCGCATTTTTCCTGCCGCACCCTGTAGTAAAAAAGAAAAGGAGAGATGAACACACTCTAAAAATTTTTCCTTAAAGTTACACGGAAAACCAAATTTTCTATATAAAAATGAATTATTTCAACAAAAATTTGGCCGGAACAAATCTTATTTTCTTCTTAGGTTACTGTGCTCGTTGACTTGTTTAAGGGGGATTGAAAATAATAAATGCATTTGATTCAAAAATGCTCAAACTATCCCTGGAGAAACCATTAGTGGAATACTTCAATACTTACCCTTGTAGAAACCTTAGAAAAGTCGCTAATCCAGGAATTAGGATGAATCTCTAAAAGATTTTTTGCTGGCCAATTGATTCAGATAAATAATACATTCCCGCACTAGCATTTCGCGCATTTAGGGATGCCTGACAGTCCAAAAGAATACAGTGTTTACCAACTCGAAGTTACCCCTCAAAAATCGGAAGGCAAGGCATACAAATCTTTTAACGCACGGCGTACGCTCTTCGTCCTATTCTGTTCAAGTTAGATCAAACCTGAAAGCTAAATTTCATCACTGTCTTGAATATTGGGGCCAGACCTATATGATATCAGATTTGATATTCCGTAGATCTTCTGAGGGGTCTGTGATATCCGAAAACCATTGCAACCAAAACACAAAGTTGTTGTCATTCTTTCACAACCAACTCGAAACTCTTGTTAGAACCAATCGTTTCAACAGCAAATTGAAATTATTAGATATGCGATCAGAAAGGCTCCGGTGCGTATACCTGCCAGAGTTTGAATTAATTCGAAGCATGTTCGCACCGCGATCACCACCGGCCCAGTTGCTTATCTTCAATCAAAGCCCCCTTAGCTGGGAATTTGCGAAACTCTGGCCTGCGCTGGGGCGCTTATCTCGCCGTCGCGTCGATCGGACGTCATAATTTCTTGGTCGAGGGCTGCCTAAACACGCAAAATGAAATTAAGCAGCCGCGCCAGCAGCGTGGAGGAAAAGACTTTGATGCGTGCAAATATGGTGCGGCTTAACGCAACACACGCCGAGAGTTTGCAAAAGTTGAAATCCAGCCAGCTAGCCCCGGCCGCGGCCGCAGATTTGAGGTTAGACCGAGAGGTATGTATATGATGTGTGGCAGTGGCATAGCTCGCCTTGTGGTGATCGCAATTTGATCGGCTTTTGATTAGCCAAAGTTGTCTGACAGCAATATGGCAGCTGAGCTACCGAGCTGCTGCCGCCGTTGAGCTGAGCTGACGATTGCAAAAACAGAGCTGGGGCGACTTCGCACATGCATGCAGTCATTGACTGATGGATGCCTGTTTGGGGTTGGCAGAATGGTTCACATGTGTTTCAGGTTAGGTGCTAGAGAGCGAAGATTGTGCAAAAACTCCAAACGCCACACAAATGAGAGCTGAAGCTCAGCCAGAAGTGCGAGCTTGGAGGGGCCGAGACTGGCATTAGTGCAGACTACATTCGCTAAATAATCAAAACAACAAACCCCGCATGGGTCTTGATCTCCACGATTAGAAGTGGCCTACCAACTAGGTATGATCTAGATTAGGGGTTTCCAACCTCATCTATCACATGAACAAGGCTATTCAGTTCGGCACTCCTAAAACGTCGATTTTATTACTAATTAAATTTGTGGTAAGAACTTTACAAATCCACAAGAAGTAATGTATTCCCTCCTTATCATCACTTCCTTCATGACGTAAGGTTTCCAACTGGGACAAAGCCTGTCCAAGAAATATTACTTCTAACCAAGACTTGTATGTAGCGGTTGAGAACCACTGCTGATTCAACTCAAGCAGCTGTCGAATTCCCCAGATACTCGTCGTGATGCGTTTCGTGCTACGGTTTTCTAATCAGAAGGGCTTGTGCGCACCATCTATTAAGTGCACAAAGTGTGCAACATTGTTGCCTGCCTGCGTGTGGAAATTGACATAGAACGCTTTTTTTCCTCTCTATATTTGGCCCTTTGCGGTGGGATGCCAAAGAAGGCCGGTTCGGAACATTCATCAAATGCACACGAATAGATATTGCATTATGGATTCATAAGTTATGCTTGAAAAAGTTCTGGGCTTAGCAAAGCGATCGACTTATGCGATCCAGTTTCAGCAAACCCGATGATGGCATCCATCGTCAGTACGCATGAAGACCGCGGGGGCGATGAAGAGCAACTGCTGACTTCAAACATTAAATTCTGAAATTTGCTGCGATTGATGTACAAGTCAGGACTCCTATAACGCGATGCAGACGTAGAAATAGATATAGTCAGATAGATAGATATTTACAGACATAGACATAGAGAAGAATGACATAGAGCGAAGTGCAAGAAGAGCAGTCTTAACACAAACCTTGACGTGTACACTTTTCAATGTTCTTCATCAATGCTTTTGACGGCCATCTTAAATACGATGAAAACTCTCTCCACGCTCACGCTATCAAATCTCAATAGAAGCTGAAATCATATTTTCGTCACTCGGACGCAGAAATGGTGACACTCTCTTAATAATGTCCGTCATCAAGTTAGGAACGAATGATAGTCAATTTATTTAGTTTACTGTATGACGCTGCAAACACAAATATACCCAAGCAGCACCTGCAACTCAGGGATGGAAAAAATACTGGAAAATGGGTATGTTACAGTCGCGTAACATCTAACTCTGGTTTGTTTGTTCAAATTATATTCCAAATTTGTTGCGAAAAACTTGCGCGTCTAACCATTTTGACAGTTGACAAGAAAGGTGCAATAAAGTAACAGTAATTACAGTGGCTTTTATGGTGTGTTGAGTAGCAATTCTCTCATAGAGCGTTTGGTGTAGTGTGTAAGATGAGTAGTTAATACTCCCGATGTCCATGATTCGAGTCTGGACAAAATCTGTTTTCCATTTTTTTAAACATTCACTCTCATTCAAGTTGCATAACGATTCAGAATCTGCGCTTTTTGGAGTTCAAAGAAGAAGCAATTGCGTTCTATCGTCTATAATACGGACAGTGAATAAATTGCACTAAGATTGATGTTACTGGCTTTTAAACAAGTCGTGTTGCTTGGGTAGCACGTTATATCAATGTGGAACATAAGAAGTAAAACAAAAATTCATGCAGTCAGAGCTTCATGTTTCATCGTGTCTATTAACAAGAGGAGACGACATTTTTTGCTGGGTTCCGTTACTGCCTGGAACGAGAGTTATTTTGAGTTTCTTTGGCATGGCTCGTCCTTGCTTTGATAGTCGGCAATTGTTATTTAAAGAGTGAGTATCGCTAAGCATTGACCATCCTGGAAATGCATAACTCTGTGTACAGTTCTAGGAATCCTCTAGGAGTTTTTTTTTTCTGAGATCAATTAAAATTCCCATCTGAAATTGCTCTATAATTTCCTTCTATCATTCTTCTAGGAGTTCCTTCCGGGAATCCTCCAGGAGTTCCGTCAAATATTCTCCTTTTGAGGATTCCTTATTCTGAGAGGAGCCCTTTCTGGGATTCCTTCAAAAGTTCCTTCTAAGACTCTTCTAATAGCTCCTCCACGATGTGTATAATTAGCTTTAAGTTAAAATACACATCAATAAAAAAAAACTGCAAAATGTTCTTTCACTCCTTATGGCACAACTTCAGGCACTTCGAATTGAATTCTTCCATGATTTCCTACAAGACTTCCTTGAGGAATTCATCCAACAATTTCTTAATATAGTTTTACAAGAAGTTTCTCCAAGAAAATCCTAATGTATTTCCTCCAATAATTCCTCTTGAGATTACATTTTACTCGAATTCCTTCCAAAGCAACTGATGGAATCTCATATGTAACTCCTAAAGAAATCCCCGAAGGAAAATTCTAGAGGATTCTCAGAAGCAACTCCTAGAGCAATCCTGAAAGAAATCACGAAAACCGTTTTTAGAGCAATCCCATAATCTTCTCTAGGAACTACCCGAGGCATCCCACAAGGAACTGCAAGAGAAATCCAAAGAAGAACTTTTGAGGGAATCTCAAACGGAATTTAGGTAGGAATTCTAGAAAGAATTCTTGAAGGAATCCCGGAACGAATTCCATAAAGAATCTTGGAAACGAATTCTGGGTGAGATTTTGAAAAGAGATCCTTTCATAAGAATCTCAAAATGAATTCTAGGAGGAAGCTCGAGAGCAGTTCATGAAGATATCCCACAAAGAGTTCTAAAGGAAGCTTCTGAAGGATTTCTAAATCCCTGGAATAAATCATGAAGGTACCCTGGAAGTTATCCCTGGAGAAATCCCAGAAATAATTCTTAGAGAAAGTCATGAACTTGCAGAAGTGTGCTTGTCCACATTTTGAAATCAACTTGATTCAGTAGAGTTTTACCTACCACGTAGTGCGAATGAAAACCTCACCAGGATGCCACAATGATTTCCACAATTCTGCTGGATTTTTGGCCAGACCCAATACGGAATTCTCCTACACTCCGACCTTATTTTACGTCCACTTTTTTTACGCCGAATTAGTTTACGTCCACTTTTTTACGTCCAAAATTTAGATTAACGTCCATTTCAATCATTGCTCAAATTATCAAATAGTTTTTCTAAATAGACACAAATAATGTTCTGTAAAGTTTGAAAGGACAACAAGAGCTAACCAGTGATAGCTTTGGTTGTTATTATTTACACTTTTAGATGGCAACACTGTTCTAATCGAGTCATATATTGCTAAATATATACATATGAATGTGCACAATATATCAGACTTTTCAGCATAACTTATATGGGTGTCAATTCATATTTTCGACAATATTGTAGTACACCTCGTTTGCAGTACATTGTTCCACACTCCGACATAACAATTCTGTTATTGCTGGCAACACTGACCATGCAGATTTATATAAAGCTCAATATCTCAAATCCCGTGTGAGATAGGCAATTCGAATGTTCGACAATGTTGTAGTGCACCCCATTTACAGTGGATTGTTTCACACTGTGATATAAAAAATCTGTTATTGCTGGCAACACTGACCATGCAGATTTAAATAATGATCAATATCTCAAATCCGGTGTGAGATAGGCAGTTCGAATGTTCGGCAATGTTGTAGTGCACCTCATTTACAGAGCATTATTTCGCACTGTGATACAAAAATTCTGTTATTGCTGGCAACGCTGACCATGCAGATTTATATAAAGCTCAATATCTCAAATCCGGTGTGAGATAGGCAATTCGAATGTTCGACAATGTTGTAGTGCACCTCATTTACAGTGGATTATTTCACACTGTGATACAAAAATTTTGTTATTGCTGGCAACACTGACCATGCAGATTTAAATAATGCTCAATATCTCATATCCGATGTGAGATAGGCAATTCGAATGTTCGACAATGTTGTAGTGCACCTCATTAACAGAGCATTATTTCGCACTGTGATACAAAAATTTTGTTATTGCTGGCAACGCTGACCATGCAGATTTATATAAAGCTCAATATCTCAAATCCGGTGTGAGATAGGCAATTCGAATGTTCGACAATGTTGTAGTGCACCTCATTTACAGTGGATTATTTCGCACGGTGATACAAAAATTCTGTTATTGCTGGCAACACTGACCATGCAGATTTATATAAAGCTCAATATCTCAAATCTGGTGTGAGATAGGCAATTCGAATGTTCGACAATTTTGTAGTGCACTTCATTTACAGTGCATTGTTTCACATTGTGATATAAAAAATCTGTTATTGCTGGCAACACTGACCATGCAGATTTAGAAAAAGCTCACTATATGAAATCCGGTGTGAGATAGGCAATTCATATGTTCGACAATGTTGCAGTGCCCCTCATTTACAGTGCATTATTTCCGACTGTGATACAACAATTCTGTTATTTCTGGCAACACTGACCATGCAGATTTAAATAAAGTTAAAAATATCAATTCAGGTGTGAGATAGGCAATTCGAATGTTCGACAATGTTGTAATGCACCTCATTTGCAGTGCATTGTTACACAAAAATATATTACGAGGGCCTCCTTTTCAGATCCTTCGGTAATTGAAAAAAAACTCACATGATTACAAATCGCATCCGAGAGCTACAAGTTACGCCACGCAAGGAAGTCTTGAATATCGTCCATTTTTCCTGTTCATGAGCATGTTTCTCATCGGTCAATTACCAAATTCCAGATCGGATCGCTTTGTAAAATTTCGTATGCGTGTTGGTAACTACACCATTAAGAAATATAAACATGAAAAATCTCAAAAAATCGATTTTCACCGGGATACTCACACGGTGATTGAAATAGCTTTTTTCGACTTCTGCGCGTGAACAAATCACGAGTACCAAAACCAAAAAACAAAAGCTCGTTTTTACTCCCAGCCTACTATGGCATGAGATACTGCTTACGTGCATGCAAATGGGGTCTCCAGTTACCCTAGTGGTTGAGGCTATGGATCGCCAAACCGGGGAAGGTGGGTTTGATTCCCGTTCCGGTCGGGAAAATTTTCTCGACTCCCTGGGGATAGTGCTGTGCTTGCCTCACAATATACAAATTCATGCAATGGCAGGCAAAGAAAGTCCTTCAATTAATAACTGTGGAAGTGCTCAAAGTACACTAAGTTGAAGAGAGGCAGGCCAAATTCCAGTGGGAACGTAGAGCCATAAAAAGAAGAAGAAGCATGTAAAGAAAACCAACTAATTGTATTCACAAGTGGAACTGGAACGTTATTTGTACGATGGCGCGAACATTATCACTAGCGTGGTTCAAAAAATCGTTTTTGCTCCACACCGCTTATTCGATTCCTAACCAGATTATATGCCTCATCCCAAAATTTGAGCTCATTTGGTTGAAAATTGAGACTGCACAAGCCCTTCAAAGTTTGTATGGGGATTACTATGGGAAAACGATGTTTTTAATTTAATCCACCGTAACATTTTCCTAAGTGCCCTAGTGAGTTAGTTGACCCTTGGAAATCCTAGGCTACTCTATCAGCTACAACTTTGCAGAAGACCGCATTCAAATCGGACGCCTCATTAATTAGTTACCGATTTTTATCCAGAATCGAAATCTTTACTCATGATGGTTAAACTAATCGGTGGGCATCACTGCATTTTGCAGTGGAACATAGTAGTCATGATTTCAGTGTGCTATCTTTGGCGCCATATGCAGCAATGTTGCCTGCTGGGAAGCTGGAGGATCACTGTTAAAGTTTGCCCAGTTGGATACAAATCGATAACTAATTAATGAGGCGTCCGATTTGAATGCCGTCTTCGGCAAAGTTGTAGCTGATAGAGTAGCCTAGGATTACCAAGGGTCGACTAACCCACAAGGGCACTTAGGAAAATGCTACGGTCGATTGAATGAAAAACATCATTTTCCCATAGTAATTCCCATACAAACTTTGATGGGTTTGTGCAGTCTCAATTTTCAACCAAATGAGCTCAAATTTTGGGATGAGGCATATAATCTGGTTAGGAATCGAATAAGCGGTGTGGAGCAGAAACGATTTTTTGAACCACACTAATTATCACGCATACCGATACCATGTGAAATCATGTTGGTGCTGCCAACACTGGCCATCTGATTCTGCACATCCACCCAAAAACTGTTCGCTCGTAATTCCTTAAAATAAGGCTGTCTTCACAATGTGCATGAAAATTAGGGTGAACCAAATTTTCAAGAAATTGGTAACCAAAATATTTAGTTGCAAAAATACCTGTATACATCCTTTAACCCTTATGTGTCCGACAGGGTACCCGGGTACCCAGCGCCCATTTAAAAATCAAAAATCAGTCAGTTACTGTTTTGGCTGCCAAAAATTGCTCGGTCGATGAAGAGAGAATGGGTTAACTAAAATAAGGGCAGTTGTACGATTAAGTTGTTTATTTTTTTATTTTCTGTCAACACTGGATTTAAAACGAAAGAGAACAATGAAAGAAATTTTCCATTCATATTTTTTGCTTCACTACTTAATACACCTTGAAACGTATACAGAAGGCATCACGGTCAACCGATAAACAAATAGTTCTTATCCTTCTGAACATGGTATTCGAAGACGGCACTTTTCTATCTACTCTCGACCTCAAAATTTGGAAGTCTGGAACTTTATTTGATGATCACCTTTTTAATTTTTTTTTGTATATTTTAACTACTGCTAATTCTACACTTTGATAATTACCACCACCTAGCGGCGAAATCACCAACTAATTGGTAAATCAACAGAATGCTCTTATCCTTTTGAACAACTTTGCCGAAAATGGCACTTTTGTATCTGCTTTGGATCGCGAGATAGAAAAGTCTCAAATTCTACTTGATAACTAGCGCCACCTAGCGGTGAAATCTCCAACTAATTGATAAATCAAGAGAATGCTTTTATACTTCTGAACAACTTTGCCGAAGACGGCACATTTCTATCTGCTTTGGATCACGAGTTAGAGACGTCTAAAACATTACTTGTTAACTAGCGCCACCTAGCGGCGGAATTTCCATCTAATTGGTAAATCAACAGAATGCTCTTATACTTCCGAAAAACTTTTCTATCTGCTTTGGATCACGAGTTGAAGAAGTCTAAAACTTAACTTGTTAACCAGCGCGACCTAGCGGCGAAATTTCCAACTAATTGATAAATCAACAGAATGCTTTTATACTTCTGAACAACTTTACCGAAGACGGCACATTTCTATCTGCTTTGGATCACGAGTTAGAGACGTCTAAAACTTCACTTGATAACTAGCGCCACCTAGCGGCGAAATCTCCAACTAATTGGTAAATCAACATAATGCTCTTATTCTTCTGAACAACTTTGCCGAAGACGGCACTTTTCTATCTGCTTTGGATCGCGAGATAGAAAAGTCTAAAACTTCACTTGATAACTAGCGCCACCTAGCGGCGAAATCTCCAACTAATTGGTAAATCAACATAATGCTCTTATTCTTCTGAACAACTTTGCCGAAGACGGCACTTTTCTATCTGCTTTGGATCGCGAGATAGAAAAGTCTAAAACTTCACTTGATAACTAGCGCCACCTAGCGGCGAAATCTCCAACTAATTGGTAAATCAGCAGAATGCTTTTATACTTCTGAACAACTTTGCCGAAGACGGCACATTTCTATCTGCTTTGGATCACGAGTTAGAGACGTCTAAAACTTCTCTTGATAACTAGCGCCACCTAGCCGCGAAATCTCCAACTAATTGGTAAATCAACAGAATGCTCTTATTCTTCTGAACAACTTTGCCGAAGACGGCACTTTTCTATCTGCTTTGGATCACGAGTTAGGGAAGTCTAAAACTTTACTTGGTAACTACGTTTACCGGTGCCTTGAAGCAACACCCCCAGATAATGGACTATTTTATGTAGATCGATCAGTGTTGCCATCTGAGGTCAAAATTTCGAACAGTGAATGGCCACACATGATAGCCCTTGGTCAGTACTCAAACTTTGCTGAACACATGGAGAAGGTAAACTTGCATCTAACATTGGTATTTTGACGAAATTAGGTAAGTACTATGATTTTTTTTACGTCCAATTTGATTTACGCCCCCCCGATAGTGGACGTAAAATAAGGACGGAGTGTATCATGATAGCAGTTCTTACTTGATACTTGATGAGTTATAGCTCGTAGCGGTGAGTCTACACTGAATGAAGTAATCGTCTTCGCTGGTCACAGTCCGTAGGCAATCGCTTCCAGTCGCCCTGTACGCTTAGAGTCCTCAGGTCCTCATTAACTGCAAAAAGCTAACGCCGTGTACACGGCCTACCAACGGCCCCTTCCTGGTTCTGTTCTGAATATAGTTTTAGCTTTTCGTACCTCCGACGTACGAACTACGTTCCCAGCCAACTGCAGCCTGCCTTGTTTTTTTCGCTTCACTATATCCATCTCTTAATATACTTGATACAATTCGCAGTTCAAGCAACGCCGTCAGGTGCCGTCCTTCAGTTTACCGTCCAGTATTGTTCGTAGTACTTTACTTCGAAGTTTCCAAAGGCTCTCCGTCAAATTTTCCCAACGTCCACCATTCGCGGCCGTATAAAGCAACCGAAAGAATCAGAGTCATGTACAACGCGAGTTTTGTCTTCGTTGGCAGCCTACGGGACTACAGCTGGTTTCGCAGACCGAAATAGGCCCGATTCGTAGCTGCAATCCAGCTTCTCCTCTCGCGAGTAATATATTTATCGCACGTCACTAGAGAACTCAGATTAACAAATTCGTCTACACTTTTCACCATCGAGCAATAAAGATGAAAAAGATTCAATAATTCCATATGATTCACTTTTCTGGTTCACTTCATATTCAAGTGACTCAGGTACGATTTGACGAACTTTGAACAACTGACGTGTCCGTACTTATTACGTAGCCCAAGTAACACCGAAAACATCTTTTGAAATATTATTCTAAAAAGATGTACTACAAGAGTATTAGTAATGAAAATGAAAACATCTTTAGTTGAAAATATGTTCACATAGCGGTATCAACCTGCTATGAAAATCATATCAGTTTTTTTCAAGTTATCATTACGTTCGAAATACGTTGATTCCACAAGTTCACAGGCTTACTGTATCCCTTTCAGTCAAGATGTTATGTGGAGTATAATCTACTAAACAATCTAAACAATAATAAATACAAACAAGTTTGAACATGTTGAATTCAAGTCAAAAATATGTAAATAGAACAAGTACTTCTTGTTTACAAGATAAATGGACGATTGTTTGTTTATGATGTTTACGACTTTTTCCCGGTATTTTCGATGTCCTGTGTTCATATTTTCTAGGGATATTTCGAACGATTACTTATTCTGGTTAACTAATATTCTCTGTGCTTATAAAAGTTGCTAACTGATAAAAGGGCTTGCTAATTGAGAAATCTGGGTTTGATAGATCCAACATTGCGGAAGATAATAGCCGATAGCGAATGCATCGCGCAGCGTTGAGTCCTAAAAACTATTCCCATGTCAGCCGAGCACACAAATTGAAATCAACTAGTCTACTTACCTGAGTAAAGACTGCTTTTCACTCACAATCCTAAACAATTTTGTATAAAATGCCTAGCACTAGTGGACAAAACCTCAAACTGACTTGTTTTGATTTTAGGCCAAAACTGTTTGTTTTGATTTTACGATCTACATTTTGTGATCATGTTTGTTGTATTGATGTTGAAAATAAGTGTCCCAAACCAGAACAAAACAACAGTCATCTGCGTCCTACAGCATTTACAGCAAGATGATTATAATACGTCCATATGATGTTATTTCAACGTTAATTTATGGCATTAAACAAACATGTTACTGCGGTGTTTGTGGAACGTAGTTTGAACGCTTTGGAGACAATCATTCTTCACCAGGCGAATGATGATCAACATTGGATGCATTTACAGTGCCTGTTAAAATAATCTATACATCCTCATATTAGATGGCAAAGATACAGAAAATTAGAAAAACGTTACAATCTAAATGATAAAATACACACATTTCCAACATGTTTGAATCTACACGCTTATAAACTGCAGCATAGGTTTTCCAAATTTTTAAAAAAATGTTATTTCTTCATTTTTTGACGACACTGTATTACATAGCCACCATATTGCATGCTTGCAAACCTAATAGAAAAAAGATACTACAAAGTGAGAAATGAACAAAATATTTTTCTTAATCGTCGTCGAACTGAAAGCGCATGAGTTAATGAAGAATAAAAATGTATATTTCATCATAAATCATGAATCGCACTGGATTTACTCACGTCTGAGTAATAAAACGCATATTAATCATGCAATCATTTTTTCATTTTTTAATATTAGCAATAATTGCTAATAAAATAAATGCAAATTATTTGCAAGGTTTTGTATGCAGGACCCAAGTGACAATTTCATTGCTGATCGGTTTTGTTTGATTTTTATTAGGGATTTATTACAGTAATAATTAAAACTCACAGTTTTATGACTGCTTTTATGAAAACCATTGATAAAATGTTTTATAGTATATTTGAAGATATCGATGAAGACAGATTTTAAGAGTAAACAAAACTCTCCGATATGTAAACCTTCTGGCAATCATTATTATCACAATAAAACTGTTCAAACTCTCAACAGATGGCAATCCGTTCGATAAGTAACGACACCTGTTGGTGGATAAGCAGAAACTACGACACTGATAGGTTTATTGCGGTCATCATGAAAGTAAACTTGCTTTCGTTTTATTTTCGCTAATTCTGGTCGTCGCCATATTGAAGAATTAGCTGACATGAAACGAAAATAGTTAATTTTGCTCAAATAAGCAATAAATTGATGGTTTGCCGCCATTTCTATAACATACTTACGTAAATAAACTCTCTCAGCTGAGTTTTCTTGTGATTGGAGATAGTTTTAGCAAATAAAAAAAAGATTTCTTTCTTTCCAAGACCATAATTTTCATTATTTTCGAAGCGCATTAATTTCATGTTTCTGCAACCCCAATATTTACGATAACATTGAATGCGCATAAGCCTAGGACCACAATAACTACTAAAATATTATTTTGAATCTTACGAATGATGTGTCCTCCTGAACCTTACGTGCCATCGAAGGAACTTTTCTGCATCTTGAGCTGTCATAGTTTTTGTTGAAAAAAAAACAACAACAATCATCATAACCTCTTTTCGAAAATGGAAATTTGTTCATCTAGGTTTCAAAACAGTTTTATTGCTACTTTTATTATGGTTTGGAAAATCTCTCCAAGAGTGGTCCACTTAGCCGGAAGATGCTCTTAAAGAGGTTATCGAGAGGTTTTGATGCATAAATCAGTTTTATTGCAAGCTTTATAAAATTGGTCATGAAGATCTCTTACAGAGCAGAACAAAACTTAAATTGTTACTTGGGGATGCTTATTTTTATTTTGTTTGAGCTGGAGCTGTCAAATATTATTGAATTATTGGCAATTGGTTCTCGCTTACTTCCTGCTAGCTTAGTTATAACAAGTAGGTATTGGCGACACTCTGTTATTGTTCTATCTATGTAATGATAGATGTTCTATAAGGCGCCATTTTTTGCACTTTTTCGGTGTTATAAGTGTATAGATTTTAGTTTTGCATATTCATAATCTAACAAGGGGATTTGTATCTATGGAACGTGTATGTTATACAACTATATAACAAAGTGTGTTACTTGGGAGTGTACGTACAGTATCTTATCTAGTCATGTTTAATTGTTATGAAATTGACTGAGTTACGGCGGAAAGTGCCCAAAATAGACCCTATATCTGCCTAGATGGCCACAGACCCTATATCGACCCAAAGTCCATCACACGCAGCAAACATTTACCCTTCTAAATTGAGTGACGACGTTACTCTCATCTTCAGTTTGAAATCTACCTTCGTAACCTTGTGATGGACCTGTCGTGCCATATACCTACTTCACTATGGTTGTGCCCAAATCTGTCATCGGGTGATCTTCGTGATGATCTGTGTGCCAAAACAAATCCCTAAACCATACAAGCATAGCATCTTCATCATACCCTCACTCAAATATGTATTCGAAAGCTTTCAACTGTTGGCATCCATCATTTCACACCGTGGCGACACGAGCCAATGCAAGGTCATTAAATCACACAAAACTTTCATAAAATAGATCCGAAACCCCGCGTCACAGTTGGTATTGTGTGTAATGCTTCTTTAACGCCGCGGCGGCGCGGCGCTCATCATTTCAAAGCCCGAAGATGCCGCCGCATCTGATGGCGCGTCCATCATCATCGTTGTAGATTTGTTTGTTTGCCAAATTTGCCTCATCTTCTGGGCCCCCGCCGCCGCCACCACCACCGCCGAAAAAGAGCAATTGTGTGCTTTTAGCGTCCGGACTCCGGACACCAACAGGCGACGAACCTCGCTCGTGCACATGAAGATATGTGAATAATTTCTCATTAAAAGCGCACAACCAAAGCGCCGCGCGCGCGAGAAGTCATGGTGGGAAAATCGATTTGTTTGATTACCTAACGTCGTAGTGTGGCACTTGGGACTTGGCGCACAGTCATCGCCCCGCGATGCGACAATGCGCGATCCAACTGAGTGTGAGAGAGAGCATTCAATCAATCAATCAATCTCAATCAATCATTAATTAATTGTTTCTCAACCACTCACCACAATGAGTCGCGATGCGATGATGAGAGCTGGGTATGCAAAGTGAACGGAGCAGGTGAATTCGCGCTAAATCCTCTTATCGTTTCGCGTAATGGCCTCGGAGCCATACCTAGCTCAGCTATTGGCATTCCTTCGTGCAGTATTGGGGGTATACAATAGAGCGGGGATTAGTGACTTTGGGATGGCTGTTTTAGGACGTGCTTTTGTTGGGACTGCGCTTTCAACGAAAAACGTAAAGATCATCATTGGTCAGTTGATGCTGATTTATGTAACCTCTGAAAAATGTACTCATATGAGACTGAAGATGTTGAAGTTTCGTTTATTTTTCACCACACGAGTCGTGCATTTATCCAATGACACTAACAAACAGATAAAATGCTTGTTTGAAAAAGCACCTTGGCCCTTTTTACATGTTATGCCAGAATTGTATTGTGAATTTCTTCGGTAATTGTTATAGTAATTCTCCTAAAATTTATTCAGCATTCTTTTGGAAATTGCATGGACAATTTCTTTGGAAAATCCCATCGGTGAATCCTTCTAAATTTTCTTCAAAAGTTTTGTAGAAGGCTTTTCTTGCTGTTCATTGGGAAATTTCTCAGGCAATTATGTTTTCCACAAATTCTTCGGATTTTTTGATAAAAAAATTCCTTTGGCGATTGCTTTGTGAATTCTTTCAGTCATTTCTTTGAAATTTTCTCATCAGATAATATCTTTGGAATTCCACAAATTTTCATTTTGAATTTCCGAAGACATTTTCAAATGAATCACAGAAGGAACTTTCAAAGGTATTCATAACATGATTATGATTTCCTGAATCAATTTCAAATGAAATTCTTGAAGGAATTGGCAACGAAAACCACAAAGCAATTTCCCGAAAGAATTGCGAACGGAATTTCTCTATGAATTTTCCGTTCCCAATTTTCACAAAGTAATTCCCAAGAAAGTTGTCAAAAAGTTTAATGTAAATTGCTGGATTGAGAGGAATTCCTATAGGATCACCAAAGAATTCTCCGTAAAAGATTCCCG
The DNA here is from genome assembly GCF_035046485.1 of Aedes albopictus. NCBI lineage: Eukaryota > Metazoa > Arthropoda > Insecta > Diptera > Culicidae > Aedes > Aedes albopictus. The sequence goes on along the minus strand of NC_085137.1, from coordinate 140,716,420 downwards.
AGAAATTGCTCAAGAAATTTCCATAGAATTCACAAAGGAATTTCTTAAAGATCTCTCAAAGAATTCGCCGTAGGAACTTCGGAAATAATTCCAAAAAGAAATGCAAGATAACAACGACAATGTTAGATAAATTCCCAAAGGAATGCTTATCGAAATTGCCGACAGAATATTCAGGGCAATTCCTAAATAAGTTCTTAAAGTTATAATCGATGACGTTTCCACCAAGAGTTTTTTGAGAAAATGTTGAAGGAATGTAGGTTACAATTTGATGCTGTATAAACGTTTCTCCAACTATTTTAAACCAGCCTTCATTTGAATAAAAGCTGGGTACAAGAGGTGCAGTCCTTTATTCAGCTCCTTAACATCTAACTTTGGTGGTTTTATTAAACCTTTAGCTGATTTGAGGTTCACTGGAAGGCTGGTTTAAGGCCTAATATGCACTTAATCAGTAATCAATTAAATTTATAAATTGTGTAAAAATATAATCAGAACACTTTCATGAGCCTACTTTTACATATTAGCAGCGTCTATTTCCAGAAAAGACGTTTAGGAATGTATAAATTCTGTGGGAAAACTGGGAATTGAACTCAGACCTCCTGATTTATAGTCACTCATCTTAGCACCTACACCACACACAATTGTATACTTATCTTCGAAAACAATAGCATTACTTGTTGTGTCTGCATAGTCAAGAACATAAGTTGAACTAAGTCTGTATTGAGGCTGAAGAAGCGATGTGGACTTCACGGTCAGCTGTCAAAAATTATTTGATTAAAGGTTGAACAACAGATGCTTAACTCTGCATGTTGGTGTTTGTTTTAAAGCTGAAAACTCAGATGAATAATATTCTATTAAACTTGATATTTGGCCATCTATGTGTTGCTGATTAAAGAAGTTGAACAAACCATACTTCAGACCAATATTCAGCTGTCATTGTGTTCAGCCATTGACACCATTAACCAGCTATTGTTCAGCTAACGCTCTCACTGTTCAGCATTCTTTATTACTTGGAAGCGGTAGAAATATCTAGAAAAATCTTAAGCAAGTTCCAAAGCAACTCCATAGAAAATGTCGAGTGAATGCTCAGAAACATTACTGAAGAATTCATAAAGCAATTTTCTAAAGAATTTCTACGGAAATTACTAGCGGAATTGATAAAAGAATTGCTAAATGAAATTTTGGATGAATTGCCGAAAAATTCCTCCAATAAATCGCCGGCGAAATTCAGAAAGGTATTTATAAAGACAGAAATCCCAGTCTCATAGGAATTACAGAAAAAAAACATGCTATGGGAAGAGAATGCCGAGGGGTTTCCAAAAACAAATATCGAAAAAACTTCTAAAGAAACTTGTAATGATCCCGTTGGAAGGACTGGCAAATTAAAAACTGAAGGTATTATCGGATGAACTGTTGGAGAAGTTTGAAAGAATGCAAAAAAACGAAAGCATTATAATTAAAATAATTGTTGGGGCACATTCAATAAAAAATCTCGGAAGATTCTCAAAATGATTGGCAAAGGAACTCCAGAAAAGAATAACCGAAGGATTTTCCGAAAAGATTTCTTAAACAATTACCAAGTAAACTCCTAAAAGAACTGTCAAAGCAGTTTCCAAAACAATTTTCGTTGAAATATTCAAATTATGTGCCGAAAGATATTTTGTAGAAATTTCCAAAGACATTGTCGTGAAAATTCCCAAAGAATGCCGAAGAAATGCTCAACACATTTCGAAAGAAATCCTCTTAAATTTCCAAACAAGCGAATTAAACAATAAAATGTTGTTTACTACACGAACATTTGCGAATATTTCATTGTTCTTTGAATCATCAATTTAGTAGTATGGTTCTATTAAGTCCAGAGTAGTTTTCTGTTTTTGCATTCGGTATTTTCGAATTTCTGGAACGAAATTTAGGATTTTGACATGAACGTTCAGCGTTTTGTATAAAATGTTTCTTGAAACAGTAAATTTTAATTGTGCTATTTCTTACTTGCAATCAAACTGGATGGTTTGTGGTTATTTGAAAGTTTGAATCGAAAAACAAAACTAGAAAAATTATTTTAAAAAATTGCAATATCTAATTTCGGGAAGTTGTGAAATTCTCAAAATTACCGCATCTCTAAATTGACCTTGAAAATCATGAATGATTGCAGTTAAATAAACATAGCGGTTGACATGACGATGGTTGATTTCGAGTCAGTTTGAACATAATTTCTGTATTACTGTATTACATGTACGACATTTTATAAAAAAAAACCCTGGGTGCTAGGCTGAAAACTTCTCTTAGAAATTTGGAAAATCGTTCCACCCGTGTGGGTATGAGAAAATTGCCTATGAGATTTGTTTTCAGAAGAAACCAAAACATACATGAAAAATTACCGCTAACCGTTTTTCGAGTTTTAGTTTCTTCTTTTTGTATAAAATCTTACTTCAGGTACTGCAACATTTTAAGATTTTTTTTAAATGTCCGTCTTAGGGAAAATTTTAGAACTTTCTCTAAATTTATGGCACAAATTTCCCAAATGGAGGAAAACGTTCCTCTGGAGCCGGTCTACTGATATAGAAATGCGCTCAGTGATTCCTCCAGAGAGTTCACAAAGATTTAGAATGTTCTGCATGGATTGCTTGAAAAGTTTTTCTACGAGTATCTTCTGATACTCTGTACAGGAATTCCTTCAGAATTTCCTCTATGTATTAATTCAGAAATATCTGCCGTAATTCCTTTACAAAATCCTTCAGAGATTTATGCAGAAACGTTTCCAGTGTTTTTTTTTTCAGAAAATCTTCCAACTCCAAAAACTTTTGAAGGCATTTCTTTAAAAATTCTTAATATATTTATCCACAAATTTATTCACAAATTTATCCAGGGATGTTTTCAACCCTTCAAACCCTTCAGAGAAGGAGAGGGAATTCCAGAACAGCTTCCATAAATTCCTTCAAAAAATTAACCATTGGCATCCATGGATTCCTCCAAAAATTTCTTCTCGAATTTTCTCGTCTTTTAAGGTTACATTCGGAGACTTTCTTCTGGGATTGCTTTAGCAATTTCACCAGGGAATTTCACAAACAACTCTTTCAGAACATCTTGCATAGGTTGGTTCAGAATTCACACTAGAGATATTTTGGAAAATTGTTCAGGAATTGCTCCCAGGATTTTTCGAGAGACGAACCAGCCAAGGGCTGAAAGTCTCTTTAATAAAGACAAATCAATCAATCAATCCCAGGATTTTTTCGAAAAATCTGCAAGGATTGATTTCTGAAATGCTTTCTGGTATTTTTCAGAAAATCATGCATAATATCTTCATCTTCATTCATTCCCCCAGCGATTCCATACAAAATTCTTCTTGATATTTTTTTTCAGAAATTTCTTCATCGGAGATTCGTCTAGAATTTATTTCAACATTTTCACAAAACATTCTTTAATAAAATCTCGAAAATTCACCTACAGTCTGGATATTTTGTTTTCCGTATTTTCAGAAATCATTTCGTGGGTTTGTGGAAATATTTTTGAACTTTTCTGGAGATTCCTCCAACAAATCTCCCATAATTGTTTTCCATGAATTCCTTCGGACATTCTCTTCAGAAATTCCTCTATTTTCACAAAAATTCTTTAAGTTGAGCTTCTGAAGCTCTTCCACGAATAGCTTCAAATACTCCTCCAGAGAATATTACAGAATATTAAAAATGCCTCCAAGGAATCTTTTGAAAACTCTTTAAACATTTCTCGGGTTTTTTTTTTTGGAAATCTTCCAAACATTCCTTCTGTTTGGTTATGCAATTTATCAAAGAATTTCTCCAGAAATTACCATGGGAATTCTTCCAAGGCATAGCAATTTTACAGAAGGCATAGCATCACCAGCCGGCGGTTCGTCCGGCCATTTACATGACCGTTTTTAAATTGTTTTGCTTCTCAATTTTGCTGAAAATTCATTCCTTCAGGGATTGCTTCGTAAAAATTTCTCCAGAAACTTAGACTGGAACTTCCTAACAGATTATTTCAACAACCCTTTAAAATAATCATTCGAATAATTTATTTACGGCTTGTTATAGAAAATCAGTTGGAATCCTTGAAAAAATCCACTAGGGATTGTTCCAAAAATTTCCCAAAGACTTTTATTTTAGAAAATTTTGCATGGATTGCTTAAGAAACTTTTCTACGAGTTTCTTCAGAAACTCTGTACAGGAGTTCCTTTAAAATTATCTATACCTATTGGTTGGAATTCTACAATGATTTCTTAAAAAAAACTTTCAAATACTTCTTCAAAAACGCTCACAGAGAATTTTCAGAAAATCTTCCAAAATTTATCCACGAATTCCTCCAGAAATTCCCCTTATTTTTTTACAAATTTTCTCAAAAAGTCAACGAAAAATTTTCTTCATGAAAAGCGTTGTCGTGTAAAAAATTATCCAGGAACTCCTTAACAAAATGCGATAGGTATTCTAGACATTTCATTGAAGAATTCAGTTGGACACATGGTTGGACAGCATGGCAGAGATTGCAGCATGTTTTTTTTCTCAGAAATTTGTTTTGGGTTTATTTCAAAATTTTTTGAAGGGATTCTCCATAATTTCGCCAGGGAAATCCTTTAGAGATATCTTCCAGGGGGATTTCCAAAGCATCGTCCAAAATGTATTCAGAAATTTGTTCATTTACAGACATGAATTCCTTCAGGTATTCCTTCTCGGATTTTTGCATAAAGTCTCACAAGATAAAATCAAACATTTTCAGGGATTGCTTCAGCGCTTTCTCCAGGGATGCCTTCCTAAATGTCACTAGGATTTGTACCAGAAAGTTCACAAATAATTATTTTGGAACATCTTGCATTGATTGGTTCAGAAATTCCGCCAGAGATTTTAACCAAATTTATTACAGAATTTTTTCCAGAACTTCCGTTAGATATTTTAAAATTCAGAAATTTCTACATGACTTTATTTAGAATATCCTTGAGGGCTTTCTTCAGAAACGCTTCCAGAGCTTTTTCAGAAAATCTTGCAAAATACGTTTCAGGACTCCTTCGAAAAATGCTCTAGATATTTTTTTTAGAAATGTCTAAAGGAATTCTTTCAGAAATTCCATGGATTGTTTTTCCAAAATTTTCGAGAAACAATCTTTTAGAAAATTTTGCATGAATTGTTTAAAGGTTCATCAACAGCCTAGATATTGTTTTTTAGAATTTTAAGAATTTATTTCGAGGGATTTTCAGAAAACCTTTCAAAAAGTCCTTCTTTTATTCCTACAGGAATTTCAGCGATTTCTCCAGGGATGCCTTCTGAAACATTACCAGATAGTTCACAAATAATTATTTTGGAACATCTTGCATTGATTGGTTCACAAATTTCGCCTGAGATTTTAATAAATTTATTCAGAGTTATAGTTATATTTTAGGTTTCAGAAATTTCTCCATGACTTTAATAAGAAAATCCTCGAGGGCTTTCTTTAAAAACGCTTCCTGGGGTTTTTCAGAAAATCTTGCAATATACTTTTTTTATTTCGAAAAATGCTCTAGATTTTTTTTTCTAATATCAAAATATCAAAATGTCTTAAGGATTTTTTTTTAGAAATTACACATTTTTTTCCAAAATGTTCGAAAAACAATCTTTAAGAAAATTTTGCATGAATTGCTTTACAAGTTCATCTTCAGTCTAGATAATTTTTTTCCAAATTTTCAGAATTTATTTCCAGGGATTTTCAGATTTTTTTTCAAAAGGTTCGAAATGTTCGAAGAACAATCTTTTAGAAAATTTTGCATGAATTGCCTTACAAGTTCATCTACAGTCTAGATATTTTTTCCGAATTTTCAGAATTTATTTCGAGCGATTTTCAGAAAATCTTTCAAAAAGTGCTTCTTTCATTTCTGCAGAAATTTCTTTGTAAATTCCTCCAAAACTCTCCCTGGATTGCTTTAGAATTTTTTAAAGGGATTCCTGCAGAAATTCCTCTGAAGTTTTCTCCAGAATTTTCACAAAAATTCTTTTAGAACATCAATGATTGGTTCTGAAGTTCTTCCATGAATTTGTTCAGAATTCCTCCAGGGAATAATACAGAACTTGATCCAGGATTTTATTTTCAAAAATTCCTCATTGCTCATTCTTCAGAAATTTCTCTGGGCGTTTTTAGAAAATCTTCCAAAAACTCCTTCGGGTTCCTTGGGCAATTACTCCAAGCATTCGTCCAGAAATTGCCACTGGAATTATTTCATGAATTATTTTTGGAAATCGTCCTAGGAATTCTTGGAAATGTTCTTCAGAAATATTTCTGCAAATTTCTCCAGAAATTTCGGAAATAATTCTTTAAGAATATCTTGCATGGATTTCTTCGCAATTTTATCGATGAGAATTTATTCCAAAAAGTCTTCTGGAAGCTACTCATTGTTTTCTGCAACTTTTAAAAACTATGATTGGTTTTTTTTAATTCCTTCTTGGATTATTAGAAAAAAAAACTCAGCCATTTTTTCTGATTTTTTTAAATAGGGTTTCAGAAAGTTTTTCAGCGAAGACGTTAGAATATAGACAAACAATGTCAGTGTATTTTCCAAAGCTCTTTAAGATTGATTCTCTTAGAAAATCTTCAAGGATTCCTTTTGAAATTCCTCCAGATATTTTTGGAATTTGTCATTGGATTTTCTCAATAATTAAAAAAAAATCTTACCACGAATATTTTCTATAAATTTCTACGCTAATTCTTTTTAAAACTTCTCAGGAGATTTTTGGGAACTTTTACAGATAATTATCCATTTGTTTCTACAGATATTACTCGAGTAATGCCTGCAGCAACATGTTCTCTAGATTTTTTTCAGATGATCGCGTAGGAACTTCATCATGGTATTTTTCCAGGATTTTTTTCCAAAACTATCTCAAGATTTTTTTTAGAAATTCAAACAGAAGTTTCCAAAGCAGTTTCTTCAAGTATTCCTCCATGAGTTTCTTCACATCATCCTTTTTTTCTTCAGGAATTGAACTCGAATTCCTCCAGAGATCCTTTCAAGAATACCTTTAGAGATTTACAGGTGTTCGACTAGAGATTCCTTCGTTGGTTATATTCAACAGTAAATGATTAAGTGAATCCATTCAGAAATTTATTTTGAAGTTCCTCCGGCCATTTTTTTTAATTTTCCCAGAGATTCTTCGGTATAACGACGTTTACTTTACAAAATCGCCCATGTATTTTTTTTTCTAAAATATGGATCACTATAGAAAACTTTCAAAAATTTCTTCAGCTATGTTGGGCTTATGTTTCTTTATGAGAGAATGTCATTGTTTTTGAAGGAGGTAACAGTTGTCACAATAATTTCCTGTTTGCTCGAGAAATCATTACATAGTTGCAAAGAAGGAGCTTATAAGTTGCACGGAAAATTACCGTCAATCGCATATTCGCCCTCAGTATTTGAAAACAAAAAAAAACAGTCTAAACATTGAATGACAAAATTTAATGATAATGGAATAAAAATGGTTATAAAACGAATTCATAATGTATGAGGATTCCTTCGAGAGATAGTGTTTTGATTCCGTCGGTCTATTATATGGCAGACACGAAGGTACTCTACTGTAAAATTCCGCTGATTCGACAATGATTGTTGTAAAATTACCGGGTAAACTTTTAATTCGACAAACTGGTCACCATACACCACCTTGTGCGTTGAAATTGGGCAACTCTATTTTGTGTTTGTTTTGACTTTCAACTTACTAATCCAACAAATAATGTGATAAAGTAAATAAACAGCTCGTTCTTTCTGGATTTTTTTGTTTCCGATGTTCAAGTTGGTTCGGTGACGGATAGCACCAATTTTGAACTTCCCGTATTCTGAACACTTACTTACTTACATAGTAAGGCCACCATGCTCGAATTAAATACCACAGGCATCCTAAGGAACAAGGAACACACATGGTTGTTGATTACAAAACAGTGACGGAAGCGTCTGTAAGGGTTGCACAGAAGTCACTGTGACGTACTGCGCAAGCTTTACATACGCTGCCGTGACTGTTATGTAACCATGTGTGTTGCTTGGGATATATTGATGAAGACCTGCAACCGTTGAGTGTTCTCCACTGACATACCCACACAAGTAGCACACATGTCATATAAGAGTTACGGCAGTGCAAGTATTAGTTGTATAGAAGTAAGTTTGACCTAATTTTTACATCATGTTAGAATAACGTCAAATTAACATCGACATATACAACCAAAACTTGCGCTGCCGTAACTCTTATATGACATGTGTGTTACTTGGGCAAGTTCTGACCCAAGATATTCTTGACGAAGTCAATTAAATTTACATTACCATAAGTCCAAGGTTTAAAATGTCAAGTTTTGCTAAACAACCGCGTGTTTACCACTTCGGCAAATTCGCCTTCCCTACTACTGACTATTTTTTTTATTATTCGCAAAGAAGTTTCCAAGAGTCAGATCACGAAGAATTGTTGTGTTGGCATCAGATCAAATCGAAGCGAACAAAACATGTCAACCTTATAATTGGGAAGGTATTCAGCATTAACCCTCCTAAGATGTTAGGTTTTTCGCACCACGATGGCGTAGTGCATGTTCAGCGTGCCTATCTGGGTCATATTGACCCCATCATCTTTCTAGGGTTAGATGTGGTAGTATAATACAAATTCTACCGAGTGGTTGATTATTGTACACCCGTATCGGTCAGAATTCAATTAATTCTAACTCAGCCTCCATTAAGGTCATTCAGCAACTTTGTAGCACATTTTCAATTTCTCAACCTATAGCACTGAAATCTCCAATTGACGTATTAGTCCATCGAATGCTACTAAACCAGCATCACACATATACGATGAATTAGTTGTGCCTACAGACCTACCGCAGATTCCTTATGTGACCATTGATTGAGACCACCATTGTGAACGTTGAGCCCTACCGATCCCTCTCCAACACTACTTTTTTTCACACTACTTAAAGCTTTGAAGTTGATCACACACAGCACATGATCCGAATCCCGCTGACTGATAGTGAAGTGAATGAGATTCAATTCTTGCCAACTCAGGCCAACTCAATACGACCCGTCGCGTTGAGCCGTCATGATTGGCAAATCTTGGCAGATCACTAAAAGCCTTCCCCCTAAATTAGCCCACTTTTGTGCAACGACGACGTGGCGGCTTTTCCAACAATAAGCCGAGCAAACAAAAAAAAAACAGCGAACCGAACCGCGATAAAGCCGGGCTGAAAAGTGCATATGCAGTTTGGTCCTCTTTACCAATCGACCCGACCGACCGACCGACTGACTGACTAGCGACGACTGGAAAATAACTAGTTCAGCTCCATCCGTAATGGGTCCCCAGAGCCCCAGCCAGCAGCAGAAATGGGTTACAGAGTGCACAAAAAATCGCAATCTCATAACCACATTTCGAGATCGGTGGGTCTAGTAGTAGTCGCGTCGTCGGTCGCCCCAAGTTGGGCATGTGATCGTCGTTGTTGTCGTCGTCGTCCGCCGTGTTGTCTGTCTGTGACTGGTTGGTTCAATTCCACTTACCTACCTGAGGTTATCTCGTTGCAAACCTCCTATAGGTGAATGAGAAGGTCTCTCTAGAGATAGACTGCCTGCCTGCCTGCCTGATAGCATGACTTTTGACTACTGTTGTACTAAATGCAGTGTCATAGTGCTTGCGGTGGAGAGCCTTTTCCTGGCTCAGATGAGGTCTACTACAAAAAAAGTCAATTGGGGTGAATGGGGAGTTATGTTATGGTGGGAAAATGAAAGGGATCGGAATGATAAATTGGCGCGTCGTCGATAGAACGGTAGTTTTTGGTGCAGATAAACAGACGTAACCTAAGACGTAATCGTTTCAGACTTTCAAGAGTGATCAATTATGCTTAAGAATTGCAAAAGTGAGCATAGAAAGTTTAATACCAGTTCTACTTCATTTCCATCAGGGTTTCTGTCCGAATGTTTTCAGAGTCTTGTTTTATGCTCCGTTTGACGAAACGGTATTGCAATCACCAAGAACTGATCCTTGCGTGCACCACGATTTGACCTGCTGAAGGCTCAGGCCCTATCAGCTAGCTCCAGAATGATTTGCTGACATTGGGGCCTCAACCTGCCCCGGCCCTTACCGGGGACCTCAACGCTACCAGGATGTTCTTCCCGCGGCCACCTTATCGCTGTAAGGGTCGATTTCAGCCACAGGGCACCAGTATGATCTACGCAGCCGACTTCGTGCCCTTGGACATTTTTTTTTTTAATTCTCAATCACTTAACCTAATTTACAGCTCTTTTGTCCACTAGGGCACTACGTGAGCGATTCCAATTGGACGCTGCACTGACACTTTGTACAGCGCCTACATGTATTCTATTCTTATTCAACTGTATCGAACTGGTGCCTTGTGCTGCTTCAACTTTTCTACCCTGTCCACGGTAGAATGATGAGCACGATGGTGCTGATGTGTGGCTGCTGTTCCTATGCCAGTCCAATTGAGGGTCGTCCATTATGAGTTGCGGTTCGCCGATATCCAAATTCCGGGTCCGTTAGAGCTATATGCTCCGAAGAGGGTCAGGTGTCAGCTGCTCTCGGGGGAAAGAGCTACTGACGAAAAATTGCAAGTGCCGGGGCTGGGATCGAACCCATGACCATCCGCTTATGAAGCGAACGTGTAGACCACTGCGCCACGGGCCCCGACTGCCCTTGGACTTGGATCACCTATTGCATCGCGTTTGAATTAGCAATTCCCCGAGTTCACGCTTCACCTCTTCTACAGCTCCAAGACGATGTAGGTGCTAACCGTTGAAACGGCATTCCAGTCAAACTCATCCCTACACATCCTCCTTTCTTGGGGAGAACTGTCCCACGCGCGTTGCCATTTGACCATGGAGGCCAATCTGGCAGTCCTACGTATGTCTCTTATACCACGCATATCAAAGCACTCTTTCTCCCGATAAAGATACCGATAGGAACCATACCAGTGATGACGCAGAGCGCATCGTTTGACACGGTAAGGTACGGACTTGGAACCATCAGGAACATCAGCCTATAAGTACTTTCCAGCTTACCACGGTAGCTTTCGGCACTAAGCGCCATACCCCACGCCGGGCTGCCATACCTTGGTATGGACGTAACGACACTACCCAGAAGCTTGAGCTTACAGGCATACACCGTGCGGGATATCATCCGGGACAGTGCCATTATATGTACCCGAGCAGGAATGGATAACTGCCACATATCTGGAGCATACCAAAGTTAGGTATCATACCAAGACATCCCAAGTAACAATTTTAATTTTATCAAAGTTTTTTAGCGTTTCAAAAATCCTAAACATAAAACCATTGTAGCCGACTTGACAATGCACTCGAGTTCTTGTATGCCTCAATAAGTCCACGTTCTGGCTAGTTGGCCCAGTCTTATTAGGGTCTACAGGACTTCGTATGCAAACCGGCTTAGGATTTCGGGTTGTATCATAGTTTTATCAATCTTCTAAATAAAACCATCTTCTGACTTGTCAAATAATTGTTTTGATTATTTTTCACTCTCAATGTTCGATCGTCAGCATAAATTATGCTTGGTTGTTTATCCAGCCATCAATTGGAAAGACGCAGATATGGAACTCAGATTTGTTTTCCTATTTAATACGTGTCAGGAGACATGCCACGAAAAATTTGTGGTGAATGTGACTGTGATAATGCCAAAAACTAAGTGCGCCACACAAACTATGCATAATTTGGTACTTAAATGCATTTAATTTACTCGGTGGAATTAGGTGCAAAAAAGGTTTTTTCAACACAGCGGAGTTTAAAAGACAATATGTTATTTTTCTGGCAAAATAAAATGACGGAAACGTGTTGTATGTTAAATTTGATCTTAAGCTGTACGTGAAATCATAAAATTGAGTAATCATTTTTCTGTATTTACATGAATTATCCCGGCTAGGCGACATATTTTTCTGATAAAACTCTGTGTTCCTGATGATTCCTCCAATAGGGCTAACCCTCCTGAGGTAGTCATAACTGAGCTCATGATAGAACTAGCGGTTTTATCACAGCATTTTTTTGGTTTATGTTACGGCCACGAAATCTTTTGTTGGTTTTATGCATTGCCTCACAGTTTTGTGTATTTGTTTACAAAAAAAAATCTCTCCGACAACAACCGCAAAAGCAAGTTTTATTGGAATGATATATAATAAGTGATAAAACCAATTCATGTCTACTTGCAAGTCTTAAACTGAAGAAGTTTATAGCAGAAGTTATAAGATAGTTTTATGGAACGCCAAAGGTTCAAAGTAAAAAACTACCACATAAAACTAATTTAGAACAACGAGCTTTTTGACATGCTGACCAGCCCACTTTGATCTTTCCTACTTTAACGGACTTATTTACGTCCGCCACAGGTATCTGAACCAAAGCTACCTGTGTCCCTGCCGGCTCATTCCGTAGCCTAACGGCTGCAGCGGCCGCCTACACCTCGCACTGTTGCCGCAGTGCCGAGACGAGCTTTTCCATTTCGGTGACCTCATCTTGGTTTTTCACCTTCAGAGTCGCCTCTTGTGTGATAGCCCGCACCTCTGCCCCTTCGCTATGGACCTCTTCCGCCAAGCTTTTATAGGCGGCGCCTTAGCGCTCCTTATCGCGCTTCAGCTCCAGGATCATCTCGCCCGTACAAGTACGTCTGATACTACGCACGTTGGCTCCCAGTTCCACGAGCTTGGTGCCGCTTTGCATCGCCTTCAAGGCGTCAGAATACACCCGAACCTCCATTTAGGTAACGAGCCGGAACTGCCTAAATAGAATTTTTACCTAAATGGAATCATTACCTAAATGGATTTCAAGCTTGCAAAGAAGTTTGAGAAGGGCAAGTAGCTAGCAGATGCAAAGAGGAGAGGATCGAGGGTTTCAGATGTAAAGGGGCGATGGCCAGAGGGATTACAAGGAGTTTTTACGGGGGGGGGGTGGTGTGGTCAGAGGGGTTTCAGGCCGTTTCAAGGCATTTCAGGAGGTTTCAGAGGGCTTTTAAGGGACTTCATATGCTCTCAGGTGAACTTCACGGGAGTTTCAAAGGCGTTCCAAAGCGTTTCAAGGCGTTTCATGGCATTTCAGAAGGTTTCAGAGGCATTTTAATAAACTTCAGAGGCTTTCAGGTGTGTTTCACATGGATTTTATTTGTGCTTCAGAGGTGTTTCAAGGCATTTCAGGAGGTTTCAGAGAAGTTTTATGGGGCTTTAAAAACTCTCAGGTAAGTTTCACGGTGGTTTCATGGGGGTTTCAGAGGCGTTTCATAGCGTTTCAAGTTGTTTCAATGCGTTTCAGGGCGTTCCAGAGCATTTTAGGAGGCTTCAGGAGGTTTAAGGGTGCCTTCAAAGGGTCGCAGGTGAATTCGCCAGAGGTTCAATAGGAACTTACGAGGCGTTTCAGGGCGTTTTAATGCGTTTCATGACGTCTCAGGAGCTTTAAGGGGGGCTTAAGGGGGCTTCAGAGGCTCGCAGGTGAATTTCACGGAGGTTACATGGGGGTTTCAGAGGCGTTTCAAGGCATTTTAATGCGTTTCAGGACGTTGCAGGAGGTTTAGTAGGCCTTAAGGGGGCTTCAGAGGCTCTCAGGTAACTTTCACGCAGGTTTTATGGGGGTTTCATAGGCGTTTCAAAGCGTTTCAGTGCGTCTCTGGGCATTTTCCGGTGAATTTGAGGGGGCTTAAGAGGCTCGCAGTTAAATTTCACGGAGGTTAAATGAAGGTTTCAGAGGCGTTACAGAGTGTTACAAGGCGTTTCAAGGCGTTTCAGAACATTTCAGGAGGTTCAGGAGGGGGCTTCAGCCCAAGCAACACGACTTGTTTCAAAGCCAGTATCAGCAACATCAGTGCAATTTATTCACTGTTCTAATTAAGGACAACACAACACAATTGCTTCTTCTTTAGAACGCAAAAAGCGCAAATTTTAAATCGTTATGCAACATGAGCCAGGGGGAATGATAAAAAAATGAAAAAAATATATTTAGACTCGAACCATGGACACCAGGAGTATTAACCACTCACCTTACATACTACACCAGAAGCTCTGTGAGAGATTTGCTGCGCAATGCACCATAAAAGCTACTGAAGTTACGCGTTACTTCATTGTACCGTCTTTGCCACAAGTTAGAAAGCTGTCAAAATGAAAAGACGCGCAAGTTTTCCGCAACACATTTGGTACCTAATCTGAACAAACAAACTAGAGTAAGATGTTTCATGTGTATTACATAACACATTTAATGCAAGCTGACTGTATTGCCACTTGTGAGGAATATGTAAGCTCCGCCTCCATAAATCGATGTTAAATACGATGTTATTTGTAATTCCTATGAAACAAAGCTGCAACTTAACGATATTCGGAGTTTAAATGCAACTCAACTGACAAGATGAAAGTTGCGTGCGCTTTTATTGCAACTCTTTTAGACCAAAGCATAGAAAACCACATTTTGGATGATGTTGCTGGTGCTGCTTGGGAGAAGCTCTCATGTGAATTTCACGGACGTTTCATTGGAGTTCAAGAGGCGTTTCAAAGCGTTTCAGGGCGTTTTAGCGTTAAGCCCTCGTAGAATCGATGACCTATACTCAAGGGAGTTCTTGGAGACCCTTAATGATTCTTCGAACTCAAAACTTGGTAGATCATAGTAACCTGAGGTTGTGTGTGTCGTTAATCGCTTAGAGACAACCAAATACGTTAGTAGATCCGATGATCTATACTCAAGAGAGTTCTTGGAGAACGTTAGAGAATTGTTGGTAGATCTGATGACCCATACGCAAGGAAGTTCTTGGAGATCCTCAAACTGACAACGAACTCACCATTTGACGACACATAGTTGCATGAGGCTATGCAAGCATAAATTTCATTCATAATATTCCAATAGATCACTGAGTACGCTTGTAGATCAGACGGCCTGAACTCCAGGGAGCTCTTGGATACTCTTAAACTTTTAACCCTGTGGAATTCTGGGAAATGAAAACGCCGACAATTTAGCTAGACAGGGTGCGGCATCAAGCTTTGTAGGCCCTGAACCTTTCTGTGGAGTTCCTGAGTGTGCTCTTCGGATGAAACTAAAAACTTGGGAAATGTCCACGGTAGAATCTAATTGGAATGCCACGGATACATCCAAGCAAGCAAAAAGGTTCATAAAACCCAGTGCAGAAAAAGCCAGGTCCATACTGAATCTAAACAAAAGAGATCTCAGGGTAATTGCTGGTCTGATGACTGGCCACTGCCCGAGTAAATATCATCTAAGTAAGATTGGAAAAATCCAATCCTCCGAGTGTCGTTTCTGTCACACGGAAAACGAAACTGCCGAGCATTTACTCTGCAACTGCGGAGTGCTGTACCATCACAGATTGGCGATATTTGGTAAAGGGTTTCTAGAGCCCTTGGAAATTTGGAGAAGTAATCCCAACAGGGTAATAAACTTTATAAAACGAGTTGTGCCTAGTTGGGATCTGGTGTTACATCAACCATTGTCCATCACAGCTCAATTGTGACAGGATACTTGACTAGCACCAAATTAAATATGGGTCATACCACAATATTCCTAAATAATGGACGCAGTGGTTAAAAGGCTCTACAGATGAGGGGAAAAAAAAACCCTGAAACATTCCGTAAACGTCCCTTAACACCTTATTCTGCTTTTTTCCCGTAAACCAACTTTATCTGTAATGTTGAGTACTTCAACTGCTCTGAACACAATCAAATTCCACCTGCGGTCTACCTGCAGCTTTGTCTTCATCTTCTTCCGCTCAACCATCGTCCAAGGGGGGTTCTCGCCCTACTTTGTGGTTGCTGAGGGCCTAGCAACGGTCGCAACCCCTTGTTCCCATCCTTCCGGGATGGGCCTGCCTTTTCAGACCAACTCTTCCCAGCTTTCTGGGACGCCTTGTTGGAGTCCAACTTGCCGGCATTACTGCTGATCTTCAGAGTTATTATCCGCCTAGCCTTGTGGGCAATGCCAGACAGCTCCTCACCAGACGGCTGCCTCACCCGCTTATGCGAGTGCTTATCAAAAGCAGTCGCATCCGCCACACCTTGTGGCCTTCCTGCAAAAGCGAAGGCCTCCTTCTGGATACACTTCGTAACTTTTGCTTTCGCCGTTTCAGCCGCTGCTGCAGTCTTCACGAGTCTTTCGCGAACTTGCTTGGCATCGTCCATCGACTTACGAAGTCGCAACAGGGTCGTTGTAAGGTCTTTGCTTATGTTGGACTTCGTGAACGCAAAGTCGATGATCTTTCCAAGCTGATGCTGAGCCACCTCTTTTGCAGATAGCCCATCTCTTTTTTGGCTGATGGACCTCATCAACCACGCTCCTTGCAATATCTCACCGGCAGGCTAGCCGGGGAATGGATCGAAGCTCCCACGCTGGAGCTGCGTGCGTAGCCTCCTGCTCTTGACTCCTCACTTCTCCTTAACCTACCTTTTGCATCACGTTGGGATCAGCTCGATGACGTAGTGTACGGTTTGGGTAAAAAAATGACCCTAATACCGAAGAAGTGTTAACGGAGACCTAGCCAACCCATTTCTTGCGAAGGGGTTAGCCTCGCCGTTACCGACACCGTGCGATTTCTGATTTTTGTTTAATTGCATCATTTTGGACCCCATGAGTAGCACAAAAAGAGGTCCACCACGCCAGAGCCATGCATTAACGCGGTAAAGGACGAAATACTGTGGAGGGTGCCCAGGCTCTGTTAACGATCGCGCATCTTTTTCATCCCCTCGTTTACTCATTCTTCGGCAGGGGTCGCTTGACACCTTGAATTGGGGTTATCAGTCCTATTCTTAGCCGGCGACTACGCGGCTTACTTGCGAGGGGGGGGGGGGTAAGTTCGTCAGGCCAGGACTGTAAACCCTGCTGCCCAAATGATGGACTCTGCATCGTTCCTACTGTAAGGTTCAGTCTAGTCAAAGCTTCGAGTAGAGTCCAGCCTCCGCGTTAGTCGACCGGCTACCCCACACAATCGGCCAGGCGTTAAAGTCTCCACCGATGACCACGGGACTCAATCCCATGTACTTGATAGCGAATCTAGCATAGACGAGAACTGGTCCATCGGCCACTTGGTGGGCATAACAACTGTATTAGTACACCACGCTGATCGTCGTTTTTGTGAAGCCCTCGTACGACGACTTATTTCCTGGATCTGGACACCACTCCCTAGATATCCAAAGGATCGAAGTGCACCTTTGAACTTATAGATTTCTTTACTGGCGCTCGGACATTCATCAGCCACACCTCACATTAGGAAAGAGAAGCTCAGGATTACAGTAGTAAACCACCCTTCTCTGTCAGTTTACGGCCAAAGCTCCCACCGGAATTAGTAATCCGATCTTCCCTAAGGCTTTCTTGTAAATCAAGGTGCAAGTGTAGCGAGGATGTTCAGATAATGCAAAACATTTTTTTTTGGCCTAATAGTCCTAAAAGTAAAGGGCGAATACGATGAAATTGCCACACAGAAAATACACGCTATGTCCAAAGGGAAGTATTATGAAAATCGAATGTACCTCAAATGTTATTCCCTAGGATCATAGGTTTGGACCTCTAGTTTCAGAATCTGTGCGGCTTAAAATATTTCATCTTGGGTTTTTTGATATTTTTGATTTTTTTCCTATTTTCCCATACAAATGTCGAAAAAAGTCATTTTTAGGTCAATTTAATCCCATATAAAAATGTATGGGAAAAAAACTCAAGATGAATGATTTTAAATCGCACATATTCTGAATCTAGAGGTCCAAAAATGCGGTCCGAGCGAAAAAAATTTGAGGTACATTCACTTTTCATAATACTTCCCTTTGGACATAGCGTGAAATATTGTTTAACTTTTGAATGCGTTCGCCAAAATAGCTAATTTTTTTACCATGAATAGTATATTATGTGTAGCTAATACCATAAAATTTTCATTAAAATCGGTTGAGTATTGGCGGAGATCTCGTTGAAACAAGGGAATTGCCATTTGAGAATCTTGTGCAAACAAACATTTTGGAAAATATCACTTTTTTGCCGTTTCAACGCTGGCGCCAAAAATACTGAACCGATTTTAATGAAAATTTTTATGTGCGTTAAGTATGTATGTAGAAGTAGTTTGTCAAAATTTCATTCAATTTGATCATACCGCTAAAAAGTTATAGCCATATATGTCGCACTATGTCACAATAAGCAGATGTGGTTTTTGGTATAGTGAAATTCAAACTGCTCTTACTTCGAAAGTACTCAACAAAAATGGCTGAAATTTTCACTGTAAACAGTTTTACACAACAATTTTACACTGTCAAAGTTTTATAAAAATCGGGACAGTGTTACCAGTTCTACAGTCAAAATAGTGCACGCGAAACTAAAAATGGTCAAAAAGTACCTAAAATTTACCTTGAAGCGATTTGAGCTTTGGATATTTACTAGAAAAAGTACTGAATCGATTCCGATTAAATTTTTACCACTTAATTAATACTATGTTAAGAATATCGAGTGAAATTTTCAAACGTTTTGATGAGGTAGCAAGAAAGTTATAGCCTAAGTATTTTTTTTGAAATGGGTGCACAAATTTTCTAAAATCTCATTTTATGATATCAACAATATATGCGCCAATACTCAACCGATTTTAATGAAAATTTTATGGTATTAGCTACACATAATATAATATTCATGGTAAAAAAATTAGCTATTTTGACGAACGCAATCAGAAGTTATACAATATTTCCTGTGTGGCAATTTCATCGTGTTCGCCCTTTAGTGAGATAGTTTAGAGTGAAATCTTCAATATTTTAGTGATAGGTTTAGTACCCACAACATTAAAATAATTTCTACAACACGGCATAAACTTTCGCTGAATGTGATCCGTGATCTGAACCACGGACCAACCGATCGACTTGTTTCCTAATCCAATTGATTTTTATTACACATCAATTTGTTGCTTATTAAACGGAGCCAGATTCGCATTTTTAAGACCTCGCATGCTCGAATGAGAGCAAAGGCCCCCCCTGTATTACTGGGACGAGTCCAACAACACTCCCCGTCCAAATGTGGCGGCCGGTGACGACGCGGCGCGGCGCGGCAACAGTCAGTGGCGCTCTATGGCGATGTTTGTTGGTTGGTGGTTTGGAAAATACACACAGTGGGAAACGGTGGTTGACAAGCAACAAATAACCGTACAACATATTTAAGCCGATAAGGGTGGCTATTAAATTATTAATAACTGCACCCCGCGCGTAGAGATTCGTAAAACTACAATATTGATTGAATAATTTATTGGGCCCGAAATGTCCGACTGCCTGAATGGGATGGATGGATAGATGTGGAGTCGTGAACGAGCCATTAGAGAAGAGATAGATCGTGCGTGGTGTTTGGCCAGGCTTGAGGAGCGATCGTGTTAAGCTGAAAATAGTGCGTATCATTGATGGACACTCCCTCATTCGGTTGGTGGAGCCTCTTTCTACCTCTGCAACGATGGCGATGACGGTTTAGTCGTGAGATTTGGCCCGGCGGTTCGAAGGATGGATGCAGGACTGGAGATGTGGTTGTTGGTGCGAGGGTGATGCCAAATGTGTGCTGAAATCAACTAGCCATTTCGGGGGGCTTCGACATATGTGCTCTTTGCCATAATCAAACATGCTGAAGCTGCTGAAAACTACCGCTGGCTGGTCTGTGACATATGTTGCGCGGGGGGTCCGCATTGGATTGGTTTTGGTGATGCAAACCTTTTTGAAAGTGTAACGTTGAAACGAGGCTCTTTGCTGGGCAAACTGTATATGCTAGACTGACATGAATTTGATAGGATTATTTGTATTGGTAAGTTAAGTTAGTTTTTAAAAGCTTCAACTCAGTACTTTTTTGTTATCGTGCTAATTTATGCATAAATCCATTGCATCTTTGTGTTTCTAATTATTGTTGTAGGACATCTTATGTTTACTTTTGAATTATTTCTTTGCGAGAGTAATGTTATAATTTCCTAAATTTTTTTACGGAAATAATTCCTAAATAAATTTCAAGATTCTAGCAATATCTTGGATTGCTGAGAAAATTTGCGTACGATTTCACAACAAAACATTGTGTCTACGATACTTCGTTCTTAAGTTATGATTTTTCAAAGATATCGACTCATATAGCACATCTGGACAATATCCACAAAATTGGTCATAACTCAGAAACGGAGAAAACACACATTTTGAAAATTTCACAGAATATAGCTTATGTAGTGACCTTCCAATTTTTTTTTAGAATTTTCCGGACTTCCTAATTAGTTTTCCGACTTTTCTATCCGATTTTCTTAATCAGTGGAAAATTTTGTGTAAAACATTTTTCATTTTGAATTTTTTTTAATTGCTGAGAAAATTTGCTAATGATTTCACAAAAAAAAATGTGTCAACGATGCTTCGTATCTCCTTTTACGTCTAAAATTGTCTTTTATTGAAACAATTAAAATTATACCCACTATTGAAAAAATGGTTTTATGCAATTTAGTATCATAATTTACATTTTATATAACTCATTTGGGTATCATAATGGCCAACTTTTCCGAACGAAATGAGTTGTATAATGAAAAATAGTTGTATAATGTGCATAATGCAACTCATTTGAGTTGCATTATAAACATTAGAAACTCAAATGGGTTGCATTATGAAAAAATCATTGCATAAAATTTCGTATGGAACTCGTTGCAAAACTCGATTTTTTCAGCACTCTTCGTATTTATCCAACTTGGCAAGGCTCGTTGGATAAATGTACGACTCGCACTGAAAAAAGTAAACTTTTTGCAACTCGTTACATAAATAACTATTTTATATATTTAAAAATAGATGTTTGTAAACATTTTTTTTTTCTATTAAAAATGGACTCATGGGCCGCCACGTTTTTTTTTCGACCCTTCAATATTTAAGGATTTTTGAAAGGAAGGGGGGTGACATAAAACAAATTAAACATTTTTTTTTGTTGGTCCCAATTGGTTTTTCTCGGTGATGTTGACCAACATCACCGAGAAAAAAACAATTGAAACCAACAAATAAAGTAAACGTTGGACACCGAAACCAATGAAAGAAAAAAAAAAAAAAAGAAATTAAACATTTGCCTTACTGCCCAAAATTTTGATGCGACGAGAGGGCGAGCTCTGTAATGTGGTTGAAATTTGAATGGGCTTACTGCCGTTCTACGCATAGTTGTCCCATGTTGAAAAACTTGAAGCTGAGAAAATCGCGATTGAAGTTTCAAACAGGTTTTTCATGTTTTTTGGCCAAACGGTGCAACAAATCGGATTTAAGTTTTCATAGTATCGTTAGAAATTGCTTATATTTTCATGCCTGAGGTATTTCCAATCAAATATTTTTAAAAATATAGTGTTTTTAGTAAAAAAAATGATTAGTGGGACTGTTATGCCTAGAAATGTGGTCCTGTTAACGAAACTTCTACGCATATCAGTCACACGATATTTAGTCGTCTCTTTTCACGCTCGATGTGGTCTGTTCTGTACTTTTTTTGTTATATTTTTTTTAATAACAAACTATGTTAGCTTCTCTTATAACATTATAAGACTCTCATGTATAAGGCTCAAATGTCTCGAGGCAAAAAGGGAGCCGAAAGACAACATAAGAATGACATCACATTTTAGCACTTTCTTCATAATCTGGTAAGTAGCAACTAGGTGAGTGAGTTGGTGAAAAAGAAGTTGATAAGTGAATTGATGAGAGGATGAATATGAGGTATTTCAAGATTAAGGACAGACTTGTTAGAATCCCAAAATGGCCACCACAATGGCCGACTTCGGCACCTACTCACGATTTTGAGCGCACAAATCTCTTCGTAAACAAAACCAGCACACCTGATCTTTTTATTTAAAGCTTATTACAAGTGAGCAAGAACAGAATAATAAAATGCACTGTCGTTTGAAGTTTGCTTCTTGAGATTTGTGCGTCTGAAGTTCTGATGCACTGTTGAAGCGGGATTCCATGACGTTTGTCCTTAAGTGAGTTGGTGAGTGAGTCAGTTATGAATTAGGAAAGTTACAGCTTACAGAGAGTTGCCCCGTTAATGTTTATGCGTTGGTAAGAGAATTGTTAAATTATTATTATTATTAATATTTATTAAAGACACTTTACCACTTATGTGGCATTCGTGTCTGGAATTGTTAAATTGGTGAGTGTGTGTGGGATAGTAAGTACATGAGTTAGTGAGTCAGTGAGTGACATGGTGAGTAAGTGAGTTTGTTGGTTTATGAGTATGTGAGATTTGTTCCGTAGGAGTGAGTGCATTAGTGAGTTAGTAAGTGAGTTATAAAGTATGGGTTTCGTTGTTGTGCGGTTAGCAGCGCCAGCCATTCAGGCGTATTGATATCCACGTAGTGTGACTTCGATTCTCACTCCAGTCTGAGGAGACTTTCCAGCAAACAAAGAATTCTTCATTGGGCCACAAATCTCCATTAAAGAAATAAGTCGGGGATATTTAAATGTATTAATTACGAAAATGGATTCATTTTTTTACTTAAATAGCTCTTCCATCGCAGTTTACGTCGAAATATGTATATACAGTATTATCGAAATAAGCGATTCGAACGTTAGGCCAAAAACGTTATAAGGTCGGAAAGGTCATTGGGCCGAAAATGTTGTTAGGTCGAAAAGGTCGCCAGTCCGACAATCGTTTGGTCGGAAAAACGTCGTTTGACCGCAAAATATTGTTACATCAAAATATTTACACTTTACATATATGGCCGAATAAGTCATTAGGCCAAAAACGTTATTAAAC
Organism: Aedes albopictus; assembly: GCF_035046485.1. NCBI lineage: Eukaryota > Metazoa > Arthropoda > Insecta > Diptera > Culicidae > Aedes > Aedes albopictus. The sequence continues at coordinate 140,693,748 of NC_085137.1, read as the reverse complement.
CGGATTGATCAGTAGGCCGAAAAGGGCATGAAGTCGAAAAGGTGTTTAGGCCAAAAATGTCTTTAGGCCGAAAAGGTCTTTAGGCCGAAAATGAATTGAATTGAATTGAAAATGAATTGAGGCCGAAAAGGTTTTTAGGCTGAAAGGATCTTTAGGCCGAAAAGGTCTTTAGGTCGAAAAGGTCTTCAGACCGAAAAGGTCTTTAGGCCGAAAAGGTCTTTAGGCCGAAAAGGTCTTTAGGCCGAAAAGGTCTTTAGGCCGAAAAGGTCTTTAGGCCGAAAAGGTCTTTAGGCCGAAAAGGTCTTTAGGCCGAAAAGGTCTTTAGGCCGAAAAGGTCTTTAGGCCGAAAAGGTCTTTAGGCCGAAAAGGTCTTTAGGCCGAAAAGGTCTTTAGGCCGAAAAGGTCTTTAGGCCGAAAAGGTCTTTAGGCCGAAAAGGTCTTTAGGCCGAAAAGGTCTTTAGGCCGAAAAGGTCTTTAGGCCGAAAAGGTCTTTAGGCCGAAAAGGTCTTTAGGCCGAAAAGGTCTTTAGGCCGAAAAGGTCTTTAGGCCGAAAAGGTCTTTAGGCCGAAAAGGTCTTTAGGCCGAAAAGGTCTTTAGGCCGAAAAGGTCATTAGGCCGAAAAGGTCTTTAGGCCGAAAAGGTCTTTAGGCCGAAAAGGTCTTTAGGCCGAAAAGGTCTTTAGGCCGAAAAGGTCTTTAGGCCGAAAAGGTCTTTAGGCCGAAAAGGTCTTTAGGCCGAAATGGTCTTTAGGCCGAAAAGGTCTTTAGGCCGAAAAGGTCTTTAGGCCGAAAAGGTCTTTAGGCCGAAAAGGTCTTTAGGCCGAAAAGGTCTTTAGGCCGAAAAGGTCTTTAGGCCGAAAAGGACTTTAGGCCGAAAAGGTCTTTAGGCCGAAAAGGTCTTTAGGCCGAAAAGGTCTTTAGGCCGAAAAGGTCTTTAGGCCGAAAAGGTCTTTAGGCCGAAAAGGTCTTTAGGCCGAAAAGGTCTTTAGGCCGAAAAGGTCTTTAGGCCGAAAAGGTCTTTAGGCCGAAAAGGTCTTTAGGCCGAAAAGGTCTTTAGGCCGAAAAGGTCTTTAGGCCGAAAAGGTCTTTAGGCCGAAAAGGTCTTTAGGCCGAAAAGGTCTTTAGGCCGAAAAGGTCTTTAGGCCGAAAAGGTCTTTAGGCCGAAAAGGTCTTTAGGCCGAAAAGGTCTTTAGGCCGAAAAGGTCTTTAGGCCGAAAAGGTCTTTAGGCCGAAAAGGTCTTTAGGCCGAAAAGGTCTTTAGGCCGAAAAGGTCTTTAGGCCGAAAAGGTCTTTAGGCCGAAAAGGTCTTTAGGCCGAAAAGGTCTTTAGGCCGAAAAGGTCTTTAGGCCGAAAAGGTCTTTAGGCCGAAAAGGTCTTTAGGCCGAAAAGGTCTTTAGGCCGAAAAGGTCTTTAGGCCGAAAAGGTCTTTAGGCCGAAAAGGTCTTTAGGCCGAAAAGGTCTTTAGGCCGAAAAGGTCTTTAGGCCGAAAAGGTCTTTAGGCCGAAAAGGTCTTTAGGCCGAAAAGGTCTTTAGGCCGAAAAGGTCTTTAGGCCGAAAAGGTCTTTAGGCCGAAAAGGTCTTTAGGCCGAAAAGGTCTTTAGGCCGAAAAGGTCTTTAGGCCGAAAAGGTCTTTAGGCCGAAAAGGTCTTTAGGCCGAAAAGGTCTTTAGGCCGAAAAGGTCTTTAGGCCGAAAAGGTCTTTAGGCCGAAAAGGTCTTTAGGCCGAAAAGGTCTTTAGGCCGAAAAGGTCTTTAGGCCGAAAAGGTCTTTAGGCCGAAAAGGTCTTTAGGCCGAAAAGGTCTTTAGGCCGAAAAGGTCTTCAGGCCGAAATGGTATTTTGGCCAGATTTTGGCGAAATGACCTTTTGCTATACCTGAATTATTCGGCCCTAACGTTCGTTTCGGCCTAATTATCTATTCGGCCTACTGAATTTTTCGGCCTAATGGTCTATTTTGCCTAATGACATATACAACTGATTAAGCTTTTGTATTAATTTTAAATGACAAGAAATATGTACATATCATTGAAATAAAATATGTTTAGAAATACAACAGCTGAAGTTTCCAAAACATTCTGCACCATGCCTTCCTCTGCTTGTATTGGTCATATGAATAGGAGCCCCAGCAAAAATTGGGAATTATTTGCCATTAGAGGCTTCATGCTTCATGAATCTTTATATGAATATAAAGGGTCAGAATGCCGTTGGTAATGATACGGTTCTATATTCATCCTATTCGAAAACAAGCAGTTACAGTACTATGTTCACTTTTAATACAAATACAATAATAAGAATATAATGCTTTTGGGCTCTATCATTTATTTTACATATACACAGAAAGCCGCTTATCTAGGACACAACACATACTAACAACAGTTTACTCAAGAATCCACTTACTCATCAAGTCTCTGAGCGTCTAGGTAACTTGTTTATCAAGTTACTCAATAACTCATTAAAACATTCATTCAAAACAGTCACTCACTTACCCATCATCCCAATAATAAACCAACTCACTTATCAAATCACAGGCTTACCATCTTACTCATTTACAAATCAACCCACACACTTACAAAATCTCGCTCAACAAGTCACTCACTTATTCTTCAATTCACTTACTCGGTTGATCTCTCCTCAATTGATATATTGATTGCTTGTTCAGTACCTCCAGTAGTTCATCTTCGATTTGGGTTTAACCCAAAAGTGTTCCTTTTATTTTCTAAAATATTGGGATAACATTTTGAAATAAAAAAGTGAAACGCATCAACTCACTTACCAACAATATTTCAAGCTTGCTTAAATTCTGGAAATTTTCAAATATATCAGTCATTCAATTCAGCAGCCTCTTTGTCATTATATTGGATCGGCTTCGTCATGCTTCACGACATTTGAGCCTCTTAATTAAGTTAAAATGTTATGTTTGGTTTATGAGCTCAACGCGCATTGCAGCAATATTTGAATTTAGATTGAAACTGCAAGTTGCGAAGAAATAACAGTTTTTGTTTAACTGGAAAACAAGTTTCGTTCCAGCTGGAGCGTAATGCCAACATAAAAGAAGAGTTTATACCATGCAGTATTGAAATAGCCATGCTATTAGGTGAAGTAAGTTACAAAAAATGCTTAATGTATCGGTTTTACGTAGAAATATTATAGTGGGACTGTTATGCGTAGAATTTCAGTTGTGGGACAGACATGCGTAGAAATTCAACAGTGGGACAATTTGACTTGACATGCTTTTTATTGAGTCTTCGAACAAAGTATGTTATTTTTTGATGTTATATGAAAATATAGGTAGAAGTAGAGCGCCTGGAGCAAAAAAGTCAAAATCGTCAAAAAGTAACATGGGACAACTATGCTTATAACGGCAGCTTAGCAGTGACAATTCAAATTACACTGGAACCTATTTTTATGCACATGGCTGGGACTGCATAAATTGAAAATGTACATACAGTATGCGGCAGGAAAAAATGCGAAAGTGTTTTTCAACTTCAAACCTCATTTTCGTCCATTTGACATTAACCAATCTATGTTTCAACGTTCCATGATCTATAATAGGCTAGTTTTCTGAAAAGTTAATTAAAAAATTTCCCATTTTGGTCACTAACCTTTACAGGGCAGTGCCTGAAGATGAAGACAACCAGAATTTTCAAACCGCAGAAAATTGCACAGGTCGCTAAATTTCGCATCTGATAAAACAAAATTTTTGATTTTCTCTACAATATCATCAAATATATGTACTTATTTCATCTGGTATGTGAAACTACATGGCTCTGGATCAGTGTGGTCTGGTTGTTCATCGAATTTGAGCTAATTTTGTTACTGTTATAGTCATTTTGTTTAATGACCATTGGGCGCGCAGTTTATTGATATCCGCTTATTAGGCCTACATTATCACATGTTAAACATCAAATATGTTCATTTTTATTTTTCAGTGCTAGAATATAGACATTGACTGATACACTGTTATGAAAAAATAGTCATACATTCCCATATTTAGCGTGTAATAGTGCCTTGAACTTTTCGCATTTTTTCCTGCCGCACCCTGTAAATTAAAAAAAGACATAAAAAGAGGGAAATTTATGCATAAATTAAATTTGGGCTTCAATTAGAGAATCTAGTTCGCGAGAACCGGTCTTGCTCCTGGGCAGTTGAGGTGGGGCTAAGGCGGTTTCCAGAAGGTTCCCAGAAAGCCCAAAAAGGGGGTTCATAGGGGCTTCAGGGGCGTTTTAAGGGGTTGTTTAGGGGGTTTTGAGGAGCCTTTTAAGCAGGGGTTCCCAACCTTTTTGAGGTGGCGACCCCCTTTAAGAATTGTCGAAACATCTGCGGCCCAATGATTTTTTTATAGAAAAAAATTAAATTAAATGAATGAAACCGAGTTTCGTAGCCTGAAATTTACTGTGGGAGGGGCTTTCGACGGTCAATGATATTGTTCGTGCAGTTGAAAATCGGAATTTTTTGACACGCGAAAATTGTTTTTTCTCCTAAACCATGTGTCGGACGTACGTCGGGCACAGTGCGCTGTATAGAGGGCCAGGTTCGCTGTCCAGCGCACTATGTCCGACGTTAGGTTTCACGTATGAATTTTGAGAAAATTCGATTGTAGGGTGTGGGGAAACTTCGTGTTTCAACCGCGACGACAATACGTTTTTTTTTATTCGACACTCACATTTCGTAGATAATGATGTCATGTACATTTAATTTGAGTCATAGCTGAAAAATAGCGGCGCAGCCGAAAATTTTTTTTCTTCTGAAGGCATTTTATACTGAAAATTTGTTCCTAAAATTGTGGCGTTATACAAAATTAAAATTTGTATTTGAAAATTTGCACAAAATAGAATTAGAATTTTACAATTTTTTGGTAACATCGCGGCCCCCTTGGACTGGCTTCACGGCCCCCCAGGGGGCCGCGGACCACCGGTTGGGAACCCGTGCTTTTAAGGGTGTTCTGTCAAGATTTTTTGTGTTTTCATGGGGTATTCCAATAATAATAAGTGGGTTTCAGGGGCGATCCAAGGGGCTTTAGGGGCAATTCAAGGGATCTCAGGAGCCTTTAAAGGGCGTTGCAAGAGGTTTGAGGGGCGTTTTAAGGTATTTCAGAGTCTGCTCTGAAACTTCCTGAAATGCCTAAAAAATCCCCCACAACCTCCCGGGGACCCCATGTAACGCACCTAAAAGGCTTCGAAACCTCTGAGAACTCCTCCGTAACGTTTCCGTAACGCCTCTGAATCCCCCCAAAAAAGGCTCTGAAACATTCTGAAATGCCTTAAAAATTCCCTTTAAACCCCCTCGGACCCCATGTAACGCACATGAGAGGAACCAACCCCCCCCCCCCCCCGAAAACTCCTCCGTAACGCTTTCGTAACGCCTCTTTATCACGCCGAAAATGGTCTGAAACATTCTGAAATGCCTGCAAAATCCCCCTTAAACCCCCTCGGACCCCATGTAACGCACCTGAGAGGCTCCGAACCCCCCGAAAACTCCTCCGTAACGCTTTCGTAACGCCTCTTAGTTCCCCAGAAAACACTCTGAAACGTCCTGAAATGCCATCAAAATCCCCCTTAAACCCCCTCGGGCCCCATGTAACGCACCTGAGAGGCTCCGAACCCCACGAAAACTCCTCGTAACGCTTAAGTAACGCCTATGCAACCCACCGAAAATGCTCTGAAACGCCTTGAAATGCCTCCAAATCCCCCTTAAAACCCCTCGGACCCCATTTAAGGCCCCAAACCCCCCCCCCCCCCCAAAATCCTCCGTAATGCTTTCGTAACGCCTCTTAATCCCGCAGAAAATGCTCTGAAACGTCCTGAAATGCCTTCAAAATCCCCCATAAATTCCCCCGGACCCCATGTAACGCACCTGAGAGTCCCCAAACCCCTCGAAAACACCTTGTAACGCTTTCGTAACGCCTCTTAATCACGCCGAAAATAGTCTGAAACATTCTGAAATGCCTCCAAAATCCCCCTTAAACCCCTCGGACCCCATGTAACGCATCTGCGAAGCTCCGAACACCCCGGAAACTCCTCCGTGACGTTTCAGTAATGCCTCTGAATTACGCCGAAAATGGTCTGAAACATCCTGAAATGCCTCAAAAAATCCTCCTAAACCAAAACCCCTAAAAACGGCCCTGGAACGCCTCTGAAACCAGCCTAAAATGCTGAGACTTCCTGAAATGACTTCGAAACCCCCTTAAGACCCATTCGGACCCCATGTAACGCACATGAGGCCTTCGGAAACACCCAAAAACGAACCTGTCACCTTCCTTTGCTCTCCTCTGTAAACACCCCTTGGCGCCGTTCCAACAGTTCCCGTCATTATTAAATATTTTCATGCACAATATTGGTTCTGAGTGGCTTTCCCTCTTTTTATGCAGGGCATAAAAAAAGGTGCATAAATTAAAAGTGCATAAAAATAACATGCATAAAAGAGGTTTTAGTGTACTACATTACAAATTTTCCATTATTCTTGTAAACAATGATAATAAAATATAGCCTAAAGTGTGCAGAAAAAACTTTGTCGATGACCTCAAAGTGATCTGTGAAGAAAGCTAAACCCTAGCTTGTAATTGTCATCTTGGTATATACCAATATACATAAGCCAAGAAGAATTAAAATTGAATGAAAGATGACAAAGATATTAACAAATCACTTTTCCATGTTTTACGATAGTGACCCCAAACTTTTGGCCGATACACCATTTTCAGGGGTGACCCCAAACTTTTGGTCGATGACATCAAGGATTAATTTATTCAATAACTTTTTTTCTAGATTTTTTAGCTAAGTTCTATAAAAAGCAGTTGAAAGCTAATAGAAAATGGGTCATATTACCGCTATCATCTTAAAATTTGGTCGACCCAATTTCCAGCGACACTGTCGTAAGTTTATATTCATTTTTTAGAAAATTTGGCAACTTTGGGTTAAGTTTACATACAAAAGTTTTTGAAAAAGTTTCTTTTAAATCATGTTCAAAGTTTTTTTGACTTATTATCTTTTGAATGAAACCTAGGGTTTTGAAATCGGAAGCAAATTGGCGGAGATATGGGCCTAAAAAAATGACATGTTTTTTAGGGGGTGACCCCAAACTTTTGAACGGGAGTGTATATATTATATAAATCGGTCTCCAGTCTGCTGAGAGTACTGATATTTTCAGCTCTACCTATCCCAAGCAACACACATGGTTACAAAACAGTGACGGCAGCGTATGTAAGGGTTGCACAGAAGTCACTGTGACTTAATGCGCAACCCTTACATACGCTGCCGTCACTGTTTTGAAACCATGTGTGTTGCTTGGGATACGTTGAACATACTTATCGTCGGAATAAGTTCCCCAATTCGATAATGACCTTGATAACACTCTTGCTTTTCTAAAGAAAGTATTCTCAGGATTCAGAAATTCGTAGGTGGTACATATTCGACGAGAAAGGCACTATCACCACTAGGTGGATGTATCTGGGTATTTTAATATTCATACAGGAATTTCTTCAGAAATATGTTCACAAATTGCCTCAGGAATACTTTCAGAAATCCTCTTTCTCTTTTTTAGGATTTTCGCGCAAGGCTTTCACAGGGAATTTCTCCGCGATTTTCTCAAAAATTCCCCAGGGTTTTTATTTTAGATTTTCCTCTAGAGATCCATTCGAAAGTTCTTCCTGAGATGTTTCTGAAATTTAACAGGAAATTGATTGAAAATTCTTCATTGATTCAAATCCTTCAAAATTTGCAGAAGAATTCTGATGAAAATTCTTACGAAATCGTTCGAAGAAACACATTCCTGAATAATCGCTAAAGGAGTCACAGGAAGAATTTTTGAACGAACCATACTCGGTCTAGGAAATAGTACAAAAATTTTTTTTCTAAAAAAATCCCGGAAAAAATGATAAATCATGAAAGCATCCCTTAAAAAATTTCTAGCAATATCCCCGGTGGTGATGCAGAACAGGAAAAGGAATAATTTCTAAAATAGTTATTGGATAATTCCTTAAAAGAATCATTGCTGAGCTCATAGAAGGAATATCTGCAAGAATGCCTTGCCGCAATAATTACAGAAATAACCCGAGCAGAGGAGAATAGCAAATTGATAACAACAGAATCGCATAGCCTGTTTTTATATCACAATGTGTTATTGTTAACTTATCAAAATATATCCTTTTAATAACATGTTTTGTTAGGCAATCTCATTTTGTTATGTTCAAGTTATTGGGATATATTCACAAGATAATATTTCAATAATATGTTTTGTTTTAGAACATATTAAGTTATTATTCTACCATAGATAATGTACAAATATGTGATGAACAATAACACAACAGGAACAAGTTCGCAAATTTCCTGTTATTAAGTTGTAATTGGTCTAACAAAACATGTTACTGAATTAGTTTTCCAGGAACATTTTTTTGTTATGATTTTTGTTATTTTGCCGCTTATGACAGACAAGTTTATAAAATAATATGTTATGCTAATAACATAAAAATTACTCATTCCATTATAAAGTTATTAAGCCAAAACAACATATTTTTTTATGCTGTTGATATTTTCTTCTGCTCGGGAAATCATGAAAATTTCAGTCACTTGAAATCATTTCTATAGGGGCCTCCAGTATAGGAGGCGCTGAGATTTGGAAATCTTGAGTAATCAGCTCTGATTTTACCATGACAGCACTGCTATAAACTTTTTCTCCTTTCTAGTTTGAAAGCATCTACGAAGGAAGGTTTCGGAAGGTTTTCAAAGGATTTTGTGGGAGTATTTTAGGGAGTTCCAGTGCATTTAAGGCGATTTGACCCTCTAATACCAAACCCTGCCTTCAGACGAGGTATAGTTTGTGCATTTTTGTTATTTTTGTTTCGTGGACAATCTTTTATTTTTATTTTTTGGCTGATATTTGGGACTATTTTGTAAATCGCAAAATAGTTTTTGGTGTATTTTGAAGCTTATTTACATTTTTTTAAAAAATCATTGAAAAATTGATGTTTTAGTCACCTTTCTTAAAATTACACGGAAAATAAAATTACCCGTGAAAAAAATTTGAAATAAAAATATTTAAACAATAATCATAGAATCTCAAAATGTTTTTGTCTGAAAAAATTCGTCTCCCTAATAGGGCTTCCAGGAAAAATATAAAAGTGCAGGGATATTCAAAAATAAAAATTAGAAAAATCCAAAACCGAAATTCAGAAAATCGAGTATGAAAAAGAATCATCTTCTAAAACACGTTTAGATCGATTTATGATGACAAAATATGATATTTAGATCAAAATAAAAAATTTGGGTATTAAAGGGTTAAGAAATGTTCATAGGAGTTTCAAGAGATTCCAGAAGGATATTCAGGGATGTTTCAGTGGGCTTCATAAAAATCTAAAGGCGTTTCATGGAGTTTTAAGGAGAAAAAGGAGCGAGAGTTTTAGAGAGGATAGCACTACATGGGGGTCGAAGTCAACCAGTTGGTTGTACATGATGTTGAATAGGATGTTAAAGTGGAGGCGATATGCGTACATTTTACATGCGCCTAAATGGAGGCATGTACGCATATGGCCTCCACATTATCATCTTATGCAACATCTTATAAGATTACTGGTTGTCTGGGGTTTAAACAAGTTTTCATTTCGGGGCGATTCACTGGTATTTTTAGGAGCTCTAGGGGCAGGCTTCTGGAGGATAGTTAGGGACGTTTCAAGGATTCCAGGGGCGTTTCCGCGAGCTTCAGGGGCTTCATGAAGATTTCTAGTGCGCTTCAGGATATTTCAGATGGTATCAGGTACGTTTCAAAAGGTTCAAGACTTTTAAGGGGCATTTCAGGTTGTTTTAATAGGACGTTTCAGAGGTATTCAGAAACAAATTGGAACATTCGCGATTTTTATAGGCATTTCAGGGTGTTCATGATTTTGTAGAAGCGTTTTTGGAGCTCTCAGGAAGCTTCAGAAAGGCTTCAAATACAGTTTGTGGAGTTTCATGAGGTTTTAAAGAGATTCTAGAAGAAAGTTGCAGATATTCATGATGTGTTAAGATGTGTTTCTAGGAGTTAGTGGCATTTCAGGGGTTCAGGTTTGTCTTTAGGTACAATCGAGTGCATTTTAGGTGGATTCAAAGGGATTCAGGGCGTTAGAATACATTTCAGGGGGTTTCGAGGGGCTCATGAAGATTCAGATGGTTTTTACAGGATTTTTGACCTTTAAACTTTCAGATCCTCTTCAAATTCCCCTAGAACCTTTGAAACCCTATGAAAGATCCTACGTTTGAATAATGCAGATACCTGAGCAAAGCACATTCTTGCGAACACCCTGATTCAACTCATTCAGGCTGAACCTTCCTCTCCGTCCCCGAAACCCACAATGATCGAATTAATGATGATCGTGGCCTAGTTTCTGTCCATCAAACAACTCATGTATCTGTCTGACTGACCAAGTGACAGGTTGACTGAATAATCATTCGTCCATTGGCGATCGTAAATAGGTATCTACGTACAACCAGTAGTAGCGGACTCAAGAGAACTGATTGCAATTCATTATCGAAGGCAAACACCGCCTAAATGAATAACCCACCAACCATCAAGAGACCACGACCACGTAGTAGGAAGAAACGTATGGAAATAGTTGAATTGTGTAATTTCAAGAGCCCGGCCCGTTGTACGTACCAACCCCCTTGCCTCCTGCCGAGCCATACGGTGTTGTGAGATATTGGCAGAATTATCCTGTAAAAAGCTTTTCTCCGCCACACACTTCATTCATAGTCGGTATTACTCCTATATCCAAGTACCTCCTACATGCCGCTCTAGTGTGGTCTACTAACAGCGTTTGGAGATATCCCATTTTAACCATGTGAAGTATGTCGTCGAGAGTGCAACTAGCTTCACAGCGGCGTGCCACCTTCCTTGACTGATCGATCAACCAACCAACCAAGCAAGCAGGTAGGTATACCCGCATATGGGTAAAAGTGATCACGAAACCAATGAGCATGCCTGCCCTGGTAGACGCTAGACACACGAGAGCGAAAGCATTCACATCAGCGACTGTGCAAACCGCACAGCACAGCTGCCGCCAGATGAAAACTTTTTTTTCTGAATTTTTGTTACCTCATTATCGACACCCCACACATCCACCCTCGACACCAGGGGTTCCCTGTTCAATCGATTGGATGAGTAATGTTGTTGGTGTATTGCAAGATGCACAAAATTTGAATTTTTTATATTGAGTATTGAATTTCTGTTAGCTCCCAAGTTCGGTGTGAAACAGCAAAAATTAAGTAATTAATAACATGGCTGAATATGTATATTTGTTTAAAAAATACAAAAGAGGAACTCGACTCCATAAAGTGCAAAACGCGATTGATTCGTAATGAATATTTTTTATGCGTATAGAAACTATATATGTATAGTTTACCTAAAACACTTCCAAACGGAATATTTATCTCGGCCATCTGTACAACATCGTGAAATCTAAGCGTCATCCACTTTTGATCGGCATTGGGAAGACTGCGTGAATACGCACGTAGATACCAGGGTCAAGTTCAATTGATTTGATTAGATTGGCGATCGTTTACAGTCTTATACACAGCAAAAATATGTGAAACTTAAACTGAATGTAAAACATTGAGGCAATAAATTTACATGACATGAAATAAGAATTTGATATAAAATGTCACATATCAAGTGCATGAAAAGCACACTCATTCCATCAGAGGAGAAATATGTCCGACGTGTTTCTCCACAGTATCACGGCATCACCTCATCAAATTTGTTTTCCGAATTACCCGAGTGAGACAAGGGGCTGCCCATTCATTACGTAAGGGAATTTTCACGATTTTTCGACACCACCTCACCACCCCCCCCCCCCCCCTCCTTGTAAGATTTTTTGTATGAGAACCCAAATATTTTTGTATGGGATGAGAGATTTCTTAAACACCTGCCCCCCCCCCCCCCATTAACCCTTACGTTATTTATGGACAGCCCTAAAGCAGCAGCGAATGGTGGGAACAGTCAGAAACGAAACAAAACAAAATGACAAACCACGTGATGCGGTTCAATCAAAATTCAACGACGTGTAAATTTACATGTTTCGTCTTCTATTTGATGCATTGTAATTTTCAAGTGCGATAGAAATTTACGTTTATTTTCGTGCTCCAAATATGCGCACTCAAGTAAACTTAAAATTACATTTTTAGTATAACTCTCTGTAGATAAAAAATACCCTATGAAAATTTATTATGCGCATAGAAACTATACATGTGTACACTAAAACCCCAATTTATGCTCAGTTTTTTTGTGCCAAACTCAATTTGCGCCCCCGATCTACGCACTAATTCCCAAATAGCGCTCCCCCAATTTACGCTCCTTAGGCAGCATCCATTTAATACGTAACGCTAAAATCGACATTTTTTGACCCCCCCTCCCCCCTCCGTAACGCTTTTTTGTATGAAAACTCGAAAATTTTTGTATGGACCGTAACGCTTGCCCATACTCCCCCCCTCCCCCTAGAGCGTTACGTAATTTGTGGATGGCGCCTTAGGCGTAAATTGAGGTTTTAGGTATTCGGGAACAAGTAACATGTGATACATATGATACATAGAGGGTTAGGGTAGTGGGTAGGGTAGAAGGTAGGGCAGAGGGTAGGGTAGATGATTAGCGTAGAGGGTTGGGTAGAGGGTTAGGGTAGAGGGTAGAGTAGAGAGTAGGGTCCCAGCTAACACAAAGTCTTATATGACGTTGAATAGAATGCTAAAGTGGAGGCCATATGCGTACCTGCTGCCATTTAGCCGCGTGTAAAATGTGCGTATATCGCCTCCACTTTTGCATCCTATTCAACATCATATACGATTGTGTGTTGACTGGGCTAGAGGGTTAGGGTAGAGGGTAGGATAAAAGGTAGGGTAGAGGGTTAGGGTAGAAGGTAGGGTAGAGGGTAGGGTAGATGGTTAGGGTAGAGGGTAGGGTAGATGGTAGGTGGAGGGTAGGGTAAAAGGTAGGGTAGAGAGTAGGGTAGATGGTTAATGTAGAAGGTAGGATAGAGGGTTGGATAGAGGGTTGGATAGAGGGTTAGGGTAGAGGGTTAGGGTAGAGGGTAGGGTAAAAGATAGGGTAGTTGGTTAGGGTAGAGGGTTGGGGTAGAGGGTGGGGTAGAAGGTGGGGTAGTAGATAAGGATAGAAGGTAGGGTAAAAGGTAGGGTAGAGGGTTAGATTAAAGGGTAGGGTAGAAGGTAGGGTAGAGGGTTAGGGTAGAGGGTAGGGTGGAGGGTAGGGTCGAGGAATAGGATAGAGGGTAGGGTTGTGGGTACGGTAGAAGGTTAGGGTAAACGGTAGGGTAGAGGGTAGGTTAGTTGACTACGGTAGAAGGAACCATAGTCGTAGATTCCGAAAAACTTTTTCATTTCGTCGTCACACTTGCGATTCTTGAGATATTCAGGTGGCCTGTGACCATAGATTGGAAATCACTGATTTTACAACATATTTATTTAAGAGATACTGATCCTTGAGATGATCAATACGTTAAACATTTTCTCTTTTTCCTAGCCCTTTCGGTTTTCGAGCAAGGATGTTTTCGATCACCTGGCAATCATTTGACTCATTTATCCACAGCTCAGTTCAGAAGCATAATATTGAAATGTGGTGTTGGGCAAACTTGTAGAAAAGTGTTTTTCCTACAATTATCGCCAAGGACGCGATATCCTAACTCTCATATATACGGCGTGAGAGCGCTAGTACCACCTACTCATACTAAACGATCGAAAAATCCGATCGTTTAGTATGAGTAGGTGGTACTAACACTTTTACGCAGTCAATATAAGAGTTAGAATATGGCGTCCTTGATGATAATTGTAGGAAAAACAATAATCTACAAGTTTGTCGAACATCACATTTTAATATTAGGCTTCTGAACTGAGTTATAGACAAATGAGTCAAATGATTGCCAGATGATCGAAAACATCCTTGTTTTTGAGATATTCACGTGGCCTGTGACCATAGATTGGAAACCACTGATTTTTCAACATATTTATATCAGAGATACTGATCCTTGAGATGATAAATCCGTTAATCATTTGCTCTTCTCCCTGGCACTTTCGGTTCTTGAGCTATTCACGTGGCCCGTGAGCATAGATTGGGAACCACTGATCTTTAAAATTTAATTACATAGTGATAAGTACATAGTATGTACTACATACTCCCTGAAGTGCAGAATGCGAAAAACCTTTCCACATTATCCTCACACCTATGATTCTTGAAACATTCGCATGGCCAATGACCGCAGGTTGGGCAAAACTGCAAAATTATTGATTGTAACTAAATAACTTAACCTTTTCACAGGTTTGGAACTTTGTGATTTCGATCTTCACAAACTAATTATAAAATAGAAAAAAACACTCGCACTACGCACTAATTCCCAAATTGCGCTCCCCCCAAGCTACGCTCCCCCAATTTACGCTCCCCCCGTTTTGAGCGTAAATTGGGATTATAGTGTAGTTTACCTAAAAAACGGAATGTTTATCACGGCCATCTGTACATCATCGTGAAATCTATGCGCCATCCAATTTTGATCGGCATTGGGAAAACTGCGTGAATACGCACGTACATCCCAAGGTCAAGTTCAATTGATTTGATTAGATCGGCGATCGTTTACAATCTTATAGAGGCAACCTGCTATGGCAAGTCCACTCGCGCCGTGATTTTGTCTGCCTGCGTGGTGCGAAGGCGGCGGCAGCGGTACTGCTCGCGTAAAGCCCGTTATTAATGGGCCGTGCTGACACTTTGAACTCCCTGTTTGCAAGGTAGGAAGCAAACGCATGCTCGTCGTTTAGACTATTTAAGGGTCGACTATTGTCGCGTTCGTCGTGCCTCAAAACTCTCTAACATGTCTGACTGTCTATTTTGCATTGAACCGAGTCGTCGTCCAGACGTTGTCATCCCGAGGGAGAGGATCAGTGCGATCAGTTGCTGAAGAGATTTCAAGTTAAGCTAAGCATAATTGAGTTTTGTTCGACGTTCGGCGACGCGGTATATTACTATGCGTTTCCTAGTTGGCTTAGGGAGCTTACTGGTGCTTTCCATCGGAGGTTTGTGGCAGGGATTATGATCGAACTGGGTTGTGATTCAAAGTGTATCATCTGTTTCAGCGGAACCAATGTGGTCATTGGCCTCGTCTAGCGATGTGAGGGCTCCATTCGTGGTCAGCTTGGAGAATGAGGGAGGACAGTTCTGCTCCGGAACAGTGGTGACGAATAACTGGATTCTCACGGCTGCCAGTTGTGTTTGGTAATGAGAAAAAGAATTATTCTAAAATAAAATCTACATCAAGATTCACGCCAGAAATGCACTTGAAAATGATTTTAAGTTCTTCAGAAACAAGTTGAAATTGGTCCATCTCCATTTGTTACAGTTCCAAGCGCACTTCCTTATGCCTAATTGAACAATCAGTGAGTATTAAATGAAAATTGCGAATCATTTCATTTCCGAACAGGAACAAACGAGCAAAAACGGTATCTATCGGCATTCAACCACTTGAAGCCGAAACAGGTGGCTATCATCGTAGGGCTCACAGAATCTACGTCCACCCGGATTACTCAGAGCAATCGCCTGCTTCGAATATAGCACTGATTAAACTCAAACGTCCGATCGAGTGGAATGGCAACATTGTGGTGATGAGACTTCTAAACAACAGCGTCGATCTGCAGAAGATGACCCGTTGCCCGATGGTTGGTTGGGACAGGAATCAAATTACTCCCAATCTTTTGAAGCCGGTTGACCTGCTGCCCAGTAACAAGTGCTCAGACAAACCAGCCCAAAGTCTCTGTTTTAATAAGACCAACGACGATCAGCTGTGTCATTTCAACGAAGGCAGTCCCGTACTCTGTCTTCATGAGGAGAAGTTTGTCCAAGTAGGATTTTTGTCCAGCAGGAAGGGCTGCGACAGCGGGAATTCTACCATTGGGATCCGTAGTGTGGTGTACTTCAACGAGTGGATTTTGGAAGTAATTCAGCATAAGAATCTAGTGATGGATTTGAAAAATGAAATCGGATACCTTAGGAGGCTTTCGAGATTCAATTGGCTGATATTGGCCGTTTTGGTTTTTGTGGCAAGTGTAGTGATGATCATACAGGTTCTTAGAGCGATGTTTCGACTGGTATGAATACTTTTGTGTGCAGAATGGAAATTGTTTCAAATTAATCAATAAACTACATTACTGAGGAAATAGTTGAACTTTATTTTCGAAATATTTGATAGTGGGGTAAAAAATGTGACAATATTTTTTGAGAGAAATTCATTCAATCTATTACTTATTTTGATTTTGGATTGTTGTACATTGCCGAAACATTTGGATGAATTCTGAACGGTCGTTCTAGAGGTTTTAGACTGCAAAGCCAAGCTCTCACCAATCGTTATTACCACAACAGTCAAACTCTCGAACACCCAAAAGTTGTTGGGTATATCAAGGTTTTACAGATGCTGAGTAATTAATAACTCAGAAAAATAATGTTGCAATAAGGAGCAAAATATTACAATCTGGACATGATTATAAACAGAAGATGAATAATATCCAATCTTCGAAATATGCAGTAAATACGCTATCGTTTGTTCCTTTGAAAACCTTCAATGCCGTGATCTGGCAAAGGGAGTTTTCCTACGTAATCTCCTTGATTATTTTCATATCGGGCTTGGTGATCTAGTGGCTACCGCTACTGATTCGTATGCAGAAGGTCATGGATTCAATCCCTGGCCCGTCCCTTTCATCCTACTCTCTCTCCTGGCCCGTCCCTTTACTCTCTCTCTCACTTCTCTACATATACAACTCATGTATATTCATATGTTCATAGCCAACGCTAGAACCAGGAACGAATTGCAAAAAAAAAACCGTTTCCCTTCCTTCACAGCACAGTGTATATAATAACGCTTACAAGTAATGCAACCATAGCGAACTGTGCCGCTTGACCTTCACTCACACCACACAATCTATCACCTTATGAACACTATAAATATCCCCTATCCATGGATCGCATCACCGACCCAACGGTGACTCCCAGATCTTCCATTCTTTCCGTCTAACAAATACCCCAGTCCGTGATGGTTGTGGGGATGCAGAGGTGCTCTCGGTCTTTAGTAGTAACAACCAGCACACTCTACTAACATTCCTTTCCCTTCCCAACTGATTATAAGGACGTGGCCGGCGCCGTTATTGATCAAAAATGTTTGAGCTGCCTAAATTGCACTTTGAGAATAAGTGGAGTGTCCCAGCCCTTATTCATTTGGATCCCAGTGCAATAGAGCTTGCTGACGTTTATTCACCTCTCTCTTTCAAACTTGCAGGCGGGATAGGATTTGTTTTCATCGGGAAACCTTTCCTGATGACAACAAATCCTATTCCGCCTGCATGTTTGAAAGAGAAAGGTGAACAAACGTCAGCAAGCTCCATTGGTACCAGCTCAGATCAATCAAGGAGGAGCAACCATTGCAACGCATTGCATACCTGATCAGATTTGATCGTATATTGATCGTAATTGATCGTAATCTACGTGATTATTTTCTTATTTTTTCCAGTGATTCTAATTTATGACTAGTTGAGGACTTCTTTTTCACAACGTAATTACAACAATCAAAGAGAGTTTTATCTCACTCATAGTTTGACACCCACTGCTCAACGCAAAACCAGCTAGTCATTTGTTACATGCTAAATTGTCGAACGTTTTTGTCGCTGTAGTCGCCTGCTTTTGCTTCAATCGGTGGCGGAGCAACAACGAGGTGCGGCTCTTCACCGTACGCTTCTTTTAGTTTGAGGCGTATTTCAGCCGGTGGTGTTATTGATTTTTCTAGTTCACACACTACTGCCTGACTGACTGACTCAACGTAACGCGCTTAATTATACACTAATTAGGTATCTTTCCACTCTTCTTTTCTTGCAGGTACACGCTAAGAAAAAGTTACTCTAAAATGAGTAAGATTCACACAAAACGGAGCTAAACTGGAACAGCTCAAAAAATGAGTAAATTGCATTTCCATCGATAGCGCTGGCCCAAGTGCAAGAATCAAAACAGTTTAAACCGTATAATATTCTTCACATCAGCAAGAATATTATACAACTTAAACTGATGAGATTTTCGCACTTGGGCCGGCGCTATCGCTGGAAATAAAATTTACTCAATTTTGAGTTGTCCCACTTTAGCTCCAAAATGAGTGAATTTTCTGGCCGTGTATGTGACGCGGACCCGGTATCATCATCATCATCACCAGTTGGTGCAGTGTGAAATGAGACTATACCTACTTTATTCAATGGATCGTGGTCATGGATGAGTATGAGCACCTGCCCGCCCGTCAGGAGAAATTGTACGATCCATTGTTGAAGATCTGGTTTTGGATTAGGTAGTTGAGGAGATGCGACGATGTTATTGTTTGGATGGGATAACTTCAGAGAGCGTGGTTTGTCACTTTGCTGTTTGAATGTTACGTGAGATGCAGTTATGTGAACCGTATTGCTAGTGAATCGACATGGAACCTAATTGGAACGATTGATCGAAACCAGCCCTAGTAGGTATGTGCGCTTTGAAAGCGGTGAAGCAATTAACCTGGAAAAAAGGTTTTTCAAATCTTTTTCAGGAAGTGGATTTTTCGATACATTTCAAAAGTCTAGTTTCCCCCTCTACAATGCCACCTACCATGTTTTTCATGCTTCCAATGTAAGCTGATTTATTTATTGTTATATGTATTCACAAGATGTTTGGCCCTAAGCTTGTTCATCTCATTTAGAGGCTACCCTGAAAATTCAAAAAGGCATGGTCATGTGAACTATCTTTAATTTCTACAAAGATTGTTTTCCAGTAATCTTTAAAAACATTCGTATGCGAATTTCTTCCAAAGGTTCCGTTCCCTTTCACATATTTTTCATGAATTGTGTTTATTACTGTTACATATAATGGTTCTTGTATTAATTCATGGACACATTTAGGGCCTCCACCGGAAATTTGACTAATATTGTTGTCAACATTTCTAGGGATATTGAAAAAAACTATGCACGTTTGCTTCATAAGCAGATGGTCATGGGTTCGATCCCAGCCCCGGCACTTTCGTCAGTTGCTCTTTCCCCCTGAGAGCAGCTGACACTGACCCTCTTCTGAGCCCATGGCTCAAATGAACCCGGATACTTGGACGTCGGCTAACGGCAACCCATAAGGGACCATTCATAAACCACGTAGACCAAAATTTGGTCATCTCAGACCCCTCCCCCTCCCCCCTCGTAGACCTTTGTTCATACAAAAATTTTGAAATTTGTATGAAGCGTAGACCTTGGACGTCTAAAGAGGAAGTGATAAGAAAGTAAGAAGAGGGTATAAGATACCTTATACCCTTGAAAAATGTCTTCTTCTGAGTGTTGCTGCAGTAACTCCGTCAGTAGTTCCTATCCTAGTTTTCTGAGGAACTACTTCAAACATTGTATGAAAATTGCCTTCTAGAATTACACTTTGTTCTACAAATCGAAATCAGACTGTGATGGTATACATACAAAACTTTAGAGATTTAGCAGTCTTAAAGGTAATTAAAATCGAGTTGCTTGAAACTTTACCGACGTTTCAATTCGCTTGGGAAGTTTTTAACTGTAACACTAATCTTAACAAGGAAGCACTAAGAAATAGAACCCTTGAAAATGAACCGAAATAGATCGAAACGTCGGGATGATTTAAAAAGTTTTAATCCCTTCAAAACTGCTTAGCCGTTTCGCGAAGATTTTATTTTCAGTTTATCAATTATTTTTTAAAGTTGCACAAAAATAATTTCGTATGAGTCAAAATCACAAAACTACTACTAGATCGAGGCTTTATAAATTTAAAGCATTAAGTCCCGAATGAAACGACAGAAGACAGCCAAGGGAACGGCATCCTATTTTTTCTCTATGAAGTTTGACAGGTTTGATTATGTCTTCTTACATTAAGCATAAATTTATAATCCAGTCAAAATGTTCACCAAAACAATCGTGAAAGTGGAATGTTTACCTTTTTACGAGGGGTATCGGGTCAAAACCTATATTTCAGATTAGATTTCATGAACGTGTTGAATATGAATAAGCGGAATAAATTAATAATTGTGAATTTTAGAGTGGCGGTATTTTCCTATGGTATACTATTTATTTTTTTGTAAAAAGTCACACAACACTTCTTTTCTCAAACTTTCTTTGCCAAGGTGCGTTTTTCTTCATTTGCTCCCGCTGCTGTATTGAGCGAATGTTAGTATTGGTGAGCTCTGGTTGCGTACGATAAGCGGCAACAAAATTACTGTAGCAGCCCCGTGAAGACAGCGGAAGAAGCGGCCGCTTATTAATACCCAAGCAACACACATGTTTACGAAACTTTCACGGCAGCACATGTAAGGGATACGCAGTAAGTCACAGTGACTTCTGTGCAACCCTTGCATGCGCTGCCGTGACTGTTTTGTAACCATGTGTGTTGCTTGGGTACATACATGTCAGCATGACAGCTCAAGCAGTCAAAGAACGAAAAAAAAACTACATCTGATTGACAACTATGTTATGAGTCAGAACATTTGTATTTATCAAAAAAAGCGGAACACTACAGTATGCGGCAGGAAAAAATGCGAAAGTGTTTTTCAACTTCAAACCTCATTTTCGTCCATTTGACATTAACCAATCTATGTTTCAACGTTCCATGATCTATAATATGCTAGTTTTCTGAAAAGTTAATTAAAAAATTTCCCATTTTGGTCACTAACCTTTACAGGGCGGCGCCTGAAGATGAAGACAACCAGAATTTTCAAACCGCAGAAAATCGCACAGGTCGCTAAATTTCGCATCTGATAAAACAAAATTTTTGATTTTCTCTACAATATCATCAAATATATATACTTATTTCATCTGGTATGTGAAACTACATGGCTCTGGATCAGTGTGGTCTGGTTGTTCATCAAATTTGTGATAATTTTGATACTGTTATAGTCATTTTGTTTAATGACCATTGGGCGCGCAGTTTATTGATATCCGCTTATTAGGCCTACATTATCACATGTTAAACATCAAATATGTTCATTTTTATTTTTCAGTGCTAGAATATAGACATTGACTGATACACTGTCATGAAAAAATAGTCATATATATCCCATATTTAGCGTGTAATAGTGCCTTGAACTTTTCGCATTTTTTCCTGCCGCACCCTGTACAAATGCATCGCGCCTCCCACGTGAGGTGACATGCAACGAGTAACTTGGAATAAACCCCTACAAATGCGATATTTTATATTTCGTATCGCACCCACGATGGAAATGCTACAAATAAAATAAGTCTGAACATTAGCATCATGTTCCACGCTGGGTGACACAAAAAATACTGCGTGCGTCTCATATTTTTTATTTTTTTTATTTTTCATGCATAACGAAATCGGTATGGAAGCACAAAAATCTGTATAGTACAGATAAATCTGTATACATGGCATCCCTGATCTATGCTTCTCTGACGTCAAGGCATGACTTCGCTTAGGTCATCACATTTTCCTAGGAATAATTGTGCGAGACCTTTTTATTGACACATGATAGCATATGAGTTTATGTAGTGCACAGAGGTTCCACAAAGGTAAAACATGTGATTACAGTTTATCTACAGCTCAATGTACTCAAGGCCTGATTTCAGCCAGGCCATCCCGGGTACTCAAGAATCTAGTCGAAGCTTTTACTTACTCCTGTTCGATGTAGTATTGGTTTCTGGAGCTAATCGTTGTTTTCCGCATGCAAATAGGTCTAATTGTAGTCCATCTACGGTTCTCTGTAGTCAAGGCATGACTTCAATCAGATTGTCCAAAATTTCTACAGTTCGTTGACATCACAAACATTATACATGGTGATTATTTTGAGTGTTCATGTTATGAAAGGACGAATTTGGACACTTAGTTCGAGATATTCAGGAAATATTAACAGTACTACAAGGACAACACATGTTCTATTGATGTCTCCGATTACCTATGGGGTCAATAAGGGAATAATATCTCGTGTTTAATTTCATTTGAAAATAACAAACGCAAATGTAGACTTGGATGGTTCAGAAATGTTGAATATCTCAAGAACGCAAAAGAAAGCTATAGAAAAATCTCAAATTCGATCCTGTTGCAACATTAACTATCATTAAGCAACGGAATGTGCAAACTCCCATTGAAATACTTCGTTAAGAAGAAAGTTATGAAGGTGCAAATCGTACTTGGCCATTTTTTCCCGACTTGACCCAGTGAGCCCACCGGCCTTACTCCGTCCAGACGTGCAAGAAAATGTTGATCCCGTATATTTCCAAAACTAAAGTGTTATGCGAGCTTGTGTTCAAAATTTGGTTAAATTCTGTTGAGAAATGGGTTGTTGGCGATTCATTGAAGTTTTATTTTTTACCTGGGGTCTAACGGGTTAAAATCAACTTACCCGCTATTACCCACGAAGGTTTCCACCCTCAAGTGATAGTAAAAAGTCTAATCTTTGTACTGCCGACTGAGCCGACTGCGGCATTTATTTATAGTTACTTAAGATGAAATTTGACCAAAAAATATGATAAATTTTGTATTGAGATATACTGACTTCACATCTTCGAAAGAGATGTGTATTTTGATGTCCCGAACAAGTTTGTAGAAGATCACTAAACTATAGGAATTTATATGTTGAAGTTACGCTGAAAAAACTAGTTTTAGGGGTAATTCACACAAAACACACCATATCTCGAAAACCGTAAGAGGTGGAGCTTTGAGATGTTCTACGAAATATTTTCTCTTATTATGGGCTCATAATTTGCTAAAAAATTTAACCTCTATTTTTTTTTTGTAAAATAAAGTTTTTATCTTACTTCTAGGGGGACTAATCATCAATGACATTTTATCAAAAGACACCTTTTAACATGCTGAAATACTTTATAGAACACACCGAACCTCTAAATCTAACAAAAAAAAAGATATTTAATTTTGATCGCAAAATCATCGATTTCGAACACTGTGGGGTGTGGGTGTGGGATTCCAAGAGGTTTCAGCGGGGTACCAGGAGATCTTAGGGGGTGTTCGGGGGTTTTCGAAAGCATTGCAGAGAATTTCAGAGGATTTTCGACGGGCTTTGCAGGTACGTTTTCGGAGGTTTCCGAAGGTCTCACGTGCGTTACGTGAGGTCCGAGTGGGTCCCAAAGGGGGTTTCGGAGGCATTTCAGGAAATCCCAGAGCATTTTAGGCTAGTTTCAGTGGCATTGCGGAGGCGTTTTTTGGGGTTTCGGAGCCTCTCCGTTGCGTTGGATAGGGTTCGAGGGGGTTTCATGGGGATTCGGGAAACGCCCCTGAAATGCCCTTTGATTTGAAGGTGTTCTTGAAACCCCCTGATACGAACCTGACCTAAAATGCCTCGAAACGCTCCTGAAATCTCCGTAACCCCATTAAAACGCCCTTAAAATCATCATAATCAATTTGAAGTGCCTCTGAAACTACTTTGGACGCCTTCAATAGGCTCTAGAAATCCTTTGAAACGCCCCTGAAATGCCAATAAAACATCAAGGAACTCCCTTAAAATGTTCCTGATATCTCCTGAACTGGCTCTGAAATGCCTTGAAACGCCCCTTAAAGCCCCTTTCAACGTTCCTGAAACCCTCTCAATACTTTTGAAATGTCCTGAAAAACGACAACAAAATCTGACAGAACGCCCTTGAAAGACTCCATAAATCCCATGAATGAACCCCCTGAAACGCCCCTTAAGCCTTTTGGATCCCCTTTTCTTGGGCTCTCTGATAACTTTTTGGAAACCCCATTAGCCCCTCCTCAAATTTCCAGGAGCAAGATCTATTCTTGCAAGCAGATCATAAATTTCCTTCTTTTTATGTCTTTTTTTCGAATGATTGAGAGTTTTGTGGAGGTATTCCTTGAGAAATCTAAAAAAAATTTAAAAATGTGTTCAAAAAACGCTGCAGAAATTAGGGTGCAGGATTTTTTGAAGTATTTCTTGGAAGAACTTCTAGAGATACTTCTGATGGAATTCTCAGATGAATTTTAATACTATACTTTTGTACAGAAAATCCCTGAACTATTTATTACCTGTAGGAATTTCTGAAGGATACCTGTACAAACAAAAAAAAAATGTTTACAGATCAACAAAAGAAATGCAAAAAAAACCTGGAAGAACTGATGAATCCTCTGAAGGTATTCATAGAAAAAAATATTGAAATATACCTTGAATAAGCTGAGGAATAGGTTCTGGAATAATTTCTGCAGGAATTGATGAAAAACAAATCCGAGTGGAACTTCAATAAATCCTAAGCAATTCTTGGAGGAATATTTGGAAGAACTGTTTAAAAAATCTTGCAGGAACTTCTTATGAGGTATTTTTAAATGAATTTCTAAATAAATGTCTGAGAAAATCCATGAATAAATGGAGTAAAACCTAAAGAAACTTCGAAGAAATCAAAGCAAACATTTTTGAAAAAGTTTTTAGAAAATTTTCTGAGTTTCTTAAGGGAAATTCCCTTTGAATGAATCTCCAAATCTCTGCGAAAAAAATCCTGGAATTGCATCTTTGGAATAAATAGAAACGTTTGGCGGAATTTCTGGAAAAACGTCTGGAGAAATATCTAGAACACTTTTTAGGAAATATTTAAAAGATTTTTTGGAGAAATTCCATAGAAAACCTCCTGGAGACAATTTTTACAATATTTCTGGAGGTATCTCTTCAGAAATATTTGAAGAAATACATGAGGGAATACATGCATGAAATTATGTAGCGGTCCTTGAGGGAGTTGGCTATAGAATGCCTTAAGGAATCCCAGAAGGAATTTCTGAGGAAATCCGTAGATCAGTTTTAAGATAAATTTTTTGAGAATTTTTTGAGAAACTCCTGAAAAATTTCATATTTCAAGAGGAATTCTCGAAAGAATCTCTCGAGGATACCTGTAGAATATTTTCAGAAAAAAATACATGGACAGGAATGTATTCTAAAAGTATCCCTGGAGGATTCTTGCTGAAATCCTGCATAAATCTACTTTCTGTAAAAAATCCAGAGAAAAAATATAAGGAATTCTCAAAGGAATTTCTGGCAGCATCCCTGGAAGTTATCGTGGTGATTTTTTTTAAAGGAATTTTGAGTAAAATTTTGTTGAACTTTGAAAAGGAATTCCTGCAAGAACATCACTTCTGCGATAATTACAGGAAATTTTCGTGAAATAATAATGCATGCGAGGGTTTCCCGGAATAATTCGTGATTAAGTGCAACATTGAAGTCATTTTCTTGGGGGCGTACCAGTACAAGAGAATCCTTGGTGAAAGCTCTTGGGGATACCTGAAGAAATCTACGAAATAATTCTTGAAACACATCCTGGAAGAACTTCTTGAGGTGTCTCTAGAGGAAATCCTGGCTGGAGCAAATCTGAAAGAAATCCCAGATAAATCCCTCGGGACATCTCTGGGGAAATCCATAAAGGAATTGATAGGATACCTACATAATCCTTGGTGAAATTCATAGAGGAATCCCTGAATGAACTCTTTTCTGAATTCCTGGTGGAATCCTGTAGGAATTTGTATAGGAATTCCTGAAGAAATCATTGATGAATTTATGAGAAAATTCTGAAATGGATTAATACTCTAAAAATATCTATAAAATTAATATAAGAGTCCTAGCTGGAATTACTTAAAATATCCCACAAGAAATCTCTTGAGCAAAAGTTTCTGCAAAAATCTTGACACTAATTTCTAGAGCAATTCTAAGAGGAATCCCTGTTGGCATTTCTGGAAAGAAGCGCTACCTGCTGACAAGATGTCTTACTTATCAGAACACGTAAACGTCAAACACCTTGAACATCTTTGCTGTAAATATAAAGATTTTCCGGGAATATCTCTCAAAGAACACATAAAAGAAAAAAAAAACATTTTCAAATATTAAAACAAATATGAAATGTTTAAACAGGAATCACAAAATGGGTGAAAAAAATAATTGATAAAATCTGATCACCACTGGATTTCGAGGCCCTTATATTAACAGGTGTGAATTCCATAACCGCGAATCATTAATTCGCCACTTATCTTGTATAGATCTGAAGAAATACACTCCATTGAGTTCTTAGAATACATAGCAAACCCGGTTGACTCGAAGTTTTTTCCAACAAGTTTAACTTCAAAACAGGTTTAAATAGTGATATGATGACTTAGATGGGGTTATTGAGTGTTTGGGTTGGAGCATGGTCTGTAGCATGCTGCAACCCAAACTCTCAATAATCTCATCTAAGTCACAGCCAGTCAAGATCACAGATACTATAGCCAAATCCGCCACAAGTCCGCAGCTATTATTTAGCGTAATTTAGAGCACACGCACCGTCGTCGTCGGTTGTCGTCATCAGCATTACTTCAGGTCAGCCCAACCAAGATCGCAACCTAGCAAGAACATTGAAACCTTTAGGCTTCTTGGCTTTTTTAAGTAAGTAAGTAGCCTGCTTCCAATACCTTCACCACCGCACTGACGCGAACGGATGTTTGCGACGACGACGACAACAGGGGGAGTGGTTGACGGTTTTGCACACGACCCCGGCAGATCACTGCCCGTGTGCGCGCAGTTCTAGTGGCACGGCGGCCTAATCAACACTTTGGGTCCAGTTGAGCTGCCGTTGAAAATCGTGCTTCTCGCCGTCGCGCCGTGGTGTGGTAGCTATTTAGGGTAAATACGTTCGAAAGCAGAAGTGTCACAGCCAGCACAGTAGTCCGAGTAGGTACGAGAGGCGATGCCCAATGGGCATCAAGGTGTACCTTAGAGGTACGGTGCGGCGTTGAGAGGAGAGCTTTTGTCAGGCAACTACAGGGGATAGACAAAATGATCGGGACAAGTAAAATTTTCACTTTTCAAAAAATGTTCAACTAGCGGTAACTTTTCGAAAAGTGCATCGAATATTCTCAAATTTTTACTGTAAGTTCATCAACTAGTTGTCCATCAGTGGTCCAAATTTGGAAAAGATAGGGCCATGCTCCACGAAGTTATAAAGATTCTTGAAAAAGATAAAATTATCCGATAGCCAACTTTGAGCTGTTATATCTCCGGATTTAATGAACCGATTGCAATGAAATTTTGACCATTCACGACTTATATAATTAACTCTGGAAAACATTTAACTTGACTTAAAATTTTTAACAAGAGAAAAAGTTATAGCGATTTTATTTTTTTCACGACTTTTTAGCAAATTGGTCTATTTTTAGTATGTATTTTATTACTTTTTCAATTCATTGGAGGCTATGTTGTTACTTTCCTTCAAAACACATTTACATATGAGTCAATAAGAGGGAAATTAAATGAACTATAATTTGCATTTAGAATATTGAAACGATGTTGAAGTTTTGGATAATTTGATGTTTTATTAGAAAAGTAATCCAATCGTTATAATTTTCTTCCGTGTTAAAAATTTTAAGTTAAGCCAACGGTTTTTTATAGCTCATTATATAAGTCATAAATGGTCAAAATTTCATTGCATTCGGTTCATTGAATCCGGAGATATAACAGCACAAAGTTAGCTATCGAATAATTTTACCTTTTCCAAGAATCTTTATAACTTCGTGGAGAATGGCCCGATCTTTACCAAATTTTGACCACTGATATACTACTAGTTGATAAGCTTACAGTAAAAATTTGAGAATAATTTATGCACTTTTCGGAAAGGGACAGCTAGTTGAACATTTTTTTGAAAAGTGAAAATTTTGCCTGTCCCGATCATTTTGTCTATCCCCTGTATGTTCATAAAATATAAGGTAAAAGTGTCCACGAGGACGACGACGGCGACGACGGATGATGACGACATAGTGCTTTAGTTAATCGAATTCATTTGTTGGAGCGCAAAAAAAAACACATTTTCTGAGTGGTGGATGGTGACTGTGGAGAGGAGCGGGGTTTCTTTTCATTAAACTAAAGCTGAAGTAAACTGAATAATAAATGCGATGTGGAAGCTGATACCCTACAAATAGTGTCCCCTCGTGGAACAAAATAGATCGTGAGAAAATAGTTTGATTGTAGTTACTTTGGAAGGTGGAAAGCTCGCCATTTTGAGTTTTTGCGTGTGCACAGTATTTAACATCCTTGCATACATGGGTAAAAATATTATTCTTTATTTGATCATCATTGGTCCGTAAATCTTGACTATTCTTTCATTTTTTATTCTTACTTTTTAAGTAAAGTTCTAAGAAGTCAATTTCTAACTTTCCTATGGCTATCACCAACCACTCGTGGAAGCCGAATTCTAAATCAGTGATTTCCACCGTAAGAATAACGTCAATATGCCTTTTCATATTTCTTATTGGTTTTCAAACAACTCAAAACCTAATCAATCATCAAATTCCATCTCTGTGACAAATCACCGGATCTCACTTCTGTGCCCAGCGACAACAGTTCGAACTGATTACGATCTGTGTTCGGGCTTGCCTTGGGAAAATAAAATAATTAACAACAAACTGGTTCGCCGGTTCCATTCAGATCAACCGCGCACACCGGATGATATTAGTCAGCGATCGAACCACTTCTGTGAGCCTCCGGGCGGGTGTAGTCAAAGTCAACATTTATCATCACGCTATAAACCCTTTGACGTCGCCCCGGTCGGTCGTCGGTCTGCAGCAACAACAACAGCGGAGTGGATGGTTGTTGTCGTGGAACCATGTCGATCCACCAAGGTTGCGACATTTTGAGACACTTTCGATTCGGTGCCCTAAGGTCAGCCTATCATCGAGTACACCTAGTAAGGTGGATGGCTTTACCAGCAACCGGACCAAGAACCAGAATCAGAAGTGATCGCCGTGGTGCACGCGATCGATCGTGTGCGGTAGCAGATCCAACTGAATTAACTTTTTTGGAGTAATGCGAACAGAAGTGGCCGTTGTCAAGGGACTCGAAATTATCGGGTTTTATTGCTCAGATGACGGTGAATGATGCAACGACTTTTCTGATAACCGCCAACCAGACTTTTAAATAGATTAAGCTGATGGAAATTGGGTCTCCAGTTAGCCTAGCGGTTAAGGCAGCCTATGGATCGCCAATCCGGAGACGGCGGGTTCGATTCCCGTTCCAGTCGGGAAAAAAACTCTCGACTTCCTGGGCATGGTGTATCATTGTACTTGCCTCACTATATACAAATTCATGCAATGGCAGTTAAAGAAAGCCCTTCAATTAATAACTGTGTAAGTGCTCGAAGTACACTAGGTTGAAGCGAGGTAGGCCAAGTCCCAGTGAGGACGTAGAGCTATAAAGAAAAAGAAAACTCACAATTAGGATAACACATCACAAAAATACGCCAAAATATTTCCCATTCTTCATTACACCAACAAAGCTAGCCATGGAAATGTTTGACAATTCACAGGTCATTTTGACAGACCACACACATGCACGAAAAAGACGGATCATATATTCTACTTTATCGATATTGTTGCCGTCCTTTTCATGCTCATGTTCTTCTGTCAAAATGACGTGAGAATTGTCAGTCATTTTGAGGTTAGGTTCGTTGGTGTAATGAAGAATTACGGAGATGTATCGATTCCGGCGAGAACAATGATATGGATGTAGACATTTGTTTACAATGCAAAACTATCACCAAAGGTGTACTTAACCTTCCGTAACTCGCACGGTTGACCTGAGACGAGACCGGACAACTGGCTTCTTATTGATCTTCTTTTCTTCCAAAATGTTTGTTGTTTATTTACGTTTCGCTCCGATCGTAGTTCGGGCTAGTGTTGCCAAACATTTTATGTTGCTTCAAGATTCAAGTTTTTTACGGATGAAACATGAATGAGAAGTGCCCATAAATTTTGTCATGAGTTTAGGGGGACGGGCAAATGAAGGAAACTTCCATAATTGATTATGCATAGCGTGTTCGTAAATCAAAACTAATGAAGGATTAGTTCTAAATGATATTAGTAAACATAATTCTTTGGAAGAAATACCTTAACGCTAAAGCTAGATTTTCTTCAAAATTGATCACGTATCAAGATTTTCATACAAAATAGTCACCTTTGAGATGCTGTAACTCTGCTTCCTGGTGAAAGATTAGGCTTACATTTTGACGAGAAGAAACGTCTTTGGTTTTGATTTAAGCTAAATATTTTGTGTAGCATCAGCTACAAAACAAACAAGGTCAAATTGTTCAAAATAGGACCACTCCCAAATTAATCGTCGAAAAAAGCGAGAAGGCACCGATTCATTGCCTTCTTTTGGTGTTATTATAAGTGCTCATTTCTAACAAAAAATACAAAAAATAGTGAACAAAACAAACCGCGCTTCAATCTTTCATTTTGAGTAGGATTGAATTGATAAAGCAACCCCCCGAGCAGTTGAAACAATCTCCGTAATTTTCAATACATTTAATTAATTAGGCTGATACAAATTTTATTTTGACTTTTTGTCTCCCCCCCCCCCTTCAAAAATTTTTGGCTGGATTTTGCATTTTGAGGGGGCAGATAAAAAAATATTTATCAAAATTTTGGGTCTTGCTCAAAATTCTTTAACAAATCCGACGAGTTTTTAATATTTTCCAAATTAAATGTTTTATTATTTTTATCCCCCCCCCTCGACCAGTCAAAGAGTGGTGGGACAAAAAGAGAAATAAATATTTGTAACGGCTTTATTACGAATGAAAAAAATAATTCTTTTTCATTATTATAATGCACTTTTAACATAATGAAAATGTATGCGGACCGTATTTTCAATCGCTTTTGACAACACTGTCTACACGCGGTCGGGAACGATCGGATGGTTTTTGCTTTTTTCTAATAGCATGAAATCAACCAATCAGCAGCTGGTCCGTTTTGGCCCCATATCGAGCTACCTATTGACTGGTCTCGTTTCAGGGTTGACTACCTGCGTCAGCACCACGCTATTGCTGAGTACAAAAAGCGAGATTTCTTCAACGTTTTGTACAAAATACAACAGCGCGATCGCTCGAGGGTTAAAAATGTAACGTTGAAAATTCACTAATACTTACACACTTGCGAAAAAAAATACGCGCAACTCATTCGACTGAACTCCACCAGGTCCATGCTCTCAACTCAGACGCGGACACCGTCTTCAGCCAAAGGCTGTACGTACAGACTGAATGAAACTTAACATTAGACGAGGGACACACGGAGCATGCATCCATATAGCAGGGCCCTTATAGCCGAGGCGGTAAACGCACGGGTATTCAGCATGACCATGCTAAGGGTGACGGGTTCGATTCTCGGTCGGTCCAGGATCTTTTCGTAAAGGAAATTTCCTTGACTTCCTTGGGCATAGAGTATCTTCGTGCCTGCCACACGATATACGCATGCAAAATGGTCATTGGCAGAGGAAGCTCTCAGTTAATAACTGTGGAAGTGCTCATAGAACACTAAGCTGAGAAGCGGACTTTGTTCCAATGAGGACGTTACGCTAAGAAGAAGACGGAGCATGCACCAGTGGATACAAAGAATAAACTATTCTCACGAAAAGTTTTATCGCCCCGAGTGGGAATCGAACCCTCACCCCACAGCATGGTGCGATTAGAAGCTTGGTGACCCTAACCGCACGGCTATGAGGCTCCGAGGCTTTGTGATGATTTCTCGACTGGGCACATATGACCCATCCGTTTCCAAAGGGTTAAGCGGCCGTCCATGAATCATGTGGTCATTGTGGTTTAAGGGCAAAGACCATGGTCCATACAAATTAAAAAAAAGCAATTTATATGAACAAAAAACCACGGCAGGGGGAGTGGGTTTCGGAAATTGCAGAAAAATGACCACGTGATTCATGGACAGCCCGTTACCTAACTTACAGCTCTTTTTTTCCACCAGGGCACTACATGAGCGATTCCAATTGGCAGCTTCACTTACACTTTGTATAGCGCCTAAATGTATCCTATCTAATATATCGAACTGTATGCCTTTGTACTGCTGCCACTTTTCTACTTTGTCCTTGGTAAGGTAAAATGATGTTAATCTTTGTCGTTTGCTCCTTTTTCAGACTGATTGGGGATCCTTTATGAGTTGCCGTTAGTCGATATCGAAGTTTCCGGGTCCCTTAGAGCATAAGCCTGGAAGAGGGTCGAATGTCAGCCGCTCTGGGGGGGAATAGCAACTAACGAAAAAGTGTCGGGGCTAAGATCAAACCCATGACCATCCACTTATGAAGTCAACGTGTGACCACTGCGCCGCGGGCTCCGGCTTGAAGGGTTGTTGTCCAGCATTCTCACAACAATCTTTTACGTCCATGTTCAGTCATCTGTCCAGTTCGTTATATATGAGGCACTGCCCATCGTTCCCTTCCGAATTTGGTTACATTTTAGAAGGTATACCCGTCTATAGTTACATAACTTCCTAAATGTATCCGCCGACCAGAATGTACTATGTTTTTGACGCGTTCACCACCAGTTCAACTTTTTATGGTTCGCGTTTTAGGAGGCTGTAGATCACAGCTCTGCCATAGTTCTGTATGCTCTGGCGATAATATCCACGTTGTCCGTAAAATACACAAATAGATCGGTTTTCGTGAAAATCGTACTCCGGCTGTTGAGTACGGCTCGACATCGAGAAGTCATTCGCTCAAAATCCTGCTTGGGTGTTTTCTTAGATATCGAGGGTGCCTTTGACAACGTGCACACCAAAAATCGGTTGAGGATTTCAGCAAAATTTTGCTGAATTTTGCCGAGCTGAAAGTTTCAGTAAACATTTTGCTGAAATTCAGCAAAATTTTGCTGATTTGTTCTGTGGATGCCCCCAAAGGGGAGTCTTATCACCACTTTTGTGGAATCTCGTAGCAGATACGCTATTGAGGCAACTCAATAATAGCGGTTTTCCTACTTATGGTTTTGCTGACAACTACCTAACATTGTTAGTCGGTATGTGCATCAGCACCCTTTTCGACCTAATGCAAAACGCTCTTCAGGTAGTTAAGGGTTGGTGTCGCCAACATAGCCTTTCGGTAAATCCGAGTAAAACATCTATGGTTCTTTTCACGGAAAAGAGAAACCGTAATGGTGTACAACCTTTACGTCTCTTTGATTCTGAAATCAATGTGACTGAACAGGTAAAGTACGTTGGAGTCATTCTTGATTCCAAGCTTTCCTGGACACCTCATGTTGAGTTCAGAATCAAGAAAGCTTGTATGGCCTTCGGGCAATGCCGGCGAACCTTTGGTACAACTTGGGGTCTTAAATCCAAGTATATCAAATGGATTTACACAACTGTTTTCCGTTCAATATTGGCTTATGGATGTCTTGTGTGGTGGCAAAAGGGCGAAGTGAGAACGGTTCAATCAAAATTAGACCATTAGGATGTGCCTAATGGCGATGTCTGAAGCGTTCTCATCAACTCCTACGGCAGCGCTCGAAGTTCTCTTTGAGGTTGCCCCACTACACATTCATCTCAAACAAGAAGCACTTTCTTGAACTTACCGTCTATGGGTACTCGGTTTACTAGAGGAAACTCCTGTGCCGCAGTTCAACACACACCTCGTTGTTTTCACTTTTGGTGAATTGGGACAACGTTGTCCTTGCTCCAAGTGATCTTACAATTGCTTGTAATTTTCTGTATAGGACATTTTCCACGAAATTCCCTTCCCGGGATATCTGGAAAGAAGTATTGCGACATTTGCACCCATTTAGACTCGGAAGAAATTCATTATCATCACAGTCCAATTTCGCACACGACTGCGCAGCGGCTGGCATACATAAGTTCCGTTGAGTTCATCACAGGGGCGTCGGATGCACAACATGTAAACAAAATCAGTTTGATTAGTGTGAAATATCGCTGTGAAATGATGATTTAGTGGATTCTCAAATTATCACAGTAGTCTAAACATCAATAAGAAACCCAATATTTCAGACGGCATCGTATGTTACACTGATAGTCCCTTCTCGAAGGTCGAGCAGGTGCTGGTGTTTATTCTCGTGAGCTAAGGCTGTATCAGTCTTACTCACTTGGTAGATACTCCCGAGCAGAAGGGAATAACAAATGGATCAAAAAATGTGTTATTTTGGAAAAATAACTGAGCAACAAAATCAGGTATTTTTGTGTTATTAACATAACATGTTATGTTATATACTCGCCTGTCATAAACACTGCATAACAAAAAAATGTTCCTGAAAGACCGATTCAATAACATGTTTTGTTAGTTTTAATAACAGCTGAATAACTGTTATTTTGGAAAATATTGAAAAAACAAATTTTGAACTTTAAATGTTATTGATAATAATCCAAAGGCAAATTTTGTTATAATATCAAACTCATAACAAAGTAAGTAACAAAGTAACAAATCTGTAACATTTAACATAAAAAGTGAGGTTAGATCGAGTGCTTGAAGTACCCTATATTGTCGCTCAATACGAGGGACAGAAAATCTGGTCATAATTGTCCAAGTACTAAAACTCCCAAGCTGAGAAGTTGGTTCTGTATCAGCTGAAATGTAATGCCAGAAAGAAGAGAAAGAGATACTGATGAGAGAATACGCACACGCTCCTCATCACGCAATGATCTAGTCTAAACAACGGAATTAGATCTTGTACCGACTTTTCGAACCCTCTAAGTAGAATACCCTCTTCGAATGAGTGTAATCAGTTTCGTACCTTTTAATTCCGCCCTATGTTGCTTATCCTTTGACAGATACGCGTATTTCGACTACCACTTGTAATCTTCCTCAGTGTCAGTTATCCACAGTTGAAGGAAGATTACAAGTGGTAGTCGAAATACCCACTCCAACTGTGGATAACTGACACTGAGGAAGATTACAAGTGGTAGTCGAAATACGCTTATCTGTCAAAGGATAAGCAACATAGGACGGAATTAAAAGGTACGAAACTGATTACACTCATTCGAAAACGGCATTAGCCTCTGCATGCTGTGAGATTTTGACTTTTACTGCGAGCACTGTTATTAAAATTCCTGTGAGAGCGAGCAGGACAGCACCAAAACAGAGCTCGTAGTAAAAGTCAAAAGCCAAAGGAATTTTGACAGCATATGCTGTGTGTGCACAGGCTAATTCTCGAATGATGTGAATTTCAAAATTTGTTATTGTTGATAAAATATTTGTACACTCTAAATAATGCAATAATAACCAAGCTAGGCCTGCATTAAAACCTATAATTGGAATGTTATTTAACGGTTGTATACCAATAGCTTGATCATAACCAAATAAGATTGTCAAACAAAATATGTTATGGAAAGGTAATGTCTTGATAAGAAAATAATAGCAAAACAAGAAATAAAAACAAATTTTGTGATTCCGTAGCTATTAATTTGATATTCTCCTCTCCTCGGGTGCACCGTTTTTCAGGCCGAAATCTTTGCTCTTATGTGCGGAGTGCAATCAGCACTTCAGCAGCACGTAATGGGCAAAGTAATATACTTGTGTTCAGATAGCCAGGCTGCTATTAACCTTCACATATATCCGACCCCCGACAACTCATTTTCAAAATGCTGGCAATTCGTCAATTTTCATGATTTTCGATTTTTTTGAAGTCGCCCTTAATCAATCATAAATTGGTGCAAGTTGATTACACTCAAGTGGTCATGTATTATCCGGAACCATTCCGGAGATATTTCGGATTGTACTGGGGTCAGGGGGTGTGGGAGGAGTCTGTTTTGCCAAATGACTAAAAGGGATTATTTCGTGTGTTATTGTGTTTGAGAGGCCCCCGAAGAACCTGTTTCAGGTGTTCCGGAGCGGCCACATCAGTTGCTACATACTTCAGTCATTTTTTTCTGCTCCATTCTCTTCAAATCATGAAGTTTGATACGTCGCACGGCATGTTTTAATTGCAAACCAGAAATGTCCCCGATGCCACCCCCGTGGAACGTATGCTAGATTTTCCGGGTTGGCCATATTAGTTGATACGGACTTCAGGGTATCGTTTCTGACTCAGTCATTTAAAATCATGAAGTTTGATATGTCGCACGACATGTTTTGGATGAAAACCAGAAGTGTCCCCAATGAGGCCCTCGCGGAACCTGTCACGGTGATCCGGAAAGGTCAACTTATTCAAATCTGGTTATCGCAGTTGTGTTTTATTGTTCACAATAAAACGTTCCACTGTTCCACTGAAAATCGATGGTTCAAACACAATAACACACGAAAAATCATTTTTAGCCATTTCGGCACCCTACCTGACCCCAGTATAATCCGGAATAACTCCGGAATGGTTCCGGATATTGCATGGTCACTTGGGTGTAATAAACTTGCACCAATTTATGATCGATTGAGGGCGACTTCAAAAAAGTTGGATGAAAATTGACGAAATGCCAGCATTTTGAAAATGAGATGTTGGAGGTCGGGTATGTGAAGGTTAAAGCACTTGCTTCGGCCAACTCCAGGTCGAAGATAGTTATCGCTTGTCGAACTCAAATCGAGGAGCTAAATTCAGCAAACGCTGTTCACCTTGTATGGGTACCTGGCCATTCTTCCATCGCTGGAAATGAATTGGTTGATGAGTTAGCTCGCACTGGAGCATCACATGACTTCATTGGCCCTGAGCCAACTATTCCGATATCGAAGTGTTGGGTAAAGCTTCAGATTCACACCTGGGCTGCTACTCAACACAGACAATACTGGAATAGTTAGGAGTCATGTCGTCAAACCAAATTGTATAGTACTGAGCCATCTCCAAGGGTGGCGAAGTGTCTTACAAATCTGTCAAAGCAGAATTGCAGCATTCTGGTTAAAGCATTGACTGGCCACTGCCGACTCAGCTATCACATGGCGAATATTCAGCAAGCTGATTCATTTGCATGTGATAGCTGCGAATCCGATTATGTAACTTCGTATCATTTGATATGTAACTGTCTAGTTTTTGCGCAACTGCGTTTCCGAGTATTCGGTAAACACTTATTAAATGAAATTAAGGATATTCTGTTGTTCTTAACCCACTGTGGTAAAGAGCTATAGGCTCTTTTTCACTTTATGCGTTATTACAGTGCCCTTTTCAGGGCGCTGTTCGAACCTATTGTATGCGTTAGTATCCTCTTCCAGGGTACTTTTCTATTTCCCTACTTGTCCTTTTCCCATCCCTATCCTTATTTCCTTCCTTTTCCCTCAGGTAGATGATGAAATAGGCTATTATTTTGGCGATGGCACAAATGTCCCAAATGGAGGATAACGTGCCTCTGGAGCCGGCCTTCTGATACCTGGTCGGGGTTCTGCTAAACCGAACTAAAGACCATTTTTTAAAAAAATGAGTTTTCTTAACTATTGGGTGAAGAAAATGATGATCTTCCTTCCATGTGAAAATCCAGTAATTCTGACAGCTCTTCGTGGAGTAAATTCAAAATTTCTGTTTGGCGGAACATACAAAACATCATTTTGCATCCAACCAGAGTGAACTGTAAACCATTCGATAGAATCAGCGAAATATTTTAGTTGTGATCCAGGCGATGAACATTTCAAGTTCTCCTCATCTCCGTCAGATTTCTAACTTCTAACCGACTCATAGAAACAATCTGGGAGAGAAATGAACACGTAATTAGAAATATGGGCGTTGGAAGAACCAATTATGTTTCGATGGCGCTGATCGCCATTTTTCCAAATCACATTCAGCCAGACCGAACCAAGTCCACAGCATTTTAGAATCAATTTATTCTGAACGATACAAAAACCAACTGGTTTTTAATACCAGCGTTATGTCGATACACCTCATACTGGTAGTTTAACACAGGAGCCGTCATTGAACAACAAGCCTAATTAGAATAATAAAGCTTGAAAAAAATTGAACACTTGGTTCGCTTTTGCTGATCGAAAAATGGCGTTTTCACGAAAACCATCCTTGAGAAGAATGTTTAGAACTTGATTCAGACTTAACGACTGACCTTCAGCAAGGTAATATGACCTAGAGGTAACGCGCTTGGTTATCACTCAGATGATCCAAGTTCTAATCTCTTTCATATTTTTGAAAACTTTTTTGCACTTAGTGGCAGAACATTTTCATGGTTTTCTTCGACCAGTATATATTTAAAGTACACAAATCGCTCCACATTCACATCTCAGGACCTCAGGGCATGCAAGGACATCGTTTGACATAATCACTCTTGCTCTGTGTTTCCACATACACCGCTTATGAAGAAAAAGCATGGGTGGGAAGGGCTGAGCTGGGAGGGCTTCCGCCGTTCATATTGCTAACTGTTTTGAGACCATCGTGCTACCATACTATACGCGTCCTCTTTGATTTGTGAGTGATATCGATTTCAACTTGATAGGCGATCAAAAATCGAGATTTTTTTTCACTATCCATTTGGTTTTATCTGAAACAAAAAAACACATTCAGCCAAACTGAACTATTAACCATTTTCTGATGTTTTTGATCAGCCAGAGTGAACTGAGTGCAAAGTACCATGAAATAAAATGTAATTATATCAATGATTCCAAATAATGTACACGTATTCTTCATTTCTGATGGTTAATGAAGGCTTGTCAGTTATATGTGTGCGGAAAAGTTTCAAATAATCTCCGCTGTTGTTTATTTGTGAGTGGTTGAACTTTAAGTCTAATTATCTCGGAATTATCTTTTTGGCGCTTAGTTCGGTTTAGCAGAACCCCGGCCACCTGATACCTGATGTTCTTGGGAAAACATACCAAAAAGTGAACAGCTCAATCGACAAGTTCGTGCCCAAGGGGATTTGAGAATTTAACCCCTCTCATTACCAAAGTTGCATTGTAGTAGCTGCCATACCGTCTCTGCTTGCACGGCTCTGTCTAACGTAAATGCTAATTTACGATTGATTTGCGTGACTACGAGTGCATTTATTGAAACTACTGAAACAGCAGTAACTGATCGCAGTTAGACACGAACTGCGTACCTAATCGGTATGATTTATTGCATTTCTTCACACGTTTAGTTCATTCAATTAGTAACTCCATTCATCCATTCTCCTTCATGTGTCCCAGGTTCAGCACGAGATGCTACTGTCGTCGTGACACTTGAACTAAGATACAGATACCCCGAAGAGTCCTATTGAATCCTCATCTCAGTATGATTGCTACTTTGCTTGAAAGAAGGAGAATTTTGCAGCGATGATGGTAAGGCAGATGGTGCCATTTGACTGTCGTTTTCGCATCCACGTTCGCACGTGGATTAAATTTTATGCAAGCATACCTATGAGTCTTGAATGTACGAATGCATGAATGAAGCTCGTGATGCTACTGACGATATCATCAACAAACTGAGCCGACCTGTTGGCTTGATGGAGGATGTTGTTGATGGAGGATGGGACCTTTGATAGCCGGCTGCTATCTGACCTGGATGATCTTGATGGAGGTCCCCCACTAGAGGGTCTTGCACGTATGCTAAATGGAAACAGATCTCCTGGGGGTCTTGGCTTTGCCGCGCCGCACTTGTTCGTTATGCCGACGACGACGACGACGACGGTCTTCGCAACGTGAAACGAAATAATGTGCGAAGTTTTAATTGCGCTGTCAGCTAATTGAAAGTGCGGTTACGAAGAAATGGTAGGTACAGGATGAAGGGTGATTTTTCCCGCTGTGACAGGTTGATGAATCAGGAAGATAAGATGCTGACGCGTTGAAGGCCGTTTGTCAGCGATCTCTAGGGAAATATGGGAAGTATCACGTTCAAGGTTATGAGTGGTCACCAGGTTGAAGGACGTAAGCATTCATTATGTCGGACAAGGATTGCGGAAAATAATTTACATTTTGTTCTGTAGCCTTTAGTAATACTTTTAGTTTCTTATGGAATTTCTGGAAGATTACGAAAAAACTGGCCGAATATCATGATTTGCGATAATCATAGATGCTGTCCCGGGAAACAAGTGTATTGGTAAGCCAATGATGAATCTCTACAGCTTAATAAATGTCTGCATGAGTTGCTCAGCTCATGTTTCATAAAGACTTACTCAATTTCAAATTCAATTTGACTAAACGCACCTAATTTGAAAATGCTAAATGCCTAACAAGGGTGCTGAACCCTTTTCAAAGCGATTGTGTTACCAAACCATCCACCCTCCCCGCAGCTATTGACCAATCCAATCCCATCACGCGGTGGTAATGCGTTTCTATCTATCAAACCTCAAAACAAGATCAACACACCTCGTCAAGACTCAAGAAAACCCCGCGTGCACACAGATGATTAATTCGCGCTCTGCTTGTGTTGATTGCCCTTTTCGGATTTGACGGGGTTACCAGGCAGTCGTAACTAATAAATCGTCAACGGAAGCGCTCCGGTTAATTGTAACATTCCCGCGGACATCTAATGACATGGATCGCCCGGCCCGGCTGATCTATTGTGGCCTCGCACCAGCGGCGTCGTCGCAGCTGGATATCGGCGGTGTGGTGACCGTCGTCGTAAATTATTTCGAGCTCCCAAAAGAGCAAAATTGGGTCTGCCGTTCCCCATGCACCTCGCCTCGCGGCGGCGGCGGCGGCAGTCTGCACGGTGATCGCGATTTGAAAAGGGTTATAATGAGCTAATGGCATTTTATTACATTGCTGGTGTTTCCGTCAGCAGCAGCAGCAACAGCGCCCATTGTAGGTTATAAGGGTTCGAGAGCACCCAGCAGTCAGCGCTGTCAGCGAAAGACAAAACCTTTAGACGCCACGCGCGAGATTTGTGAATGGAGATATGCCGTTGGCGATCAAACGAGAGACCCGTGGAGGAATTTGAATGGTAAATTGTCAGTTAGTTGTTGGCGGATGCCTTTCGGTCCGCAGTGAATGTTGCTGAGAAAACAAACTGTGAGATAAATATGAAAATACCACACCAATCATTATGTTTCGCCAACATATTTCCTAGTGTAGATCGGTTGAGTCATGTAATAGAAACTGTGTAACGAAATGCAATACAATTTTCGGCACCGGAGATGGTACCTGCATACTAGGTGGGCTACAATTCGCTCCATTGAATCTACGCCGAATAAAGCCTCCCACTATACTGGAGTTGGTCCTGTCCCAATATATTCCAGTTCTCTTGGACGTTGAATGCTCTAACGTCCTCTCCAACCGAAACAAGCCATCTTGTGCGCAATCTATTTACCACGGAGTCACCGATATCTTCATGGTTCTTTAATTAATATTATTTTCTCTCGTTCTTACGACATCCTTGTGACGTGGCCACCGCAACTTGGCCAGCCGTGTTTTATTAGCTTGACAATATTTATTAACTTGAACACTTGATAGAGCTTGTGCGTGATTCATGCGATGCTACCGGATGCAGTTTTCTTCTTCACCACCGAGTATTGCTCGCAGCACCTTACGTTCTCTAAGACACCAAACGATCTCCGGTCGTCTTTCTTCAACGTGCAAATCTTGTGGAGCAACTAGAAGAATCAGTGTCATATACAACACAAATTATGTCTCCATCTGCAAACTACGAGAGTTCAGCTGTTTTCGGAGGCTGTAGAAAGTCCAATACGCAGCTGAACGACGCTTTTTGACCCCGCGGGTAGCATCGTTATCGCACGTCACTAGAGTTCTAAGGTACACAAAATCTTCAACTACTACAGAACTTCGAACTTCACAAGGCATTTTTTCAAGAATGTCGTTAAAATAGAGTAAAAATGCTTATGAAATTCTCATTCATTTATTTAGTATTACATCAAATTCAAGATAAAACTGAATCAACAATATTTCTCCATAATACACGGTTCGTGGCTGCCGCTCTCCATCCTCGGTCGCGCCCGATGCTCGCCAAGTCACGTTCCACCTGGTCCGCCCATCGTGCTCTCTGCGCTCCACGCCTTCTTGTGCCAACCGGATCAGTTGCAAACACCAGCTTTGCAGGGTTGTTGTCCGGCATTCTTGCAACATGCCCTGCCCACCGTATCCTTCCGGCTTTGGCCACCTTCTGGATGCTGGGTTCGCCGTAAAGTGCAGCGAGCTCGTGGTTCATCCTTCTCCGCCACACACCGTTCTCTTGCATGCCGCCGAAGATCGTCCTTAGCAGTCGTCGCTCGAATACTCCGAGTGCTTGCAGGTCCTCCTCGAGCATGGTCCATGTCTCGTGCCCGTAGAGGATCACCGGTCTTATTAGCGTTTTGTACATGGTGCATTTGGTGCGTGGGTGAATCTTTTTCGACCGCAGTTTCTTCTGGAGCCCGTAGTAGGCCCGACTTCCGCTGATGATGCGCCTCCGAATTTCACGGCTCACGTTGTTGTCAGCCGTCAGTAAGGATCCGAGGTAGACGAATTCCTCCACCACCTCGAAAGTATCCCCGTCTATCGTAACATTACTACCCAGACGGATCCGGTCGTGTTCGAAATTCTATGGGTATTAATAATACAGGTAGGCCAGTAATGGTTATAGTACCTTTACTGAATCAAATTTCAACCATCGCGCAACGATAATGACAGCGTCTCAACTTGACAACAATCCATCCTATGTTGTTGTCCCAACTTCAGAATAGGATAAAGATCGTTCATCACGAGTTTTGAAATTATTAGGCCTTACATTTCGATTTCCGAGAGATTGTTGCTGTAGAGCAGATGAATAAACCGCTCTTAAGCTTGGTTTTCAAAATTTTGGCTGAATAAGCTATGATACAGCTATTCTTGTTTGTTATTGTAGAGAGTAGACGCGTTTCGCGCAAGTCGTGTGTGCGTTGAAACGGCCGACGAAACGGCTTCACCCGACAGGTAGTTCCGAGTTGGTAAATACTGCAACGCTGTTGAAGATCGAACATCAAAACGTTCCGATTTTGGGTTAGAAATAATCGATTATTCAAGAGTTGAAAAGTACGCAACAAATTTAGCTTCTGTTTTATCACCGCTGCATCTACTTTGTTGCTTGTTTTGCGACTCTTTTGCCTGACCCAAACTAACACACTTGTCACAGAAGAGTCACGCGACGTAGATTATTGTTGCGCAGAGGTCGCTAGTGACTCCTTTCTAGCAAGTTAGTATTTATTTGTAAATTTGTAAGAAGTAAGTCACAGTGACTTCTGGGCAACAAAAACCTGCGCTGCCGTTACTCTCCGGTGACAAGTGTGTTACTTGGGACAATTCTCTTCCCTGAGTACCTCGAATTCGCCATAGTTGATTTTCAACGTTTAACGATACAAATCGATAAGAAAAATATGTGAACAAAAGATCACAAAAACGGCTATAGGGCTTTGCCCCCCCCCCCCGAAAAGTTTTCAAAATGAGTAAAGTGAACCTAATGCAGGATTTGTGATAATTTTTGATCCGATATTTGCTGATGGTTTCTCCTTTAAAGTATTATATCAAAGAAAGAAAGAGAAGCTTCTGAAATTCCTCCAGGTATTTCTTCGCAGATAGCAACCTTTCAGGAAATCTTATGCAATTTTTATATGCAATTAGTTGAATTGAAACTTGTATCAAACTTCTTCAAGGTTTCTTTAAGAAGCTTCTTCTAGGTTATCTAGTTCAATTCTGCTTGAAATGCAATGATAATTTTTTGAATAAAGAGTTTAAAATCCCTGAAATTTCTTCAGGTGATTCTTCTCGGATTGAACCAAATGTCTCATTTTATATTTCTTTTCAGTTTCTTCAGGAATTCTAGGAA
Organism: Aedes albopictus; assembly: GCF_035046485.1. Lineage (NCBI taxonomy): Eukaryota > Metazoa > Arthropoda > Insecta > Diptera > Culicidae > Aedes > Aedes albopictus. Next base: position 140,650,361 of record NC_085137.1, on the reverse strand, counting down.
TTCCATCAGGAATCGGAATTCATTAAGCAAACCATTCCGGGTTTTAACCACTGCATCCTCTTGAAATTTCCCCAAGAGTTGCTTTTGAGACTTGACGAAATCTGGACAGGAGCTCCTCCAATTCTTCAGAAGATTATTTCCTGAAATCCCTCCAGAAACTCTTTCTGATATTTCTCCTGGAGTTCCATTTGAGCTTGCTCAGGATTACCATCCGGGGTTCCGTCAAAAGCTTTTCCAGGAACTCAACAGGAGCTTCTTCCGAGATTATTTGAAGAGTATCTTTAAGAAAAATCTTTTGGAACTCATCCCCATACATCTCCAGGCGTTCTTTGTAGGATTCCTCAGGGTTCCTGATTTCCACTATTCATCTTCTTCCACTTTCGAAGACAGTCAGCAGCGAACGGTTGTCGCTTTAGTTTGTGTGTTTGCTTGTCAGCGACGATAGAAAACTCCGGCAAACGGTGGGAAGCCACACTTGGAAATAACTCATTCGTCCACATTCGCATCGCAAGCCATCGAGCGGTGATGCGATTCGTGAGTGATACGAGTGATATTGTGCAAACGATTTTTTGATGTTTTCAAAAAGTGTTTATTATTTTCTTTGCTAATTTAGCATTCCAACAACAATACACTAGAAATGTATGCATTATATGCAGAAATTCTCTTCAAGTTATGATAGTGACCGCTTCAATCGCTCACCAGCATTCTTCACCATTCATTCATTCGCTTGCAATCCAAACTGCGACGAATGGCAACGAATATCCATGTGAAGCAATTTCCGTATCGCTTCCCACTGGTGATAGGGTTGCGTTTTTGATCACGTCAATCCGTTTGCTGCATCTTTCACGAGTCGCTTCAGCAAGGAGGAGTGAATATGAATGGAGTGAGGCGAATATATCGATCCTTGCCTGTAAAGGCCTTTTTAGATATTTGTGTAGCAGGAGTTTCTTCTGGAAATCCGTTTTTGAATACTTCAAGAAAATTTTGCTAAATTTCTTCAAAATTTCTTACTGCGTTTCGTTTAAGAGTTCCTTCTGGAAATCCTCCAGGAGTTTATTCTAGGGATTGAAAAGTTTGTTCCTGGATTCCTCCAAGAGTTGCATTTATGAATCCTTCAGAGGTTATTCCTGATAATCCTCCAGAAGTTCTTTGTGGCAATCCTTCAGAAGTGCCTTCTAAGAATCCTGCTGGATTTCTATAAGGAATCCTCCAAAAGTTGCTCGTGTAAAACCTTCAGCTTTCATAGAATTCTTTAAAAAATTTCTTCTGAAAATACCCAATTTCTTCTGGGAATCCTTTCTGGAGAAATCCCTAGATAGAATTGCTGGATTACATGCAAACCTCTGAGCAGATAAAACTCCTAGATATATGAAGCTACTAATTCGACACTGCAATCTTGGGGAATTAAAACGAAAGTTTAAGATTTTTCCCAACGTTTCGATTCATGTTAGAGCAGAGATGCCAGATATACAGATTTTTCTGTATTTAGGACTGTATCGGAAATTAACTATAAACGTTCACAACTGCCTAAAAATAATCTATTCGAAATAAACATAACTTTATTTTTGGAGATACTATGTAACCGTTCGTCGAATTCGCTCGGGAAAGTCTTGAAACGCGATGGCTTTTGCGCCACTCTCGCGAACGAGAGACCACCGGTTCAATTTAAGTTTGCCCGACTAATTAGACGACTCTACTCTCAAGGGCTCCTTCGAACGGCCACTATCTTGTACAAAAACCCAAAACGCACTGAATCTGATACACAAAAATGGACGAACTGAATCAATAACGAAAATTTACACCAAAAGAGACTAAAAGCAGAATAAACAACAACAAGCAAACAAGTAAGAGTCACTGAAGCGAATTTATTTAAACGATATCTTAAGAAACAAACTAAAAAAAACAATAAAAACAAGTAAAACAAAGCAATTGAATTCATTTGAATGTATATTGTCTTTCACAAAATGAGCGTCAAAATGAGTTGTGTACGTGTGTGTGTGTTATATGTGTGTGTGATCATGGCCATGAATAACGTACCTGCGCAGGCTTTTTCGTTGTCGGTGCTTTGTCGTGGCCAGTCGTCGACGTCGGTTTGCTCTCCAAAACGTTCGCCGGACTAAAGGTGCGGAGGGGGAGTGTCGGCGGTCCGGTACTCTGCCCGATCGTGCTTAAACCGCACGCGGGTAGGCCGGATGTCATCCCTACTCTCCGTTTGACTGCCAGTTTTGGCGGGCGAGGAGCAGCGGAAAATGGCTTGAAGCCGAAATAAAAAGCGTCTCTTGGACGCTGAGGTCCAAGGACGAAACACAGAGTTAAAACAATATACACTAAAAACGAATTCAAATTCACAATACCCTTTGGAAAACTTAAACGAATGCTCAGGGAACAGAGTGTCTGCCCCTGGCGACAAGATCCTAAATTTAGTCCACTAAGTAACGAAGAACAAAGACAATAAACATTAAATTCACTTCAAACAACTGAACTACATTATTTCGAAACACTACACACCTTTACAAACTAAAAAAAACTGGCAGAAGGTCGCCGAAGCTCACTTCTGTTCTCCAGCCGACTCTAACTTAAAATGATGGAGTCAAGTCGAATTCACTAGTCAAGTAAATTTCCTGCTATTGAAGCAGTCGTCTATTGAATTTACCAACTATTATATACAAGTGCGCCAAATTCAAATCGCACATGGCCGTAAAACTATTTTGCGCCATCGAAAAAAGTCCTATAAGATACGTAACATGAATCGTCATTAGCTTAGCCTAGACACAAACCTTACATGAAACGGATAATCTATACTAAATGAAACGGTTTAAACTCAAATTCAAATTCAACGAATCTAATTCAAATGAGATTTTACTTAAAAAGATAAAAACGTCAAAAGCTACAAATTAACTAAAATCATCATGAAAACTAATAATGAAACATAAAAAAAAACAAATTATAAAATCAAAATCGAAATATTCAAAAAAAAATAACAATTTAATCTAAAGAAATTCAAACTTTATTTTACTTAAAAGGATAAAAACGTCAAAACGTTACAACTATATAAATCTTTTAAATAAAGAATGGCAGTTCTGATTTTCAAAAAATAATCATTCAACTTGGACTTTAATCTCAAAGATTGCACATATGCTTTCATAATTTTGGACACCTTCTAAAAATTTAAAATTGCGAAAACTGTGGGAAAATATTATTTTTTTTCTTATTTTTGCACAAATATAGGGTAGAAGCTTCAGCTTTGGCCATAGTGCGGTATTCAGCCTGTTACTATCTAAATTGGCATAAATTTATTTTTTACTGGTAGATTCGAATATAACATGATGATTACAGCTGTGAAAACCACACATTTTGATTAAAAACTAGAAGAAAAAAATACTTTTCCTTAAAAAAATCAGCTCCCATATATGTATCTATTTTGGCCAGGGTGCTTCTAATTTGGCCACTCCCATAAGAAATACACGTGATTGGCCAAAATAGAAACCAAAATCAAGTATTAGATTGATTTCTGTATTTTTCTAATAAAGTATAGATGAAAACCTTTCATTTGACACATTGGTTATTGACATTGGATTATTGGTTATTTTTATAAAAATGATTTCCCTTAGCCTGGCCAAAACCGGTGCCCGCACCCTATTCTTTTCCAGAATGTTCAAGATGCAGGAAAATTATTTTTATCAAAAAAATGTCTCCGCAGTCTAGCGCAATTCTTAAAAATGAAAAAAGGCCATTTTTCGAGGGACTCTTTTTTATGCGTCTTCAAAGAACGAATACGCGAATAAAAAATAGATAAAGAAGAAAATTCGCATTTTTTTTTCATTAGGCATGTATTTAAATTTATTGAAGAGGTAGTTTTACCAGAGAACGGAATTGTATAGCCTCTGAAGATATTTAAAACAGAGCGTCAAAGCTCGACCACAAAGTAGGTGCTTTTTTGGGATACACCATATTCTACATGTTGGAGGTTTTTCTATCCAAAATAAGAATTTAAGAAGTCGAGTTTTCTCGGTAGGGCGATGGAAGTGCGAGTGAAAAATCCGGGATCAGAATCGCGCTACAATATTCGTTGGTCAGTCGGTTTTCTCGGTAGAGCCATGCAAGCGATAGTGTGGAATGCGGAATCAGATTAGCTTGAGAATTTTCGAATGGCTGACAATTTTCAGGTAAGAGTGATGGAAGTGCGAGTGAAAAATCCGGGTTCAGAATCGCGCTACAATATTCGTTGGTCAGTCGGTTTTCTCGGTAGGGCGATGGAAGTGCGAGTGAAAAATCCGGGTTCAGAATCGCGCTACAATATTCGTTGGTCAGTCGGTTTTCTCGGTAGAGCCATGCAAGCGCGAGTGTGGAATGCGGAATCAGATTAGCTTGAGAATTTTCGAATGGCAGACAATTTTCAGGTAAGAGTGATGGGGGTGCGAGTGAAAAATCCGGGATCAGAATCGCGCTACAATATTCGTTGGTCAGTCGGTTTTCTCGGTAGGGCGATGGAAACGCGAGCACGAAATCCGGGATCAGTGGTCATCGTGATCAAATAAATCATAATCGTGATGAAGACCGCGACGTGTATTTCCATATAACTAGTGGATCATATCACCTAACAGAGGTGGCTCCTAGATCCACACCTTACCCTACCCTACTAACCACCATTCCTTCCCGTGACAACTGTGGGGATGCTGTGGATTCCACGGTTTCTAGTAGCAACGGTTGTCGAACTAACATTCCTTCCCTTTCCTGATGACCGTAAGGACGTGGCCAGCGCCGTTATTGACTTTAAATAGCTGAACTCTCGAATTGTGCACATTGAGAATGGTTAGCTAGTCCCAAGCTTTCACATTCATTGGCTCTCTGTGCAACTTCGATTGTTCTGGTCAATCACGGAGTAGCAACTACGATGTGTACGGTTATCTTTGCTTTTGCTTTGCTTTTGCTTTTTGCAAAATAAGAATTTAAGAAGTCGGCATTGAGTGATATATTATGTGTACATAACTGCTAGTAATAATCATTATTTTCCAGATTTTTCCCCGTACAATTTTTTTGCGCTACAAATTTTGAAAACGTTAAAAAATTTAAAAAAAATGGCACTTTGTACAGATTGCTATTTGGTGTGGTATACTCATGGAACCATATTTTCAATAATACTAAACATTTTCCAAATTTCTTCAAGCTATTCTAAACTTTACCATAGTGTGAAGATTTCATAGAAAAACCGGATTAAGAAGACCAACCGTGCTGCGAGATAGAGCATTTTGAACGTTTATAGTTAATTTCCGATACAGTCCTTATACAGATATTTGACCTTCCATACAGACAAGATACAGAGTACACAAATTTTTGCAATGTCATACAGATTTCTACAGAAAGCATAAAATTTGAAGTTATTTTCAATGAATGCAATGAAAAATTTGTAAATTGCTGCTTAAACTTTGAAGAATTTATGAAAATTTGTACATTTTCACACATGTTTAAAAAAAATAAATACCAGTAAAAATTTAAAATCGTCAAAAAGTAGTACATTTTTGTTAGTTTCTATTGAAATCTAGGACTCCCGGTGTCTGCTATACCCTCAAACACGGTTATACAGAAAAATCTGTATTGATACAGAATTTTGATGAAAATAATCTGGCATCTCTGTGTTAGAGTCTTCTTTAGGGGATAATTTTGTGTTTGAACTATTAAAAATTAGATATTTGGATATTAGGCGAAACGTAGCGGTTTTTTTCTTTATTTCATCTAAAGAAGCAATTGTTTGCACTACACATCAAAACTTTTGTTTCAATTCCCCAAGACTGCAGTGTGAAATGAGTAGCTCAATGAATCGCAACATTGCCGGGGCCCGTGGCGTAGTGGCTCACGTTTGCTTCATAAGCAGATAGTCATGGGTTCGATCCCAGCCCTGGCACTTTCGTCAGTTGCTCTTTCCCCCTGAGAGCAGCTGATACTGACCCTCTTCTGAGCCCATGGCTCGAATGGACCCGGATATTTGGACATCGGCGAACGGCAACTCATAATGGACCCCCAATCGGACTGGAAAAAAAAACAACCAACAGCCAACACAGCAACATCCTCGTGCTCATCATTCTACCATGATGGGGTAGAAAGTAAAAGCAGCGCAACGGAAACCAGTTCGATGTAGTATAATTGAAATAGAATACATTTAGGTACTGTACTAATTGTTAGTACAGTTTCAAATTTGAATCGCTCACGCAGTGCCCTAGTGGACAAAAGAGCTGTAGATTAGGTTAAGTGATTGAAGAATCAAAAAAAAACCTTGTGTTGTAAGCTACTGCGGTGCATACGTATGCTATGTCATCCTAGATGGTTACTTCTAATTTTTTCATGGATACATTGCCTCAAGACGGTTAATATTAATACCCAATTTTTTTTAATATTGATAAAAATATCATTTTTCGTCATCTAAAATCGATTCAAACATGTTTATAAATTTTGGTATTTGAATTTCCGATTTTATGATTTTTAAACATCCCTACACTTTTTTATTTTTCTTTAAAAATATGTTCATTGTTGTGATTTAATGCAAAATAAAAAATGACAAAAAACTTATTTTTTAACGATTTTACGGACCTGTAACTCTTTATGAGTTTTGCATCTCCTAAGCACAATAAGCAATTCCTCGCCATTTTTTTTTAATTTTCCGTAGAGAAAACATTGAACATTTGTTTTTTAATTCTACCAAATATGATCAATTACTAGTTTAGAACCATGCGTTGTGTTCGAAAACATGAAGGAGAAGAAATACAGTAGAACGGAGTTTTTTTTTTGAATGATCATACCAGGATGACAACTTTGTTCTATTTTCAAGCAAGGCCTATCTTTGTACATCTCATTATTCGTAACTAATGTTCCAATAAATAGAACTGAAATCATTACTATAACTAGCTGGTAAAATTTATTTTTCGATTTTGACTTTTACATGGAAAACAAAATATTTTTATTTTTTAATTTAAGGATACCGTCCCATAAACTAGCCATTACTTTGACTTCCTTCAATCTGACGCAATAATTGATCGAAAGATATTCACTAAACAGATCAAATAACTGTTCATTAAGAAAAGTTCCTGGGCCGACCAGGAGTCGAACCCATCACTCTGCATGATCTTACTGAATACCTACGCCTTTACAGCTATGGTTATATAACTCTTAGCTTACGATCTCGGTTTTGTCTAAATTTGTGAGCACTAGAGCTGTGGTTCACCTCTGTATTATAGCTGAATAGGGGCCAAGAAAGCTCGACCTTTTGTTTTGTTTTTTTTATTATTAAATCAATGCTTCCATCTTATCATGAAATCAGAACATTTTGAGCAAGTAACACTATTGCTAAACTGTGTTTTCTATCTCTATTAACGAGATTTTCAATCCGGGCTAGTTCATCTCGAGACCCATAGCTTTGCTTCCCTTGCGAAGGAATTGCTCAAATTTTGTGAGTATGTCGAGAGTGGTGAATCGTGCTTTTGCCAATGCTTGTGATATGTGGAATGAGCTCATCCAAAATTGTTACAATCTTTCCATTTCATACATGCAAATGCAACATTTCCACATTTTTTCATACATAGAAAACATTTTCGTGCACATACCCCCGGGCCACAACTCAACAACTCTCAATTTGGACCCATTATTGTTTTTCAAATAATGTTAATTGCATTAACCACTGTTTTCGTACTTCTTACCATGCGGCAGAATGCGTTTTGCCACGACGACGATGGAATTTGCTGCGCGCACTGTCGAAAGAATCGTTTACCATGACCCACGACTTGGAAGCTTGGAACAAGAGTGTAGTATTCATAGCCCTAGACTTTGTAGTAAACGTACGCCGCTACGACGTCAGATCAACATATCCACAAATTGAATGAGACCTTTCAACACGGTTCGCAACCACCACGCGCATGCTTCGCCAACGATCATCGTTGGCGCCCAACCGCCTGTCCATTCAAGTGAGTTTTCGATCTGTACTCTGCGCGGTCCTAGAACATTGTCTTCCTCCCTTGCTGGATGCAGCAGAGCCCTTTGGTTGTTATTGTTTTTTATGTGATGTCGGGCCACATTCATTGCTTTGTTGCTATTATTTTAACAAGTTTTTTTTTCATCATTGGATTCATACTTAGGGCAACTGCAGCTAGCTGCATTCAAAACAAAAATAACAAACCTGACCTATGCGTGTCCCGGTGCAGTTGCATGAGTTCTCGTTGCATTTTTATGTAAGTCCACTCAGTCTAGGCACTGATGAAGAGCGAGTGAGCGCGTGGCTTCAAGAACGATTATCGCACGGTGGCTGATATTTTCCGACCACTGATCGGCAGTGGTCTGACCTTTGAGAAAGTTTGCCAAATTTATCGTTGTTGGCACATCAGCCTTTATTAATTCGCCACAACTAATTATAAAGGATGGAATAAAGGGCTCATAGCAACAGCTGTAAAGGCGTGCGTATCCAACATGACCAGACCATGCTAAGGGTTACGAGTTCGATTCCCGGTCGGTTCAGGAACTTTTCGTAATGGAAATTTGGTTGACATCATGGCGTCGGGGACAATAAATTTGATCAGTTTGCTAATCATCAATATTTTTCACTGATCCTTGACATACAACCTATTACTACCAATCATAGTTTTGATCCCAGAACTATTGTAAGGCCTCCAAAGTACTCTGAAGTTTGTATCACAAATCCAACATTCTAAACCAAATTTAATACACGAGGAATGATCACAGAACATAGTCTACTGTACTCAAAAAACCTCAAAGCATCCCTAGAAAATTTATGGTACCTGAATTGGGTGATCTAGGTCATCCAAACTACGCTGGAGTTTATTTTCTAATGATCTACAACATCTATCATCGTTTGTGTTCACTCTGATCAAGGAATTTAGTCACGTTGATGTCCATTAGACCTCGCAATGCGACGAGCAACTCGATATTGTGATAGTTGGACATTCAATTAATTACAAATGGACTCCAAAACTTTTTGAAGTTTTAGTTTCGATATCTATATACTGTATCATACTTCAATTTATTTTATTCTTCAACCACTTAACCTAATTTACAGCTCTTTTGTCCACTCAGGCACTGCGTGAGCCATTCCAATTGGAAGTTGTACTGACAATTTGTACAGCGCCTAAATGTATTCTATTCTAATTCTACTATATCCATCTGGTTGTCGTTGCGCTGCTTTCACTTTCTACCCAATCATGGTAGAATGATGAGCACGAGGAAGCTGATGTGTGGCAGTTGATTGTTCCTGTTTCCAATCCGATTGGGGGTCAATTATGAGTTGCCATTCGCCGATGTCCAAGTATCCGGGTCCATTTGAGCCGTGACCATCTGCTTATGGAGCAAACGTGTAGCCACTACGCCACGGGCCCCGGCTATATACTATAATTGTAAAAAAAATATTAGTGGAATGTAGTCTATACTGCTGATGGAGCCCCAGTGCACAACTATAATGCTTTTAGTACATTCTTGGGATATTCCAGGCTTTCCAAACTATTCTGGAACCAGGACTTTCAAGGTCTACAGGCTATTCTTGTTTAGCTTCACTCTATCGGCATAATTCTTTCACGATTGTGTATGTTGCATCTCATTATGTAACGAGTATCTCTATAATTCGCTATTTGGGTGTCCACTGGCATATAATCTGTATGCGAAATATCTGTTAATCTTGCGATATTTTTATTGGAGCAAATGCTCGTGGAATATAATCTACGCTACTCTTAGAGCCACCATTCTGATAACTTAGCAAAATTCACTTGGTGGTCCAGGTCATCCAAACTATTCTGGAATTAGGACCTTCAAGCTCTACTCTTGTATCTCTTTACTTCATAGATGTAATTCTTTCACGATTGTTTCTGTTGTATCTCATAATATTTTAAGCATCCATTTGTGTTATTTGTGTATCCATTGACATACAAATAATGTTAAAGGTATTTTGAAGTAGTTTTGGGGCTATCGACTGTGAAAACTTTCATGGTATGGTTTTCGGCGTTTGCAGTCGCAAGACCACCTTAAACGTTATTTTTCACTCTGATCCGACGTTTTGGGCCTTTATTGGATTAGATTAGAAGAGGATATTGATTTTGAAGTGTCGGAAATTACCTAAAAATTCCTCCAGATGTTCCTCGTAAATTCCTTCTGGAGCCCCTCAGAAATTCCATGTTTCCACGGGAGTTTCCTGAAGATTTCTCGGGAGTCACGCAAAGAATTCTCCAGGAGTTCTCTGAAAACTCCTCCAGGTAATTTTCCTAAGAGTTCCTCCAGAAATTTCTTCTTGGCTTCCTCCAGGAAGTTTTCCAGGACTTTCTTGTTACAAGTTTTATTTTTGTGTTACGTGTTCTATTATTAACCTGCTAATATTTTCCTAAGTGAAATTCACATTTGTAGTACTCTGAAGTAAAAGAGCATCTTGAGATATCATCTGTCTCTTATTGATGGCCTACATTTAGGCCATTTCGGGCACTGATATTAACTAGAAGACTTCCCTAACAGAGACATCAAAGTGTAGACGTTTCACATTAAAATCTGATTGAGGCTCAGGATGCCCCTTAGGATTAAAACTTTCTAGGCAAAGCTCAAGCTATGAAAACAACTAATGCTGCGAACAAAAGGCAACTTGCCAGAATAAGTACGATTACAGGATTTAAATACTGATGGACCACCAACATTTATGAAACCTCAACATCCTGTAATCGGAAATTATTATCCAATAGGGTAACAGGACAAAATTCATGTTCTGTGTTGTGTATGTCCATATGTGACGTTTATTATGCATTTGTAGTGTTCCACTACAATATGTTCTATTTCAATATGAATTTGTAGTGCTTCAATATTATTCGTAATATTCTCCAGAGCTCCTTCAGGAATTCATCCAGCTTTCTCCTAACAACTAAACCGGGGATTTTTTTCAGGAATTCTTGCAAGGTTTCTTCCAGAAATTTCTCCAGGGATTCCTCCAGAGTTTACTCCAGGAATTCTTTTAGGGATTGCTCCCTGAATTCCTCCAGGAAATTTCTCTGGTGTAATTTTCCCGAGTAATTTCTGCATAAATTCCTCCAGGACTTCCTCCAGGAATACCTTCAGGAATATCTTCAGGACTTTTTCCAGAAATTACTGCTAATTCATCAAGGAATTCGTCAAGGGATTCCTTCAGAAATGCCTCTACGGTGTCTCCCAGAAGTTTTTCAAGGGGTTCCTCCAGGAATTCCTCCACAAATTCATCCCGGAATTACTCCAGCAATTCCAACAGGAGTTCCTCCAAGAATTCAAGCAGGAGTTTCTCTCCGAATTCCTCCTGGAATTACTACATCAATTCATCTAGCAATTGTTTCGGGAAATAGTCCAGGAATTCCCACAAGAAATATTCCAGAAACTTCTCCAGAAGTTATTCCAGAAATTCCTACAGGTATAATTGCAGGAATTCCTGCAAGAATTGCTCCAGAAATTGTTTCGGACAATAAAGTACTTTCTCCTTGGCTTCCTCCAGGAAGTTTTCCAGGAGTTTCTCCAGAGCTCCTTCAGTTATTCATCCAGCTTAAGCCTAATAACTAATCCTGGATTACTTTATGAATTTTTGTAGGGATTCCTCCAGAAATTTCTCGAAGAATTCTTCTAGGGATTGCTCCCTGAATTACTTCAGGAAATTTCTCCGGTTAATTTCCTCGAGTCATTTCTGCACAAATTCCTCCAGGACTTCCTCCAGGAATACCTTCAGAACTTTTTCCAGGTATTACTGCTAATTCATCAAGAAATTCATCAAGGAATTCCTTCAGAAATGCCTCCACGGTGTATTCCAGAAATTCTTCCAGGGGTTCCTTCGGGAATTCCTCCACAAACTCATCCTGGAATTACTCCAGCAATTCCAACAGGGGTTCCTCCAAGAATTCTCAAGTAACAATTTTTAGTCAAAGAGACTTGAAGAGGTTCTTAGAACCATCATGAAACCAAAATAAAAGGTATAAGGTTTAATGGCGGTTGTCAAAACCTCAACAAGACTAATTGGCTATCAAAGTATTACTTGGGTTCCTTCAGGAATTCCTCCAGGATATATTCCAGTAAGTTTTCCAGCAAATAGTACAGGAATTCCTTCAGTACTAACTCCAGGAGTTCCTGCAGGAATTTCTCTCCGAATTCCTCCTGCAATTAATACAGGAATTCATCCAAGAAATGTTCCGGGAAATACTCCAGGAATTCCTACAAGAAATATTCCAGGAATTTGTCCAGAAGATATTCCAGAAATTCCTACAGCAATAAATGCAGGAATTCCTGCAACAATTACTCTAGGAATTCCTCCAAGAATTATTTCAGGAAATTCTCCAGAAATTACTCCAGGAATTCCTCGATGAATTTCTCCAGAATTATTTTAGACATTCCTCCAGAAATTTTTCTTTGAATTCTTACAGGAAATACTCCATGAAATCCTCCTGAAATGCCTCTAGAAAAAAAAAATAAAAAAAAACTTCCAAAAATTCCTCCATAGAAATTTCTCAAGAAAATCCTTCAGGAATTCCTCTTCCCCTAGAAAATTCTTTAAAAAAAATCCCTCACAAATTACTACATCAATTCTTCCAGACAGTACTCAAGAAATTCTTCCGGGATTTTCTCCGGTAATTTCTTCAAGAAATTCTTAAAGAATTTCCTGGAAGCATTTTTGTAGGAATTCCTGGAGAAATTCTTGAAAGAATTCTTCAAAGAATTCCAGGAGAAATTTGTAGAGAGATTCTTGACGGAACTTTTGAAAGAAGACTTGGCGGTATTCCTGAAGGAATTCAAGGAAGGGATTGCTGGAGGAATTCTTGGCGGATGTCTTCGAGGAATTCCTGGAGAAATTATTGGAGGATTTCATGAAGGAATTCATTGAGAAACTCCTGGGAGGATTCCTGTATTTATTTTATGAGAAATTTCTGAAGATTTTCCTGGAATAATTCCTGGAGGTATTCCAAGAGGGATTTATAGAGGAATGCTTGTCCAAATTCCAGGAGGGATTCTTGAAGGAATTTTTGATAGAAATATTGGAGCAGGTCTTGGGGAAATTCTTATTAGAGTTCCTTGGAGGAATTGTTAGCAGAAACTTTAGAGGAATATCTGGAAAAATGCTTAGAATAAATCCAGAAAGAATTTTTGGAGAAATTTCTGGAGAAATTTTTAGAGGAATTCTTGGAAGAAGTCTCCTGAGCAGTTCCAGGAGAATCCCTTGAAGGAATTCTTGGATGAATTCCTAGAGTTGTCCCAGGAGTATTTTTTTGAGGGATATCTGGAGATTTCCTGAATAATCTTGGTGGAATTCATGAAGGAATTGCTGGAGGTTTTTTTGTAAGATTTCTTGAAGGATTTTTTTGATAAAACCCCTGTAGGTAGTTCTGGCGAAATTCCTGAAGGAATTGTTGGTCCCGTCCACAAATTGCGTAACGCTTAAGGGGGTGGGGGGGAGTACAGCCAAGAGTTGCGGCTCATACAAAAAATTTAGAGTTTTCATACAAAAAAAAGCGTTACGAAGGGGGGAGGGGTTAAAAGTTGACGATATTAGCGTTACGTAATAGATGGATGCTGCCTTAGAGGATCCCCTGGTGAGATTCTTGGGGAAGGTCCTGTAGGAATTTTTAGAGAAATTCCTGGAGGGATTCTTGGAAGAATTCTAGGCAGATGTCTTGGAAGAGTTTCTGGACGTATTCTTGAAGAAATTCCTTAAGGAATATTTTGTGGAATTCCTGGAGGAACTCTTAGGGAAAGGATTGGGAGGGTTCGACTGAATGAGATAGATATGCTACGGAAACGGCTAAGCAGTCTCGAGGAAATCAAACGATACTATTTGATTTTACACAACGTTTCGATCACTTTTTTGGTCTTCTTCAGGTTTACCGAATAGTTTTTTTTTCATACTTTAAAATTAATAAATCTAACTTACAATCGCTATTATCGTTCTGTCGGGGTCTGGTTAACTATTTTGTAATCAAGCTAAAACAAACATACATTAATTTCTTGGTCAATTACACATATCGGTTTGGACGTTACGTGGTGAATTAGAGATTTGTAGTCAATTGCAAATTTCTCTTCACTAATTGTTCCACTTGTTTTAGGCACTGTTTAGTTTTCTTTAGTTTGTAACTGCTAATTTGAAAATGGTGGGTTTTGTCTCTACTACCGTCGATGAAGCTTTTCTCCAATAGTGAGAAGGATGGCTGCGTACGTTGTGCGTAAGCTACACACGTCGGTGCGATGATTCACAGTGTTGGGTGTATTTGTTATGTGGCATATCTCTTACGAGGGTGGTCTAGGGGTTTCAGGGAATTTCAAGGCCGTTCAGGAGTTTCAACGAATTCCAAAGACGTTCCAGTGGTCTCAAGTAGTTTCAAGTGCGTTACAGGGGCATTCCAGTGAATATCAACGAATTTTAGGAGCTTTTCAGGGATTTCAAGGTTGTTCTAGGGAGTTTAAAGAGTATACCAGAGAGTATCAAGGGGTTTCAGAGGTGCATCAAGCGCGTTCCACAGTATTTCAGGGGCATTCCAGAGATATTCCAATGGTTTCATGTGAATCAAGGTCGTTCCAATAGATTTCAGGGGCATTTCAGACAGTATCAAGTGGATTCAGAGGCTTTCCAGGTGGTTTCAACAGTGTTCCAGGGGGTCTCAGGGAGGTTCAAGGAGATGTCATGGAGATTTTAGGTGATCAAGTGGTTTCAGGGATTTCATGGCCGTTCCAGGCGGTTCGCGGGGCGTTTCAGAGAGTTTCAAGAAGCACCATGGGCGTTCCTGGTGGTTTCAGATGCCTTCCTGGGGTGTGTCAGAGGTTTTAAAGGATTTTCAGACTGTTCAAATCCCCCTAGAACAGATTGCAATAAAACTTTTGTTCGATGACCGTGTAGCGGTCCTTAACAATTATTGTTGGTTGAAAAAAAAAAGCTATAATTATGAGCAAACTGAGCATTTTCTTGTTTATTTTTACTTCTCTTCAATTAAGACTATTTTCAGTCCTGGGCACCCACGGTGGTGCAGAGGGCCGAATTGAAAAATTTCCATCCTGGGCGATTGCCAGTCATCGCCTTGGCCTGTGGCCAGGTCAAATTTCTGTCGACTTGCTTGATTTCGTTATTGAGGCTGCGCCGCCATGAGCCTCTGGGTCTGCCTCTGCTGCGAGGTTCCAGTCTAACCAAAGATGGTTAGAAGGAAAAAGATGATCGACTCTTATTTTTCTCATACATTCCTCCGGAGACACACTATGCATGCTATACTACCGCCATCTGTTGAATGAGAAGCGCAAATAACATCCTTTATGGCTAGATTCAAGTTTGAGTGTACCATTTTGACGCAATTAAAACACGCTAAAACCACGTAGCACAAAATTGCGTCGAGTAAATCTGATTCAACTTTTTTTTTGTAAATATTTTGCTTATAAAATTTTGTTTAAATGTACCGAAATTATATGGCACGATTCAGTAATTTGAATAATATGTAATTTTCCATGATTTTCGAATCTACATTGGAATCATTACATATATGGTTGCATCTGAATTTTTTTTTTTTTCAATATATTTTGAAGTGAATCCAGTCACGAAGATAAACTACAGCGCCAAGCATCCGAAAGCTTCGACATCTGCAATCATAAGCGCCAACTTGTAACGTAGTTGGGAGGCAAAGCTCTCCAAAATTGAATCAAATTATGTTTTTTTCAGCTAAATGTACAAATTTTAACGTGAATATGCCTAAATTAAATGAACTGCATAGATAATTTTCTAATTTCATTTATTTTGAGAGGCCTCGCACACCTCCTCCCCTCCAACAACTACGACACAAGTTGGCGCGTATGTATGCAATTCTTATGTAATGTAACATCTTGATTTACACAAAAAGTGATCACATTATTTATTAATTGAAATTGAATTATTTGTGCAAACATATTCGTGTTGTCGAACATTGGAACATCCAAATCAAGCTAAACATTGGTTCACCCATCACTGAATCAACTGAATCACTGAATTAAAAATCTATTGGCGATTACAATAATAACCTTGCTCATGACTGTGTGAAATGTGTGAAAAAAGTTTAGCGCGAATTTGCCTGTGCGTTTGTTTTGAGATTTTTCCGAAAATTCATTAAGAGTGTATTATGTAGTTGAACGTTAGCTCACCAGAGCGGCGCTATTCGTGTCGCACCAACCAGGATCTCGTCGATTACGATGAGGAACAATAGCGGTGATAGTTTACATCCTTGCCTCACTCCAGCAACGACCCGGATGGGATCGGACAAAACACCGTTGTGCAGTACTCTGTCTGCACGAAAATGCCCTGCACTGTGCTTCAATGAGGCCGATGATTTTCATTGGGAGACCCTTGCGCCTGAGGGCCTCCCACATGTTTCCGTGATTGAGACGGTCGAAAGCTTTTTCGTAATCAATGAACACCAGGTAGAGAGACTCTTGGAATTCATTGATTTGCTCCAGAATGATACGGAACGTGACAATATGATCCACACAGGATCGTCCGGCACGGAATCCTGCTTGCTGTCGTCGGAGATTTCAAATAAGAGAAGTGTACAAGAACATAACCATCTCCTACTCCATTATTCGGATTTTTGGCTTCTTAAAAAGCTATATAAAAAACACAAAAAAATTAACAATACTGTACCGTGATATAATAATTTTCACCAAAAATGTCCAAACTCGAACCCCTGCGCAAAGTGACAGGCATCAAACACTCGAAAGGAAAACATACTCACGGAACCACGATCAGGCAGGCAGGCAGCTTCTACCACAACGACTACGACCATGGGAAACTCAAGCCACATTACAATGGGCGTTCATAAGTTTCCAACCAAACGAATGAATGGTTTGAAAACTGTGGAAGCTTTAGAGACGAAGGGTGCTCGGTAGAAAAGCTCCATGCCAGGCAACTACCTCTGCAACTGTGGCGGCTTGTTGACTTGTTGGTGGATAGATATCGATTTCATAATTATTTAAATTTATGATTGCAAACGTTTTGGAATGGTTGTGCTTGCGGTTGTGCCTACCCTATCGGTGTGTACCCTAGGGAATGGTTTCGATTTCCATTTCTAACGAACTGTTTGGCTTCATCAATGCGGTAAGGCCGAGTGGGTGCTTTTAATTGCGGAAATATCGAGAACTAGGGTATATATGTAGAGTAATTGGGTCGTTAGAATCAACCAAAGAAGGTTTTCATATTGATGTTATTATATGAGAATAAAGAGGTTGAGTATAAATTATTGCATAGTTCAGTTAGTAGTGGTGTGCAGATGTAAAGCAGTTGCATGGTTTAGGGATTTTGATGGTTGATAGCCTGTTAATCTCATAAAGGTATGAATTGATTATTTTTCGATTTCCATTCCTAATCAGTCCAGCAGTCGAAATTCCCTTAGCTTTCTTTGAAGTAGAGCACCTTCGTCATTAACAGATTAACAGGCTTTTTCCCAGTTTAGAGTTTACGTTAGGAAGAAGAAGATTAAGCAGAATAAGACAAATATATGATTTGATATTTTGAAATTGAATTTGTTGCCGCAATACGCTCTTGATAAATTCTGTAAGATTCAATTGCCATTTCTAAGTATAGCCTCAAATAAATTAACGTATTTTTTTCGTTTCAGGTAATAACAACAACCAACAGAGATCTATACATTGTATGTAAGTAAAGGCCGATTTAAAAAAAATCACATGATATTTTCAAACCTTTTGAACCGATCGAGTTGCTGCAATCTACTGCAATTACCATAGCACCTAGCAGCAAATTTTAATCCTTTTCGAATCACTTAAGAAGACACCTTTTCCGACAAATGCTCCAATACGCACCTCCTGCAGCCTCGGTATACGGTAGCCACAAAGATCAACCGGCTCTTTGCTGACATTTTTCTCGATAATGGTGGCTGGCAACGAATGACTACCCATATGTGTGTGACTGACATTCTGCAAAGAGCCTCCTTCCAAACATTTTAAAAGCATAGTTCCTCACTCGACACAGCTTCTTAAGACCCGAACGCATCAGAACTTTTGCATGCGCAGCGTATATGTTGTGCTGTCTGCTGCTCCATTAAGCCGTTCATCATGACGACGCGCAGGTTAATGCCGACACCGCCACGGCTGTGGCTGTTGTCGCAAATGTTATCGCCCATGCTTGGACAAATCGTCATCCGTACCGATGGCGATGCTAACCGCTGCTGCCGCAGTCTTGTCGTCGTTCTTGTGAACTGTTACTTCACTTGGGTAAAGGTGTTCAGGACCACCTTCGAACGTGCGCGCGCGATGGTTGCCACGTTAGACGCACAATTCGCGCAATCAATTACCGGAGCCACGCTGATCTGCCTCCCCCGTTTTGGAAAGATGCACGGAAAGAAACTGACTTAATGTGCGACAAAAATATTAATAACTACGAAATCACATAACCTGTTTTTATATCTTGTTTTGATATTATTTAATTATGAAGGCATAGCTTTTCCATAACAAAATTTGTTGGACAATTTCATTTTGTTATAATCAAGCTATTGATATACATTCAATAACATGTTTTGTTAAAGTATGAGTTTTATTATTGTTGTACTATTCATCAACTTATCAACAATAGCACAACAGTAACAAGTTTTGAAATCAAAGCAACAATTCGATAATAATGATCTGTTCTTTCGTTTTGTTCTATTTTTTGTACTCAGTTAGGGAGGAAATTTCTGAACGAATCCTCTGAAAATTCCTTAAATAGGGTATCGGGATGCTTCGTTGGCATAGTCCCCTCGTTCGGCCAATCTCAACCTTAACCAAAAACTCAAACAAACACGCATAACTGGATATCGGAAAAGCTATGCGGCAAACAACTGTAACATTTCGTTTTAATTTTAGCACTTTGGAGCATTCAAATTGAATGAAAATGTCTCATTGTTTATCTTTTGTAGACGCCATGATTCTTCGGCTTAGTGGGTAGTCTATACACATGATCATAAATGGCATGAATCTGGAACATTTCGAACTGACTTTTCAATAACTGAACATTTGATGCGACGGTCAAAGACTCTATTTTGAACTTGTATATTTGTTTTCAACAAATAATAATATTTTACAAATTGAATGTGGGCCGAATATTGAGGACATTTTTTTCACTATGTACCCAAATCTTGGCCCATCACTAAAGTGACGTTAACAACACCGATAAAGTGACGTCAACAACATTGCTTGCGTAAGAACCAGAAAGAACGAACAGGAAGAAAGATTTTGTGTACGGTGAGTGTAAAAATATAACACAATAATAGGGTTGCGTTGTTACCGTTAATAAATTAAGAAAGAACTTTAGTTAAAGTAATTCATTTCCAGTTTTTTGAAAATTTGGCTCCGAAAATGTAATTTAGAAGTAAGATTGGTGAACAAACAGAGACCAGCCTTCAGCAGAAATATTGAAAAAATGAGATAATAAGTGGTTCTAGTGCATGCAAAGCAATAGGCCAACGTTGTATCCACTAATAGGCCAATTTTTGTACCATAGACCAACGTTGCATACCATTGCATCGAATCTTTTCAACTTAATAAAGTAATTTTTTGAATATTAACGTTAGTTTACTTCCAATTGGTGAAACAAGAATTGCCTAGAGTGTGTAATAGGATCAACATATTATTTCTAGTGCTATTAATTCATGGGTTATGGTCGAAATTGTCAAGGCGGTTTGCAAATTAGGCCAAGGAATGGTACATGGTACATATACCCTAATATTCGGAAAAACACTTGGAAGTTCTGAAGGAGCCCTTCGATGCCCTGGGAAATCTTCAAAAGATCTTACTCATGTTATTGGTGAGTTTGTGAGACAAAGAGAATACTTATATATAATAAGTATCATAATTTATTTAGTTACAATTTTGATATCAAAACAAATTTTGATTTCCGATTATTATCAATAACAAATTAATATCAAAAATTGTTATTAAAATATTTTCAAATTTCAATGTTATTAAGCTGTTATTGAAACTAACAAAACAAGTTATTAAAATGGTTTTCCAAGAACTTTTTTTTATTATGATATTTGTTATTTTGCCGCTTATGACAGACAAGTTTACAACATTATGTTATGTTAACAACTTAAAAATAATCGATTCTATTATTCAGTTATTTCACCAAAATAACACAGCCTCTTATGCTGTTGTTATTCCCTTCTGCTCGGGTGGGCATTTATGCTTAGATATTAGGGTGAGTCAATAGTACACAGTTGTTTTTAATGAAACCCGAAAATATGGCGCAAGTACTCCAGAGAGATTTGGGAGTATTTTAGGGGGTTAAAGAATGTTTTTGGGAATTCAATGCAGTCTCAAAGGATGACAATAATGTTTATGAGGTTTCAGGGTCTTCTGAAACTCCCTGAAGTCCTCTGGAAGTCTCTGCACTACCTCTTAACCCTAGTACGATGTTGAGGTCCCACACAGGCTCGCCAAACGTGTACAACACCATCGTGGTGCGCCTAGAAAAAATAAACTATAAATAGGTTTAACGCGGTTCTATAGGATTATAAGGGAGTTACAGAAGGGAATTCGTGCGGTTTCAGGGGCGTATCGAAGGGATTCTTGGGCATCAGGAAAAGGGGGGTCTGTTTTCTAGTTCGTGAGAACAGTCTAGATTTCAGGGCCCCGTTCCTAGGAGGCTCCAGGGAGTCCCAAGGGCGCTTCAAGGGGTCTCAGGAGCATTTTAGGAGGCTTCGAGGGGTCCTCAGGGACGTTTCTCAGAGGGTTTCAGGGAAGTTCTAGAGGATCTCAGAGGAGTTTCAGGGGATCACATGCGAACTCAGGGGCTGGGAGTAGTTTCAGGTGGTTTTAGGGGGTTTCAGGGAGTATCAGGGGCGCTATTCATGGGTCCTAAGATGATCTCAGGGAGTTTCCAGGGTCCCAGCCCCAGGATATTTCAAGGGCATCCCAGGGTACGATGGGGTTTCAAGGGGTACCATGAGAGGTACTCATTGGCTTTAGAGTATCTGAGGGACGTTTTAGGGAGCTGCAATTAATTTCAGAGAGCTCTAGGGATCTAGGGATCTTCTAGGGGGTCTCAAAGAGATTGCAGAGGGCCTCTGGGGCAGATCAGGGGGTTTCAGGGAGAGTAACGGGATATTTCGGAAGGATTCTTGGAGGTCCCAGGGAGTTTCGGGGAGCTTAAAGTGTCTCAGGGTAGGGGTTCTTAAAGTCGTTTCATAGGATGTCAAGAGGGTTCCGGGGGGCTTTCGGGATACTTCAGGAGGTTCCAGGAAAATTCCAGAGGGTCTCAGGGACATTAACCCTTATGTGGCCAGCAGGGTACCCGGGTACCTTTTTCGATTTCAAATTTAAGAACCAAGTGAGGAGGGGCAGGGGGAGAGTTTCTGATTTTTTTATTACGTGGAATGCCGGAAGGGTACCCGGGTACCCACGAAGCTGAAATGATCATATTTCCGTCAATTTTTCACCGATTTTAAGAATGTTTAGCTCATTTAACTCAGAAATACATTGTCTATCCATAAAATATGTGGTTGCGCCGATCCGATGACTGTAGCTTTCGGAAAATCTGGGTTTTCAAGAGCATGCTCTTATACCATATTGAATCCCACATTGTTGAGCCTAAGATACCGTATAGTGGCCACTTCCAGCCATGACCTCACGGGAAACCTGATCCGAAATCGCAGCTGCAAAGTCAACACGTTAGGCTGAAAGAAAATCGGGTTAAGTACGGTTCCTTTGAATTCCACTAAGAATTCGCATCCTTTGACAGATACGTATTTCGACCTCAACTGTAAGGTCGTCTTCAGTGTCTTGTACTTGACTCGACTCGAGTCAAGTACAAGACACTGAAGACGACCTTACAGTTGAGGTCGAAATACGTATCTGTCAAAGGATGCAAATTCTTAGTGGAATTCAAAGGAACCGTACTTAACCCGATTTTCTTTTATTTACAGATATTCCCCTAACAAGCCCAGGTTAATCATCAACGTTAGGCTGGTTAGATACTATATGCTGAAGCAATTTTAGGATGCTTGATACCGATATTGCCACTAACCTACCGAAAATTCCGAGCATTGTTTTGTATAAAAACATAAGCCCGGAAATACGGATTTCCCGGCACCCACGGTCATCGAACCGATCTAACCAAATATTATATCGATAGATAATAAGTTTGTGAGTTGAATGAGCAAAAAAAATAAAATCGGTGGAAAATTGACGGAGATATGATCATTTTAGTTTCGTGGATACCCGGTTACCCGAGCAGAAGAAAATAACAAGTGAATAACATATCATGGTATTTATCTTAAATACTACCATACCTTGATATGCCCTTCATAAGGTGGTAATAAGAGGCTAAATAACAAAAACGAATACCAAAACTTTTTTATAAATAACACCTAGAAAATAACAAGTCTTGTTATTTCAATAATGAATGCATACCTAAAATTTCAAGTGCTGTATTTGTTATTCCAAAGTTATTGAATAACAAACTAATAACATTTCTTGTTATTAAATGTTTCATTTGTTCGATGACTTCATGATGTAATAGCAAATCTTGTTCTTCGATTATTTTCAAGCTAAACCAACAAATACTACAAACTCTTCTCAAATACCTTCAACTGTTATTGTGATGTTCTCAAAACATTTCGTAGAATAACGCAGCAATAACAAATTTAGGTATTAGAGCACATGTTGCACTTCGCATGGTATTTGTAAGGTATGTCCTTCTGCTCGGGTAACCTGCTGGCATTCTACGACGGGTGTTTTTTTTTGCTGGCCACACTGCGGTTAAAGTGGGTACAAGGGTATCAGGAGATTTCAGGGGATCTAAAAAAAAGGTGCGTATCAAGGGGGTCTCAGGGGGTTTCAAGAGGTACCAGAAGGTCTCATGGGTGCTTCAAGGGAACTTCAAGGACGCTTCAAAGGGTCTCAGGAAGTTCCACGGATGTTGCAGAGAGGCTCAGGAGCGTTTCTGGGGATCACAGTAGCGTTTTGGAGAGTTATAGTTGCTATCAGGTGATGTCAGAAGCGTTTCAAGCCCAGGGAGTTTCAGGAGACACCATGAGGTCTAAGGGCGTTTCAAGGGGCCTCAGGGTTGTCTCAGTGTGTTCTAGAGACATTTCAGGAGTCTAAGATGGGTTCCATGGGGCCTTAGGGACACTTTGAAAGGCCTCAGGGAGTTGCAGTGAAGTTCCAGGGGGGCTGAAGGGTGTTTCAAGGGGTCTCAAAGGGTTGCAGTAAAGTTCAGGAGGGTCTCAAACAGGCTTTTCCGCATTGAGCGCATGAAAGTTTGCTCTTTGAATTTAGACCATCAAAATCATCATTAGTTAGCAATTTTTCTATCTTAATTGATAGAATGATAATTAAATATCCTAAATGTCATTTCGAACTGTCAAAAAAACGCAACGCAGTGCCGCACGGAGCACGCAAAGAGATTTCCACCCGGGTGAAAACACCCCAGTGAATTTCACTTTGAACGCTCCGAGCGGTGCCGCGTTGCGGTTGACAGTTTGAAATGACATTTAGAATATTATCATTATCAACTAAGAAAGGTTACTTGTGCATCACATAATTTCCATAGGAATCATTGCCTTTCCGGTTTTCAATGATTGTTAGCCTCACGTGATAAGTGATTAAAAACGGGCAATTCTGCAGTCAGTCAGCAGATAAAGTTTCATCACACTCACCACGAGTGAGCATATATGATGATACATTTTCATACAAATATGCGCTTTGTTGACTGAGTTTCATCACTTTGAAATTTCGAGCGAGATTTCAAAGATGCTGATGACGGGCTACACGTCCTTAATGATGACTTTGATGGCCTAAATTAAAAGAACAGAATTTTCAGGCGTTCAGTGCGGACAAGTCTGGTCGCAGGGGCATTTCAGGGGGTTTTAGGAGGTACTACTAGATCCTGACATCCCATGGGATCCTCTTGAAACACTCCTGAGATTTCTAGGAATGGTCCTGAATCCACTAGAGTTCTCTTTTAAACGTCCTAAGATCTCATAGAAGTCCCCTGGGACTCCCTGAAGCGCCCCAGAGGCCACCGTAACTGATCCCCCTCCTGAGCCACTGAGGCCTTGAAGGCCTCTGATGACCCCTTGATACGCCCCTGAGACCTCTAGAAACCCCTCAGAAGCGCGCCCCTGAGATCTCCTGGTACCCCCTGAAACCCATTGGAACCCCCTGAAACGCCCCTGTAACTCCCCTCCCCTCTCTCCCAATAAACGCCCCTGGCCGCCGATGCCATCATTACAATTTCTTATGCACAACGTTGGTTCTAAATAGTTCTCGCTCTTTTTATGTGGAAAATTGAAAAAGTGCATAAACTAAAAGTGCATAAAAATAACATTTATAAAAAGAGGAACCATCGAGGAAACATAGCTAAACTTTCAAATGCACTTCAAAACTACCTTCGATTCTTCGAATGAGTGTAGTCGGTATTGTACCTTTTAATTCAGTCCTGTTATGTTTATCCTTTGTCAAAGGAAATGGGTTCAAAGGTTGCAAAGATGTTTAAGAAAGGAGAGTGACTAGGATATTCAAAAAGATGCAGAGGCTTTCAAGCTAGTTTCAGAATGGAGGTGGGGGAATTCAGAGGAGCTACATAGATTTCAAAAGCATTTCCGGAAGTTGCGGTGAGTCTCAAGTGCTTTGCAGGGAGTCTGAGGGAGGTTCTGGTTCAAGAAAAGTTCTGAGTATTTTCAGCGTATTTCAAAGGCGTTACATTACCGGTTTCGGGAGTTCTTAAAGATTTTGGAGGATCTCAGATGCGTTACATGAGTTCCGAGATAGTTTCAGGGTATTTTGTGATACATCAGGAAGATTCAGAGGATTTTCAGTGAGTTTCAGAGGCATTAAGGGACGCCCCTCAAAGCCCACGTAACGCACCTGAGACACTTCGAAACTTCTGAAGTTTCGGTAGGTCTTGAGTGCGTTACAAGTGATCAAAGGATTTTCGGTAGCATAACAAGAAATTTCCGAGGATTTACGTCGGGTTTCAGAGGCACAGAGGGCTTAGTAGGTTCTCAGGAGCGTTCAAGATTTCATAGGTATTTCAGAAAGTTTCAGAGGATTCCCCATGGATGACATCGTATCACATCAGAGGTTCTCATGTGCGTTACAGGGGGTCTGAGCGATTTTAGAGGTTTTCCGGAAATTTCAGAAAATTTTCAGTGGGTTTCAGAGGCGTATTAGACGCATTACTGAGGTGTTTAAGGGGGCTTACAGGTTTTTAAATTACTTTTTGGATAACTGCTTTCAGATGAACTTCAGGGGGATTCTAGAGGCATTTTGTAGCGTTTCATAAACTTTCGCCTCAAGTTCGTGAGTTTAAATCTTATCTGTGCTGTGGATTTTTTTTTCTTTATTTCACTCATAACTCATCCATCTGTACATTGAGTCAATTCGAAATTATAATTGGTATTCCAAATTCACACTTGATGAATATCATCGTTTGGTATTATTTTCTTCCACCAACTTTGTACATCTGAAGAATTACCGTAGACCGGGGTCAAATTGATCAGCGGGGTGACATTGATCACTCGGGTACTACATTGTAATTCCATACTAGGAACTCCTAAGCGTCGTAATGATCTTAAACTTTTAACGTCATCTGATTCGTAGATGTCTAGAGATGAGTGTAGACTTTTAATATTTTAGAAAAAAGTTAGTTTTGCCTTATTTTTTCAAGGAATTTGCAATGTATTTCTCATTCAGCTGAAATCATTGCAACTAAACAATCAATTGCTAATAGGACTTCCCGTGAATTCTCTGTTTTAACATTTTTGTGGAGCCTTTGTAGGGATGTAATGCAGCTAATCAGAAAATGAAATAATTAAAAAAGTTCATTTTATGAAGAAATAGTCATTTATTGTAATAGAAATCACTTATTTCAAATGAAATTGCCTACCTTTAGGCGTTTAAGGGGAAATTTCGAAATTTAATTTTGCATTTAAAGTATTAAATTCACTAGTTGTAAGATTTTAGACGCGTTATTCGGTTTTAGAAAAGCAAAATTAAGCGAACAAGGAAATTTTCCTTTCCAACCGATGCTTAATTGTATACTGATCAATTTCGCCCCAAATTGGCATTTCCAATATTTTGATATTTGAAGTTATTTAACTTAAAGTTTAAATTTGTTGAACAAAATTCTGTCACATGGTTCCATGGAGATCCACTGGGTACTGGTTTTACAGAAATTCTTTTGGCAATATTTGAACAGGCACTGATGTTATCCGCAAAAGTTGTTTTAAAGTGATCAATTTGACCCCGGATTACGGTACTGTTTTTTCCTGCGTGTATTGAGCATTTGCGTCAAGTATCTGCAAAGTTCACCGCACTTGTCTGGCTGATGCGGTTTACCACCAGATTATTCTTCATCTGGTGTTAGATAGTCGCGTAGATGCCATAGGTACAGAAAAACCAGACACCAACCGAACGACTTCAAATTGCACAAGTTTTTTTTTTTGCCTGACGACCAGGTTGAGTCTAGTGGAGACGAGACGGATTGATATGAATGGCATCGAAGACGGGTGCGTGCGTGGTTCGTCGATTTGCCACCGCGCCGCGGCAAATGCTTGTCAATAATTATCGATAAATTATGCACAACTGGGCGAATTATTAATTCCATTGAACTCGGTTATTAATTTTCAACATTTCTATCTAGCACAGGCTGCAGTATGTGCGCGCGCGATAAAGCGCATTTGCTTGAACCGTGTCGAGTTGATCGTGGTGCCCTCCTACAACTGCCGTGTGGTGTGCTGATGCTGACAAGATGGGTGGGTGTTGGAGATGATCAAACTATGTATGTCTCACTATTTGATCTTCAGGGGTGGTGCATAATGGGCAAGCAAATTGAGTAATCATTACCTCAATTGTGATGGCGGTACACAGCAGGATGCTTCTCATAACTAATTAGGAAGGCAATGTGATTTCAGTCAGTACAAGTTGCAAAACAACATCGGACGCCATTTATCCTGTCGCTGTTACGATACTCATCTTACACAGGGAGTGTGCACTATTAACAAAAGAATGATTAATAATCAAAAAAATGTTTTTTTATGAATATGCTTAATTACAATCTAGATGTTGAAACTATGAGTTCATCGCCAATGTTTCAATCATCGGGACTTTATCAGTGCGGTCATGGTAAAACCAGAGCTGGTTACTCAAAGTTTCCAAATTTCAGCGCTTCGTATTATACTGTTATGTCCCAAGGAATTGACTTCATAATTGGTCGGCTTTCAGTCAGAGTGGACTACGCGATTTTTCTGGCAGGTAAAGATAAGCTGAGGAATTCGTTAAACCTGAACTTTTCGACATTATTTTGATGCAGATGTGTCATTAAATAAAAGAACAATAGTATTTCTGAAAATAATACCAGAAATTTGAAATTTCAAGTGATTGCAGGACATTTTCTCGAAATCATTGAAAACAGATAGCTCGGTCTGACTTAACGCCGACCAATTGTGCCTAAATGAGAATTATTCCAAAAAAAAACCTTAACTTTTTCTTTTCTTTAATCCTTCTTAAAATTCTTAGGAAATTCCCCAGGACTAGCTCCAGGAAATCACCAGGAATTTCTTTGGGGATTCTTTGAGCAATTATCAAAAAATTACAGGGAGAAGACTCTCACAGGATTTCCAAGAATGATCGTAGCAAGAATGTCTCTGAAGACTCACCTTAGTATCCCTCCAAAAGGTTTTCCTGTCCATGGATTTCTATAAAAACTTCTCCAGGGATTCCTCCAGAAATTCTTTCAAAAATTCTCCCACGGATTTTCCTTTGCACTTCTTGAGAAGTATCTCATGAAATTTCTCAAAAGATTCATCTTGAATCGGGGAAATATCCGCCATTGCTCTGTAGCTTCAAAGATGGTAATCTCAGATTCTACGTCATTTTATGGAACAAAAGCTTATCATTGTATATGCTTACTTGCAGTGCATATGCTGATTGTGTTTCAGACTCTAATGTGCGATAGAAATTAAAATTACCATCTTCAAAATCGCGAGCGAGGTAAATTGAAAGAATGGAAAGATAGGAAAAATAACAAATCGTCCTGTATCACCTTAAGGGGTTCAATTCTTCCAAAGATTGCTACATAAGTTCATGCTTGTATTCCTTTATGTATTTCTTCAAACATTTCTTAAGGGATTCCTCCAGAAATATTTAAAAAAATCAGAAGGTCTTCTTTGAAATTTATCCGAAAGATCTTCTAGAAATTCCTCAAGCAGTTCTTCTAGGAATTTCTCCAGGAGTTTCTCGAGATATTATTCCAAACGTTTCATCAAAAGATGCAATTACTGGAGATTTTTTTTTTTACAATGATTCGGAGATCTTTTCAGAAATTTCTCTAGGGTTTTCTTTATTCATGAATTTTTCCAGCATTTTTTTTAGATATTATTCCTTGAATTGCTCCAGAGTTTCCTTGTGGTATTACTCGATTTATTCACGGATTTTGTCGAGCATTTATTTGGAAATTCATCTAGAAAATTATCAAAATATTTTTCTGTAAATTCCTCCAATACTTAGTTCTTTCAGGTGTACATCAAGGCATTACTTTGGATTTATTTAGACCTTCATTCAGGTTTTTTTTCTCAGATTTCCAAAAAAAAGTCTCAACAATTGCTGCAGAAATTACTCCAAAATCTATTTCTTAAAATTTTTCATGGATTTTTTCAAGAATTTTTTCTTTGTGATTCTTATTTAGATATTATTTTAAAGATTTATTTAGGAAATTTCCCATGTAGTACTTTAGAGAAATTTGTAGTCCATTCAGAAATTGTATAAGAAATATTTCTGAGATTTTTTTCACTGCCGTTATTTTGCAAAGTGACGTACGCATACTCCCATTTTCGGCATTTTTAGGTATATATCTGGTGAAATTGTAAAGCTGTGATATATGTACCTGCTATATGCTTGATCAAGTCATAATCTAGCAGCTTTGAAAGAAAATTTAGAAAATCACTATGAGTTTGATGTGTAATAACCAAAAATGTGCCATTTTTTAATGTAGCTAACGTCGTTTTACAAAATATGGCAGTTCAGAGATTCTCCCAAGGTTTCCTTCAGAAAGTCCCGCAGAGATCGTTCAGAAATATATTGAGATACCTTCAAGAATTCTTCCAGTACATTTGTCTGCGATTTCTGCAGACATGTTGAATGAGATTTAATCAAAAATTCCTCTACATCTTTTTTCACGAATCCCTCAAGAAGTTTCTTAAGCATGTTTCCTTCCAATTACTTGCAAAGTCCCTCCATACGCCTCTTATGATTTTTGTTTGCTAGAACTTAGGGTTATCATAGGTTTCTTCAGAAATTCTCTAGGTAGGTATTATACTAGGTATTCATCTGAGAAATTGCGCAAAGATAACTTGAGAAATTGCTCCAAGAAATTTTATTATCAAAAATTTCTCCAAAAATGTTCAAGACTTTCTTGTAGGAATTTACAAAAGTATCTCCAGGATTTTTAATGGGATTTTTTGAAAAAATCCTTCAGGATTTATTTCAAAAATTGCTTGCTGAAATGCCTAAAGCAGTCCCCAAAATCCAGAAGAAGTATCTGGAGATAAAAAACATCTCCTCAAAGGAGTTTCTGAAGAAACCATAGCATGAATTTCTGCAAGAAATGTTCAGGTGAATCCCAGTAGAAATCTTAGAAAGTATTTTTGAACAAATCTCTGTAGGAATTTCCGGAGAAATCCCTGAAAAATTCTTGAAGGAATCTGAGGAAGAATCTCTGCAAAACTTGGCAAAATACATAGAAAAATAATATTTAGGAATTTATACGAAAATTCCTGTAGAAATTTTCAAATAAAATGCCAGAAGGATCTTCGAAAGTATTCTAGGAGAAATCTGTGAATAAATTTCTGAAAAAATCCTGAATACCTGGAGAAAACAAGGTTCTGCAAAGCTCCCTGAAAAAAATTCTTGAGATATTCCTACAGGAAATTCCGTAGAAATTCTTAGAAAATAATTTTTATAATATATCTTGAATAAATTGCATGAAAACTCCGACAAGAATCTATTGGAGTTATCCTTAGAGAAAATTCCGGCTAAAGTTCTGCATTAATACGTGGAAGAATATCAGAAGGGAATGTAGAATTAGCATTTTAGTTAAAATACACGCTAAAAAATAAATAAATAAAAATATCAGAAGGAAATCCTGAAGGAGTCTCTGTATAACGCATGTTGGTATCTCTGTAGGAATTCCTGCCTAAATCTTTGAAAATAATAATGCAAGAATATCTGCAGCAACTCCTGCAGGATTTTTAGTATGAAGAAATTTCTGAACACATTTTTGTTGGAATTTACAATAGAATCCCTAAATTAATTATTGAGTAAATCTCTGGTGGATGTTCTGAAGAGTTTTAGCGGGAATAACAGGATTTTTTTTTAAATAAATTACTGGAAGAATTTCTAAACAAAAACCTGTAGAAAATTTTGAAGAAATCACTGGAGAAATTTTTGATGTTTTTTTAGTCGAATCCCTGGAAGAATTTCAAAGTATATCCTGGTTAAGTTTCAGAACCATTAGAATTCTACCCAAAAGAATTCCTGGAGAAGTTCATGAGGGAATTTATGGAGGAACTCTTTTAGAAATTTCCTCAAAAATTTCAGAAAAAAATCAATGGATGAGTTTTCATAAGAATTGATAGACAATTTTTTGACCAAAATAATCTAGATATTATTTTGGGAAAAATCATAGAAGATCTCCTTGAACTTGGAATCCTTGGATAAATTTACGGTGGAGGAATCTCATAAGGATTTTTTGAAGGATCCAGGTAAGTTCATAAAAGAAAAATTTCTGAAGGAGTATGAAAAACTTTTTGAAGAAATCCTTGGGGAAATGTTTCAGAAACATTTGATTTTTGCAATATCAGAACAAATCCATGAAATGCTTTATTTGAAAGTTTCTTAATTAGTATCTAAAATTCAATGGGAATCTAGCTTTTCTGAAGAAATCAATGGAAGAATTCCTGATGGATTTCTCTGAGAAATCTCTGAAAGCATTCATGTCAAAAATTCAGCGTTTCTGGAGGAATCGCAGGTGCAATTTCTGGAGAAATACTGGAGCAACATCTGAAGAAATGGAAGAATTTCTGAAGATATTCTTGAGAAACTAAAGAAACCCTTGGAGAAAATTGACGAGTGAATCTTCGATAGATTTTTTAAGGGTGTCCGTTTGGCCGAATGTCGTTTGGCCGTACACCATTTGGCCGAATGCTATTTGGCCGAAAGTGTCGCTTGGCCGAATGCCGTTTGGCCGAATTATTATCAAAAGGATTTGGAGGCGTGGGCAAACTCTGGAAACATTCTAGCTGCCAAAATGACCATCAGAAATTCAGAAATATTTCCTTTTTTTAATCATAGGCTATTCTTTCAAGTTTTACCAACAAGGGATTAGTTAGCGTTGAAATTGAGAATATTTTTGTCAGAGATTTTTCCTTCTTTGAACCAAAGGCTGTTCTTTTGAGTTATACTGATATAGGAAACAAGATCACTTAAGTTCATCAATCTTTTTCGGCCAAACGGCATTCGGGAAAATGACCCGGAAGCTTGTTGAAGAGCCCATAGAGAAATATTAGAAAGGGTCTGGAAGGAAGTCTTTGAAAAAGTTTCTGAAGAAATCTCGCACAAGCTCTTACCCAAGGCAGGGGTTTTGGGGATAAAACCCTTCCAAATACCCAAGTTCTACACAGAAGGTGCCCTTTCCTTTTTTACAGAAAATACGAAAATCGCCTCCCTTGCCTGTACATATTTGCAAAGGCTCTGATACTGGGATTTAAACTTTTTTTTTTTGAACCTCAATAGCTGGTTAATCAGTGAGTTACTTGATGGGACACCACTGATTGGGACCTGCCTCAAGGCCTGTGCTTTACTGGTAGTTTTATCCTGGGGGCTGTTCATAAACCACGTAAACATTTTGGGGGATCAAAGTCTGGCAAAAGTCTACGCTTCATACAAATTTTCAAATTTTTGCTTGGAAAATTCTACGAGGTGGGAGGGGTCTAAGATGGCTTAAATTTGGTCTATGTAGTTTATGAACAGCCCCCTAGATGTATTTATATAGTTGCATTGTCTATACTGTCACCTGCAACCACTAATAGTTCCATCAAAGTTTAAAAAATATTTTTGAAAATGTGGAACGGGCTCACCAATCCTCCCACTGTCTACCAAAGAACAAAATCAAGAGAAATTGAGATGCTTCTGCCATCAGCTGGTATCGTATGACACACAGCATGAACAACTCGACCTAGGTATCAGTAGGTCGGC
The DNA here is from genome assembly GCF_035046485.1 of Aedes albopictus. NCBI lineage: Eukaryota > Metazoa > Arthropoda > Insecta > Diptera > Culicidae > Aedes > Aedes albopictus. Next base: position 140,618,135 of record NC_085137.1, on the reverse strand, counting down.
TCCAGAGGCACAACTCGACCTAGACTATCCATGTAAGGCAAGATTTGGATGCATTTGGAAAATTTAACAATTTATGGTAAAAGAGCACATATCAAATCTTCCTTGTCAATCCGAGCTATCTGCAAAAAAATGGCGCAAAAATTGTTTTGGTATTTAAAACTGGATATATTTATAACATCAAAAAACAAAGGCCATATTAAACCCTAATTAAATATCTGATAAAACTTTTCCACACAGGGAAAATGTCTTTTGGCAGTTGTGGAACCTCCGAACCACACTTACATACAAGCAGCATAGTTTCAAGAAGTCCATTTGCAGCTATTTGCCATAAGCACTAAGCAGTATTTCAAAATATTAACAACTAGCTATCCCGGCAGACGTTGTACTGCCATTTTGGTTGTGATTGTTTGACAACTGCTGTGCGCTAATTTTGGCACCGCACTCTAGATTGGTTTTATTGCAATCGCTTCGAATTTCTTCCCCGCTCATAAGAATTTCAGTAATTTTACAATTTCTCTTCTTCTAATTTGATTTTCATAACTTTTTCTACTTATAAACACAGCCACCATGAATACGAATCGAACCGTGCAAGGGTCATGCTAATCGGTTCATCCGTTCGTGAGTTTTGTTGCCTCAAAGGGACTTCAAACTCATTTTTATATATATATAGATATGCCGTGTCGGTTTTTTTTTACGCTCGTGTGTAAACATCACTGCTTCACTTACTTAGTGTCATCATATTACTCTATGCCCATCCAATACGCATACCTAATGTTCCATGAAAATGTTCCACTCATCTCCCTTTTTCCTACGAACCTATTCATTTCAAGAGCGAGCGCCCACGATCCGTGCAAAATCGCAACTATCCGCAATTGGGGTGCCTCAATTGTGCATTGTTTTCGACAGCAGCCCCATAGGCACGATCTCTTGCGCTACATCCACCCCGTCACGTCCAAATCGTTTAACGCCAAAATAAGGCAGGTGCTTGCATATTGCGGGCGTCCGCACTTTCCGGCCCCATCTCCGAAAGGAAGACAGGTAGACGACGCGGCGCTTTGTGGTGGATGAAGTTGCATACATTTGGTGGAGTACTCGCGAAGTAATAAACAAGTGCATGATACATAGTCCTATGCGGGGGGAGACAGACTGGCAGCCCGACAGCCAGTCAGTGAGAGCACGCGGCGAAGGAGGAGAAGACCTCGATGTTTACAAATCCGTAACATGATGCGGTGAAGGCGCGCAGATTAGATTCAAAGCGCTACAAATTTCACGGTTGCCCACCATGTTTGGCTGGATGGAGGAAAACGAAGGTGTACCGTAAACTACGGGAAATTTGTCAGTTTTCAAGAAGTTTTCGCATATTATTTAACGAATTTCTACTAGATTTTATTCCTTTAGAGTATTATAGGTATCACAATAAAAAGGCATGGTCCAGCATATTTCTATCATAACATGTTTTTGTCCTATTTTTATTCAGTCTTTCTGTCAAAACAAATACTACAGAATTGGTGAGCTCGTTTCATGCTACTATCTTACTGTGAATATTTAATAGAAGATTCTTCGTATAAACAGTTTTGATTCCTACTATCTTCAAAGCCTTTTCACTTAATATCTAATGGGTTGCTCTAACGTAACCAATCTAATCCCGTTGATAAAACCACCCCTACTTTACGGTACAGCATCACTTTATTCATGCTCCTCAGTCAGAGAGAGCCCATCTTCGTCACGCCACTACCACGATCTCGTGCCAAAGCTCGCACCATCGCGGCAGATGTAGTTGTTGTTGGCGTGTGTTAAAAAAAAGCACGAACGCGATTATTGCGAACCGAGTGTAATTACCGTAATAAATTATCGATTAGCATCACCATCATCATCCTCATCTTCATCCACATTCAGCGCTCAGCGCAGCGAAGCGTGAGTCTGTGTAGCGTCGCGTCGCGGCGGATTTAGGAGTTTTGTTTTGACGCGCGAATTACAACACTTGAGAGAGAGAGGCAGAGACCGGACATGACGACGACACGGCAGATGAGTGTTATTAAGTTGTAAACTGAAATCAGGTTAATTCGATTGTGTCTGATATATGGGTGCATAACGCCAGCTGCATCCTAATTTAAAAAACAGCTTAAATTTGTTGGCTCCCGTTGAAAACTTATGAATCATTGACGATGATATTATACACCAATCGCTTTCATTATTTTTTGTCAAATTTTACCGAAATCAATCATTTTATTGATTAAGTATTACATTGTTATTACAATAAAACTGAATTCCTCGTCATAACACTTGGTTCGTGGCTGGCAGTCCTCCATCCTCGGTCGCGGACCACATTTGCCAGATCGTTCTGCACGAATCGTGCACGCTGCCCTCCAGGTCTTCTTGTACCATCCGGATCTCTTATGAACACAAAGTTTGCAGGGTTGTTTCCCGGCATTCTCGCAGTATACCCTGCCCATCGTATCCGTCCAGCTTTTGCAATCTTCCGGATGATAGGTTCGCTGTAGAGAGGAGCGAGCTCGTGGTTCATTCTTCGCTGCCACACACCGTTCTTCTGCACACCGCCAAATATGGTCCTAAGGACTTGACAATCGAATACTTCGGGTGCTGGCATGTCTTCCTCGAACATAGTCCAGGACTTTTCTATAGAAAAAGAAAATCTGCTTGTCAGATACCCGAGAGGTGGGTCTTCGGATTATGTGGGTTTCGACTCACTAAAATCTCGTTCTCTCTTTTCCTTACCTTCGTGGTACGCCAGTTCGGGATGACTTCGAGAAGGGGAGGGGAGCGTACATCAGTACACTCTAATGTGTAAGTATTCCATCAGCTACCGCCTTGAGTTATTCTCTGCTCCCTGGACTATAGTGCTATAGGACTCGAGCTCCAGGATGGAAAGTGGGCCGGATAACTCAACTTGCTGTTGTTCGGCCCGCCAATTTCTACGATTCGAGAAACCGTGGAAGTAACGGAATCCCACTTGTCCGCCCCGTACACATCCTTTCAACAATGTTGTCAGGTGTGATATCTCTACCACATACCACCTGCATACTCGACCTTCGTTCTACGAAGCGTGGGCGCTGGGCATTCAAAGAGCACATGAACCTTCTGTTTCTTCTTCTTCTTGATTGCTCTACGTCCCACTGGGACTTGACCTGTCTCGCTTCAACTTAGTGTTATTTGAGCACTTCCACAGTTATTAATTGAAGGGCTTTCTTCGCCTGCCATTGCATGAATTAAGTACAATGATACACTATGCCCAGGCAGTCGAGAAAATTTCCCCGACTGGAAGGGGAATCGAACCCGCCGTCTCCGGATAGGCGATCCATAGGCTAACCACTAGACTAACTGGAGAATCCGAGCCGTCCGTCTGATACCTGATTGTATCGTTTTACGTTCTGCTGAGTTCCAAATGTTACTGATTGGGAGAAAATGAGTGAACTTGTAAATTTTACTCACTAATTTGAGGTTATGAGATAGTGCGTTTGGAAGTTAGTGAGTTAAGTGCGTGAGTGGGTAAGCTGAGATTTAGATCACTAGTGAGTGAGTAAGTCCATTTAGTAAGTGATGTATTAAGTTAGTGAGCTAATAAGAGAGCGAAAGAGCGAGTGAGCTAGTGAGCTTGTTAGCGAGTTAGCGAGTGAGTGAACCTGTTGGTGAATTTGAGAGGGATATAGTGAATCAGTGATGGATGTGGTGAATGATTCACTGAAATCATGAGTGAGGAAGCTTGATAATAAGTGAACGAAAAGGTGAGTAAACAAGTGAGTTTTCTAATCAGCTTGTGAGTTAGTGAACTATTTAGTGAAGGAGCCTGTTAGTGAGTGAAAGTGTGGGTAAGTTAGAAATCTAGTGAGATAATAATATAATGAGTGAGTGAGTTGGTAAATGCGAGAGTTAGTAAGTTGTAGTGAGTGACGTAGTGACTAAGTGGGTGATATAGTGAATAAGTGAACGATTCAGTAATTCGCGAGTTATTATTATTAGTATTATTATTATTATTTGATTTATTAACGACCTTTCAACGCAAGTGAGTCATTTAGGTCGACCAAGCACACATATTTTATATAAACTTAAATTACAATTCAATTCCACTTTTATTTTTATCACGTTTGTAATATTTTTGCATCCATGCGAACCACTTGTCTGCATCTTCATCGAAGTCCGGTTCTTCGGGTACTTCAGTGATATCCATAACGTCGTCATCGGTAGAATTCTCATCCTCATTCTGCACAACGGATTTCACAGCCGGCTCTGCTTTATTGTCCTTTTTCTTCCGTGATGGCGATCTCTCATTCGACGGTGGTGGTTATCTATTGTCGACCCGGGACACTACTCGCTTAGACTGCTGTTGTGGAAGCCTTTGTTGCACATTTTGGAGCTCATCAGTGCCTTTCTTCTTTACAACCTTGGATGTTACAACGGAGGGGGTGATGGAAACGGTTGGATTGGCCAAGTTGGTTGATGGGATCTTGTTGGACGCTGCTTGTACCAAACTTTTTTTTATTGGCCATGCATGATTTGCCAGTGTGCACCAGCTGGGTACAATGCCGACACGTTGCCGGCTGGATAAATACGAAATATACGTTTGTTCACCCTTTATTGTGACGTAGAATTTCAGGTAATTTTTTAGAACCATTTGCACAATTCGTACTCCGGAAGGAATGCCTCTGCCAGCGAAGTGTTTACCCCATACCGCTTGGTTCACAGTATGGACTTGACCATATTGTTCGAAGAATGTAGCAATGTCTGCTTTTGGGGCATTCTCCAACAAATCGTGAACCTTTATCTCGATTCTATCGTCGTCCATTGACAAACGAACTTTGTACCGCTTACCAGCTACCTCAAGCTCTTGACGGTCGCTATGCTGCTCTACCACATTTAGAGCAGTCTCCAGATCATTGCATTTCACATGCACACAACACTGAACGTGATTCATTTGCAAACGTTGAACTTGTGTCGGTCGGAGCGCAAGGCTTCGAAAGGTGAAATCAAGTACATCTTCAAAACTCGGACGCTTTTCAAAGTTTCGAAGATCTACTTTGAAGGTGTTTTGGCGAAGAGTAACAACCATTGTCACAATAATAATGAGGCAAAACAGATGCCATTCAAACAACACGATAATAGAATCGATAATTCAACGCGCACGGTGCTTAACGTAAGCACGTCCGAATGCAGCAAAGGCTTCAGCACAACTTTATTCTTGAGTAATTTAGTGAGACAATTGTTAAATGAGTGAGTACGCAAGTGAGCAAGTTAGCAAATGAATTGGTGAATGAGTGAGACCGTTACTGAGTGAATGTGTGAGTAAATGAGTGCTTTATAAAGTAAGTGAGTGATATAGTAAACCTTATAAGGAGTTGAGTCAGAAGGTTTCTGAGTGTGTGGTGAGTGAACGGGTGAGCGAGTCAGTTATCGAAAAATGTCTGAGTGAGTCTCTAATGAGCGAGCGAATTTGCGAGCAAAAGTCATTGAGTGTATTATTGAGTAAGCGTGTGAGTGCGTAAATGATAATGACAACACTGTTGGTGGCAGTAGCTCCTCTCTGGAGCCACCAAATGTTGGTGTCAGCACAATCTTCCAATTGGTAGCACAATTGATGTGGTGTGCCTATTGCGGTGAGACTAGACCAAATAATTACTGAATTCAGCAGTACTTTAGTCCACAGCTATCGCGATGATGAATCGACAATTATCAGGATGACGAAACCCACAATCGTTTCACGATACCGTTGCGAAGTGTGTGTCGTGTGTGCCAACCAACAGACTAGACGGAACGCGATACTTTCGAACACCGATATTACTTAGGTACTCAGCGTAGAAGGTTAAACTCGATACGAATAAATCGTGTATGATAGCACTTAAGCCTTTCTGAACTCATGCCAACAGAACAGAACAGAACAGAAAAAGTTCGATAGATTCAATGATTGGGGACTCGACTTAATCGTGTATAGTAGCACTTTTTAGACCCACTATAGGTTAAGGGTCCACTATTGCCTAAAATATTCTACGTAATCCGATTATGTTTATACAGAATCACGTCTACCGTTCATATTTTGCACGATCCCGATGACCGTCTGACCTAATTTTAAGGATCAAGTTCATCATCAGCATTGCTCTTGCTTCGTTATGCTGATAAACATTGCTATCGTGGTTCCTGTTTTATTGTGGTAGGTCATGATTGCTCCAATTTGATTGGGGTTTATGATGTGGTTCACTTAATGCTAGGTGTAGGAAATGGTTGGAAACGAATTCGTTCCGAATTATGTACTTCACGCTTGCCGTTTGTAACAGCACCCATGGCCTGACAGAAATTGTGTTAAGTGAAAATTCACCTCGCCATGGGGTCTGCTCGTCCATTTAGATACGCTCAGTATGAGCCTGTGAGTCCTTCTACCCTTAATAGAGGAATCCCATTCCGTCTGTCACTTCAGCATAAACACTCGAATCACACTCTTCGTCCTCCCACTATGCCAATTGCGTGCATTGCTGTCAGTTCCTGTTGAACGCTGTTGAACGCATTCATTACGTCTAGCGTGACGACCGCTCAATAGCGGATGCCCGTTCGCTTCTTTTGGAGCGCTATCTTGGCCGTTTTATTACAGCCCTAATAGCGTCTACCGTCGATCCACCAAACTGGTGATCTAAGAGGCCAGAGTCATCGGGTTTCTCGGTATAGACCATCAACCTCGATGGAATGATCCGTTCTAACAGTTTCCCGATGGTGTCTAGAAGGCAGACTGGTCTGCGTGCCGACGGGTCGCCAAGTGGCTCCCCGGGTTTGGGCAGTAGAACCATTATTTGCCTTTTCCACCTCTCTGGAAGTTCGCCTCTGTTCAGGCACATCTGCATAGCCATTCTTGACATGTTAGGGCTAGCCTCGTGGGCCGTCTTAATGGCTACCGTCGCTTACGCGCCTGATTCTCTTTGTCCTGTGCCAGTTTAGCCGCTCTGTAGGCCTCACCTCGCTCCAATCTAGCCACATTTCTGGACACCACCAGTATACCGGATTGCGTCCATTTCTGGGTAGAGATCGCCTTGGCATTGCGGCGTTGCATGCACGGCTTGGGGTTCCTACTAGATCATCGCTAGATATATCGTCGGTGTTACCCTCCATGAGCAATCTCTTCAAAAATGCCGGCTTATCGAAGCACGAGTTCAGCCATCCCCAATGATGGTCGATAACCTTTGGCTGTGGTCGTCTTCCTCCGTATTCCACCCTGTACCAAATCGCAAGATCGTCACTGTGCGTGTATTCATCGTCGACCGTCCAGTCCGAGCTAGGGCTTAGACCCGGGCTCCAGAAGATCAATGATGGACTCTGCACTGTTCCTGATGTACTGTGTAGGTTTTTCTGTCGCCTAAGTTCGCTACATCCACGTTCAGCCTAGCCATAGCTTTTAGTAGAGCCCAGCCTCTCGCGTTAGTCGAGCGGCTACCCCACTCAATCGCCCAGTCCCAGGGTGAAGACTCTACCGATTACCACGGGACTATCCCACTAGTGCGTATGATAGGAAATCCACCATAGACGAGAACTGGTCTACCGGCCGTCTGGAGTTATGGGGGGGGGAGGGTTGGATACTGCAATAGTACTGCTGTTTAAGTGCGACTGCGAGCTCTTCGGCGTCGGTGATCTCGTCCAGGTTTTTACACTGGAGAGTCGCCTCCACCGTTAGGGCTCTTACCTGCACTTTTTGTCCCAATACCTCTTGGGCTAGTGCTTGGTAGGAGGTGCCTCCTATTTCAGCACTAGCACCTGACCACCCAACGAGCATTTGTCCGGTAACCAGTTCATTTAGCTTCTTTAGGCTCCACAGCCAACATCACAATCCGAAAAATATATAATCATAAACAGCACGTCACAACACTCTGTTTTCGGTAGCCGCTCTCCATCCTCGGTCACGCCCAATTCTCGCCAGATCACGATTCAACTGGTCCCTATCGTTCCCTCTGTGCTCCACGCATACTTGTCCCAACCGGATCAGTAGCGAACACCATACAAGCAGTTGATCTAATATACTTTTCCTCCATTTTTTTAAAGTCTTGCACTTATTCGAAGGAATTATGTCTTAATTCTTCAATCACTTAACCTAATTTTACAGCTCTATTGTCCCCTAGGGCACTGCGTGAGCGATCCCAATTGGAAGCTGTATTTTGTACAGCGCCTAAATGTATTATTGTAATATAACGAACTGGATGCCGTTGCGCTACTTTCACTTTCTACGCTTCATGGTAGAATGATGAGCACGAGGATGGTGATGTGTGGCTGTTGCTTGTTCCTGTTTCCAGTCCGATTGGGGGTCCATTATGAGTTGCCGTTCGCCGATGTCCAAGTATCCGGGTTTTTTTGAGCCATGGGCTCAGAAGAGGGTCAGTGTCAGCTGCTCTCAGGGGGAAAGAGCAACTGACGAAAGTGCCTGGGCTGGGATGAAGTTATGTCTTAAATATATGAAAAACATGTTTAACATGTCATGAACACATGTCATGATTTTTTTTGAATTCAGTCCTACTTTATGTATAAAAGTTGTTAAGATATGCAAGTATTGTGATGCATTTGTGAAAACATGAGTGTTCATATTGTAGCTTCGTTGCCAGTTTGGCTCTCTATTCCGTAGAATCGTTACATGTTTTCTGGCTGAGGTGACTAAAGCGCCGGTCTACCGCATACGAAGTCGTGGGTTCAAATCCCACCAGAAAGCGATTTTTTTTACAAATTTCATCTCCCAATTTGTCAATTAACAATATTCCGTGCCTTCTAGTTACAACTTTTCCCAGTATGTTTCAGACATACCAGCAAATCTGGTAAATGACTGTAAAGGTCAATATACAGGGGATAGACAAAATGATCGGGACAGGCAAAAATTTCACTTTTCAAAAAATGGTAAAAGAACTGTAACTTTTTGAAAAATGCATCAATAAATCTTAAATTTTTACTGGAAGTTGATCAATTAGTTGTGTATTTATGGTCAAAATTTGGGAAATATCGGGCTATTCTAGATGAAGTTAGAAAAATTCTAGAAAAAGTCAAAATTATCCGATAGTCAAATTTGAACTGTTATATCTTCAGATTCAATGAACCGAATGCAATGAAATTATGAGCGTTTATAACTCATATAATGAGCTCTGAAAAAAGTTTGACTAAACTTGAAATTATTAATAAGAAAATAAAAAGTAGCAGCGATTTCATTAATTTTAGGATTTTTTAGTAAATTGGTCTAATTTTAATATGCTTCCCATTACTTTTTCAATTTATTGCCGATTACTTTGTTTCTTCCTGTCAAAACATATTCATATGAAAGCCAATTAGAGGGAATTTAAATAAACTATAATTACCATCTCGAATTTTGAAGCGACGTTGAAAATTTCGATGATTTGGTGTTACATCAGAAAAATAATCTAAACGCTATAACTTTCTTCCGTGTTAACAATTTTAGGTTATGTCAAAAGTTTTTGAAAGCTTATTATATAAGTCATAAACGCTCACAATTTCATTGAATCCGGAGATATAACAATTCAAAGTTAGCTATCGGATATGGCACAAATTTCCCAAATGGAGGAGAACGTGCCTCTTGAGCCGACCTACTGATACCTAGGTATCGGATAATTATGACTTTTTCACGAATCTTTATAACTTCATGTAGAATATCCCGATCTTTCCCAAATTTTGACCATTTTTACACAACTAGTTGATCAACTTCCAGTAAAAATTTTAGATTTTTTGATGCACTTTTCAAAAAGTTACAACTCTTTTACCATTTTTTGAAAAGTGAAAATTTTGCCTGTCCCGATCATTTTGTCTATCCCCTGTATATCATTGAGCTAAGAGTCCTCCACTGGTACTCGAACGCACTTGTGAGCTACTCCTACGCTTAACTCACAACTGCAGAATCAAACATGACATGTACTGTCAGCCTAAATCCAAAACTTCCACCGGAATAGAATACCGGATCTACCCTTATATTGCTCGTATCCCGGTCGGTGTCACGGGGTTGTATGGATGGGAGTTGCTGAAAGAGCCTTACGACTTCAATGAGGTCAGCATCACGCGTTATTCAACGTCAACCTTTAAGCGCCATTTTAGAAGTTATTTTACATTTATTCAGTGTCGGAAATAAAATAAATGGTTCAATTACACGAATCTTTCAGAGAAACTCCATCTGAATCTTCTCATTAAAATTTATTCCTTTCTCTCTTCGTATCATTCCATTTCCCATCAAACCGACTCAGGTTAATCAATTCCGATCACGGTTGTCCATTTCGTTAATATTCCTATAAACAAGAGATAATCAGTCATTGGAGCAGTTTTGCCACCGATTAGCATGCCTCGGACAGCCCCAACAAAAAGCTTGCACTCCTCACCAAAGCATCCGCGATATCACCCGGCCGGCGCATTTATATCGCCCAAACCATAGGCGAGCACGACCAAACCGGCGTTAATGGTATCCCCAAATCGTATCCGGTATCGCACGATATATCTGTGCGCTTCGAGTTCATTTCTGTCATCGTCGTCGTCGTCGCGCTCGGAGATTGCCACCCCGAGCTGTAAAAATAGCGTTTGACCTTCCCTAATTCGAATATTGATCACCTGCTGTGTGCTGGGCCCTGCCCGCGATGATGCTAGACAGAGGAGCGCCAAAAAGTCCGCTGTTCCGCATCCGACGAAAGGTGGTTCGCTCTGAGCTGTCAGCTTGTGAGCTTTATCATCCATTATCATCTCCACTGTTGTCGTCGTCGTCGTCGTAGTCGCTTCGCTTCCATTCACAACACTTTGACCCGTAACCATCAATCAGTTTTAGTGTTTTGTCTAAAAGTAAATGGCGGTGGTGGTTTCGGACGACGGATCTTGCTTTTTTTTTGTTTCGTGAGATTTGCTGCGCGGGTCAGGTGTTAATGGATGTTATGCCAACAATTTCCGAATTTTGGATCTTAAATCTTCCTGGATCGTGTAACGGAGCACGATGAGCGTGGGATTTGGCAGAGTCTTTGACCTGAGGCTGCATTTTCTGCTGAAAACGATTTTGACGTGATGTTGAGATTTTTTTTCCAATAAGTTTGATATTTATCTAGGAATCTCAATTTGCTAAGATCATTTTCTACAGAGTGTTTCTCAAGGAACTAGAAACATTAATACAAGGTCGCGTAGATACCTTGTTGGCTACAAATTAGTTTACTCCAGCGCAGAGCGTATAGTAGAGCACCATTTTCGTCGATGTTGGACGATGTTTTTCCAGTTAACCCGACCGATAAGGGTTCTCATGTCTTCTTAAATGCGTGCAACCAGTACTTTCACGACCGCACACAAAATCTCTGATCTCTTCCTGATGATTCCCTGCTGAATACTGTTTTCGCTATTCTTTCTTTCGACAATTGCACTACGTGTCCAGCCCATTGAAATCAGCTGTTTTCAACTCTTTTCACAATGTTCGCTTCTTTGTACACTCCATACAACTCGTAATTCATGCCTCGCACCATACACCATCTTTTAGCTTACCTTACCGATCAGGCTAAGGCCGGGTTGGCCTCTGCTGTACATAGTAGCCGTTTCCATTCCACGCGGTCCATGACTGTATGTCTCCAGTTCCGCACTCTGCGAAGGGTCCGCAAATAGTCCTCCACTTGGTCGACCCTCCTAGCTCGCTGCGCTCCACGTCTTCTTGTACCGGTCGGATGACTCTCGAGACCCATTTTAGTCGGGTTGCTATCCGACATCCTGATGACGTGACCCGCCCACCGTAGCCTCCCAATTTTCGCGGTGCGGACGATGGTTGGTTCTCCCAGCAGCTGATGCAGCTCGTGGTTCATTCGCCTTCTCCAAGTCCCGTCTTCCATCTGCACTCCGCCGTAGATGGTACGCAACACCTTCCGTTCGAAAACTCCAAGGGCGCGTTGGTCCTCTGCACGTTGGGTCCATGTTTCGTGCCCATAGAGGACTACCGGTCTAATCAGCGTTTTGTAGATAGTTAACTTCGTGTTACGGCAAACTTTATTCGATCGTAGAGTTCTGCGGATTCCAAAGTAAGCACGATTTCCTGCCACAATGCGCCTCTGAATTTCTCTACTGGTGTCGTTTTCGGCGGTCACCAGTGAGCCCAAGTACACGAATTCTTCAACCGCCTCGATTTCATCACCGCGGATATAGATTCGGGGTGGCGGGCGCGGTGATTCCTCCCTGGAGTTCTTTGCCATCGTGTACTTTGTCTTTGACACATTAATGACTAGTCCGATTCGCCTGGCTACGCCATCGTCTCAAATTTACGAGCTATAATCTCAATATCATCAGTGGAACCAAGCAGCTGAACGGATTTCGTGAAAATCTTACCACTCGTGTTTATCCCCGCTCTCCTTATGCACCTTCTAACGCAATGTTGAACAGTAAGCACGAAAGACCATCACCGTGCCGTAACCCTCTGCGAGATTTGAAGTGCCTCGAGAGTGCCCCTGATACTCGAACTACGCACATCACTCGATCCATCGTCGCCTTGATCAATCGTATCAGTTTATCCGGGAATCTGTATTCGTGCATAATCTGCCAAAGCTGTTCTCGATCGATTGAATCATACGCCTATTTGAAATCGATGAACAAGTGATGTGTGGGCACGTTGTATTCGCGGCATTTCTGCAACACCTGGCGGATGGCGAACGTCTAGTCCGTTGTAGCGCGTTCACCCATGAATCCAGCCTGATATTGCCTCACGAACTTTCTTGCAATCGGTGATAGACGGGGGCATAAAATTTGAGAGAGTATCTTGTAGGCAGCGCTCAGTAGTGTGATCGCGCGGTAGTTCCCGCAATCCAATTTGTCAATTTCAAGTGTATAAGAGCCATTTATTGAAAAGATTTGCAGCTAAAAATTTCCACGCTTGATGTAATCTATCTTTGTCCGCATTCAAGAACTCCTGCAGGGATTAACCTACATTTGAAAATATTCAGCAATTCCTCCCGATAAATCTCCATGAATTTCTTTTAGGATTCCTACCAGGTTTCATCTTATAATTTCCACAAGAATTCCTCTCACGTATTCTTCTGATGATTGCTTCAGGAATATGTGACATGGGGGGGGGGGGTTCTTCCAGGTTTCCCTCTTGAGATTCCTGCCGGGACCCTCCCAGAGATTCCACTCCAGATTCCTGCTTTGATTTCTCACTATATTTCTTCAACCATTTTTTTAATGTTCCATGGGTTTCCATCGGGGATTCCTCGCTGAATTTCTTCGTTGATTTCATCCGGAATATTCCCGGTTTTTTTTTTCACGATTTTTTCCAAAATTCCTCAATTGGTCGTGCCCGAGTTTCCTTGAGTGACATCTCTTGCAATTTATCAAAGATTCATCTAGTATTTTTAAGAATTTCTCCAGGGCTATTCCTGTAATTCCGTTGGGAATTCCTCCCGAGATTTCTTCAGGGATATTTTCGAACATTCTATCATTGATTCCTCTCGGGATTCCTTTAGGGATTTTTTCCAGGATTCTTTCTGAAATTCTTTCACTAATAATTCCCAAACCAGTGTCAGGGATTACTGAAGGATTCTTCCTGGGTTCATGGAGTTTTTCAAGGATTCTTCCAGAGAGCCCTTTTTCCAGAATTCCTTCTGAAATGACATCATGACTTCCTCCCGGGATTCCTTTATGGATTTCTCCTGGAATTCGCCCCGGATTCTTTCACGAATTATTCCCCAGATTCCATCAGAGATTCCTCCATGATTGTTCCTGGGTTTTCTCTATGTATTCCTTCCAGAACTCCTTCATAGATACATCCCAGAATTTCGTCATTTATTTTTACCGGATTTCTGTTAGAGATTCCTTCAAGAAATCTTTCGAGGAACTTTAGAGCGGGGGTTCTCAAACACTTCCTGCTTGCGATCCACTTTTGATTGTGATAGATTTGGGCGGCATGCCAACTAGTTATTCCATTATATAAATAATTTTATAGAAACTTCCCAAGTAACACAACATGTCTTATAGAAATTATTTCGACTCCAATGTGACCAGTTGCAAAGTTTTGGTGTGAAGCAATAAAACCGATTTGCAGACTGCTATACGACTGAAAAAGCGCAGAAGGTGGAGCCTGCGCAACATCTTTGTGATGTCATATTCATGTTCTATATGAATCTGAGCATACTTGATTATGTATCTTAGTATGTTTTCCATTATATATTTTCAACAAATTCTAGAAAACAGTGCCTTGACAATCAAGATGTTTTATTGCTATAAATAATTAAGTTTTAAAATGTCAATGATAAAAATCGACAACTGCGAAAATCGGCATGCATCAATGATTCTACCAAGCCACTTTAACGCCTATTTGCCTTACTGTGGTCATAAATTTTAATGCCAATCATTTTTTACGGTGAAATAGACTATTGTACCTCGATAAAATTAATGCGCCTTATAAATCAGTATTTTTGAAGAATTTTGCATCAAAATAAATATATAGTATTCATCATATTTTTACACAAAAACTCAAACATGCTTTATTTTTCTCAAGAATTTGTCAAGTTTATACATACATATAACAAATTATTGAAACATAATAGAATATTTGATAAATATTTAATAATTTAGAAATAAAATAAAATGGCACTCTGTGACATGGCATGATACATGTTTTGGGATATGATTCAAAATTGGCTTGATATTGTTTTTGTGGATAATTTTGTTGTGGTTGTTGTTGGTTCTCATGGGGGAACGCCCATAAATTACGTCACGCTTTGAGGGGGGGGGGGAGTTCAGCAAAGTGTGACGACCCATACAAAAATTTCCGAGGTCCAATACAAAAAGTGTGACATAGGGGGGAGGGGGGTTGAAAATGGTCGATTTTTGCGTGACGTAATTTATGGACGTTCCGTTGGTATTTGAACGGTTTGATATCTGTCACGATTTGGAAAGACAACAAATATCAAGTATCAAAAAATTATCACAGTTTATACACTGAAGCGGTTCAAAGAGCATTTTGCTCCGTAAAATCGGCCCTAATAGATAATCATATATTTTGTGGTAAAATATATTCCTGTCATTTTTTTATGAAGATATTCATAACTAAGATACTGTTAGGAGTATATTTTTTACGTAGGTAATAAAAATCGATTCTACATTTCTATGATCGGTAGTGTAGCATGTCCCTGTTCAAAAAAAATGAATGAGGTTTATGTTACACATGTTTTCTATCATACTGCAGAAAACCCAAATTTGACTAATTATAAACATACGAAACATACTATGTTTTGTCTAAACATGATTGAAAACAAGTCTTGAACAAGAAACTGCAAATGCTACTCTAATATGACATATAGAACATACTGAGCATGTATGGTAACCAACAAAGTGTACTTAAATAGAACATACCCAACAAAATCGAAAATAACATGCAATGTTTGTTTGAGAAAACAAAATATATTCTTTAATAGGACTTCTAAATAGAATATCACTGTGCATAAGTTTCAGGTATCATGAAAACGACTTATCCATGACATAATATGTTTCGAGAAACTTCATAACAACTGCTGTAGGACAAAGTAAATATTTTGCTATTTCGGATTATGTTTTCGGTGTTACTTGGGTTGGGAGTGGGAGTCGATTTTATCGCTTTTATTTTGACTCTAATGCTTTCCGTGAAACATATAGCTGAATAACAGTTTCTTATGTTGAAGTATGCTTCAGATCTTTTTATTTAGCTGTTAAACAGCTGAAATGTTTGGGTTATCAATGGTTGTCGTAAGCTTGCGTTACGTAACACTTATTATCACGTATTTTAAATCCATGTTTATAATTTACTGCTGAGGAATTCCACGGAGTCATGTCAGTCGATCCTGAGCGACCATTTCAAAAATATCTGAAACTTTGCACAGTTTTTCAATTTCATCTAAATCGCCATTTTTCGATATCAAACCTTCATATTCACTCACGACTAACTTTTCAAAAGGGTGTATGCGAAAATAGTTCAAAAATATTCTAAAAGCTGTACAGCAAAAACGGATTGTTCGATTGTTATGAATTTTTCAGCAAAGTTAGATAACTAAATGATGATTCCTTAGAAAATATACACTGAAAAAAAATTTCTTTTTTTACTATAAAAAAATATGATCTTTGTCACAAAAACTCCAATATCTCAGAACCCTATCTTTTTACCAACGTCAATTTTTTAGGGAAAATGGCCCATTATATCAGCTATCTACCATAATATTTTGGTGATGGTAAACTGATAAACAAAAAAGTTATGACATTTCAAACATTTCACAATTTTTACATTTAGTAACAAAAAAAAATTTTTTTCTGTGTAAATTATTTCGAGAACTATATTTTGATGCTGATTTTATTGTAAAGGCTACCGCATGAATTAAACAAGTTGTTTTCATGATATTTTTGTTTGATTATTTATAATTACTATAGTATCTATTTGAACCTTACACGCGATCCAGTGTTGTGATCAAAAATATTGAGATTGTCATACTTTTTATTGTACGTGACTGGTGAAAAAATCCCTTGATAGTGTTGAAAAGCTGTTGATCATAAGAAAAATGGAATTAAACTTATTTTGAAGACGAAAGCTGCATAATAAAAGTTTTATATATACGCGTATACGTCTAGTTGATCTGCAAAAAAATACCTCTTAGGGTCGATTTCTTCACCCTGGCTTAGGCGTTAAGCCAGGTTTAACTATATGGGTAAGCCTGGCTTACGGGTTAAGCCGAGGTGAAGAAATCGGCCCTTAGAGAACAGACTTTATGATCGGAAAAATGCGAGTAACTTCAACAACAACAAATGCATGAGAGGTACATACCACAGACAAACAGACAAAACGCCTAGAACAATTTTCGTGAAAATCCATCGCCCAGTTCACACTACCACCACCTGGTGGAAATGTTTCACGAAACACTGCGTTGTGCAATATCGTCATCAGAAGGCGCTAGTGTGAAACGTCAAACGCAAAGAAAAACGATGGGCACTCTTCTGGTTATGAAAGCCACAACCAAGATTCAAAATGATCGTTAAAGGCGTGGTCAATGAAAATTTCGTCAGTGTTACGTTTGTTTGTCTGTATACTAGGGTGGCCCACACTTATATGAAAAGCAAAAATTTCGAAAAATGCTAAGGGGGCGCTCAAAACGCTTGAAGTTTATATGGGAAAACTTGGCCAAATGTAGAAATTTTAAGTTTTCTAATTTTGCCGCTAGGTGGCGCTGTAAGCGTTCAATAATCAAACCCTTTGGTATTATTGTAGGTGACTATATGCCAAACAACTTTGTCGAAGACCGCAAAGTGATCCGACGCCTGTGAAAAAAGTTATACCCTAGGCAAAGTGAGGCAAAGTAGTGAGATTTCATTATTGATATTATTCTTTTACATGTATTGGAAAAACAACATTAAAGTTTATCCTCACTTTACCAAGGGTATAACTTTTTTCACAGAAGTTGGATCACTTTGCGGTCTTCGACAAAGTTGTTTGGCATATAGTCACCTACAATAAGACCAAAGGGTTTGATTATTGAACGCTTACAGCGCCACCTGGCGGCAAAATTCGAAAACTTAAAATTTCTGCATACATTTGGCCAAGTTTTCCCATACAAACTTCAAGCGTTTTGAGCGCCCCCTTAGGCTCAACCGATTTTGCTCAAATTTTGAACGTAGCTTCTGGGACTCCAAAACAACTGATTTAGAAGGTAAGACTTGGCATTTTTCGAAATTTTTGTTTTTCATATAAGTGTGGGCCACCTTACTTGTATACATATGTACCATGAAAATGCTCACGAAAAAGCAAAAAAATACTACCGCTATGGATATTAAAAATTTTATAGTAAATTTTTTCTTCGTCCAAGCAAACAACACCAAACTAGTCAGTTAAAACTAATAAGTGATTTTGTTTATTATAATCTAACGAACAACATGAACAGTCGCTTTCTCAAAGGTCTTCAACTCAACGCTCTCTTGTAGACCGCTTGTGAAAAAAAAATGTTCAAAAGAGTTACGAAATCTCATAGATAAACTGAAAGAGACTGGTTATGCCCAAATTGAATACAAATTTACGCATTTGCACGTCCTGCCGTCTAGACTTTGACAAACGAGCCATCTGTATATCATCGGTAAAGCAGGGCGCAGGAAGTTCGAAAACGACAACAACTGAGAAATTGCCAGAAGTGCTAAGTGCAGAGAGTCATGCCACCGTACCATCAGCGACATCTGTTTAAACAATTTAATCACGCCTCTTTTCAAAAATGCTTTGAAATATACTTCAACATTTATACCCATTTCAATATTTTTAACGTTGCAAAACACGCTTTCAACATTCATCTTGAAGAAGAGGGAAAACACTTGTCCTCAAATGTAACAGCAAATTAATCAATAAACGACTAATGCGCGGAGGGCGTGATAAAATCGGAACAGTACTGTACATATAATATACATAATACATAATAAAAACAGATTGTTTTACTCACGCAAGGCCATTAACAATAAAATCAGCATCAAACTGCGCTTTCCGGCCGAAATAATTTACACTAAAAAAAATTATTACTAAATGTGAAAATTGTGGAATGTTTGAATTGTCATAACTTTTTTGTTTATTAGTTTATCATCACCAAATTTTTATGGTAGATTGCTAATACAATGGACCGTTTTCCCTAAAAAATTACATTGGTAAAAAGATAGGGTTTTGAGATATTTGAGTTTTTGTGACAAAAATGATATTTTTTAATGTTAAAAAAAGATTTTTTTTTCACAGTGTACATTTTCTTAGGAATCACCATTTAGTTATCTAACTTTGCTGAACAATAAAATCTGCATCTAACTGCGATTTCTGATCGAAATAATTTACACAGAAAAAAATATTTACCAAATGTGAAAATTGTGAAATGTTTGAAATGTTATAACTTTTTTGTTTATTAGTTTACCATCACCAAATTTTTATGGTAGATTGCTAATACAATGGACCGTCTTCCCTAAAAAAATTACGTTGGTAAAAAGATAGGGTTTTGAGATATTTGAGTTTTTGTGACAAAAATGATATTTTTTAATGTTAAAAAAGATGTTTTTTCACAGTGTATATTTTCTTAGGAATCACCATTTAGTTATCTAACTTTGCTGAAAAATTTATTGCAATCGAACGAACCATTTTGGCTGTGCAGATTTTTGAATATTTTTGAACCATTTTCACATACACCCTTTTGAAAAGTTAGTCGTGATTCAAAATAAAAATTTGATATCGGAAAATGACGATTTAGATGGAACTTAAAAACTGTGCAAAGTTTCAGTTCAATAGAAAATCATGAATTAAAAAATTTCCTTAATTTTGATGCTGTTGCTTGGAATCGCTCTGCTTCCTTTTTTTATCGTAAAAGAGGCAAAACAAGGTTAACATCCCCAATTACTACTGTGACTCTCTATCTTTGAAAACTGGGATAAGTTCCACATACAAATATTACTTCTCCGGCTCTATACAATGCTGAAGAACTCCACATTCTTTAGGAATTCTACCACAAGCAACCAAAGAAAACATAAAATTTCTACTAAGTCCCTAGAAAGACAAGGGCAAAAGTATGCTACTGAACAACTTTCATTCCATATCAAGCGTATTGTATTGTGTTTTCGGGTACATCAAACAGATCGTGCTGAAAATGCAAAGGTGAGAATTTGTGGAATTATAGTATTGATCTGGCAAGTCCTCTTGAAGTTTTTAACTATCTACACTTATTTTTTTTTGCATTTAGCTCTATTCTTTTTAAGTTAAAGTTTAGATTATCGTTATTCAGCAAATCAAAGTTAAGGTGAAGCACAGTGGTCCAGAATTGAAAAGAGTGGTGTGCGGTAGTTCGGCAGCAGCAAAGTTTCGCGCGCTCGCTTTGCTAGATTTTTGCGATTTGTTTTTCTTCTCTGCGGGGCACCGACGACGGGACGCCAAGCAGTCAGTAGTGTGCGGTAGTTCGGCAGCAGCAAAGTCTCGCGCGCTCGCTTTGCTAGATTTTTGCGATTAAATCGCAATTTTTTTTTTCTTCTCTGCGGGGCACCGACGACGGGACGCCAAGCAGTCAGTAGTGTGCAATAGTTCGGCAGCAGCAAAGTTTCGCGCGCTCGCTTTGCTAGATTTTTGCGATTTTTTTTTCTTCTCTGCGGGGCACCGACGACGGGACGCCAAGCAGTCAGTAGTGTGCGGTAGTTCGGCAGCAGCAAAGTTTCGCGCGCTGGCTTTGCTAAATTTTTGCGATTTTTTTTTTCTCTTCTCTCTGCGGGGCTCCGACGACGGGACGAGTGTGCGCGCGCCGTGGTTGAGTCGGTTCCGAATTTTTCGCTTCCCTTCGGCGCTAGTTTCCAATACACTTTTAGTTGATAATAAATATTTTCTTTCATTTTTTGCATTTACACAAAAGAGTGAAAAATGTTAGTTCGGGTTCGCCGGTCGAGAAGAAATCCGGGCGCCGACAAGTGAGTCGCGTTCAGTGTATTTCTGTGTGGAATAGACTAAAGGTTTCTGCTCCCTAGTGGAGTGGAGACGCGCGATAGAATTTTCTTTTTGGCTAGTTCTTGCGTCGAAAAGTGGTCGGTTGTTAACGGCGGTTTGTGTATATTGATCCATTGTCAAATCATATCACCAACCATAGGTGACTCCCGGACTGACAATGTACCTTACCCTACTAACAAAAAATTCCTTCCTGAGACAAACGTGGAGATGCAGCGATTCGCGGTCTTTTTAACAACGTTTGTCTTACTAACATTCCCTTCCATCCTCGATGACCGTAAGGACGTGGCCGGCGCCGTTATTGACCTTATTAAAGTTGAGAGCTCTCGACCTGTGTACATTGAGAATAGTAAGCTAGTCCCAAGCCCTATTCATTGGTTCCTTGTGCAATTTCGATTGCTCTGGTCAATCACGGAGTAGCAACTACGAATTGTGCGGTCATCTATGCTCATGCTCATGCTCATGCTCAGCACAGTGGTCCAGAATTGAAAATACCTGGCAAAAATTGCCAAATCATAGTAGTCTGCTAGTTTTAGCCTAAATGGATGATTTAGCGCTCTATTTCATGTTAATGGCATTTTCATTATTTAACTTTGAACTCAAACTACCATCTTAAACAAACTCAAACTTTTTTTTTTCACAACATATGGGAAACTATTAAACTTTGTTCGAATATTAAACTTCATAGTTCCAGAATAGATTTCAGAACGCTCAATTGCGTCAATATTCGATATACTTTGGACAAAGTCTCATAACACAACAAATTGAATAGAATTAAAAAGAATCCTCATTCTAGAAATATTTCTGCCAATTTATACGAGAATGTTTGTAATTTTTTATAAGAGCTAACAATATAGTTTAACATAAGTTAACGAAAACATTATTAGAATATCGTCCAAACTGTCACAATCTACTGAAAAAATCAACCCCTTACCCACCAGTAGTGGTCCGCAACCCATAGTTTGAGAAACACTGCTTTAGAGATCTCATTCGAGATTTCTTCAGGCACTTCTTTCGGCATTGCTCCAGATATTTTCTCCTGGATTTTTAAGGGATTCCTTCAGGGATTTCATCATATTGTTCTTTTTGGTGTAACGTCCCAACTGGGTGAGAGCATGCTTATCAGTTTAGACTTCTATGAGCATTTCCGCAGTTGTTAACATAGTCATTATTTTCTCATATGGTTCCTTTGGCGATACCTCTTGGGATTCCTTTAGATATGTTTCCTGAGTTTCCTCCAAGGATTTCTCTCTGGATTTATTCTACATTTTTTTGGATTCCGGAGCGATTTTCTCCGGGATTCTTTCCGAGATTCATTCATTGATTTTTCCTGGGTTTTCTTCTTGAATTTCGTCTAAGATTCTTTCAAGGATTTCCCCCAGATACTGTCAAGGATGCCTCTAGGAACTCTTTCTGACATTTCATTAGCAATTGTTTCTGGAATTTCCATTAAAATTCTTTCCGGAATTCCTATATGTTCCCCTTCCGGAATCCCTCGGGGTTTTCTATTGGCATTCCTTCCAGGATTTGTACCTGTTACTTAAATTACGTACTGATTATTCCCGAGAATGTATCAGAGATGCCACCATGGTTCTTCCTGGGTTTGCCCGGGATTCTTTTTGGTATTTCTCACGGGTTTTCCTCTGAGATTCCTTCAAGAATTGCTCCCGAATTTCTCCCGGAATCCTGGCTCCTTTAAGGAATTCCTTCTCCTGTAATTCTTTTATTCACTCCAGGGTTTCTTTGGGAATGTATTTCAGTATTTCTGCGGGACTCTTCCCCAGATTCCTTTAATAATTCCATCTGGGATCCATTTAGGGATTCCTCCCAAGATACTTTGAGCAATTTCCTGATATTTTTTCAGACACTCCTTCCAGGATTCTTCCGGAGATTCTCCTGGAACTCTTAGATAATTTTTACTAGGGATTCCATCCCCTGAGATTCCTTCAAGGGTTTTTCTTTCCCTCAGAGGTCTCTCCAGGGATTTTTTCAGGGATTCCATTCCATTCAACCATTACTTCCAGATTTTCTGAGGATTTCTTCCGAGAATTCTGCCGGATTTTCTTTATGGATTCCTTACGATATTTTCCAGGGATTCTTCCCAGAATTCCTTCAATGAACACTTCCAGCCTTCCTTCTTTTGTTTCTTTCAATGAATTCTCTCAGGATTCCTTGATTGATTTCTTACGGAACTCTCCTCTGCATTCTTTCAGATGTTTCTCCTGATATTTGTTTGTAGATTTCTTCGCCCGGAATTTATTATTGCGGAGATTCCACCTGTTTAGACTCCCGCGCGAAAATAAGTTGCGTGGATTTTTCTTGCGTGGGCCCACAGATATAAAAACAGACCGCGTCCTGGTGAATATTTTACGCTACGTTGTTAAGTACACACTTGGTGATAGTTTTGCATAATAAACAAACATTTATAATGCATCTACGCTGAAAATCATCCTAATAATTTATTTGCGTCGAAATCTATAAATCTTCGCAACGGGCAATAATTATTTCTACACAGCACGCAGAAAAATAAATTGTAAACACAATCAAATTCTAATTCAAACCAACCGATTTTTCAGTTTACTATAGCGACAAACTGATTTCTAGTTTAAACTGAACTGTTCTGTTGTTTGATAATACAAATATTTTCATTTGTCGAAATTTTTGACAGTTTGTTAAAACAAACAGAGATATGGTTTTTTCAACATGACATAATGGATTGATTCAAACGACTGCACTTTTGCCACTAACAAACCCGGAATGTGATTGTGATGGTGACGGCAGCAACTGCGGCAGCTCGAAAATCTATTTTTAGACCGTCGGTAAGCAAATGGGGAGGAGAACGACTAAAAAAGAGACACAAAAGGCGAAACCGATCAACTTTTTGTGGATGCTGTCGTGAGTACCTGCGCGTTATCCATTACGGCCAAAGCTGCACTTGGAAGCTGGCGTGATGGATTTGCTGCACCTTCTTCATTGTGGCGGTGTTGGGGTAACCATTTTATAGATGTGTGAGTGCTTTCGGACCATGTCTATGGTTTTTATTTTGTTGAAACAAATGAAATTTTTGACATTATATGAAATGATGGTAAACGGTTGTTTTTATCGATAAACTCTAAATGAAAACAATCAAATATAACTTTGGAATAAGTAAATTCTCAGTTTGAAAATCAACCATGCGTTTTATTGTTTTAAACAAGCGTGAGGGATTCTTTTATTGATTTTTTTTTGGGATTTCGGAATTCTTTCATCGATTCCTCTGGTGATTCCTTCTAGGTTTCCCCTGGAGTTGCTTCCGGGAATCTTTTAAAGAATCCTCTTGAGATTCTATCAGGGGTTACTCCAGGACTCTTTCATGGATTGCTTCCGGGTATCCTTCAGTGATTTCTCCAGAGATTTCTTCCGGGATTTCTCTTACAAGATTTTCCCCCCGGGATTTATCTTGATACTGGGTTTCTCCAGATAATATTTTTCTTGGGATTCCTGAAAAGATTTCTCCTGAAAAGGGGGGAATGGATTTCCATAGTGTGACCATGTATCAATAATGGGAAAATATGCTGTGAAAGGGCAGGAAAATGTCAAAAAATGCATCGTCTTTTATAGATCCTTTAGCCTGGCAAATACAATATGGATCAGCGGATTTTTAATGAATCCAGCGCAATTGTAAAATCTATTGGTTTCGGCGGAGGATGACGAAATTGTTCTCCTAATTTCTACTAAAGATAGCGAATCGACGATTCAACAACCAAGGCTACTGCATGAGCATACTCCCAAAGCTTCCAAGCTAAATAGATCAATCGAAATGCATCCTTTTTTTTTATTTTCGTATTTTTTTTTGCAAAATCTTGTTCTTCATCATGCACCTAAACAGCGGCTCAATTCGGTATGTGGGCTGCTGCCAGTCAACGGTTGGCTGACCACGCGATCAAGGCCGCATCCAATTCTTAACACTTGATATCCACCAGACGGACGGTGCTGCTGCGTGTGCCACACATTAAACTAACTGCGACAACCCACTGAATTAACTGAATTCTCGATTCAAATCAAATTACCATCTCTTGGCCACTTGGTTCCGAATCTAATTCAATTGTGCAACACGACGGGCACAGGAGACAGAGAGAGATCGCGATCCAAACGAGGTTGACAGGTCCAATTCGATAAATGGATCGGTTATTAGGCTACCGTCACTGTCGCGCGCCGCGCGCCGTCATGCTTGCGTTGCGTTGTTAGGTTACGATTTTGCAACAGGTGCGCGCAGCACCTGTAGGTACCTTGACTGATTGGGAGTTCAACAAAACGGTTTCTGAGACATTTGGCGATGTCGTCAGACGACGATAATTGGAGTGGCCAATTTTGTCCCAATGGTACACCTAGGTATGTTTGTACCTATTTTGCAATCGCGTTTCCATCAACGACGACAGGGGACCTACAATTAATCAATTCGCTAACGACATGTACGTCCGTACGCAGATATTGCCCGAGGGGCTTACATTTGGTAACGAGCCATGAAATCGATTTAGGAGTGCGCGCGAAACTGATTATCGACAGTGGACTAATAGGGAATTTCTATTTCTTTTCGTTGCAGGTTTGTGGATTGACACGATTTTGAATCAATTGGATGACGTTTAAATTTGGTGTGAGATGTTGTAATAACAGTCATTCAACTCGGGTAACCTCCAGGTCAAAAAATCACAGGTGAGAAATTATAATTTGAAAAGTACTATGTTTGGGTAGTAAGTGCTTCTCGACTGGAAAGTGGCACCTCTATATGTTAACTGAGAGATTGTTGTTATTCAGTATAGTATATTTTTTCACTCGCAGGCAAGGATATACGAAGGCATTCTATATCCTTAAATCAGGTAGGCTCAATGTACCAGTTACTTATGGCTATAGTACCTCAAATTGGCTTTAGTTGATTTTCAACCTTTAACGATAAAAAACAACTGAGGGGGTTAGAAGCAAAGGGGTGTAAGTGACAAAATCCCACTTTCGAGTAAATGAGGTTTAAAGTTATTGACCAATATTTCATCCCATACAAAATGTATGGAGCTTCAAAATCAACCCAATTTTCTCTGATTTATTGTAATTTTACCAATCATCGTAGAAACAATCTTAAAAAAGTTCCTGAAAGCTTGAAATCTGAAGAATTTTATGATATGTTCAGCTCAAAATCGACAAAATGGTCACTTACACCCCTTTAATTCTGGGCCCCTCAACTTTTTTTTATTTATTAAAGTGGCTTTACGAAATGATAGATTGGCGAAAAATTCTAAGCTCTTGCTGCAGGAATATTAAAAATAATATTTAAAACAAAAATTTCGAAACATTTATACTGGAATTTTATGAAGGATTCCAGAATAAAAAAATCCTGGATAAAAGCTTGGAATAGTTTTGGAATAGAAGCTTTCTTTAATACAGATATAATACCAAAAAAGTGGAAAAAGCGGAAAACATTGTAGAAATATTAGAAATAATTCCACGAAAAGGTTTTGAAGTTTTTCGTTAAATTATTTGAAGGGGTCTGAAAAGAAATCATATACAGACTCCACTAAAAAGTTCTCATATTATATTAAGTTTGAAGTAAAACGAATAGTTATAAATATCCATGTCTTCAATTATTCAATAAGTAAATTTTTAGGAAGATTAGCACTGATTTTTTTTACAGAAATTGATGTGATAAACTTTTCACGGACATAGGCTTGATGTGTCCAAATGATTTCCAACAAAAATTCTCCTATTGATGTTGTACTTTCACCAAAAAGTTCACTGCTGTTTTCTGATAAATTTTCTTGGACAACTCTGTCAAAAATTTGACTCATTAGAAACAGCTCTTCCATATGTTAAAGAAGCATTTTGCCAGGAAAAATTATTAAACACTAGCTGTCCCGGCAAACTTTGTCTTGCCCGGTTGTGGTGGTTTGACAACTGTTGAGGTCATTGCAGCACCGCACTCTAGATTGGTTTTATTTCGATCGTGTTGAACTTCTTCCCAAATCATAAAAAATCAGTAATTTCATTATTTTCCTACTTTTATAATTGAATTTCTTAACTTTTACTACTTATAAACACAGCCACCATGAATACGAATCAAATCATGCAAGAGTCATCCCGATCGGTTCAGCCGTTTTTGAGTTTTGTTGCCTCAAAGGGACTCCAAACTCATTTTTATATATATAGATAGATTTTACGAATAATTTATTTAGAGAATACAAAATGTATTTTCTTTTATTTTTTTTTTAGGATTCACTATGACAAGCCACTTGGGCAGTAGCTGGCATTTTGGTGCACGCATCTCACCGATTTACGTTGTTTGCCTGGAATTTTTTAACGACACTTTACACTTTACATTTATTAACGACACTTTACACTAACAAAGTGCATTCGTGTCAGATATAAGTTTGATCAATCCTATAATTCAAATAAATTAAATGACTGCATGTTTCATGTCGGTTGTGTCACTTTTCCCCTTTCGATTCCTCGAAAGTCGTATCCCCTAACGCCGATTCTCCTACTCTCTTCTTCTTCTTCTTCTTCTTCATGGCTCTACGTCCCCATTGGGACTTGGCCTGCCTCGCTTCAACTGAGTGTTCTTTGAGCACTTCCCCAGTTATTAATTGAAGGGCATTCTTTGCCTGCCATTGCATGAATTTGTATATTGTGAGGCAAGCACAATGATACACTATGCCCAGGGATTCGAGAAAATTTTCCCGACCGGAACGGGAATCGAACCCGCCGTCTCCGGATTGCAATCCATAGCCTTAACCACTAGGCTAACTGGAGACCCGAGTTGCCTATACTCCAAAATCACCTGTAATTCATTCTTTTTTTTATTTTATAGGCATTTCTATTAACTTATATTGTCCCTCCAATATTTAAATAAAAATATAAATGATAAACGACACTCCTCTGCTGCTCGTAATTTCAATAAGTATATTGTCCTCAAAGACCTTTTAGCTTATGATTGGTCAACTCTTTAAACAATGTAATGCCTAGGATCACGAACATTTTATGACAAGTGCTAGTATATTTTTTTTCCAGAAAACGGCATTTGAGGAAAAGTAGCGAAATCTGCACGTCAGTTCCTTTTCTTATTTTTTCTGGAATTACATCCTAACTGGGACAGAATTCACTCTGAAGAGTTTCTTGCATAACCTTCGAAAATACACTTGGAATTACTGGAGAAATCCTCAAAAGAACTCCTGGCGCAATAGTTGAAGAAATTTAAAAAGAGATTTGCTAAGATTTTTTCAATCATAATTATCACATTATGATTACTGAGAAATTGCCGGAGTTCTTGGAAGAATCATCAGAAAAAATCATGGAGAAAATGTCAGGAGGACTTTCCTGATGAAATCCCTAAGAAATTTTCAGATAAATCTTTGATCGAATCGCTGGACAAATGAACACAGGAATTTCTTAAGAAATCATTGTGGAAATTCTAAGCAAAATTCTGGCGAAATTTCTTGATAAATCTTCGAAAAAACCGTAATATTTTTTTTTTAGTTTTTATTAATGTGTATTTTAACTTAAATGCTAATTCTACACTCCAAAAAAAAACCGTAATAGATTCCGTAAGGAAACTCACTTTTTTGTCTCTTTTTATTTGTTGATCTGAACTTATTGCTAATTCACACTAGAACTCATGGAGAAATTTTAAGGAACATCTTGATTTTTTTAGAAATTGGACGACGAATTTCTGCAAAAATTAATAAATTAAAACATGAAATGAATTTCCGACGTTGTCCTTAGAGAAATGGAGATTTTCAATAGAAATCGTAAAACAAAATTCTGGTGGAATCACTCTAGGAATGATCAGAGAAAGTTCTGGAGAAATTCTAGTCAATATTTTAGAGAAATCCTGAAAAAGTGTTTGACGTAATTCTTAACCCTTCAGGATGCACGCTGTTGTAAAGAGTACAACACTTTCAAAAAACCTTGTTCGTTGTATACAGCGCGAGCGCAATGCAGTTTTGGTTGCTTGATGGCGCGCGTCCTGGAAGGTTAAATCAAGGGAAATCTTCGTTGAAAGAACACAATGTTTCCAGGAAAAATGCAATAACCTGTGGAATGTTCTCAATTTCTTAAAAAAAATTTGCGGAGCTACATACAGTTGCCGAACATTCTCAAAAATCTTCAGTCTCCATGCCGGGAAAAATAATAAAACAAAAGTCTAGAACTACTACCAACGATCACACATCTTCATGAATATTTACGTACTGGTTTTAAACTCAGAAAACAGTCAACCCTCTAATACCCATTTTTTTAAATTTTGATCTAAAACCATTTTTCGCTAGCTAAAATCGTTCTAAACAAGTTCTGAAGGTGATTTTAATTCAAGATTTGGTAAATTTAGAATTTTTAATATTTTTAAATTTTTATTTTTGAACATCCCTACGCTTTTATAATTTTCCTTGAAGCTTATTTGGGACACCGATTTTTAAAACGAAAACGTTTGAAATTGTATGATAACATATTGTTATTTTTTTATTTTGTTTTTTTTTCATTGAAAATTTTATATTTCGTGGAATATTAAGAAAAATAATTTCAGAGTGTATTCAACTCCCATAAACTTTCTTACTATAATAGAAAGATTGGGGAAAAAATAAAATATGTTAATTGTTGCGATTCAATACAAATGAAACAATGACATCTTAAAGGTGTTTAAAACATCAATTTTTCGATGATTTTCAAAATATGCAAATACGCTTCAATAGACACTAAAAGCGTATTGAGATGTTCAGTACTAAACTAAAAGTTCTGATTGCCCATGAAAGAAAATATACAAAAATGCTCAAAGTATACCTCGTCAAAAGGCGGGGTTGGGTATTAGGGAGTTAAAGTTATTAAAGTAATAAACGAAGTAATGGGCAGCCGCAACAAATTGTGATTATCTAAGCTTCAGAGGGTATAAACATTTCGTCCACCTTTACTGAATCTGGAACATGGCATACGACCTCCCAACACAGTCCACTCGGGAACAAGCCCAGGAAAGGGAGAACCAGCTTCCAAACAAATCTTCATAAAACCTTCCTTGGATTCATTTTAAAATTGCTCCACTTTTGTATCTTTTAGGAAATCCTCCAAGAGTTCCGCTCCGAAAGGCTTTCACGGATTTCTTTTGAATTTTCCTTACGAACATCTTCCATGGATTGCTTCAGAAATTCTTTTAGATTTCATCTCATAATTTCTTTCAGAATTTTCTCTTAGGGACCTTCCAGGAATTTATTCAAGAGTTCGTCTAGAAAAGCTTCCATGAGTTTCCGCAGAAATTTCCTCATAGATTTTTCTAAGAAATCCGTACAAAAATTCTTCCAGGAAATCATCCACGGATGACTTCAGAAATGCTTCCAACGATCTGAAAATTTTCATGATCACGATCCCTCCAGAAATTTCTCCTAGGATTTGTTTAGAAAATCTTTCACGTACTTCTTCAAAAATTAATCCAAAGTGGCCAGCGATTATTTTAAGAATTTTTATGTAAATTCCTTCAGCAATTCCTTATGAGATACCTACATAAATTTGGATTCCTTAACCTTCACGTACCCGACTCCCGACAACTCATTTTCAAAATGTTGGCATTTCGTCAATTTCTATCCGTTTTTTTTTAATAAAAGAAACATGTGGAGGAACTCTGGAAGTAATTGAAAAAAAAAAACATTTAGCCATTTTTCGAGAGATTCTTAGAGATATCCGTAGAGGAATTTCTGAAGGAATCCCTTAAAAATATCTGTAGAATTCCCAGTAGTATACAAATATCCCTGAAGGGAGAAATTTCTGAAGGAAATTCGGCAGAATTAAAAAAAAAAGTTTAATGAATTCTTTAGAGGACAACTGAAAGAATTTCTGAGAAAAAAATTAAAAGCAATCTACTAAAGAATAATTTAAAGATCTGGAAACATGTCCAGATGAATTTATTGAAATATGTAGTGGTTCCGAGAACATTGGCCACCGGGCATCATGTCGGACATGTGGGATAGCACTACATTTTGCCAGTAGTTGTGGAATATCTCGCGTTCTGGACCACTTAGAAGGATTCTGTTTTCGGCAAAGTTACTCAGAAAAATAAGAGCTTTTTCAAAGAAAACAATTTAGTTTGAGAATCACTCACTGCGTGGCGCTAGTGTTCTTAGGAGCTTCCAGTTCAGTCTGAACGTCATATATCTCGTGTTCTGAACCAATTAGGAGGATACTGTCTTGCGGAAAGTTACTCTGCAGGCTGAGAGCTTTCATATGGAATACAATTTAGTACGAGAATCACTCACTTTGTGGCGCTAGTGCTCTTAGGATCTTCCAGTTCAGTCTGAACGTCGTATATCTCGTGTTCTGGATCACTTAGAAGGATACTGTCTTCGGCAAAGTCACTCAGAAGACTAAAATCTTTCGCATAGAAAACATTTTAGTTCGAGAATCTCTCACTGCGTGGCGCTAGTGATCTTAGGAGCTTCCAGTTCAGTCTGAACATCGTATATCTCGTGTTCTGGGCCACCTAGAAAGATACTCTCTTCGGCAAAGTTGCTCAGAACCCTAAAAGCTGTCGCATAGAAAACATTTAAGTTCGAGAATCACTCACTGCACGGCGCTAGTGTTCCTATGAGCTTCCAGTTCAGTCTGATCGTCGTATATCTCGTGTTCTGGACCACTTAGAAGGATACTGCAAAGTCACTCAGAAGACTAAAATCTTTCGTGGCGCTAGTGTGCTTAGCAGCTTCCAGATCAGTCTAAACGTCGTATATCTCGCGTTTTAAACATCTTAGAACGATACTGTCTTGCGAAAAGTTACTCAGAAGACTGAGAGCTTTCACATAGAATAAAATTTATTTCGAGAATGACTCGCTATGTGGCGCTAGTGCTCTTGGGAGATTGAATTTATTGATTATTTTTTTTTAAGATTCAAAAAAAATGATTCTGTTGTAATTTTTGCATGAGTTGCTGAGAGGCTCTACGGAGGAATTTATGAAACATCACCGATAAAAGTTTTGGAAAAATCTTATAAGAACGGTGTGAATAAATAATAAGCCATCCCTGGTGTAATTCCTGAAGGAACTTCTGGAGAAACCCCTGGAGGAACTTCCACAAGAAACAGAGTTTTCAAAAAGGATTTTTATAAATATCTGAGAATCCATAAACATAAAGAAATGAACCAGGAGAAATTCAGGAGATTTCCGAAAGAGTTGCTGGAAAAAAAGAATATCGAAAGAAAACCCTTAAGAAATTTCTGGAAGAATAGTTGAATTTCTGTGTACAGATTTGCACCTTAGGAGGAATTCCTGAAAAAAAAAAAATCAAAAATAATTTCTTGAAAAGTTTGTAGAATAACTCTAGAAGAATTCCAAAAGAAATCCCAAATAAAAACTCAAGGAGAAAATTCTGATGATATTTCCGAAGGAATTCTTTCAGAAAGTTCCTTAGAAGAATATGTGAAAAAAAACTTTCTGAAATACTTCTTGCAGAACTCTTGCCGAAAAGGAATTCCTGCAAGGATGTTCCTTCTACGATAATTGCAGAAAAATATAACACATCGTAGGGTTTTCCCAAAAAAATTCCTAATGGGGCGCAATACTCTCGTCATTTCCAAGGTAAAATTTGAAAACTATAAGTAGCCAGTTCTGATGTTACGATGACAGCACTGCTACATAGTATTACTTTGTGTTAACACATCTCCATTTTTTATTCTAAATTTTTAATCTCTAGCTTTTGTGAAGTTATTGCCTTGAAGGTAATCACTGAAAAACAGGGGCAGTGGGGTTCAAGAGATCTACGAGGCTTACTTTTCAAATATTGCAATTGAAAACTTGGTGAGTTTCTCCATGAAAAGCTAGGTTTCTTTACAATTATTGGAGGAGAATAATTGGGAGGGTATCAATCCTCGAACATTCGCGTCTTCCGCCACTCTTAGCGACACTTCGCTCACACCGCTCCCGAGTTAAGCATGTTGTTGAGTGGAGGACGAAATAGTAATCAGCAGATTCAAATCACGTAGAGATCCTCGGTTATTCGATTGTGCTGTTCAATAATCCTGAAACAGCCTTTGGAGGCCAGACTAGTAGAGTACTGTTCTAACGCCAAGTTGTATAAAATCGTCGCGTTTCGAACGAAAGACTTTAACGGGAGTTTCGCACACGAACCCCTTGCATGCACTGCACATAATATCATTAGGTCAATAATAATATCGGGCTGGACAAACCCAGTCACGAAACACCACTTCCATGAAAATATTTCAAAACAAAATCAAAATTGCTCAGTTCCCACCCAGAGTGGGTAGGTATGCTATCCCGTTACGAGATCAATCCAATTATGGGATTAGATAGTGCTCATGATTTATGCAGGGCACGAAACACAAGCCCACCGCCAAATTGCCACCTATTACCAAATAAATTTATCGATACCGAGTTTGTTTTTCGCCGGCCCGTGCCCGTGATTTCTCATTGTGGGGTTATTAAATTCGAGGCGCACACGTTCTACGACGACGACAACGACGACGGGCGCACGGCATGAATCATTCGATCGGCGTGAGACCTAACGACGACGTTGAGATCAGTACCGGCCACACGAGAAACTACCTTCTAAGCGGCTTGCAACTGGAGTACAACAGCGTGCACCGATTGATTGTACCCATTGCATTTTGATTGTGTCGCCCTCTGTGTCGTGAGTATAACCTACTTGTTGTTTGTACTAAATGATTCTGATTTCTGATGTCGCAAGTTGTGAGATCGTTTCGTGGTTTTCTTTCGCTTTTTACCTAGTTTTTTAGATTGCATGCTCAATAGCTGCGACATAGATAACTCAGAAATTTACTTTTCAGTACCAAATGTGTGGTATTTCTTCAATATCTTTACTAAAAGCGGGCTTTGCCCTTTAATTTTAGTCATGTACGAGCATTTTTACAATGCGTGAAAAAATAGTTGAGATCCTTCTTTTTTAAAAAAGACACGGACACGTTTAATGCATTCCAGTGAGCTATTTGCTCTTTGAAGGAAGCACGACACTAGACGACGGACTAGCATGCAACGCCCAGTGGCACAGCCGAAAACTTTTCCTGAAAGCTGCGGCGGGAATCGAACCCGCGCTCCTCAGCACGATGCGGCTAAAGGCTTGGTGACCGTAGCCGCACGACCACGAAGCCACATTCTTTTTTCTTTTAATTTCTTTCACAGATTCACAGATTCGCTTATCAAACAGCAATCCACGCGCTAACGTGAATCTCTGCCTATCATCTACTTTCTAAACACACCGAAATTCGCATTAACTTGCGCAGACGCAGCGGTATATGCGGTCTAGGAGCTGTCCATAAACCACGTGGTCATGGGGGGGGGGGGGGTAGGGGGTTCGGCCAATGACCATTTTGTATGGACGAATAAAAAATTGTGTATGGACTAATGACCACGCGGGGGGGGGGGGGGGGGGGTTGAGAAGTCCCAAAAAAATGACCACGTGGTTTATGGACAGCCCCACTGTGTGCAAGTGAGTGTTCATCACTCAAGCTCAAGTCTACTCCCATTAAGCATTTCTTGGTGTGCATTAGTAGGTAGCAGCAAACAGATGCAAAAAAAAACTGTACGAAGTGTACGCCCACCTCGGCTTCAGAATGTCATTTTGGCAGTGCACTTCAAGCCAGGCTCACAGACAGCTCAGAAATGCCTCGACTGCTGTGCATTCCCTCGCCTCACATCTTGCACCCAAAGATAATTGATTTCGATGACTTTTGTGCACGGGTTTTATGCATAATTTTCAATAAGATTAATGACCGTAATCAATCAAATCGCGTGTCCCTAATTCGACATTTGGCGTGGCTTCCAGCCACCGTTGTCGTCGTCGTCGTGACTAGCGCCAATATTGATTTGAATGTCTTTCGATGAGGCAGTCAGTGGCCTTATCCCGGCGCAGTCAGAAGTGTTGCAACCGTGTGAATATTTAAAATTGCACCACCCTTGCGAAACTGGAGCGCAAGTTAATTAATAATTATACACGCCTCGGCGCAACAGTAGTACCTACGACATCAAAGCTGGTTGGTCATGTTTTAGTGCCACTTTAATGCCACTGCTACTGCCGACAAGAGTTATGTATGAATGTCGGTTATGTCGCAATGCTAATGTTGGCTTATCGTGTACTCTGCACCTTCTTGGCATCCAGTAGGTAGCGATGAAGTATCAATGAATCAATGTCGGACCCTCCTTAATACGTATAGTCTGTAATTTAGAAGCGTCATTCAATGGTGGTATAAGAATGCCATATTTCTGCACATTGAACGATTAAAGAGTACAGCAAATTGCCTTCCAAATGCGATTTCGATGTGTCGCTTCTGTATATCCAATCATTACAAAATAATGATTGAAAATAATTCCAATTTCATACAACTTTTTCAAGAAAATTGAAACAAAAAAGTTATGTCTAAAAAAGCTTTTCAAGAAGGTATAACTTATGCTTCTATTAGGGTAGTCGACGTATTTTGTTCCAATCTTGGCAAAGTATTAATAGAACTTCCAAAAACTTTTTTCCAAGATGTTGTAGAGATTGTATGATAAATGTAATAAAATTCTCAAGGTGGACCAAAATACCTGCCACGGGTCAAAATACGTCCACTACCCCCCGATCGGACTGGAAAAGGAACAACATTATCGTGCTCATCATTCAATCAAGGACAGGGTAGAAAAGTGAAAGCAGTACAAAGGCAAATCAGTTCAGTAGAATAAGAATACAATAGAATACATTTAGGCGCTGAATAAAGTGTAAGTGCAGCCGCCAATTGGAATCGCCCCGTAGAGCTGTAAAATAGGTTAAGTGGTTAAGAATAAAAAATAAAGTAAAACATCTTTTTGTTAGTTGGAAATTCAACTTTGAGGCATTTGCGCTAATTTCTTCTTTGTGGCTCTACGTTCCCACTGGAACTTGGCTTGCCTTATCTTCAACTTAGTGTTCACTTTCACTTTCAGTGTTCACGCAGACTGGACTATGCGTTTTTCAGACTGATGGAGATGAGCAAAAGAATTCGATAACTCTGAACTTTTGGAAGTTATTTTGATGCCGATGTATAATATATATTACATTACATTACATATATTGTGAGGCAAGGACAATGAAACACTATGCCAACATAGACACGCTATGAAAAGGACAATGATACAATCCCGCCATCTCCGGATTGGCCATATGAAGTCTTATCCACAATGCAACCTAGAAAACCATTGCGCCACCTTTAAATTTCAATATATTTAGTTCAAACTCGGAGGCTTCTATATCCATGTGGTCCAAGTCTAGAAAAACAATGAATAATCAGCTTTAGTCTTATTCAGAGACATTATTCTATACTTATAAAAAAAACTCTGCATTTTTTTTTTCAAAAATTGATTGCTTTTCCGTTTTGTAGAGAAAAATGGTTTTTTGATACAGGAAAATTTGTACTTCTTCTTCCTGAAAATAATAAAATTGCACAATTGTATGAATTTTCGCATCCTTTTGACCCCATACAAATATAAAAATAACAATCCTGGTTACTATTACAATTTGTTGTATGTACTTTCATAAGTAAAGAAAATATTCTTTATTGTATTCTGGTATGGTATATAAAAATCGCCTATGTGATTTCCCCTATTTTGTTTTGCGCCTTCAAATGCACTAAAAATCTCAGTGAGTGCGAATTCTTCCGGAGATTCGATCAGAAACTCCATTAGGGATTATTGAAGAAACTCGTCCAAGGGTTACTTCGGAAATTTCCCTTGATATTTATTCGGACATTTCTCTAGGGATTCATTTTTGAATTGCTCCAGTAATTCATTTGGACATTCCTACAAGAATCGCGTAAGAAATTGCCACTGAATTTCACAGATTCTACCAAACAACCTTCCGAAAATTCATTCGGAAATTGTCTTCAGGGATCGTCTCGGAAATTTTAAAAAAAGTTCTCTAAATATTTATTCGGAGATTTTTCCCGAAATTTCATATTTTTGTTTTGAAATTCTTTCAGAAAACTTTCCAGCGATTTTTCATAATATCTTCCAAAAGTATCTTCACAAATTTCTCCAAGGATTGCTTCGAAAGTTTCTCCCATGAATCCTTCAGAAAGTCTCATTGGAATTCCTGTACGGATTCCTTAATAAAGAAAAAACCTAATTAATTCACCTAGCGGTGATGGCGCCTTTCTCGTGCCTTTGAAGCCCCATTTCAACAAAACTCAAGTGACATCTTGATAAATATCGCACTTTCATACGTTTAACTAAAATCTATTTCATGGCACCAAAAATCATATCGTTTATCTGGATTTTGATGTTTAAGACTTCAAATCTTAAAAAAATCACAATCTTGAATTTTGAACCGCCGTTTTAGATTTAAGTCCGCCATCTAGGAAATTCTGGTCGCCATTTCTGCACTCCAGATTTATTTCCCATACCAGATGTACCCATATTGCATGGTTGTTGAGCCAAAAACTCCATTAAACAGCCATCATCTTGGATGTTGGACAGCCATATTGGTTATTCTGGTTGCTATTTTGGACTCCGAAAATCCTCCCTATACAAAATATACCCTTATTGAATGATTTATTAGCCTAAAACACCATTGAGCAGTCACCATCTAGACTTTTCGGACGCCATCTTACATTTTAGATCGCCATCTTGGATATTCTGGAGATATTCTCAGAATCCAGACTCCTGCCTATCAAATATATCCATATTCATGATTTTAGCGCATATTGAACTTTGAGACGCCATCTTCGATATTCTGGCCGCCATTTTTGAGCTCCAGTTATCTTCCGCATACCAAATATACCCATATTGAATGATTTTAGAGTCAAAAGCTTAATTCAACAGTCGATATTTTGAATTTTGAGCTGCCATCTTGGATTCTTGGCCACCATCATGGTTATTCTGGTTGCTATTTTTTGGGCTCCGGCAATCCTCCCTATACCTAATATCCCCTTAATGAATGATTTACTCCATTGAACAGTCGCCATCTTGATTTTGGGGATGCAATCTTACAATTTAGATCGCCGTCTTGGATATTTTGGTTACCATTTTTGAACTAGAGACATCTTCCCCATACCAAATGTACCCATATTGCATGGTTTTAGAATCTAAAACACCATTAAACAGCCGCCATTTGGAGTAGCCATCTTGGGTATTTTGTTCGCCATTTTAGGACTCCGGACATCTTCCCCATACCAAATATACACATAATGCGTGGTTTTAGGGCATAAAACTCCATTAAACAGACGCTCTCTTGAATGTTCAGGCGCCATCTTGGATTTTAGACCACCATCTTTGATATTGTGGTCATTATTTCTGGAGTCCAGACATCTTCCCCATACCAAATATTTAGGTTTTAGAGCCTAAAACTCTACTAAACAGCCACCATCTTAAATTTGAAGCCGCCATATTGAATATTAGGCTGTCATCTTGAATTTTGGGCTGACATCGTGGAATTTCTGTTCTCCAGTGTTGATTTCCACAAAAAAAATTGTCAACCATGCTAAAGATTACAAAAATCGCCCCAGTTTGATGTGTCGCATGTTCAGTTTTATATACCGCCAGTTCTACCGTTGCCGGTCCTGATCACTAATATGGTCATAACTCCGAAACGCCTTAACCGATCCCTACCATATTCAATAGCAAACAATGCGGTAAACTTCCGGTTCGATTCGAGCTATAATCCGAAAAATCGGCCAATGGGGGAAGTACCCTAAAAGTGAGTGAATTCTTTTTGCTCACAGACATACATACATACACACATACAGACATCATCTCAATTCGTCGAACTGGGTTGATTGGTATATGTGACATGACCCTCCAAGCGTTCTATCGAAAATTATTTTTTTTTTTTGAGTGAACATATAGCCTTGCAGTACACTTTGGTGTAAGAGAAAGGCGAAAGCATCTCCTAGAATACATTCAAAAATTTCCTTCAGGAATTGTTTAAAAAATTCCTGCAATGGAATCCTTCAAAAGGTTGCCAAGGTCATACATGATACCTCTAGTCCCGAAGGGTTGAAAAAATCCCATGGATCACATCTGAAGAATTTCTGTAGAATATGCTGCATGATTTATTTACAAAATTGCTAAAACAGGGATTTTTTTTTTCAAAAAATCTTCCGTGGATGTTTGAAACAATCCTTGGAAGACTCAATGAAAGTGTTCCTGTAGAATTATTTCAAGGAATCCGTGGAAGACTTGCTGAAAGAACCCCTGTTTGAATTTCAGCTTATTTGGAAAAAAAAAAGTCATGGAAGATTTTCGAAAAGATTTCTTGGCGAAGTTTTGTGAAGAAATTTCAGAAGCGATCCTTGGAAATATTTTAAAGGAATCCTTAAAAGAATACGTCAAAAAGACTTGGGAAAAATTTATGAAAAATTCAGGATTTCTTATTTTTTGAAGGAATCGCTGCAGGGATTTCTGAAAGAATGCGTGGTAGTTTTTGTTAGAGAATTCTCGGCGGAATTTCTGAGAAAGTCCATGAAATGCTTTCAAGAGGAATACTTGGACAAATTTTTGAAGTTCTCGGTGAATTCTAAGAAAAATTTCTGAAGGAATCCCTAGAGGATTTTTTATAGATTCCATAATGGAATAACAAAACAAAGGAAACTTTTGGAGATATATCTAAAAAAACTGAAAAAAATCTTGACAGTTTTTGTTCAAAAAAAATATATGAATTTCTGAAGCATTCCGTGATATATCCTGAGTTTTAAATAAGTGCATCCATACATAGTTTTGAAGATTTTATTACGTTTAAGGGTTTTCATATGTGAGTTCCGAAAAAAGGTTCCCAGAAATTTATAAAGAAGAGGATGTAATTTCTAAGAGAAGGGAATGGTTTTAATCTTGGATATTTGTATTCATATGTTATCTAGGCTTATTGGTTTAGACTAGACACGTACATAGTGTGTGGATACCGAGTACAAAAAAAAACTAGGAAACGATTATGTTAGGCGCCACTTTTTTCTGCTATCAATTGCAACCCAATCCTATAAACTGACAGCAAATAATGAAAACCATTATTGCGAAATAAAACCTGTCTAGGCTCATAACCACCGGAGCACAACAAGCCTTTCTCCGCCATTCATCCGTTCGCGACCAAGTTTGATAATTGCTCCGCGGAAGAGGGTGTGCATTTTCCTTCACAAGCTCACGAGTCCACCGATTGCCTTATTGGGAAATAATTTGACTTCAAAAGCAGAGCGAAAAAAATCATAAGAAATCAATTTCTCCACTATGCGAAATAATTAAATCAAGCAATGTTGATTGATCATAATAGAGGTTCTTCGTGCGGTGCGTGAGCCAACAGATCTGATCGAATCACGACGACGGATGGATCAGGTGTGGTCAGCCAATGGTGACCACTGCGATAATGATTGATGTCCAACTCGTGCCCGGGAAATGAAGGGAGCGAGCGCAGCTTGTTAGACCACGATGAATGATGATATAACACTCAATCTCGATCATGCAGGAATCCAATCGAACACTTCCGTCCGATACGGTGGGGCGTCTGGTGGTCCTGATCTAGATCAACTGCCTGCAGCGATCAATAACGGGCATCACAGTGGACGAAAAGTGGTGTTTCGTTACGAAAACTATCTGACTTTGCTGCTGGCAGGAATTTGTAGCGTTGACATCGATAAATTGTTGATAAACTCCATAAAACCAAGGTCTGAGGTCAAGCTCGTCCGTTAAAAAATTGATATGGTCACGTGTTGTCGTTTAGAAAGCACGTTGTAGTTCTCTCAGAGAGGAAAGCTTTCCCGCCTGATCAAGGGTGGCAGGGTGGCCAAGATTGTGTGGGGGGAATCCCTAAAATGCTACGACATGAATCAGTATCATAACTCTGGTTTCTATTTGGCTCTTGGTAATCAGGTTTTCTTATAACATTTATATGTAAGTTTTGTACAATTATTCAAGCAAGTGAATAGTTGTATTCGACATATTCGAATAACATACATTCTGAAGAAAATAATTGTAATTATAACTGTGGTAGGGCTCATAAAACAGTAAGCTGAGAAGCAGGCCATGTTCCAGTGTACATACGTTAGGTAAAGAAAAAATAAGAAAATAAGCTGCTTTCTAGTAATGAAAAGAAATGAAAATATCAGGGCAAGGATAGTTAGTATGGAATTACTCACGATTAAATTATTATCAGTTTTTTATAATAAGCAATGTTAGTACCAACAATCTTTATAATATCACACAAAATAAAATCAATTATTGTTGTACATTTTGCCGAGTGGCAGAAACATGATCATTGGCAACCATGAAACCGATGATCCGTGCACATTGATTTCTATTTTATCTTTACTCTCCTGCAAACCATAGCACAGAGCAAAAGAAAAAAAAATCGCATGAGACCAAGCATGAGACCAATACACGACATAACGGATTTGACGTTTGAACGGGTGCGTATTGACTAAAAATAAACTCGTTTTTGGGCTGCCTTGACAACACAGCACCGCTCAGAAGTCAAGTGGGGAAACAATTGCATCGGTCGGTACATACCAATGCTCAGCCAGCTTGTTTCGAGAGGAGAGAACAATGAAGCACGGTAAAGCGGGTGCGTTTGGTAGCTGCTGAAACAGTAACAGTTGTTTTGGAAATAATTTCATGCTGTTCGAGCAAATTGCTCGAATATACAAACATTCAATGATATTATTTATGTGCAGTTCGAAGTTTGTATGAATGAATATAATGAAATGTAAGAGCTTTCATTCAGCGCTACATGCGATTTATATAATACTCAACACGAAACAATTTAGTCATTCACATAAACCATATTTCATTGAACTATGAATAAAAATCACGACTGCTCGATAGCTCTCATGGTTTGTAGTCGTTGATAAAACGTGGAATTCTGGTGCATATGTGAGTTCAATGACCTTGCACGAAAATTCTTGAAATATTAGTGTATTCTTGTTGATTTTTATGATGACCTGGGAATTTTGGTGAATAGTTGAGTTGAATGATTTTTTTTCGAGAGTTTGTTGAAGTATTTGTGATTTTTTGTTGATTTTTATGATGACCTGAGAATTCTGGTGAATATTTGAGTTCAATGAGCTTGCTCGAGGGTTCTTGAAGTATTTGTGAATATTTCTTAGTTTCCTTGATGACCTGGGAATTCAGGTGCATATTTGAGTTGAATGAGCTTGCTCGAGAGTTCTTGAAGTATTTGTGAATATTTGTTGATTTTTATGATGATCTGGGAATTCTGGGGAATATTTGAGTTCAATAAGCTTGCTCGAGGGTTCTTGAAGTATTGGTGAATATTTCTTGATTTCCATGATGACCTGGGAATTCGGGTGAATATTTGAGTTGATTCAGCTTGCTCGAGGGTTCTTGAAGTATTTGTGAATATTTGTTGATTTTTATGATGATCTGGGAATTCTGGGGAATATTTGAGTTGAATGAGCTTGCTCGAGAGTTTATTGAAGTATTTGTGAATATTTGTTGATTTTTATGATGATCTGGGAATTCTGGTGAATATTTGAGTTCAATGAGCTTGCTCGAGGGTTCTTGAAGTATTTGTGAATATTTCTTGATTTCCTTGATGATCTGGGAATTCGGGTGAATATTTGAGTTGAATGAGCTTGCTCGAGAGTTTGTTGAAGTATTTGTGAATATTTGTTAATTTTTATGATGGCCTAGGAATTCGGGTGAATATTTGAGTTCAATGAGCTTGCTCCAGAGTTTGTTGAAGTATTTGTGAATATTTGTTGATTTTTATGATAACCTGGGAATTCTGGGGAATATTTGAGTTCAATGAGCTTGCTCGAGGGTTCTTGAAGTATTTGTGAATATTTGTTGATTTTTATTATGACCTGGGAATTTTGGTGAATATTTGAGTTCAATGAGCTTGCTCCAGAGTTTGTTGAAGTATTTGTGAATATTTGTTAATTTTTATGATGACCTAGGAATTCGGGTGAATATTTGAGTTCAATGAGCTTGCTCCAGAGTTTGTTGAAGTATTTGTGAATATTTGTTGATTTTTATGATAACCTGGGAATTCTGGGGAATATTTGAGTTCAATGAGCTTGCTCGAGGGTTCTTGAAGTATTTGTGAATATTTCTTAGTTTCCTTGATGACCTGGGAATTCAGGTGCATATTTGAGTTGAATGAGCTTGCTCGAGAGTTCTTGAAGTATTTGTGAATATTTGTTGATTTTTATGATGATCTGGGAATTCTGGGGAATATTTGAGTTCAATAAGCTTGCTCGAGGGTTCTTGAAGTATTGGTGAATATTTCTTGATTTCCATGATGACCTGGGAATTCGGGTGAATATTTGAGTTGATTCAGCTTGCTCGAGGGTTCTTGAAGTATTTGTGAATATTTGTTGATTTTTATGATGATCTGGGAATTCTGGGGAATATTTGAGTTGAATGAGCTTGCTCGAGAGTTTGTTGAAGTATTTGTGAATGTTTGTTGATTTTTATGATAACCTGGGAATTCGGGTGAATATTTGAGTTGAATGAGCTTGCTCGAGAGTTTGTTGAAGTATTTGTGAATATTTGTTGATTTTTATGATGACCTGGGAGTTCTGGTGAATATTTGAGTTCAATGAGCTTGCACCAGAGTTTGTTGAAGTATTTGTGAATATTTCTTGATTTCCTTGATGACCTGGGAATTCGGGTGAATATTTGAGTTGAATGAGCTTGCTCGAGAGTTTGTTGAAGTATTTGTGAATATTTGTTGATTTTTATGATGACCTGGGAATTCGGGTGAATATTTGAGTTCAATGAGCTTGCTCCAGAGTTTGTTGAAGTATTTGTGAATATTTGTTGATTTTTATGATAACCTGGGAATTCTGGGGAATATTTGAGTTCAATGAGCTTGCTCGAGGGTTCTTGAAGTATTTGTGAATATTTCTTGATTTCCATGATGACCTGGGAATTCGAGTGAATATTTGAGTTGAATAAGCTTGCTCGAGAGTTTGTTGAAGTATTTGTGAATATTTCTTGATTTCCTTGATGACCTGGGAATTCGGGTGAATATTTGAGTTGAATGAGCTTGCTCGAGAGTTTGTTGAAGTATTTGTGAATATTTGTTAATTTTTATGATGACCTAGGAATTCGGGTGAATATTTGAGTTCAATGAGCTTGCTCCAGAGTTTGTTGAAGTATTTGTGAATATTTGTTGATTTTTATGATAACCTGGGAATTCTGGGGAATATTTGAGTTCAATGAGCTTGCTCGAGGGTTCTTGAAGTATTTGTGAATATTTGTTGATTTTTATTATGACCTGGGAATTTTGGTGAATATTTGAGTTCGATGAGCTTGCTCCAGAGTTTGTTGAAGTATTTGTGAATATTTGTTAATTTTTATGATGACCTAGGAATTCGGTTGAATATTTGAGTTCAATGAGCTTGCTCCAGAGTTTGTTGAAGTATTTGTGAATATTTGTTGATTTTTATGATAACCTGGGAATTCTGGGGAATATTTGAGTTCAATGAGCTTGCTCGAGGGTTCTTGAAGTATTTGTGAATATTTCTTGATTTCCATGATGACCTGGGAATTCGAGTGAATATTTGAGTTGAATGAGCTTGCTCGAGAGTTTGTTGAAGTATTTGTGAATATTTCTTGATTTCCTTGATGACCTGGGAATTCTGGGGAATATTTGAGTTGAATGAGCTTGCTCGAGAGTTTGTTGAAGTATTTGTGAATATTTGTTGATTTTTATGATGACCTGGGAATTCTGGGAAATATTTGAAATGAATGAGCTTGCTCGAGAGTTTGTTGAAGTATTTGTGAATATTTGTTGATTTTTATGATGACCTGGGAATTCTGGGGAATATTTGAGTTGAATGAGCTTGCTCGAGGGTTCTTGAAGTATTTGTGAATATTTGTTGATTTTTATTATGACCTGGGAATTTTGGTGAATA
The DNA here is from genome assembly GCF_035046485.1 of Aedes albopictus. Classification (NCBI taxonomy): domain Eukaryota; kingdom Metazoa; phylum Arthropoda; class Insecta; order Diptera; family Culicidae; genus Aedes; species Aedes albopictus. Next base: position 140,573,859 of record NC_085137.1, on the reverse strand, counting down.
TTTGAGTTCAATGAGCTTGCTCCAGAGTTTGTTGAAGTATTTGTGAATATTTGTTAATTTTTATAATGACCTGTGAATTCTGGTGAATATTTGAGTTCAATGAGCTTGCTCGAGGGTTCTTGAAGTATTTGTGAATATTTCTTGATTTCCATGATGACCTGGGAATTCGAGTGAATATTTGAGTTGAATGAGCTTGCTCGAGAGTTTGTTGAAGTATTTGTGAATATTTGTTAATTTTTATGATGACCTAGGAATTCGGGTGAATATTTGAGTTCAATGAGCTTGCTCCAGAGTTTGTTGAAGTATTTGTGAATATTTGTTGATTTTTATGATAACCTGGGAATTCTGGGGAATATTTGAGTTCAATGAGCTTGCTCGAGGGTTCTTGAAGTATTTGTGAATATTTCTTGATTTCCATGATGACCTGGGAATTCGAGTGAATATTTGAGTTGAATAAGCTTGCTCGAGAGTTTGTTGAAGTATTTGTGAATATTTCTTGATTTCCTTGATGACCTGGGAATTCGGGTGAATATTTGAGTTGAATGAGCTTGCTCGAGAGTTTGTTGAAGTATTTGTGAATATTTGTTGATTTTTATGATGACCTGGGAGTTCTGGTGAATATTTGAGTTCAATGAGCTTGCACCAGAGTTTGTTGAAGTATTTGTGAATATTTCTTGATTTCCTTGATGACCTGGGAATTCGGGTGAATATTTGAGTTGAATGAGCTTGCTCGAGAGTTTGTTGAAGTATTTGTGAATATTTGTTGATTTTTATGATGATCTGGGAATTCTGGTGAATATTTGAGTTCAATGAGCTTGCTCGAGGGTTCTTGAAGTATTTGTGAATATTTTTTGATTTCCTTGATGACCTGGGAATTCGGGTGAATATTTGAGTTGAATGAGCTTGCTCGAGAGTTTGTTGAAGTATTTGTGAATATTTGTTAATTTTTATGATGACCTAGGAATTCGGGTGAATATTTGAGTTCAATGAGCTTGCTCCAGAGTTTGTTGAAGTATTTGTGAATATTTGTTGATTTTTATGATAACCTGGGAATTCTGGGGAATATTTGAGTTCAATGAGCTTGCTCGAGGGTTCTTGAAGTATTTGTGAATATTTGTTGATTTTTATTATGACCTGGGAATTTTGGTGAATATTTGAGTTCGATGAGCTTGCTCCAGAGTTTGTTGAAGTATTTGTGAATATTTGTTAATTTTTATGATGACCTAGGAATTCGGTTGAATATTTGAGTTCAATGAGCTTGCTCCAGAGTTTGTTGAAGTATTTGTGAATATTTGTTGATTTTTATGATAACCTGGGAATTCTGGGGAATATTTGAGTTCAATGAGCTTGCTCGAGGGTTCTTGAAGTATTTGTGAATATTTCTTGATTTCCATGATGACCTGGGAATTCGAGTGAATATTTGAGTTGAATGAGCTTGCTCGAGAGTTTGTTGAAGTATTTGTGAATATTTCTTGATTTCCTTGATGACCTGGGAATTCTGGGGAATATTTGAGTTGAATGAGCTTGCTCGAGAGTTTGTTGAAGTATTTGTGAATATTTGTTGATTTTTATGATGACCTGGGAATTCTGGGAAATATTTGAGTTGAATGAGCTTGCTCGAGAGTTTGTTGAAGTATTTGTGAATATTTGTTGATTTTTATGATGACCTGGGAATTCTGGGGAATATTTGAGTTGAATGAGCTTGCTCGAGGGTTCTTGAAGTATTTGTGAATATTTGTTGATTTTTATTATGACCTGGGAATTTTGGTGAATATTTGAGTTCAATGAGCTTGCTCCAGAGTTTGTTGAAGTATTTGTGAATATTTGTTAATTTTTATAATGACCTGTGAATTCTGGTGAATATTTGAGTTCAATGAGCTTGCTCGAGGGTTCTTGAAGTATTTGTGAATATTTCTTGATTTCCATGATGACCTGGGAATTCGAGTGAATATTTGAGTTGAATGAGCTTGCTCGAGAGTTTGTTGAAGTATTTGTGAATATTTGTTAATTTTTATGATGACCTAGGAATTCGGGTGAATATTTGAGTTCAATGAGCTTGCTCCAGAGTTTGTTGAAGTATTTGTGAATATTTGTTGATTTTTATGATAACCTGGGAATTCTGGGGAATATTTGAGTTCAATGAGCTTGCTCGAGGGTTCTTGAAGTATTTGTGAATATTTCTTGATTTCCATGATGACCTGGGAATTCGAGTGAATATTTGAGTTGAATGAGCTTGCTCGAGAGTTTGTTGAAGTATTTGTGAATATTTGTTGATTTTTATGATGATCTGGGAATTCGGGTGAATATTTGAGTTGAATGAGCTTGCTCGAGAGTTTGTTGAAGTATTTGTGAATATTTGTTGATTTTTATGATGACCTGGGAATTCGGGTGAATATTTGAGTTCAATGAGCTTGCTCCAGAGTTTGTTGAAGTATTTGTGAATATTTGTTGATTTTTATGATAACCTGGGAATTCTGGGGAATATTTGAGTTCAATGAGCTTGCTCGAGGGTTCTTGAAGTATTTGTGAATATTTCTTGATTTCCATGATGACCTGGGAATTCGAGTGAATATTTGAGTTGAATAAGCTTGCTCGAGAGTTTGTTGAAGTATTTGTGAATATTTCTTGATTTCCTTGATGACCTGGGAATTCGGGTGAATATTTGAGTTGAATGAGCTTGCTCGAGAGTTTGTTGAAGTATTTGTGAATATTTGTTAATTTTTATGATGACCTAGGAATTCGGGTGAATATTTGAGTTCAATGAGCTTGCTCCAGAGTTTGTTGAAGTATTTGTGAATATTTCTTGATTTTTATGATAACCTGGGAATTCTGGGGAATATTTGAGTTCAATGAGCTTGCTCGAGGGTTCTTGAAGTATTTGTGAATATTTCTTGATTTCCATGATGACCTGGGAATTCGAGTGAATATTTGAGTTGAATAAGCTTGCTCGAGAGTTTGTTGAAGTATTTGTGAATATTTCTTGATTTCCTTGATGACCTGGGAATTCGGGTGAATATTTGAGTTGAATGAGCTTGCTCGAGAGTTTGTTAAAGTATTTGTGAATATTTGTTGATTTTTATGATGACCTGGGAGTTCTGGTGAATATTTGAGTTCAATGAGCTTGCACCAGAGTTTGTTGAAGTATTTGTGAATATTTCTTGATTTCCTTGATGACCTGGGAATTCGGGTGAATATTTGAGTTGAATGAGCTTGCTCGAGGGTTCTTGAAGTATTTGTGAATATTTGTTGATTTTTATGATGATCTGGGAATTCTGGTGAATATTTGAGTTCAATGAGCTTGCTCCAGAGTTTGTTGAAGTAAGTTGAAGCTTGCTCGAGGGTTCTTGAAGTATTTGTGAATATTTGTTGATTTTTATGATAACCTGGGAATTCTGGGGAATATTTGAGTTCAATGAGCTTGCTCGAGGGTTCTTGAAGTATTTGTGAATATTTCTTGATTTCCATGATGACCTGGGAATTCGAGTGAATATTTGAGTTGAATAAGCTTGCTCGAGAGTTTGTTGAAGTATTTGTGAATATTTCTTGATTTCCTTGATGACCTGGGAATTCGGGTGAATATTTGAGTTGAATGAGCTTGCTCGAGAGTTTGTTGAAGTATTTGTGAATATTTGTTGATTTTTATGATAACCTGGGAATTCTGGGGAATATTTGAGTTCAATGAGCTTGCTCCAGAGTTTGTTGAAGTAAGTTGAAGCTTGCTCGAGGGTTCTTGAAGTATTTGTGAATATTTGTTGATTTTTATGATGACCTGGGAATTCGGGTGAATATTTGAGTTGAATGAGCTTGCTCGAGAGTTTGTTGAAGTATTTTTGAATATTTGTTGATTTTTATGATGACCTGGGAGTTCTGGTGAATATTTGAGTTCAATGAGCTTGCACCAGAGTTTGTTGAAGTATTTGTGAATATTTCTTGATTTCCTTGATGACCTGGGAATTCGGGTGAATATTTGAGTTGAATGAGCTTGCTCGAGGGTTCTTGAAGTATTTGTGAATATTTGTTGATTTTTATGATGATCTGGGAATTCTGGTGAATATTTGAGTTCAATGAGCTTGATCCAGAGTTTGTTGAAGTAAGTTGAAGCTTGCTCGAGGGTTCTTGAAGTATTTGTGAATATTTGTTGATTTTTATTATGACCTGGGAATTTTGGTGAATAGTTGAGTTGAATGTTTTTTTTCCGAGAGTTTGTTGAAGTATTTGTGATTTTTGTTGATTTTTATGATGACCTGAGAATTCTGGTGAATATTTGAGTTGAATGAGCTTGCTCCAGAGTTTGTTGAAGTATTTGTGAATATTTGTTAATTTTTATGATGATCTGGGAATTCTGGTGAATATTTGAGTTCAATGAGCTTGCTCGAGGGTTCTTGAAGTATTTGTGAATATTTGTTGATTTTTATTATGACCTGGGAATTTTGGTGAATAGTTGAGTTGAATGATTTTTTTTTTGAGAGTTTGTTAAAGTATTTGTGATTTTTTGTTGATTTTTATGATGACCTGAGAATTCTGGTGAGTATTTGGATTCAATCAGCTTGCTCCAGAGTTTGTTGAAGTATTTGTGAACATTTGTTGATTTTTATGATGACCTGGGAATTCTGGTGAATATTTGAGTTCAATCAGCTTGCTCCAGAGTTTGTTGAAGTATTTGTGAATATTTGTTAATTTTTATGATGACCTGGGAAATCGGGTGAATATTTGAGTTCTATGAGCTTGCTCGAGGGTTCTTGAAGTATTTGTGCATATTTCTTGATTTCCATGATGACCTGGGAATTCGGGTGAATATTTGAGTTGAATGAGCTTGCTCGAGAGTTTGTTGAATTATTTGTGAATATTTGTTGATTTTTATGATGATCTGGGAATTCTGGAGAATGTTTGAGTTGAATGAGCTTGCTCCAGAGTTTGTTGAAGTATTTGTGAATATTTGTTAATTTTTATGATGATCTGGGAATTCTGGTGAATATTTGAGTTCAATGAGCTTGCTCGAGGGTTCTTGAAGTATTTGTGAATATTTGTTGATTTTTATTATGACCTGGGAATTTTGGTGAATAGTTGAGTTGAATGATTTTTTTTTCGAGAGTTTGTTAAAGTATTTGTGATTTTTTGTTGATTTTTATGATGACCTGAGAATTCTGGTGAGTATTTGGATTCAATCAGCTTGCTCCAGAGTTTGTTGAAGTATTTGTGAACATTTGTTGATTTTTATGATGACCTGGGAATTCTGGTGAATATTTGAGTTCAATCAGCTTGCTCCAGAGTTTGTTGAAGTATTTGTGAATATTTGTTAATTTTTATGATGATCTGGGAATTCTGGTGAATATTTGAGTTGAATGAGCTTGCTCCAGAGTTTGTTGAAGTATTTGTGAATATTTGTTAATTTTTATGATGATCTGGGAATTCTGGTGAATATTTGAGTTCAATCAGCTTGCTCGAGGGTTCTTGAAGTATTTGTGAATATTTGTTGATTTTTATTATGACCTGGGAATTTTGGTGAATAGTTGAGTTGAATGATTTTTTTTTTGAGAGTTTGTTAAAGTATTTGTGATTTTTTGTTGATTTTTATGATGACCTGAGAATTCTGGTGAGTATTTGGATTCAATCAGCTTGCTCCAGAGTTTGTTGAAGTATTTGTGAACATTTGTTGATTTTTATGATGACCTGGGAATTCTGGTGAATATTTGAGTTCAATCAGCTTGCTCCAGAGTTTGTTGAAGTATTTGTGAATATTTGTTAATTTTTATGATGACCTGGGAAATCGGGTGAATATTTGAGTTCTATGAGCTTGCTCGAGGGTTCTTGAAGTATTTGTGCATATTTCTTGATTTCCATGATGACCTGGGAATTCGGGTGAATATTTGAGTTGAATGAGCTTGCTCGAGAGTTTGTTGAATTATTTGTGAATATTTGTTGATTTTTATGATGATCTGGGAATTCTGGAGAATGTTTGAGTTGAATGAGCTTGCTCCAGAGTTTGTTGAAGTATTTGTGAATATTTGTTAATTTTTATGATGATCTGGGAATTCTGGTGAATATTTGAGTTCAATGAGCTTGCTCGAGGGTTCTTGAAGTATTTGTGAATATTTGTTGATTTTTATTATGACCTGGGAATTTTGGTGAATAGTTGAGTTGAATGATTTTTTTTTCGAGAGTTTGTTAAAGTATTTGTGATTTTTTGTTGATTTTTATGATGACCTGAGAATTCTGGTGAGTATTTGGATTCAATCAGCTTGCTCCAGAGTTTGTTGAAGTATTTGTGAACATTTGTTGATTTTTATGATGACCTGGGAATTCTGGTGAATATTTGAGTTCAATCAGCTTGCTCCAGAGTTTGTTGAAGTATTTGTGAATATTTGTTAATTTTTATGATGATCTGGGAATTCTGGTGAATATTTGAGTTGAATGAGCTTGCTCCAGAGTTTGTTGAAGTATTTGTGAATATTTGTTAATTTTTATGATGATCTGGGAATTCTGGTGAATATTTGAGTTCAATCAGCTTGCTCGAGGGTTCTTGAAGTATTTGTGAATATTTGTTGATTTTTATTATGACCTGGGAATTTTGGTGAATAGTTGAGTTGAATGATTTTTTTTTTCGAGAGTTTGTTAAAGTATTTGTGATTTTTTGTTGATTTTTATGATGACCTGAGAATTCTGGTGAGTATTTGGATTCAATCAGCTTGCTCCAGAGTTTGTTGAAGTATTTGTGAACATTTGTTAATTTTTATGATGACCTGGGAATTCTGGTGAATATTTGAGTTCAATGAGCTTGCTCGAGGGTTCTTGAAGTATTTGTGAATATTTGTTGATTTTTATTATGACCTGGGAATTTTGGTGAATAGTTGAGTTGAATGATTTTTTTTTCGAGAGTTTGTTAAAGTATTTGTGATTTTTTGTTGATTTTTATGATGACCTGAGAATTCTGGTGAGTATTTGGATTCAATCAGCTTGCTCCAGAGTTTGTTGAAGTATTTGTGAATATTTGTTAATTTTTATGATGACCTGGGAAATCGGGTGAATATTTGAGTTCTATGAGCTTGCTCGAGGGTTCTTGAAGTATTTGTGAATATTTTATGATTTTCATGATGATCTGGGAGTTCTGGTGAACATTTGGGTTCAATGAGATTGCTCGAGAGTTTGTTGAAAAATGTGCGAATATTTGTTGATTTTATGGTGACCTGGGAATTCTGGTGAATAGTTGAGTTGAATGATTTTACTCGAGGGTTCTTGAAATATTTTCGAATATTTGTTGATTTTTTTGATGACCTGGGAATTCCGGTAAATATTTGATTTCAATGAACTTGTTCGAGGGTTCTTGTAGAGTTTGTGAATATTTGTTGATTTTTATGATGATCTGGGAATTCTGGCGAATATTCGAGTTCAATGAGCTTGCTCGAGGGTTCTTGAAAATTTTGGGAATATTTGTTGATTTTTATGATGACCTGGGAATTTTGGTGAATTTTGGTGAATAGAAGGTTCTTGAAGAATTTGTGAATATCTGTTGATTTTCATGATCTGGGAATTCCGGTAAATATTTGAATTCAATCTCAGCAAACTCACATATTCATTAGAATTCCTAAATAATCACAAAAAATCAAGGAATATTCTTAAATTTTTTAAGAATTCTCGAGCAAGCTTAGTGAACTTAAACCCGAGCAGAAGAAAATAACAGTCGCATAGCAAAATGCGTTATTTTGGCAAAATAACTGAATAATGAAATCAGATATTTTAATGTTTTTGACATGACATAATCTGTTATAAACTTGCGTGTCATAAGCAGCAAAATAACAAATATCATAACAAAAAAATGTTCCTGGAAGACCAATTTAATAACATGTTTTGTTTGTGTCAATAACAGCTTAATAACAATGAATTTAGAAAATATTTCAATAACAAATTTTGATATTCAAAAGTTATTGATAACATACCAAAAGCAAATTTTTTTTGGATAGAGTTATCCTTATTGCGAATTATAACATATGAGCCTAACTATTTCCGAGAAACTACTAATCCACCAACGTTCTGAGATTTTATATGGCATGGATACGACTATATGTAACTGAATACAAAAAATAATAAAAAAAACAGGACATTATTTTCGAAGTGTTCATCAAATAATAAGCTGACAAGAATAATAACTAGAATTATTAGGAAATATGTACGGAATGCTGTAAAGAACGTAAATCTTAAATGTTGTAGTTACAATTTAAAAACTTGTTATTGTTGTGATATTGTTTATCAAATATTTGTACACTCTCAATATCACAATAATAACTTAGTTTGCTCCATAACAAAACATGTTATTTAAATAATGTTTAATGGGTGCATAACAATAGCTGGATAATAACAAAATAAGATTGTCCAACAAAACATGTTATGGAAAAGTAATTCCTTGAAAAGTTAATAATAACAAAACAAGATATAAAAACAGGATATGTTATTTTGTAGTTATTATTTTGCTATTCTCTTCTGCTCGGGAACATTCATCAGAATTTCTCAGTTATCGTAAAATCGAGGAAAACTCTGACATTCCTCAAGAATCCTCGAATAAGCTCAACAAACTCAGATATTCATTGGAATTCCTAAATAATTACAAAAAAATCGAGGAATACTCCCAAATTCTTCAAGAATCCTCAAGCAAGCTCAGTGAACTCAAATATTCCTCAAAATTCCTAAATAATCATATAAAATCGAGGAATAATCTTAATTTTTTTTTTAAGAATTCTCGAGCAAGCTCAGTGAACTTATATATTCATCTGAATTTCCCAGTTATCATAAAAAATCTAGAAATATTTCCAAATTCTTCAAGAATCCTCGAGCAAGCTCAGTGAACACAAATATTCATCTGAATTCCTCAGTTATCGTTATATCGTGGAATACACTAAAAATTTTCAAGAATCCTCGAATAAGCTCAGCAAACTCAGATATTCATTGGAATTCCTGAATAATCACAAAATATCGAGAAATACTCTAAAATCCTTCAAGAATCCTGGAGAACGCTAAGTGAACTCAGATATTCATCTATATTCTTCAGTAATCATAAAAACTCTAGACACTCTCCAAAATTCTTCAAGAATCCTCGAGCAAGCTCAGCATGCTCAAATATTTATTAAATAATCACAAAAAATCGAATAATACGCTCAAATTCTTCAAGAATCCTCGAATAACTTCAGCAATCTCAGATATTTATTAGAATTCCTGAATAATTACAAAAAAATCGATAAATATTCCCAAATTCTTCAAGAATCCTGGAGCCAGCTCAGTGAACTCAAATATTTGTCGGAAATCCTAAGATATCTTTAAATTGAGGAGAACTCTAAAATTCTTCAAAAATTCTCGAATATTCTCAGCAAACTCAGATATTCATAAAAATTCCTAAATAATCACAAAAAATCGAGGAATACTCTCAAATGCTTCAATAATTTTCAAGCATGCTCAGTGAACTTAAATATTCATCTGATCATCATCGTAAAATCGAGGAAAACTCCTAACATTCTTCAAGAATCCTCGAATAAGCTCAGCAGGCTCAAAAATTCATTAGAATTCCTAAATAATCACAAAATATCGAGGAATACTCTAAAACAGCGTTTCTCAAACTATGGGTCGCGACCCACTGGTGGGTCGCGGGCTGAATTTTTGTGGGTCGCGAAAGATTAAGCGATATTGAAATATTTGCTTTTTTAACTCATGTCTTACTGTAAGAAAAACTTAAAATTGGCAAGTGTACTCTCTAAGGGATTTGGCAGAGATATTTCAAGGAATCAGATTTCTCCTTAATTCAATTCAACGTTTCTTTTTTCTATTATGAGTCTTCGTCCTGGGAATATTTAACATTGAAATTACTGTCTGTGTTCTGATTTCGATTCTGAAACATTGAGTTTTTAATCGGAAGGTTTAAAAAGCTAAGATTTTTGTTCCTAAAAATTGCTTTTATGACAGATTTTTTAGTTTGACAATTAAGGCGAAAATGGAGGCATTTTCTCACTTTTTGGTTTTTGATTTATTGATTGATTGATTGATTTGTTTTTATTTTAGAGACTTTTTGGTTTTTGATTTTTTATTAAATAACGAAGCAATATTTTCAAAATCGGTTTTCGTACACAGTTAGAGGAAGGATCAAAGTATCTCGTGATTTTTTAAGGTGGAAAATGTTTTTCTGTTTTAAAGGAACCAGTTTTGAGTAAAATTTCAAAAAAAATACTGTTTTTGAATAATTGATAAATCTTTTCTCTAACTGTGTATGAAAATCCATTTTGAAGATGTTGCACCGTTATTGATTTAAAAAAAAAAAACAAAAAATGAGGAAATGCGTCCAGTTTCGACTTAAGTTCAAGTTGTTGCTTGCAATTAGCAATTTGAGTTTAAATTTCAGAAAAAAAAAACTAAAAATAACGAAAAGTAATCAAATTTCGACAAAAGACCACCGAACGTTTGATAATCCAACCAAATTGTTTGTTTATTTTTACCGAGCTTCGGTAAAGCTTAACTTCATTAAAATTTTGATAATTTGAACTTTCACAGATATCAGAGCAGCAAAATAAGTGATTACAACCGAATAGAAATAAAATATTCGTATGAAGGATAAGATTACAATTTCGAGGAGACATTCCAGATTTTCCAGTTCTACTATTTAAAAAACGAGAAGCAATAAGCAAAATTGATTCAGGTTTTTTTTACGCGGGGGAAACGTACCGCGTAAACAAAAACTCAGTTCAAAATTCAGAAAACCACGTAAAAAAAGTCTCACCATTTCTTGACGCATCATGCAAAAATAAGACGATGATTTTTTTTTTGTATGGAGTTTCCATTTACGCGGCCGCGTAAAAAAAGACCTGACTGTACATTTTTTTTAGATTTACAAGTTCATCAAAACTGCAATTTTGCCATTATGTTCTCAAAAAGTTTAAATAAACCAAATTTTCCTTTCTCTTTAAAATTACCTATAATCTGTGAAGTTTTATTGCATAGAGCCAGACTGATTAAATTCGCATTAGAAACATGCCAAATTATTTCAAATTCTTTAGACTACTCCATACTGAACGCTAGGGTCAGGCTAAATTTCCAAAAATAGCTTAAGTTATGTGCTGGTGGGTCGCCAATTTCTTTCACAATCTAAAGTGGGTCGCAAGCTGAAAAAGTTTGAGAACCCCTGCTCTAAAACTCTTCAAGAATCCTCGAATAAGCTCAGAAAACTCAAATATTCGTTAGAACTCCTAAGTAATCACAAAAAATCGAGGAATACTCTAAAACTCTTCAAGAATCGAGAAAGCTCAGTGAACTCAAATATTCATTAATATTTCTAAATAATCACACAATATTGAGGAATACTCTAAAACTCTTCAAGAATCCTCGAATAAGCTCATAAAACTCAAATATTCACTAGAATTTCTAAATAGTCACAAAATATCAAGGAAAACTCTAAAACTCTTCAAGAATCCTCGAATAAGCTCAGCAAACTCAGATATTTATTAGTATCCCTAAATAATCACAAAAAAATCAAGGAATATTCTTTAACATTTTAAGAATTCTCGAGCAAGCTCAGTGAACTCATATATTCATCTGATTTCCCTGTTATCATAAAAAATCTAGAAATATTCCCATATTCTTCAAGAATCCTCGAGCAAGCTCAGTGAACTCAAACATTCATCTGAATTTCTCAGTTATCGTAAAATCGAGGAAAACTCTAACATTCTTCAAGACTCCTCGAATAACCTCAGCAAACTCAGATATTCATTGGAATTCCTATATAATTACAAAAAATCGAAGGATATTCTCAAATTCTTCAAGAATCCTGGAGCAAGCTCAGTGAACTCAAATATTTATCGGAAATCCTCAGATATCGTAAAATTGAGGAGAACTCTAAAATTCTTCAAAAATTCTCGAATAATCTCAGCAAACTCAGATATTCATTAGAATTCCTAAATAATCACTAAAAATCGAGGAATACTCTCAAATTCTTCCTCGAGCAAGCTCAGTGAACTCAAATAGTCATTAGAATTCCTAAATAATCACAAAAAAATCGAGCAATACTCTAAAGCTTGCTCAGCAAACTCAAATATTCATTAGAATTCCTAAATTATCATAAAATATCGGGTAATACTCTAAAACTTTTCAAGAATCCTCCAATAAGCTCAGCAAACTCAAATATTCATTAGAATTCCTAAATAATCACAAAATATCGAGGAATACTCTAAAACACTTCAAGAATCCTCGAATAAGCTCAGAAAACTTAAATATTCATTACAATTCCTAAATAATCACAAAATATCGAGGAAAACTCTAAAACTCTTCAAGAATCCTCGAATAAGCTCAGAAAACTTAAATATTCATTAGAATTCCTAAATAATCACAAAATATCGAGGAAAACTCTAAAACTCTTCAAGAATCCTCCAATAAGCTCAGCAAACTCAAATATTCACTAGAATTCCAAAATTATCACAAAATATCGAGGAATGCTCTAAAACTCTTCAAGAATCCTCGAATAAGCTCATCAAACTCAACTATTCATTAGAATTCCTAAATAATCACAAAATATCGAGGAATACTCTAAAACACTTCAAGAATCCTCGAATAAGCTCAGCAAACTCAAATATTCATTAGAATTCTTAAACAATCAAAATATATCGAGGAATACACTAAAACTCTTCAAGAATCCTCGAGAAAGCTCAGTGAACTCAAATATTCATAAGTATAATCCCAAATATTGAGGAACACTCTAGAACTCTTCAAGAATCCTCGAATAAGCTCATCAAACTCAACTATGCATTAGAATTCCTAAATAATCACAAAATATCGAGGAATACTCCGAAACTCTTCAAGAATCCTCGAATAAGCTCAGCAAACTCAAATATCCATTAGGATTCCTAAACAATCACAAAATATCGAGGAATACTCTAAAACTCTTCAAAAATCCTCGAGAAGTTCAGTTAACTCAAATATTCATAAGTATTTCTAAATAATCACAAAATATCGAGGAATACTCTAAAACTCTTCAAGAATCCTCGAAAAAGCTCAGTGAACTCAAATATTTATAAGTATTTCTAAATAATCACAAAATATTGAGGAATACTCTAAAACTCTTCAAGAATCCTCGAATAAGCTCATCAAACTGAAATATTCATTAGAATTCCTAAATAATCACAAAATATCGAGGAAAACTATAAAACTATTCAAGAATCCTCGAATGAGCTCAGAAAACTCAAATATTCATTAGAATTCCTAAATAATCACAAAATATCGAGGAATACTCTAAAACTCTTCAAGAATCCTCGAGAAAGCTCAGTGAACTCAAATATTTATAAGTATTTCTAAATAATCACAAAATATCGAGGAATACTCTAAAACTCTTCAAGAATCCTCGAATAAGCTCATCACACTCAAATATTCATTATAATTCCTAAATAATCACAAAATATCGAGGAATACTCTAAAACTCTTCAAGAATCCTAGAATAAGCTCATCAAACTCAAATATTCATTAGAATTCCTAAATAATCACAAAATATCGATGAAAACTCTAAAACTATTCAAGAATCCTCGAATGAGCTCAGAAAACTCAAATATTCATTAGAATTCCTAAATAATCACAAAATATCGAGGAATACTCTAAAACTCTTCAAGAATCCTCGAATAAGCTCATCACACTCAAATATTCATTTTAATTCCTAAATAATCACAGAATATTGAGGAATACTCTAAAACTCTTCAAGAATCCTCGAATAAGCTCATGAAACTAAAATATTCATTAGAATTCCTAAATAATCACAAAATATCGATGAAAACTCTAAAACTATTCAAGAATCCTCAAATGAGCTCAGAAAACTCAAATATTCATTAGAATTCCTAAATAATCACAAAATATCGAGGAATACTCTAAAACTCTTCAAGAATCCTCGAATAAGTTCATCAAACTCAAATATTCATTAGAATTCCTAAATAATCACAAAATATCGAGGAAAACTCTAAAACTCTTCAAGAATCCTCGAATAAGCTCAGAAATCTCAAATATTCATTATAATTCCTAAATAATCACAAAATATCGAGGAATACTCTAAAACTCTTCAAGAATCCTCAAATAAGCTCATCAAACTCAAATATTCATTAGAATTCCTAAATAATCACAAAATATCGAGGAAAACTCTAAAACTCTTCAAGAATCCTCGAATAAGCTCAGAAAACTCAAATATTCGTTAGAATTCCTAAATAATCACAAAATATCGAGGAAAACTCTAAAACTTTTCAAGAATCCTCGAATAAGCTCATCAAACTCAAATATTCATTAGAATTCCTAAATAATCACAAAATATCGATGAAAACTCTAAAACTATTCAAGAATCCTCGAATGAGCTCAGAAAACTCAAATATTCATTAGAATTCCTAAATAATCACAAAATATCGAGGAATACTCTAAAACTCTTCAAGAATCCTCGAATAAGCTCATCACACTCAAATATTCATTTTAATTCCTAAATAATCACAGAATATTGAGGAATACTCTAAAACTCTTCAAGAATCCTCGAATAAGCTCATCAAACTCAAATATTCATTAGAATTCCTAAATAATCACAAAATATCGATGAAAACTCTAAAACTATTCAAGAATCCTCAAATGAGCTCAGAAAACTCAAATATTCATTAGAATTCCTAAATAATCACAAAATATCGAGGAATACTCTAAAACTCTTCAAGAATCCTCGAATAAGTTCATCAAACTCAAATATTCATTAGAATTCCTAAATAATCACAAAATATCGAGGAAAACTCTAAAACTCTTCAAGAATCCTCGAATAAGCTCAGAAAACTCAAATATTCATTATAATTCCTAAATAATCACAAAATATCGAGGAATACTCCAAAACTCTTCAAGAATCCTCAAATAAGCTCATCAAACTCAAATATTCATTAGAATTCCTAAATAATCACAAAATATCGAGGAAAACTCTAAAACTCTTCAAGAATCCTCGAATAAGCTCAGAAAACTCAAATATTCGTTAGAATTCCTAAATAATCACAAAATATCGAGGACTCTAAAACTCTTCAAGAATCCTCGAATAAGCTCATCAAACTCAAATATTCATTACAATTCCTAATTAATCACAAAATATCGAGGAAAACTCTAAAACTTTTCAAGAATCCTCGAATAAGCTCATCAAACTCAAATATTCATTAGAATTCCTAAATAATCACAAAATATCGATGAAAACTCTAAAACTATTCAAGAATCCTCGAATGAGCTCAGATAACTCAAATATTCGTTAGAATTCCTAAATAATCACAAAATATCGAGGAAAACTCTAAAACTCTTCAAGAATCCTCGAATAAGTTCATCAAACTCAAATATTCATTAGAATTCCTAAATAATCACAAAATATCGAGGAAAACTCTAAAACTCTTCAAGAATCCTCGAATAAGCTCAGAAAACTCAAATATTCATTACAATTCCTAAATAATCACAAAATATCGAGGAATACTCTGAAACTCTTCAAGAATCCTCGAATAAGCTCATCAAACTCAAATATTCGTTAAAATTCCTAAATAATCACAAAATATCGAGGAAAACTCGAAAACTTTTCAAGAATCCTCGAATAAGCTCATCAAACTCAAATATTCATTAGAATTCCTAAATAATCAAAAATTCTCGAATAATCTCAGCAAACTAATATATTCATTCTTATTCCTAAATAATCACAAAAAATCGAGGAATACTCTCAAATTCTTCCTCGAGCAAGCTCAGTGAACTCAAATAGTCATTAGAATTCCTAAATAATCACAAAAAATCGAGGAATACTCTAAAACTCTTCAAGAATCCTCGAGAAAGCTCAGTGAACTCAAATATTTATAAATATTTTTAAATAATCACAAAATATTGAGGAATACTCTAAAACTCTTCAAGAATCCTCGAATAAGCTCATCACACTCAAATATTCATTATAATTCCTAAATAATCACAAAATATCGAGGAAAACTCTAAAACACTTCAAGAATCCTCGAATAAGCTCATCAAACTCAAATATTCATTAGAATTCCTAAATAATCACAAAATATTGAGGAATACTCTAAAACTCTTCAAGAATCCTCGAATAAGCTCATCAAACTCAAATATTCATTAGAATTCCTAAATAATCACAAAATATCGATGAAAACTCTAAAACTATTCAAGAATCCTCAAATGAGCTCAGAAAACTCAACTATTCATTAGAATTCCTAAATAATCACAAAATATCGAGGAATACTCTAAAACTCTTCAAGAATCCTCGAATAAGTTCATCAAACTCAAATATTCATTAGAATTCCTAAATAATCACAAAATATCGAGGAAAACTCTAAAACTCTTCAAGAATCCTCGAATAAGCTCAGAAAACTCAAATATTCGTTAGAATTTCTAAATAATCACAAAATATCGAGGAATACTCTAAAGCTCTTCAAGAATCCTCGAATAAGCTCAGAAAACTCAAATATTCATTACAATTCCTAAATAATCACAAAATATCGAGGAATACTCTAAAACTCTTCAAGAATCCTCGAATAAGCTCATCAAACTCAAATATTCATTAGAATTCCTAAATAATCACAAAATATCGATGAAAACTCTAAAACACTTCAAGAATCTTCGAATGAGCTCAGAAAACTCAAATATTCATTAGAATTCCTAAATTATCACAAAATATCGAGGAATACTCTAAAACTCTTCAAGAATCCTCGAATTAGCTCATCACACTCAAATATTCATTATAATTCCTAAATAATCACAAAATATTGAGGAATACTCTAAAACTCTTCAAGAATCCTCGAATAAGCTCATCAAACTCAAATATTCATTAGAATTCCTAAATAATCACAAAATATCGATGAAAACTATTCAAGAATCCTCAAATGAGCTCAGAAAACTCAAATATTCATTAGAATTCCTAAATAATCACAAAATATCGAGGAATATTGTTGTTGTTGAATATTATTGTTAGAAATGCAACTATGCGTGTTATGCGCATGACCAATCCTGGTAACCCTGAACCCCACCACAATTCCATGTGCTCTTGATTGTCTGTTACGAGCGGAGAAAATGAGAAAATAATTTCTCTCATATGAGAGAAGTTTCATCACAATTTTTAGATTTTTACTGAAATGAAATGTAGACTACTAAAAATGTACCATAGTTAGCGTACTTTTTTTTGGACTAAAATGATCATAAGAAATATCCTCAGAGATTGTCGGGACGATTTTGCGATCAAATGCCTCTAACTACTTCAAATATTAGAAACAAGTGTCAAGGTGGCGAAAACAGCTTTTGACAACAGTTTACTCTTTTCTAATAAATTCAAATTTGGCTAAGTCTAAGATCAAGAAATTTTCACTGAATATTCTAAAATATATTTTGAAGAGATTGTCTTGTGGAAATTGTAATATTTGGCTTCATATTCGAGATATTACGATTGAAGTTCCCAAAATCGAAGAATCCTCTCTCTCTCACGAGGAGCGTGACCTCAGACCTTAAGGCGAAGTATGGCTTGTTAATTGAGACTGTTATGCATATCTCAGGATAGTTTCTATAATGCACGTAAGATTCAGCCTAGGTATTTAGCTTCACAGTAAACCTATAGCATGGTATACGTAGTTCAAATGCGAGATTAGTGTTTCCAGTCGGTGAACGAAGTACCATCCCGAAAATATCAAAAGAATCAACGAATTGACGCACGTGAATCAGTGTCGGTATTCCCACAGCTATTTAGCTGCCACATCTCTCTCTCTCTTCTTGGCGTAACGTCCTCATTGGGACAAAGCCTGCTTCTCAGCTTAGTGTTCTATGAGCACTTCCACAGTTATTAACTGAGAGCTTCCTCTGCCAATGACCATTTTGCATGCGTATATCGTGTGGCAGGCACGAAGATACTCTATGCCCAAGGAAGTCAAGGAAATTTCCTTTACGAAAAGATCCTGGACCGACCGGGAATCGAACCCGTCACCCTCAGCATGGTCATGCTGAATACCCGTGCGTTTACCGCCTCGGCTATATGGGCCCTGCCACATATTCCAAAGGAATATCATTTTAACTTTGATTGAAAAATAAGCTCGTTACACTCTCATTATGCGAATATCGGTAAATCTAACGCGAAATATTACTTTTCAGTCCATCGTGCTGATCACTGAATTGAGTGATCTATAGATATCCTACACTCAAATCGCACAAAAGCCCGGTAAAGAAAACCGAAATCAAATCGATTGGTCACGATGCAGTGCGACGACGACGACGGGTTGTTCGGCTTCGTTGATCATAGATGATTTATGCTTACACGGACGGTAGGATCATGGAACCTATATAGGTTCCTATCGCTGACATTGAAGAGCGAAATGCAGCACGGTCAAAAGAAAACGGAAGGAAAGCCAAGTGGTCCGAAGCTGTCAATCATTCGGCTCAATGAACAAGCTACGGGGGTGGCTTCTCACTCAAATGAATTCATCCATTGAAGGGTTTGCCCTGGCTGTTGTTGTTATTGCACCACAGAGCAACAAGCTGAGTTATGTTCACAATTCACAAGGATATCCATTTAAAAGGAACCGGTGTAAAATGCTATATAAAACCGGTATAAACAGCTCATGAGCTGTTGATGAAAATATCTTCTCTTTTCAACATGATAAGAATTTATGAAGAAGTTATTCAATTATTTTTTTTATTATTCTTCAATTACGTAATTTACAGCTCTTTTGTCCACTAGGGCACTCCGAAAGCGAATCCAATTGGTAGCTGCACTTAGGGGCTGTCCATAAACCACGTGGTCATGAGGGGGGGGGGGTTCGGCCAATGACCATTTTGTATGGACGAATAAAAAAATTTGTATGGACTGATGACCACGCGGGGGGGGGGGGTGGTATTTTGAGAAGTCCAAATAGAATGACCACGTGGTTTATGGACAGCCCCTTACACATTGTACAGCGCCTAAATGTATTCTATTCTAATTCTAGTCTATCGAACTGGTTGTCTTTGCGCTGCTGTCACTTTTCTACCCTGTCCATTTTTATTTTTTTATTTTCTGAATCTCAATGTAGCTACAAAACAGTCTTTCATAACACAAAGTATGCATGGCCCCGATCTCCCCTCCCTCCTACCGTAGTGGAGAGGCAGAGGTTCTCTGCGCACCACTTGCACTGATTGAATAATTCAGGCGGAAAGAGCGCTCGGAAATTGCATGGTGATTTAATAAAGGCTATACTTATACCCACCACTAACAGAGCAAGCGGTCCGAAACCGATGCGATACGATGGAGGTAGAAGTTAACAAGCGAAAGTCCATAATCTGGCGTATACTTTGCGGATGAATTATCGTTATTATTCTCCCGCATAAATCAGATGGAACTGAACGGAGTGAGCTCTGCTAGCAGTGATGAGATGGAATGGCTAATATGTCGTGCAAAGCGATGATGTTGTAATAGAGAAGGATCGGGAAAGGAGGCGCGCGATAGCGAGAGGGAGGAGTCTCAACCTCGCCAAGTTTTCTTTTCTTCCGACGATGGTGAGACGAGTGAGAAAAATAAATAAAGCAATTAGTAACGTCTGGCGATGCGGAAATGGCATTTAGAGAGAGGGTCAATCTTTTTAACAAGGTGACGCTTGTTCGTGACCTTTCCTTCAGATCAATGTTTGTCCATTGATGCCAATTGAAACAGTCTATTATCTAAATGGTTCGGTATGCTTTACCATGCTACACCATGGCTCTATGGTAAGATCAACGTATCCCGGCCAACATATGGAATGGACCTGGTGGGATAGTTAGAGTACATGTTTACCACGCTGAAGATCTGGGAACGAATCCCACTCAGCTTAGCTGGGACTGACTGCACTTAGATTGGGTCATCGATTATATGGAAAAATGAAAAATTCAATGGTATCCCATCAGATCAAAGCTTTTTTGATCCCATTTCAGGACCCAAATAATTGTGCAAAATTTGAGCACGATCGGTTATGTCTACGTTTTGCGCATCGCGTTTGAAGTTTGTATGGGGTTTTACATGGGAAAACACACTTTTTTACATTTCTCTCATAACAAGCTCGAATTTTTCTAAAACCATGTAACCGATAAAATGAAAACATAGCCTAGGATGTCCTGAAAAACTTTGTCGAAGACCGCAAAGTGATCTGATGCTTATGAAAAAAGTTATAGCGTTGACATTACTTGGCGAAACAGTATGATTTTGTTGCTATTGTTATTCCTTTACATGTTAAAACATAAACACATGCATGCGGTTCGTTGGTTATAACTATTTTTACAAGCATCGGATCACTTTGTGGTCTTCAACAAAGTTTTTCAGAACATCCTAGGCTATTATTTTATAGTATCGGTTAAAAACTTTCAGACAAACTTTTTCAACTTATGACAAAAATGCAAAAAGTATGTATTCCCATACAAAATCCCATACAAATTTCAATTGCAATGCGCAAAGTGTAGACGCAACCGATCGTGCTCAAAGATACTCAGGACCCGAAACGGAACCAAAAAAGCATTGATCTGAGAAAACGGTTCCGATGACCCACACTAGGCCCACATATCTATGTATGGTTGCTACTCCTGGATTGACCCGAATCAGACAGTTGCACAATGAACCAACTGAATAATTGACTGGGAGTAGTCAACATTCTCACTGTGTACGCTTCGGAGGCTCTCTTTAACGGTACAATAACGGCGCCGGCCACGTCCTTGCAGTCAGGTTGCAAGAGAGAAGGAATATTAGTAGCAACCTATGTTGTGAAGGACCGCGTTTGCCGCTGCGATTCCACCAGAGGCTACAGGACGGAATGCTTGTTGGACGGAAAGGTATCGTTGGATCTGGATTCACTTTGATAAGTAATATGACCTTTGGAAGTTGAATCATGCCAAGCACGCAGAAAGCAAACAATCAACCGCACGGTGTTTGTGGCAAAAAACTGGAAGTTTGTTAGTGGGGAAGCTAAGATAGTTACATAGATCTGGATCAGGATTGTAAAATGGCATAAAAATGTCATTTAATTATTTGCCAATTTCACTGCCCCAAGCAATACATTTTTTATCGACGATAACGTTTTATTGACATAACAAATCAGCATTATTGAAAGTTTGTGTTCCGCAAACAAACGTTTTAAAATCCTGCTTCAACAGTGCATCAGAACTTCAGACGCACAAATCTCAAGAAGCAAGCTTCAAACAACAGTGCACTCTGTTCTTCTTCACTTGTAACAAGCTTAAAATAAGAAGATCAGGTGCGCTGGTTTTGTTTACAAAGGGATTTGTGCGCTCGAAATCGTGAGTAGGTGCCAAAGTCGGCCATCGACGAATGTTCGCAACGCGTGATTCACATACCGAGATAAGAAAGCGTTTGTAACTCGTACAAATGTAAAGTAGTTTCGCTGTAAATTTCACAAATTCTTTCGCGAACTTAGCAGAAAATTGTTAATTATTTTTGGGGAATTTCTGGGAAAAACAAAAAGACTACTCAGCAGGTACTTTAGGACTCTCCATTTTACAGAATTTGAAAGTGAAATATTGTGAGGGCCTAGGGAGACGCCCAACAGACCGCCCCTAAATCAGACCACACATCTATGCAATATGATTATTCATTATCATTGTTCGATCCAATTGCAAAAATGAAAGCTGACCTTCGGCGGAATTCAAGCGAGTTTCAGGGGTGTTCCACAGTAGTTTGATTAGCATTTCGAAGCACTTTATATTATATGGTTCAGGAGGTTTGAGAGTGACGTCAGAGGGTTTCCGGTATTTTCAGGGGTGTTTCAGGGCGTTCAGGGGGTTTGGATGCATTTTCGGATGTCTTCGGGAGTTTCGGAAAGCTTTTAGGGACATTTGTTTTTGGAGAACGTGGATCAGAGGAATCTGGTAATTTCAGACTTGGAAAATTAACGATTTATTTTATTATGCCCGACAAACGATATACACTTGAACCTCTTTTTATGCATATAGTTGGGGATGCATCAATTAAAAAGGCATAAAAAGGGAAATTTGTGCATAAATTAAGTTTGGCCTTTAATGATGGAATCTAGTTCGCGAGAACAGGACTTGCTCCTGAGAATTTGGGGTGGGGATTGTGGTAAGGGGATTTCCAGAAAGTTCCCAGTGAGCTTAAAAAAGGAGGCTCCAAGTTGCTTCCAAGGCGTATCAGGGGGTTGTTTCAGGGAATTTTAGGAGCCTTTTTATGGGCGTTCCGTTAGGTTTTGTTGGCGTTTCAATTAGATTACGGGGGATTCAGGAGCATTCCACTAGCATTAAGAGGGTTTCAGGGACGTTTCGAAGGACTTTTCAGGGCAGCCTTTAGGGCGATACGAGGGATTTGAGGGGCATTTCAAAACATTTCAGAGTCATTTTAGTCGTCCCTAGAGGTTTAAGGGGCGTTTGATAACATATCAGGGGCGTTTCAAGGGGGTTTCTGAAGCCTATTAAAGGCGTCCAAAGAGGTTTAAGAGCCATTTCAAATTGATTATGGGTGTTTCAATGGGATTGCGGAGGTTTCAGGGGCGTTTCAAGGCATTTCAGGTTAAGGTCGTATCAGAGGGTTTCAAGAACAGCCTGATATCAAAGGGCATTTCAAGCGAATTTCAAAAGATATTGTGATGGGATCTCTGAAATCCTTTGAAACTTCCTGAAATGCCTCCAAAATTTCATTAAAACCAACTGATCCCCATGTAACGCGCTCCGAATTCACCGAAAACGCCTCCGTAACGTCTCTGAGACCTGCTGAAAATGATCAGAAACCTCTTGAAATAACTCCGAAATCACCCTAAAACCCCCTCGGAACCCTCCGAAACTCACAAAAACACCTACGTATCTCCCATCGAAAATGCTCTGAAAGCTCCTGAAATGCTTTATGGGTCCCCCTAAAATTCCCTCGGACCCCATTTAGCGCACCTGAGACACTCTGAAATTCCCCTAAAACCCCCTCGGACCCATGTAACACACCTGAGAGCCTCCGAAACCTCCGAAAACGCCTGTGTAATGCCTCTGAATCCCGTCAAAAATACTGTGAAACTTCCTAAAATACTTCAAAAAATCCTCTTAAACCCCCTTCTGACCCAATGTAACGTATCTGAGACCCTCCGAAACCATCTGAATCCCGCCAAAAATGCTCTGGAACTTCCTGAAATGGCTCATAAATCCACCTAAACCCCCCTCGGACCTAATGTAACGCACCTTAGACGCTTCGAAGCCCCCGAAAACTCTTCCGTAATGCCATTCAATCCCGCCGGAAATGCTCTGTAACTTCCTCAAACGCCTCCAACATCCCCTCGGACCCCATGTAACGCACCTGCGACCCTCTCCAAGCAACACACAAGTCATCATATAATAAATTTGACGTTATTTTAGCTTGATGTTAGTGTTGCGTATAGTAATACACTTGATGTTTAGTGAAACTGGCAACACTGAACAAGCTCATGCTCTGAGACTTCCTGAAATGCACTCGGACCCCAAAACCCTCTTAAACTATCTGCAAAGCTGTCAAAAACCCCCTCAGACCCCCGAAACTCCCTTGAGATCTCCTGGTACCCCACTGAAACCCCTTGGAGTCCTCTGAAATACCCCCGGGCAAAAAAAGGTGCATAATTAAAAAGCACATAAAATAACATGCATAGTCGGGGCCCGTGGCGTAGTTGGTCACACGTTCGCTTCATATGCGGATGGTCATGGGTTTGATTCCCAGCCCCGGCACTTGCAATTTTTCGTCAGTTGCTCTTCTTCCGAGAGCGACTGACACTGACCCTCTTCTGAGCCCCATGGCTCAATCGGACCCGGATACCTGAACATCGGCGAACTGCTACTCATAATGGACCCCCAATCGAACCGGAATGAAATCATCATCCTTGTGCTCATCATTCTACCATAGAGTAGAAAAGTGAAAGCAGCAGAAAGGCAACCAGTTCGATATAGTAGAATAGAATAGAATACATCTAGGCGCTGTTCAAAATGTCAAATGAAATCGCTCACGTAGTGCCCTAGTGGACAATAGAGCTGTAAATTAGGTTAAGTGATCAAGAATAAAAAAAAAAATAACATGCATATAAAGAGGTTTTAGTGTACCAATGTCTGCCTTCGAAAAAGGCTGCATACCATGGTTGACCCTCGTGGAGCCTCGTAGCCATGCAGCTAGGGCCACCAAGCTTCTAATCGCACCATGCTATGGGTTGAGGGTTCGATTCCCGCTCCGGACGATGAAACTTTTCGTGAGAATGGTTTCTTCTCCGTATCCACTGGTCTACTCAAGCTAGGTTTTGGCCAGTCTAAGAAAAATCATTTTAATAAAAATAATCAATATTGTGCTATAAAAACTACTAATGTGTCAAATGAAAGTTTTCTATATTCAATGGGAAGAATTCAAAAAACAAGTCAATACTTGATTTTTGCATTAAAAGTGATACTGGCCAAAATAGAAGCACTGCGTCAGTTTTGGTCATATTCTCCACTTCGATTTCTATTTTGGCCAATCATGTATATTTTTTATGAAAGTGGCCAAATTAGAAGCACCCTGGCCAAAATAGACATATGGGAGCTGATTTTTAAGGAATAAGAATAGTCCTCAGTGAACTGCTTTTCCTGCCATATAGAGCAGTTTTGGGATCAACTTTTGGGATCTTTTGGATGTACAAATCTTCTCGAGAAATCAACAATACAGATTAATTTCTTTCTCCAACGTTTCGATCCTTATTAGAGCTTTTCCAAGATTTCGAAATAATTGTAGTTTTTTCGTTAAACAGATTTTTTGGCCGTCATTTGATGTTTTAGAAATCCATCCGTTGGTAATCGGGAAATCACAATTAATCAATTTTGTAGTCGGAATTCGGACCACTATTTGCTACTTTTTGAACATTTTTTAAAACAAAAACGACAGAGTATTGTGTTGTTCTTTGCTGTGCATGCATCGCTCCTGTAAGGGGTGAGTATGGCAGCATAATCGATTGCGTTCGGTATTATCTCGAGTGAAAATCAAAACAATAGATGCGCGGGTGTTTGGTGTTCAGTATTGTGTTGTTCTTTGCTGAGTATTGTGTTGTTCTTTACAGAGAATAACATTAATTAAGGCAATAAGATGATCGGCATTGAACCACAAAAACCCCACAACAATTGGTGAGATCTTTCCAATATTATTTATTTATAAATAATTCTACTTCAGTATATTTACCGTATAACTGCATATAAGTTGAAAATTCGCTATTTTCAACATCCTTTCATCTATTGGAAGATGCTTCAGTTCTGGGCTCTTTCTAAGTTGATGAAGGGATTTATAAATGCTTGCAAGGACTTGGCCAGGTGTGTGGAGCTGAGTGAATCTATGACATTGTAGATAGTAGCGACATCAGCAATGTCAATGGAAATATTCAACTTTGCAACTCCATCCAAGATTTGTGCAAGTATTCATGCTATGCTATGCTATGCTATTTTTTAAAACAAAAACGACAATTATTTCGAATCCTGAAAACGATGCACTAAGGATCAAAACATTGGAGAAAGAAATCAAACTGTAGTTCTGATTTTACGAGAAAACTGATACACCGTAAAAAAAATCCCAAAACTACAACTACTACAAACTACTACAGTCGTGATCGAAGCAAATATAATGACACGAATGTTGTTGTTTTTCGGATAACCAATCGTAATGGTATGTTAAACATACGTAATGCCTGAAGTTCATAGGCACAATGTGTTGAAAGTTGGACAAATTGAGTGGAAAAATTGCGTAAAAATCCACGAAGTTCTGGTGGGGTTTAAACCCACGTCTTCCCCAAGTTCGCTAGACAGGGCGCGTTAACCAACTTCATTACAAAACAAGTAACAACTCTGTCAAGTAGAAAGTCAACCTGTGGTTCGTAGACACGCTCAGAAAGTGTTAGACATCTAAGGACCAAGGAGATGGTGAATTGCGAGGAAAGAACGTGGGGTGCGGTGGGCATTGGATTCAGGTTGGCTTTCTACTTCACAGAGTTATTACTTGTTCTGTGGCGAAGTTGGCTAACGCGCTCTGTCTAGCGAACTTGAGGAGACGTGGGTTCAAACCCCACCAGAACTGTGTGGATTTTTTCGCAATTTTTCCACTCAATTTGTCAATGTTTCAACACATACTGTGCCTATGAACTTCAGGCATTACGTGAATATAATGACATCAACATCATCGGCAGAATTGCCGAGGCCAGTGGCGTAATTGGTCACACATTTGCTTCATAAGCAGATACTCATGGGCTCGATCCCAGCCCCGGCACTTTCGTCAGTTGCTCTTTCCCCCTGAGAACAGCTGACACTGACCCTCTTCTGACCTGGATACTTGGACATCGGTGAACAGCAACCCATAACGGACCCCCAATCGGACTGGAAACAGGATCAACCAACAGCCACGCATCAACATCCTAGTGCTCATCATTCTACCATGATAAGGTAGAAAGTAGTACAATCAGAATAGAATACATTTAGGCGCTGTACAAAGTTTAAGTACAGCTTCCAATTGGAATCGTTCACGCAGTGCCGTAGTGGACAATAGAGCTGTAAATTAGGTTAAGTGATTGAAGAAAAAAAATTAAAAAAATCATCGGCAGAACATTTGACAAGCTACACGGAAAAACAGATTACCTAAAAAATACGTTAAAAAAACGCAAAAATAAGTAAACCGCTTGAACTGCTGGGTAGTGGGTTGTTTCCTCGCTCTCCCGCTCGCAATGTTGTCAAAAACAAAGCGAGAAGCAGCTACCTAGCCGATAATGCCCATGCGAGAAGCCAAATTTGGGTTTTAGCCGTTTACCCAAAAGTGGGTTTATTTCAACCCACTAGGGTACTTCGAAAGTCAACGCTAGACACCAAAACCTCCATTTAGGTAATGAGTCGGGACTGCCTAAATAGAATTTTTACCTAAATGGATTCATTACCTAAATGGATTCAGTTTATTACCTAAATGGAGTACAAGGTTGTAAAAAAGTTTAAGAAGGGAGAGTTACTAGGAGATCTAAAGGAGGTCATGTGGAGTTTCAGATGGCTTTCAAGGAGTTTCGGGAGGGGGTGGGTTTTTAGGAGGGGAGGGGCTTCAGGGGCGTTTTCGGGTGTTTTGAAGGGTCTTAAGCTGCTAGTACACAGGGTCAAATATTTGTCCAAAGAAACCAATGCTCAAACATCTTGTTTGACTCGATCGAATTTTCATTAGTGTCAAACTGATGTTGTTTCTTGAGTTCTTTCCTTGACAAATATTTGACCCTGTGTACTACTGGCCTTAGATCAGAATTGTCATTCAAATAACTAGCTGGGCACGAAACACGAAAAACCCTGCAAAATTCCGCCAGACTGAAAAATTATTGAATGGGTCAAAGTCGAGTCAATTTTTATCGTATGTTGGGCCATTGTTGGACCAACATCGAACAACTATTGGGTCTATGTTGGGTTTGGTGGCCAAAATAAAAACAGGTGAATGATAGGTTGATGTCGGGTTTGACGTCATCAATGCTGGAGCTGATATCAATTGAATTTTGGTTGCGTGTCTCAATTTCAGCTGGAAATGACGCTGGATACTGACACTTTTTAACACTGCATGGGGAGAGGGGTATGTTTAGGGGGCATATCTCCACATTGCACCCCCTCCCCCTCCCCCATACCCCCACCACTCACTACTTCTTTCCCGTAAACCAACCTTATACCTAATCTTAAGTACTGCAACTGGTCTGAACACAATCAAATTCCATTTAGGTAACGTTACCTAAATGGAGGGACCTAAATAGATTTTACCTAAATGGATCCTACCTAAATGGAGGTTTGAGTGTAGAAAGAACTTTGCGATGGGTTGCAGTTTTCTGCCGGGATCAAACGGAAACTACCCACTCAGAGCTTTAACGCGGTATAGCCAAATTTGGGTTCTCGCACGGAAGAACCGATATGAGTGAAAAGAACCTTAATTTGGGTTGATTTCTGGTTCCGTGTAGAGATACTGTATCTAACACGTACAACAATAAGGCCAATTGGTTTATAATTGACGGAAATGTATCTATACATTGTCCCACACCCTAGTAATTATACATTTGATTGATAGAATGTGTCCAGTTAAAGGACATATTGTGTGACTTTTATTACTCATTGTTCTATTCAAATTCTTCACAAATTATTCGAGTAGGATTATCAATATTATTTTAATCAAAGATTTGCATTGTTTGCATAAAACAATTCTCACAAGGAAGAACTCATTCCTACAATTAAAATCACACCTTTTTGTCTTGAAATGTGACCATTCACCAATTTATAGACAAAGTAATGAAAGAGTCAATAATTCTATCTACACAAAGCCCAATCAGTCACCACTCTCCATTGTGACATTTCGACGCACCCAATCAAGCAAACAATCACAGCAGTGGTCATTAGTGCGATAACAATCGAAAAAATTTAGATCTACCCTGATTTCTGTCAATAATTCACTCCAAACAATCGCCGCCACAAATATCACCATCATATCGAGTAATTCGATCGAAATGCACCTGCCACCCATAAACCAACATACCTATCAACGGGAGATAGCGAGCGGTTGACGAGTGATTTATGAAGGTCAAGCAATAAAAATGGCTTTGAAATCGTGCATGAGCTCAGCACATCAGCGCTATTACAATATCTTTCTGATAGATGTCTGATTGAGGCATGGATTCCGATCGAATAGTAGATCTCGGTCTATGCATTAGGCTGGGCGGCAAGTGGACCGTCCACAACATGGTGATCGGTGCAGCCTATGGCTTTTTATCCGATCGTGAGCGCGTTCCTTTGAATAAACGAATTGAAGTAGCAAAACAAAAAGTGAACAAGTGTATGACAAGCCAGGTTTGCAAATCCCAAGCAAAAGGAACGCGAACAAGGACGCTCTATTGATATTGCTGATGGGTTTGAGTCTTTTTTGTGGTGTTGAATTGAATTTAATTGGGTGTTTCAAATATCATAAGACAAATAAACAACATTTCGTCTTTTGAATGTCTCGATCAAAATATGAATGAAACAATCTGTCGACCGTTTCGTGAATGATGTTCACGAAAATCTCTATTCAATGAAGCACTCATAATTGCAATTGAAGCACAGGTCTATGTATACCGAAGCGTGAAAACCCCCTCGGATTCTTCACAATGCCCACTCTCTGCATATGTGCAATTTTCTTTGCGGTGATACCAATTCGATTGGACTTTGCCCCGCACCACCGAACAAGCCCCGTCCGTTCGTATCGTGCCCAAGGCCGGCCGGCAGTGTCTTTTATCTCATTTCCAACATCTCATTAATCAATTGTCTCTTGGGAATAAGCGAGCGTGCGCCCCTGTCGACCGACGCGACGCGACGACCGGCACAGCCATTTTCCGTAAGGCCGTCACTCAACTTCTAACGCCCTCCTCAGATTGTGTGGAGTTTTGAATGGTGCTCGCGCTACAGCGGAACATGCTGACTGTGTCGGTTGCAACTTCAGCAATTGGTTCAATTGAAATACCCCGCCGCGGCCGCGCCGCTGTCAGTTGGGACTTCTCACCGTCCCCCTTAGAACGTTCGATAGCAACATCCACTGTGTGTACACTGAGAAAAAAATCTACTTAGATGTGACTAACAGTTTGCACACCAAGCGTGACCGACCATCGCAAAGGATTAGGCAGCATTTCCAGAAAATGCGTGTATATACGTTCCAGAATGTAGGGTATGTGTTCCATCAGTAATCTCATGCTCCCATATTCATCCTATTCGAAAACAAGCGATTACGGCACCAGTTAATTCCGTTCTTTTTGTTTTCATGGGTGCTCACTTCTAACACAAAATACAAAAATAAGAAACAAAGCAAACAGCGCTTCAATATTTTGTTTTTCGTAGGATGAAAATGGGAGCCACATGCTTAATAAGCGAACCAATACCCTACGTAGAATTAAAAAAAAGATCTATATCATAATAGTCATTTTTGTAATTGCGTTGCATTTTCCCCTACTTTTCACTCGCGGTTACAATGATAAAACGGCCTACTTTTCTTCACTAAAACAAAAGTGCCGAAAATTATTACTTTTCGGCACTCTTAAGAGTGCTGAAAAGGCGCACTTTTCAGCACCTTTGCTAGAACCCATTTCTCGATAACTTTCGCGACTATCGTAGACACAGCTGCGGCTTCTACATCCTCTGAGCAGCTCGAATCTGAATTGGGACTATTCAAATTCGTATTAGGACTGCACCAGATCAGGCGTAGAAACAGCAACTGAAGTTACTTATGCTCTTGCTCATGCTGTGGTATGACGACGACGGGATGATGAAAATTTCTGACACCTACCCTATCATAGCCTACCTGATCAAACAAAAGCACCACGCTAACGCACATGAATGCTGGCACGTGGTTCCTCTTGATACATGTTCGTATAGCAAGAAAAGAACATACTGATTGGGTATTTTTCGCAATTACAAAAAACTTTGTATGCAACTCGTTGCAAAACTCGATTTTTTCAGCACTCGTCGTATTTCTCCAACTCGGCAAGCCTCGTTGGATAAATGTACGACTCGTGCTGAAAAAATCATCATTTTGCAACTTGTTGCATAAATAACTATTCTGTATCAGAAGAGCTCGCCACGCTGGTTCATTATAGATTTGAAATAAGTTGCGTAATAAAAAAAGGCTTGCATTCAATTTTAAACACAGCCACTTTTATTTTATTCACTGGAGCTTCCATTTAAGTAGAATCTAGTACAAATCTATTTTGGTACCTCCATAAAGGTGTAAAATAAAATGAAATTTCGTTGTGTTCTGAGCAGTCGGATTACTAGAGATTGGAGATTGGGCCAGTTTACGGGAAAACTAACTCGCTGCGTCACACGACACGTGTCCAAGAGTATTCGAGTACTCCCTGGATGGACCATCGGATCTAGATCTATTGAAGCATTTCGAATGAAATCTATGATTACACAGCCTCATGCAACTAAATGCTGTCAATTTGTGGGTTCAATGTCTGTTTAGGGATCTCCAAAACCCCTGAAGTTTGAGGAATGGGTTCTCGGATCTACAAACGTTGCTAAGTGTCTCAGGTGACCGCGATCTTTCAAGTGGTAAGCTCAATGACTTCTCATTATCTAAATATCTCCTTGAGCAAATGTCTTCGAGTTTACAAGCGTGATCACTTATTACTGTATGTATCAGTCTGAAACATCTTGAAACCCTTCTAAAACTAACAGAAACGTTTATAATACGCTTTGGAACGCATCTCAAGCCTCGTAAAGAACTCATGAAACCTGTAAAGTACACTAAAACCCCGCGAATCTCTCTAAAACCTTCACACGGGAGGCTTCACCGAAATTATCTGGAAACGCCTTGAAACCGCTATGGGTCTCTCCTAAGGATGCCATATGTACATTTTTTCTGTATTATGAAGGCTTCTGAGGGTACGGTACGGCCAGAGTGGACGCGTCACGCGACGCGACACGGATTTCCCATACGATTTGACAGCTCCTTATTATTGTTTGTTATTCCTTTCCGTGCAAATTTCCGCGCAGCGCCTTGCGCGTCCACTCTGGCCGGTACCTGAGTATCTGTACAGATTGCGCTTTATATGGAACACAGATTTTTCTTGTATAGGATACAGATTTTGTACCACCATTTTAAATGGGATACAGATTTTTGAATAAGTGATACAGGAAATCATCTGGCATCTCTAGTATCTCCTGAAGGTCTCCTTGAAGCATTCAAATCCTTTGAAGCCTACGGAAACGCTTTGAAACTTCTTAAAGTTCTTCTGAAACCCTTTGAAACACCCATGAAGTGCAACCGAAAGCTTGTTAGTTCCATAAGGCTTCCGGAACTCCTCTGAAGCCCTTTGAAACGCACTGATGAGTCTTAAAGGACAATAAGGAGTTATTTATCGAGAAAAAAAATGGTGTGGTAACAGTCAGAAAATTTTAAAACTGAACTAATGTATTCGTGAGATGCTGAGTAAAGATTCCCCCAGAGGTTCTACTATTTTTCAGAAGACTGGGAAATCCTTCACAGTTTTAAGAATATGTAAGAAAGTTTTCTTTAGTAGAATCTTTCAAAAGTTACTTCAAAAGTTTCTCCATGCTCCAGGAATTCTAGGAAAATTCAACCAGGAGTTGCTAAGGAATTCATCCATACTCTCCCCGGGAATATCTCCAGGAGTTCCTCAGAATGTCCTGCAGAAGTTCAGGAGTAGGAGTTTCTTGAGATTTTTTCCGGGTGTTGATCGAGAATTCTTGCTGGAATACGTAGAATTCATCAAAAAGCTTCACAGAAATTCCTCAAAGAGCTTCTCGGAAATTCCTACAAGAATTTCTCGGGAGTACCTGCAGAAGTTCCTTGGTAATTTCTTTAGGAGTTCCATGGCATTTATTCCAGGAGTTCCCTGGGAAACCATCCTGAAGCTCCGGGACTTCTTCTTTGTACAGAATACTTCTAGATGTTTTTTTTTCAGAAGTTTATCCAGAAGCTCCTCGGAAATTCCTCCAGGAGCTCCATTGGAATTCCTCAAGGAGTTTCTTCAGGAGGCCTTCGAGATTTTTTCCAGGATATCCTTGGAAGTCTCTTGGAAATTCCCTCAGGAGTTCCTCGAAAATTTCTCCACGAGCTCCCAGAAAATTTCTCCAGGAGATCTCTGCGAATTTCTGTAGAAGTACTTTGGGAATTTCCTCAGAAGGTCCTCCAGAATTCTTTCAGCAGTTCTACCAGAGGTTCCTCGGAAATTCTTCCACGAAATTCCTCCATTAATTCGCGAATTCCTTCAAGAGTTTCTCGACCATTTTCCTAGGAGATCCCGGTAATTTTTTAAGACTTCACAGGAAATTTATTCAGTATTTCCATGGTAATTCTGCAGGAGTTTCCAGGGAATTCATCAAGGACTTTCACAGGAGTTCCTCCAAGAGTTCCATGTAAATTCTTCAAGGTGTTCCTCAGAAATTTCTCCACGAGTTCCTCGGGAATACCTCAAGAAGTTCCACGAGAATTCCTTCAGGAGTTGCTCGAAAATTTCCCCAGTAGCTCTTCGGAAATTTCTCCAGGAGTATCACGCCCAAGTAACATTTTGATGAGCAATTAGTCTCGTAGAGGCTTTGAGAAACATCATAAAACATTATACCTCTTATTTTGATTTTATGATGGTTCTGAAAACCTCTTCTAGTGTATTTGACTAGAATATGTTAATTGGGCGGTAATAGCTTTAGGACTTCCTGGGGTACTTCTGGATGAAGTTCAGTGTAGATTCTGAAAAAAAATCTCAGGGTTCATTATGGAGGAATTTCCGGAAAATTCATATGAATTCTTGGGGAACTGCTTGAGACAACTTTAGAATCAATTTTCAGAAGATTTACAGAAAGGAATTCTGGAAGAACTCTTGGAGGAAACCCAGAGAGCGCTCCTGGAAGAATCTCAAAAGGAACTGTTATAGAAATCCCAAAAGAAACGTTATGAGGAGCTCCCGAAGCAATTACTGGAAGCATAATAAAAAAAACTAGGGCATTTCCAGAAGAAACTATTTAAGGAAGTCATCATGAAATTTCACAAGGAACTCCTGTAGAAATTTTCAATATTATTATTCTTCTCATCCTTCTTGCAGCATCGTTTCGGTAAAAAGCTGTCAGTTAAAAATGTCTCAATTACTTACGAAAAAAGCGGAATTTAACTAGAGCGCTCTACTTGGGAACAGGTAACTTAACATTAACCGATCATGCTCAAATTGTGTACAAGGGATCTTTTAAATTATCGAACAGTTTGGGCCGAAGGGTCTCCAATTTTCATGAAAATATAGCGACAGGCCGTTGGTTTTTAAGCTGCATCTCCTAAACGTTAAGAAATTCCATTTTGTTGTCAAAGAACGAAAGAAAGAGTATTAGTTTTAGAACTTAGAAATGTTTTGTTGGAAATAATCTATGATGTAGACGGTACTTTTATCAGCATTTTAAGACATTTTTGCACAATGGTGAAAAATTTTCTCAGAAATTATTTTCTCAATGTATTTTTAGGCCATTACAAATATTTATTTCACTTTTTGTCTCATTACTCTGGCTGCTTGAGGAAGGGGGATAAAAATAATAATGCATTTATTCTGAAAAATATTAAAAACCCATCGGGTTTGTTAAAGAATTTTCAGCAAGAATCGATATTTTGATAAATATTTTTTATCTGCCCCCTCAAAATGCAAAATTTTGCCAAATTTTTCTGAAGGAGGTGGACAAAAAGTCAAAATGAAATTTGTACCCGTCTTATTGGATTGCGGAAATTTGGCGTCGATTTTGCTGGAGTTTATTTTACGATGTATAGTTTTTGAGATATGGTTTTTTGAAGTAGGAAGTTTATTACAAAATTTGGAAATTTCATCTATCGTTTTCCGGTAAAATAGTTAATTATGATTTTTTTTAATTCCTTTTATGATCATATATCCATGACCTCGTCCTCTGGTTAATTATTCATGAAAATCGGAGACCCTCCGGCACAAACTGTTCGATAATTTAAAAAAATCCACAGAGTCTCAAAATGGACTTAAAATGGAAACACACTAATATTCATACCCAAGCAGAGGAAAAAAGCTTAATACACACAAAACTTGATGGAAAATTTGAAATAACTGATGACAACCAAATTATTGTAGTCACTTTAGAAGTTGCTAAAAAATAACAAACGTCCAAAGAGAAAGGTGGTTGATCTGACCTGGTATAAATTGCACTGTGATATAAATGAATGAAAGCTGGAACATTTAAATTGTTCTCAAAGGGCAATTTCAGCCGCTCATACGTTATGGATCAATAACAGTGCTGGCCAAGTCCTTATAGTTAGTTGGAAAGCGAATGGAGTGTTAGAGAATAGAACAGAGAATGTTAGAAAGTAATGGAAGAGACGGGCTAGGGATTAAACCTAGGACCTTCTACATACAAATCAGAAGCGTTAGCCATTAGACCACCAAGCCTGTCATTCATGCAAAGCAATAATCCATCTACCCATAAAATCGGTGTATTTTTTAATTTGTGGCAAATTATCCGAAATTTCTCAAAAGATTAATCTCGAAACTGGTCCACGGGTTTCTTTAGCACTTATTCTCAGAAATCCCTAATTTCTCAAGAACTCCCTGGAATAAATCCAGGAGTTTTTCCATGAATATCTTCAATCGTATCTTCAAAAGATGCAAACCAAGGAGATATTTTGTTTTATTAATATTCGGAGGATCTTTCAGAAATTCGTCTGAGGTAAGAAATTCTTCCAGAAACATTTTCATATACAATTACTTGAAATTCTCCATGCGTACCTTCAGGTATTGCTCAATTTATTAGGAAATTTCTCGGGCATTTGTTTGGAAACTCCTCTAGAAAATTCTCAAAAGATTCTTCTGTAAGTTTCTTTGGGTACTCTTCTAGGCATTGCTTTGGATTTATTGGGAACTTCCTTCAGGGATTCTTTCAAAATAATTTGTACAAAGATTCTTTCAACAACTGCTGCAGAAATTACTCCAGATTCTATTCTTAAGCATTTTTAAAGGAATTGTTAAAGAAGTTTCTCTATGAATACTTGCAGCGGGTCCTTCAGTTCTACCCGATATAATCTATAAGATTTCTTCAAGAAATCATTTTTCTTTTGATTTCTTCAGCGGTTCTCTAACAAACACCTGCAGGATTTTTTTTTATTCTTTCTGCACGATTTATTTCAGAAATTTGTCCAGGTATTTTGTGTAATTCCTTCAGATATTGCATAAGAAACTTTTCTGAGCATTCCTTCAGATATTGCATAAGAAATTTTTCTGAGCATTCCTTAAGATGTATCTCTTGTAGTTCTTTCAAGTATTTCCTCAGGAAATCCTCCAGGGATTCTTCAGAAACTTATTGAGGGAAGAAAAAAAATTTTCCGAGTACCTTTGTCGACGATTTCCGCAGATTTTCAAAAAGATTTTTTCACGGGTCCCTCCAGAAATTACTCAAGCTTTTTATTTGGAATAACTTGCAGAATTCTTCCATAAGTCTCTGAGTTTTTTCTGAGAATAAAAGTGTATCGTTTGTTTATTTAAATATATATTCACCTAGGCATTATCCAAGACATTCATCAAGGAATCGTACAAAAGTCTACTTCAGAAATTGCTTCAGTAATTTTTTTTTTCAGAAATTCCCGCAAAACAATTTCAAAAATTTCTTTTAGGAGTTTCCAAAAGTGTCTCGAGGAGTTTTCTTGACAAGAGTTTTTGAGGGATTTCTCTTCCAAGGATTGCTCAGAAATTCCCTCGAAAGTTATTTAGTAATTTTTGGAAGAATTCCTGAAAATTCCTTGGAGAAATATCTGAACAAATTCTGCAGTGATCTCTAAAGACATCCGAGGAGATATTAGTGATTAAACCGCCAAAGCAATTTCAGAAAAAAAACTTGCATAATTTTTCTGCAGGAGTCACTCAATGAAAGAATTTCACGAAGAATTCTAGGAGAAACGCTAGGAAGAATTTCCAAACAAGGCCTGTAGGATTTGTAAAGAAGTTTTTATAAGAATATCTAAAAAAAAAACTTGCGGAAGGAATTCATGCAGTAATTTCTGAAAGAAACCCTGAAGGAATTTCTGAAGAAATCTTCAATAGAATCTCTTTAGAAATCTTAGGAAGCACTTTTGAATGAGTTTTTGGGGGAAAATTCGAAGAAATCCCAGTGAAATTTCTGGTGAAATTTTAAGAGACATTTCTAATGAGCTTCCTAAAGAAATACCTGGAGAAACTTCTCAGGAAATCCTTAATAGAATTTCAAGAAAAAAAAATGTTAAGGAATTTATAGGAAAACTCATGGGGTTATCCTTTAATAATATTATTGAAGGATTTTCTAGAAGTATTTTTGGAGAAATCTGTGAATTTCTGACAAAAAAAATCCTGAATCCTGAAAACGCATATCGTGCGATACTCTAAAGGAATTTCCATAATAATGCCATTTTTTTTCAAGAACCCGTGGAGAAATTATTGAGGTAATCCTTAGAGGAAACGCCAGATGAACTTCTGAGGTAATACATGGAAGAATTTCTGGAGGAACTCCTGAAGGAATCTTTGTATGAACTCTTGTAGGAATCTGTGAAGGAATTCCTGCCTGAGTTACTGAAGGTAATAATGCAAGAATCTCTGGAAAAATTCCAGCAGGATTTTCTGGACGAATCTTTGAAGATTCATTCATGTGGAAATTTCTTGAGCAATTCCTGAACAAATCTCCGGTGAACTTTCAAAAAACTACCTGAATGAATTTCTGAAATAGTATCTACAAAATTTCCCGAAGAAACCACGGGAAGAGTGTATTGAAGAATCTTCGAAATATTTTTTAAAGAAATCCCTGTAGAGTATGTATTCTGAAAGACTTCCTGAAGAATTTTACGATGAATTTTTCTAAAGGATTCCCTGGACGAATTTCTGAAGTGAAGTTTCTGAGGTGAAGTTTCAGAAGATATTCAAAGAAATCTAGCTAAAAAAATTCTTGAAGAAATTTATGGAGAAACTTATGACAAAATATCAAAAATTCTGAAAAAAAAAAAATCAAAGATCAATTTTTGAAGAAAACCAAAAAAGATTTCCTTAGACAAATTCTATGGACAAATCTTCTGAGGAGTTTTTTTTTTCTAGGAAAACTTCTAAATGTGTTCTAAATGGTTTCTGAAGGAATCTTTTCTAGAATTTCAGGAGAAGTCTGCGGAAGATTTTCTAAAGAAATCCTTGGAAAAAATATAGAGAAGTTTTTAATTTTTCAAAGCATCTCTGAAACTATATCTGAAAGAAATTATTTCCTGAAAGAATTCTTGCACGGATTTCTGAACAAAAAATCTATGAAGGACATATAAAAGCTTTCCCTGAGAAATTTTTGAAAAAAAAAATCTGCAGGATCCTCTAACGAAAATTCCTAAGCAAATTCTAGAGGAGATTCTGAAGCGATGGAAAAGGTTCCAAAAAAATCTAGAATAAGCTTTAAGTTAAAATACACGTTGTTAAAAACATAATCAATGTTCTAAAGCATTTTCTAGAGGATTCCATGAATCAATCCAGGGACGTTCTGTTGAATTTATTAGTTTTTGTGATAATCTACTCAAAACAAAATGGAGAAAATTCCAAAGGAAACTATGAATGAGCAATCAACGGAAGAAAGATTTTCTCAGAGAAGTCTTCGAAGGAATTCATGGCAGAATTTCTTGAGAATTTCTTGGAAGTTTTTCTCAAGGAGTCACTGGAGGAATTTCTGAAAATATCCATGAGAAACTAAACAATACCCTGGAGAAAATTTCCTAGTGAATCTTTGACATATTTTCTCAAGAGGTCATTGAGAAACTTCAGGAGACATTCGTGGGACAATCATTGAATAAATTTCTCATAAAATTCCGAGACGATTTTTTAAAAGAGTCTT
This sequence comes from Aedes albopictus, assembly GCF_035046485.1. Lineage (NCBI taxonomy): Eukaryota > Metazoa > Arthropoda > Insecta > Diptera > Culicidae > Aedes > Aedes albopictus. The sequence continues at coordinate 140,535,528 of NC_085137.1, read as the reverse complement.
CAAATGATTTCTTAAGGGATTTCTGAAGGTATTCATGGATGAATTCTCAATTTCACAAAGTTTGTTTTGCGCGTATGGGGACGCAAAAATTGAAACATTGAGGGGAAAGAACAACTGACGATTTTTTTTTAATTTCTTTGTATTTGTGAATTTTAACTTAATGCTAATTCTTCACCAGCAACTGACGATAAACTGCAAGTGCCGGGGCTGGAATCACACCCATGACTATCCGCTTATGAAACGAACGTGTGACCACTACGCCACGGGTTCCGGCGGCGTGTTGATTTTTCAGCGATGCGTTTACTGAGGTCGGCCATACACTTTCAGCATTTAAAAATAATCAGCAAAGCGAATTGCTAAATTTTCGGAAAAAAAGACTTGTGTTTCAGTACAAATTGTTGGATGTATCAGCAATGAAAGCGAATAATATTGAGGAAGTATAGAGTTGGGAAAATAACTGCTTTTTTTAAGTGGAATTTCAGTTCGTTTTTTTTCTTTGAGTGTATTCAAATCCCTCTAAACAAAACAATCGCTTTCCAAACGTCCTTCTAAGGCCTCACGTCTCCAACTCGTTCTCGTAATTCTAGCGTACTACTGAGAACAACCTAACATGGCGGTGTGGCAGTGTTCTACCGTGATGCAAATGTACTTCTACATCGTACATACCTACAACTTGGGCGACGAGGGATCCGAAATCGAATCTGCATACTGGCATACCATGTCTTTACCGGCTCAAGTGATTGGATTTAGTTTTTCGATTTTGCTTGTTTCCATGATCGAGCTGTATATGATTACCTAGGGTGGGTGCAGATAGATGGTATGGAAAGTACTAACATGGAGGTTTGTGCCGTCGTCTGAATCGAGTTATAGCTGGACTACCTTTGCAATGTCAGCTGAACTCCTGTGAGTCATTTAATGTGTTCTGTTCGAAGTTTGTACTATACTCATAGATTAGTTATTTAGATCTCTGGGTTCACACGGACTGTGGATCATAAAAGAGAATAGAAGACTCGAGGGAAATAATGAAGAAAGGGAAAAAGGAAATCGAATAGATAGAGGGTAGAAAACAACCTAAATACAGAAGCTAAACAAACAAATAAAATTCTAAATAAAGGACATACGAGGACAGAACTGACGGTTTGCGTTGCGTGGTGACGAAGTATTTCGTAGAATGCATACTGAAAGTTGTCATGTTAAAACTTCAATACTCCAATAATTCTGATTGTTTATGGAATGCTATTCGGGAAGGAACAGCTATCCAATCAGAGGTTGAAGTAAAAAGACACAAAAACTTCCAATGCCGGCCACGCCCATCTTCTCCGTTACGAGGATATGACACCTATTTTACAAGAAGTCAGCGACTCACCGACGCCCCCATAGGTGTCAAGGAGTTGGATATTTGGAATGGGTTGATTGGGGATTCACTATAGGCGAGTCTCGAAGCAAGTGATGCGGCAAGATTCAGATTGTGTAAGTGTATTTGAGTAGATCATATAGATATGTTGATGTGAGTGTAAGTTTTTTAGTACATTTGAAGACCAACGTTGGGAGTGACGTAGCTAAGAGATTTTGTCACTCCATGGACCTTTTGCTTCAGGGATGGGACACAGGCATTTACACTGTGTCCTGGCTAACATGCCTAGCCTTAAGGGCCATACGACTACACAACTGAGGATTTATTGATTAAATAGATTGTTATTTGTAATATAGTTTGCGTTTTTATATTTTACTAACTTGATTCCTTTATTTTATCTTACAGGTACGTCAAAATAAGGTCGGTCCTCATCAGTATCAATCATTTACTGTAAGTTTTCATTACAAACATATTCGTACACACTTCATTATTTCAAGCGTTTATTGGTTTATTCCTCTCAATAAAACGGTCTCCAAAATCGATATTATATAGCAATCATAAACAAACCCCAACAAAGAAATCCCAACAATCAACATTCCGAAAGTGGGATCATACATGATCAAGTTGACTACTTAAGCGCCTGGCTGCAAATCTCCATCCCATGAACCCGTTTCCCAACACAAACCAAGTCACGAAAACAAGTTCCTCTCAGATGAAAACGAAAGCTGCTACCTACCTGGCATCCAGTTTCTAAGATTCCCACCATTGATCATCGCCACAGCCACCGCTTCATTGATCGTGTGCAACCCATATATTTCCGTTATGGTCTAGTTATTGACATTTAAATTTGCCCGCACTCTTACCTTCAGTTAATGCAGTGCAAACAGAGCTGAGCCTATGGGAGCAGTTGCCGGCTCAGTCGGTCCTTCGATCGTAGTATGTAGTTGACGCCTATCATACCGGAGACGTTGGTTGTAAGCTAGCTTGCTTGCGGGCAAAGAGAATATAAACGGAACACATGCTAAAGCAAGTGAACAAATGCCATCCCGAGTAGGAGAAGAGAACAAGTTTAACCCTGTGGATTGACTAATTTTCAAAACTAACTTACCCGACTTTACCGGTCAGACTAAGGCCTGGGTGGCTTCTTGTACCGGTCGGCTGACTCTCGAGAACCATTTTAGACGGGTTGCTATCTGACATCCTGATGACGTGACGCGTCCACCGTAGCCTCCCGATTTTCGCAGTGTGGACGATGGCTAGTTCTTTTAGCAGCTGAGCTCGTGGTTCATTCGCCTTCTCCAAGTCCCGTCTTCCATCTGCACTCCGCCGTAGATGGTACGCAATAACACCTTCCGTTTGAAACTCCAAGGGGGCGTTGTTCCTCTGCACGTAGGGTTCATGTTTCGTGCCCATAGAGGACTACCAGTCTGATCAGCGATTTCTAGACAGTAAACTTATTTTGATCGATTTTAGAGTTCAGCGGAGTCCAAAGTAAGCACGATTTCCTGCCACAATGCGTCTCTGAATTTATCTACTGGTGTCGATGTCGGCGGTCACCAGTGAGCCCAAGCACACGAATTCTTCAACCGCCTCGATTTCATCACCGTCGATATAAATTCGGGGTTGGCGGACGCGGTGATTCCTCCCTGGAGCCCTTTGCCATCATGTACTTTGTCTTCGACACATTAATGACTAATCCGATTGGCTTGGTTTCACTCTTTAGTCGGATGTACGTTTCTGCCATCGTCTCAAATTTACGAGCTATAATATCAATAACATCAGCGAAATCAAGCAGCTGAACGGACTTCGTGAAAATCGTCCCACTCGTGTTTATCCCCGCTCTCCTTATTACACCCTCTAGCGCAATGTTGAACAGCAAGCACGGAAGACCATCACCTTGCCGTAGACCTCTGCGATATTCGAAGGGACTCGAGAGTGCCCCTGATACTCGAACTACGCACATCACTCGATTCATCGTCGCCTTGATCAATCGTATCAGTTTATCCGGGAAACCGTATTCGTGCGTAATCTGCCCTAGCTGTTCTCGATCGATTGTATCATACGCCGATTTTAAATCGATGAACAAGTGATGTGTGGGCACGTTGTATTCGCGACATTTCTGCAACACCTGACGGAGGCCAAACATCTGATCCGTTGTAGCGTGTTCACCCATGAATCCAGCCTGATATTGTCCCACGAACTCTCTTGCATTCGGTGATAGACGGCGGCATAACAGTTGAGAGAGTATCTTGTAGGCAGCGATCACGGTATTTCCCGCAATCCAACTTGTCGCCCTTGTCGCCCGATAATTCCATCCATTCCTCCGGTATTACTTCCTCCTCCTCCCAAATCTTGGTAATGACCTAGTGTAGTGCTTTCACCAGTGCTTCTTCACCGTATTTTAGAAGCTCGCTTGGTAGTTGATCTGCTCCAGCGGCTTTGTTGTTTTTTTAACCGGCTAGCCTCCTCCTGAATCTCTTGGATGTTAGGTGCTGGAACTCCTAGATCTGTTAAAACGCTACTGTCGGTGTTTGCAACGTCGCCATTAAGGTGCCCATCGTATTGCTGTCGCCACCTCTCATCCATCTCACGCTCGTTCGTGAGAAGATACTTTTCCAATAACGCTCCCCCATTTAACGCTCTGCTTTCTAATTCGATCCCTCCCTTTTAGGCGTAAGTAGAGATTTTAACGTATCCTTCTAATCGGGATACCCAACGTCACGACGCGACGGAGAAGCGATCGCGAAGCGAACCTGTGTTGCAATTACGAGCAATCATATTAATTGCACCAACTCCCTCTTTCTGTCATGCTATTCGCCTTCGGGCCAACACACAACACAACAACGGATGACGACGACGACGTCGTTGTACACTTGACTTTTGTGCGTCCAATATCCGTTTTCTTTTTCAAGTGCAGCAAGTTCACTATCAACAAGCGTATGCAATGCGACCGGGCGGCGTGGTCCGCCGGTGCACCACTATTGGTACAGTGAGCTGCATCGGGTGAAGCAATACCAACAAATCCGCGCGTCACGGGGTCATTCAAATATGACGTCCATCGTTTAGGGGGGAGGAAGCGTGTGAGAAAGTGTGACGCACCATGTGTTGGAATACGAAAAAGCGTGACAGAGGGCGAAGGGGGTCTAAAATTCGTCATATTTGAATCGTCTCATCCAATACGATTCATTCGATCGAGATTTGCACACATGTGTACGTATGCAAATAAGCCGCTTACTTACCTCCGCCGGATAGTAGTGGCGTCCTTAACGTGGTGCGTTCCTGCTGCCGGTTTTATGGCTTACTTTTATGGAGGCGGCTTATCTCGCTTTTTTTTGCGTACGCTCACAATACCGATGGATTGTGGTGGCTAATGATGCAACCTGAGGGCCAAGGTGCACCATATCCGGAGTAAAGGCGAACCGGAGAGCCTTTAATCCGATTATTCAAATGACTGCAAAGATTTGCGGAAATAAAGTATGTATACGCGAACAGTCAAGATATGCGAAAGTGACGCCCAGGCGTGGGCACAAGGGTTTCTCGCTGATACGCCCATTGAAATCGTTTGATACGAGATGAGGATTGAGATGATAATGTGAATGCATGTCAAATATCAGAAATAAGATGGGAAAGTGGGGTAAGATGCCATTTTTCAAACTTTTATCGTTTTCATAGCCTCATTTGTTAGGCTTTTAAACCCGAGCAGGAATGAATAACTGACACATAACTGCAGCATACCAAAGTCATGTATCATACCAAGGGGCTGTCCATAAACCACGTGGTCGAAGTGAAAATCACTGGAGAGCGATTCCAAGCAACAGCATCAAAATTAAGGAAAATTTTTAATTCATGATTTTCTATTGAACTGAAACTTTGCACAGTTTTTCAGTTCCATCTAAATCGCCATTTTTCGATATCAAATTTTTATTAAGAGCCACGACTAACTTTTCAAAAGGGTGTATGTGAAAATGGTTCAAAAACATTCAAAAATATGCACAGCTAAAACGGATTGTTCGATTGTTATGAATTTTTCAGCAAAGTTAGATAGCTAAATGGTGATTTCTAAGAAAATATACACTGTGAAAAAAAATCTATTTTATCATTGAAAAACATCATTTTTGTCACAAAAACTCAAATATCTCAAAACCCTATCTTTTTACCAACTTGAATTTTTTAGGGAAAACGGTCCATTGTATTAGCAATCTACCATAAAAATTTGGTGATGGTAAACTAATAAACAAAAAAGTTATAACATTTCAAAAATTTCACAATTTTCACATTTAGTAAAAAAAAATTTTCTGTGTAAATTATTTCGGCCGGGAATCGCGATTTGATGCTGATTTCATTGTTCAGCAAAGTTAGATAACTAAATGGCGATTCCTAAGAAAATATACACTGTGAAAAAAATCTTTTTTAACATTAAAAAATATCATTTTTGTCACGAAAACTCAAATATCTCAAAACCCTATCTTTTTACCAACGTAATTTTTTAGAGAAAACGGTCCATTGTATTAGCAATCTACCATGAAAATAAACAAAAAAGTTATGACAATTCAAACATTTCACAATTTTCACATTTAATAATAATTTTTTTTAGTGTAAATTATTTCGGCCGGAAATTGAAGTTTGATGCTGATTTTATTGTTAATGGCCTTGCGTGAGTAAAACAAGTTGTTTTTATTATATATTATATTTACATATATTATACTATGTACAGTAATGTTCCGATTTTATCACGCCCTCCGCGCATTAGTCGTTTATTCATTAATTTGCTGTTACATTTGAGGACAAGTGTTTTCCCTCTTCTTCAAGATGAATATTGAAAGCGTGTTTTGCAACGTTAAAAATATTGAAATGGGTATAGATGTTGAAGAATATTACAGGGCATTTTTGAAAAGGGGCGTAATTAAATTGTTTAAACAGATGTCGCTGATGGCAATTTCTCAGTTGTTGTCGTTTTCGAACTTCCTGCGCCCTGCTTTACCGATGATATACAGATGGCTCGTTTGCCAAATTCTAGACGGCAGGACGTGCAAATGCGTAATTTTGTACACAATGTGGACATTTGGGCATAACCAGTCTCTTTCAGTTTATCTATGGTGCTTTCGGTGAGATTTCGTAACTCTTTTGAACATTTTTTTTTCATCAAACGGTCTACAAGAGAGCGTTGAGTTGAAGACCTTTGAGAAAGCGACTGTTCATCTTGTTCGTTAGATTATAATAAACAAAATCACTTATTAATTTTAACTTACTTGTTTGGTGTTGGTGGCTGAAGAAAAAAAATACTATACAATTTTTAATATTCATAGCGGTAGTATTTTTTTGTTTTTTTCGTGAGCATTGTCAGGTATGTATACAGACAAACAAACGTAACACTGGCGAAATTTTCATTGACCACGCCTTCAACAATCATTTTGAATCTTGGTTGTGGCTTTCATAACAAGAAGAGCGCCCATCGTTTTTCTTTGCGTTTGACGTTTCACACTAGCGCCTTCTGATGACGATATTGCACAACGCAGTGTTTCGTGAAACATTTCCACCAGGTGGTGATAGTGTGAACTGTGCGATGAATTTTCACTAAAATTGTTCTAGGCGTTTCGTCTGTTTGTCTGTGGTATGTACCTCTTATGCATTTGTTGTTGTTGAAGTTACTCGCATTCTTCCGATCATAAAGTCTGTTCTCTACACACTTAATTTTGATTACCGAGTTCGGTAATTTTTTGACGAGATTAAAACTGCTGAGCACCGAACTCGTTCAGCAAAAATGCATTGTTTACCTTTTCCATACGATTTTGACAGTTGTTTTACTGAGCCTCAGTAAAATCGATTATCGAAACTACCGAGATCGTACTGCTGTTATAATCTCGTCAAAAAAGTACCGAACAGGCAATTCAGAAATAAGTGTGTAAGAGGGATTTATTTTGCGGATAAACTAGACGTATACGCGTATATAAAACTTTTATTATACAGCTTTTGTCTTAAAAATAAATTCAATTCCATTTTTCTTATAATCAACAGCTTTTCAACACTATCAAGGGATTTTTTCACCAGTCACGTACAATAAAAAGTATGACAATCTCAATATTTTTGATCACAACACTGGATCGCGTCTAAGTTTCAAATAGATACTATAGTAATTACGAATAATCAAACTAAAGTATCATGAAAACAACTTGTTTAATTCAGGCGGTAGCCTTTACAATAAAATCAGCATCAAAATATAATTCTCGAAATAATTTACACAGAAAAAAAATTTTTTTTGTTACTAAATGTAAAAATTGTGAAATGTTTGAAATGTCATAACTTTTTTGTTTATCAGTTTACCATCACCAAAATTTTATGGTAGATAGCTGATATAATGGGCCATTTCCCCTAAAAAATTGAAGTTGGTAAAAAGATAGGGTTTTGAGATATTTGAGTTTTTGTGACAAAGATCATATTTTTCAAAGTAGAAAAAGAAATTTTTTACAGTGTATATTTTCTAAGGAATCATCATTTAGTTATCTAACTTTGCTGAAAAATTTATAACAATCGAACAATCCGTTTTTGCTGTACAGCTTTTAGAATATTTTAGAACTATTTTCGCATACACCCTTTTGAAAAGTTAGTCGTGAGTGAATATGAAGGTTTAATATCAAAAAATGGCGATTTATATGAAATTAAAAAACTGTGCAAAGTTTCAGATATTTTTGAAATGGTCGCTCAGGATCGACTGACATGACTCCGTGGAATTCCTCTGGAGTGTTCTGCGGTGCGTTTTTTTTTTTTTTTGACAGTTCGAAGTGACATTTAGGATATTTCAACATCCTTCTATCTGATAAGATGACAATATTTCTGCATAATTTTCATGCGCTCAGTGTGGACAAACCTGCCTAGAGATACATAAGAATTTCATCTAGAAGATCTTTCAGAGATTCCCATAAGCGGTCCTTCAGAGATTAGTCTGAGAGTTCCTTCAGGGATTCCTTCTAAAGTGTCTTCAGAAATTCCTATACAGGAGTTTGCTTAGAGATTCCTCCACCAGAGCTTTCAGAAATTCTTCTAGAACTCCAACAAGGGATTCCTCTTGACGTTCTATACACAGAAAAAAAATATTCATGTAAAATTCAGCGAAAAATCATACACATAAAGACAATGCTAGAGTTAGTGCATATTTACATGAGATATCATGTAAACTTACGTTACGTTCATGTAAATTTCCGCTAATAGTCGCGTAACCGGTTGGAGTCCATGATGGTTTACGCGATGGTTAGCGGAAATTTACACGATGGTACTTTAATTTTACATTATATCACATGTAAAAGTGCACTAATTCTAGCATTCCCTTTATGTGCATAATTTCTCTCTGAATTTTAATTTCATATTTTTTTCTGTGTAGGGATCGCTCATGGAGGTTTTTCCATACCCTTCTAGCATCCCGCCTGGATTTTTTTCAATAATACCTTCTGTAATTCCTTCGGGGATTCTTCTTGGAATTACTTCGGGATGCCACATGAAAAAAAAAATCTTCCAAAAGTTCTTTAAGCTATTTCATCAGGAGTTCATTCAGGTATCCTTCCAGAAGTCCCTTAGGAGATTGTTTTAGAAGGATTCATAAATCCATCCTGAGAATCCAGTAAGATTTGCGTAAGACGTTTTTTAAGCAGGTCTTCAGAAATAAGTGTAGGAGTTTCTGCAAGGATTCATTCAGAAGTTTCTTTAGAAAATCCTACAGGAGCTCTTACAGAAACTAGTCTAGGAGTTCCTTCAGAGATTCTCTCCAGGGGTTCCTGTAGAGAATCTTATAAAAGGATACAAGTATACCTCCAAGAGAATTCAGGGATTCCTCTAGAAGTTTATTCAGGGATTCCTATACATGAATTTCGTCTAAGGGTTCTTCAGGATACCCTTAGAAGGTTCTTGGAGAAGTCCCTTTAGGAATTCTTCCAGAAGTTCTTGCAGAGATTGAGATTTTTCCAGGAGGACTCACAGATACCTGCAGGAGTTACTTCATAGATTTCTCCAGAAGCTCATTCAGAAATTCCTACAGAAGTTCCTTCAGGAAATCTTGTAGGTGTTTCTTCAATAATTTCCCTAGGATTATAATCAGGCAATTCAGGAATTGTTTCGTGGATTTCGCCTGGAAATCCTTTGGAGATAACTACAGGAATTCCCCTCCGGGAATACCTTCTGGAATTTCTTCGGAGATTCCTCTTGGAATGCCTTCAGAAATTTCTCCTGGAATCCTCTTAGACTTTTTTCGAGGATTTCTTCTGAAATTCTTTCAGGGATTCTTCCTGATATTCTGTCGTGGATTCCTCCTGGAATTCCTTTGGCGTTTCCTCTTAGAATTCTTTCGAGAATTTCCCCTGATATTCTGTCGTGGATTTCTCCTGAAATTCCATCGAGGTGTACTCCTGGAAATTATTGAATGATTTTTAGATATCCTTCAGAGATTCCTCGGGGAATTCATCCAAGAGTCCTCCTGGAATGCTTTTAGGGTTTCTCTCTGGAGTTCCTTCGATGATTTCTCCAAGAGTTCCTTTGGGGATTCCTCTTTGAATTCCTTCGGAGATTTTTCCTGGACTTACCATGGGGATTCCTCTTGGAATTCCATCGTGGTTTCCCATTGAAAATCCTTCGAGTATTCCACTTGGAAATCCTACGTAGATTACTCCAACAATTTCTCATGCAGGGATTTTTCCTGTAATTTCTTCGAGGATTTCTCCTGGTATTGCTGTTGCATTTCCGTCAGGGATTCCTTCTGGACTTCCTTCGGGGATTCCTTCTGGAATTACTTCGGGGATGTCTCCTGCAATTCTTTCGGAGATTCCTCCTGGAATTCTATCGAGGTTTCTTTCTAATATTTCGTCGGGAATTTCTCCTGAATTTTGTACGAGAATTTCTTCGGAGATTCATCCTGGATTTCTTTCGGAGTTTCCTCTTGGAATTCGTTTGATGATTTCTATTCGAATTTCTTCGGAGATTCCTTCGAGGATCCATCATGAAATTCCTCCGGGGATTCTGAAATTCCTTCAGTAATTCATCCAAGAATTCCTTCGGAAATTTCTCTTGGAATTCTTTCGGAAATTGCTCTTGGAATTTATTCGGCGATTCCTCCTAGAGTTCCCTCAGGATTTTCTCCTTCTGAGATTCATTCTGGATATTTTTAGTTGATTATTCCTAGATATCCTTTGAATTTTTTTTCTCGAAATCCCTTGGAAATTCCCTCTGGAATTCTTTTGGGGATTCCTCTTGAAATTTTTGTGTGGATTACTGCTGGAATTCTTTCGGGATTTTGTCTTCGAACTCTTTCGGGAATTGCTCCTAAAATGCTTTCGGGGATTCCTCCTAAAGTTTCTTTTGAGGATTCCTCCTGAAATTCATCCAGAGTTTCCTCATGAAATTCCTTCGAGGAATTTCCTAGAGTTCCTTCAAGGATTCCTCTCGGATATTTCGGTTCCTCCTAGAAATCCTTTGGGAATTCCTTCTGGAATTCCTTCGCAAATTCTTTCTGGAATTCCTTTGAAGAATCCTCCTGAACTTCCTTCGTGAATTCCTCCTGAAATTGTTTCGTGGATTCTTCCTGGAATTCTTTCGGAATTTCCTCCTGGAGTTCCTCTGGTGATTCTTATTAGAATTTCTTCGGACATTCTTTCTGAAATTCCTTCTGCAATTCCTCCTGGAATTCTTTCTTGAATTTCTTCGGGAACTCCTCCTGGACTTCCTATGAGGATTCCTCTTGGAATTCCTTCGAGGTTTACTCTTGAAAAAAATTGAGGATTCCTATCGGAATTCCTTCGGTGGTCCCCCTGGGATTCCAGCAAGGTTTTCTCCTGGAATTCCTTCGAGGATTCTTCCTGAACTTCCTTCGAGGGTTTCTCCTAAATGCCTTCGTGGATTCGTCCTGATATTTCGCCGGGGATTCCTTCAGGAATTCTCTCAGGATTTTCTCTTGGAATTCATTTTTTTTTTCGGAGTTTCCTCCTTCAATTTCTTCGGGATGCCTTAAGAAATGCTTCCTCATGGAATTCCTCAGTGGGTTCCTCCTAGAATTTTTTGGGGATTTCTTTTGGAGGCTTCTTCCTTCGAGAATTCCTCTTAAAATTACTTCGTGGATTTCTCCTCATATTCCGCTGTGGATTCCTTCAGGAATTCCGTCGTGGATTCCTTCAGGAATTCTTTTGGAATCCCCTCTTGGAATTACTGCGATGATTCCTCATCAAATCGCTTCGGTGGTTCCTGGAATGCCTTCGGGGATTCATAAAAGAATTTCTTCGGTCGTTTTTGGGCAATTTCTCCTAGAATTCTCTCAGAGATTTCTTCTGCAATTCTTCCAGAGTTTTTGCCTGGATACTTTTCGTTGATTCCTCCTACAAATCATTTAGGATTTCATTTTTCGTATTCTCTTGGACATTTCAGCATGAATTCTTTTGAGGATTTCTGCTTGGATTTCTTTGGGATTTCTTCTGGATAATTTTCGATGATTTCTACTAGATATCCTTAGGGGATTCCTTTAGAAATTCTCGCTGGAATTCATTCGGGAATTCCTCTTGGAATACCTTTGGCGAGTCTTGCTGTAATTCCTTCGGGATTCTTGTTTGGATTTATTTGGGGAATCCTGTTGGAATTTCTTCGGATATTCTTCCTGGATTTCCTTCTGAAACACCTCGAAAATTCCATTCAGGGATTTCTTCAGAAGTTTCTGCAAGGATCTCTCTAAGATAGACTCATGACCCACCAGAGATTCCTTCAGAAGTTTCTTCAGGGTTACATACAGCAGTTCCTGCAGAGATAAGTCCAGAAGTTTCTCCGAGGATTCCTCCAAGAGTTTATTTAAGGCTTCTCCTGGAATTGCTTCTAAGATTCCTTGCTGAAATCATTCGGAGTTTCCTTAATATAAATAGTGTGACCTTATTATCAAAATTTAAAAGCATCTGAAGGTTTTGAGAAAATAAAACTAAAACTATAGCAAAATCGATAATTAATTACCCTCCATTTGCAGTGGAATAATGCTACTTGTACTACACTAAGCATACAGGTAATGCCACGTAATGTCACAATAGTCGCAGTGACGGACCCTAACAGAAATAAAAAAGGTGTTCATTCAAACTTAATTCTTTATTCCACCACAAAACCTAATCTAAAACATATTTTACAGTGTGGAGCGGACCTGGTGTGATGGTTAGAACACTTGACTATCACTCCGAGGGCCTGGGATCGAATCCCACTCCCGACAAACTCGCAAAATGTGAGTTCTTCCTTCGGAAGGGAAGTAAAGTGTGGGTCCCGAGATGAACTAGCCTTAGGGTAAAAATCTCGTTAATACAGACAAAAAAGAATGACAGATGGAACATGAGCAACAAGAGGACACAGGGCTACATCGGACGCCATTTGGCTAACAAGATATCCCAAACTTTCAACATTTACCAATTCTTTCTCAGTTAATTAAAAAGTCCCTGAGTGGTGATAAGAGTCATTGAAAGCATGCAAAAACATCTACAAAGATAGTATATTGTTGCAAAAATTGTAAAAGAAACTTAGGAAAGTTCTGAAAGCGATTCTTGCTAGATTGGTTGTAATATGAGCTCCCAAAGCTAGATTTTCGAAATCATCCCTGTCTTGGTCTCTGCTACCCAGCCTGCCTGCATTCATGCCAATCTCCATCGATATCCAATGTATGTTTCGTACACATATGCACTATCTACCATTAACATTCAACGCACTGGTTTACCTTTGACTGTTGGTACCTGCTGAACAGACAAAATACCGTCGCTATCCACCTGCATCAATGCGTCGCCGGTCGGTCATCAACCGACCGGGTCGATCGATCATTATCATTATCGAGTTCAAGCGTGCTACGCGGGTCACCGCAACAAAAAAAAATGATTTATAGCGACTATTAGCCTGCAGTGGAGACACAATCAAGCCTAATCGAACATCAGCAGCAGGCGAAATGCCAGGCTGCATGAATGTTAAACTGAACTGCGATAAAGGTTACCCCGACTGCGTTGGGAAATACACAGAGGCAAAACGTATCAGATTTCGACCTTCGTAGAAAATTTCTTGTTTTGATGTCCGCACCACGCGAAACCTTGATCGTAGATTTCCGTTTGACCGACTTTTCCCCACACTTCATGGTTTCACTCACCGGAATCTGCCGCCTCGAAAAAGCAGCAGGAAAAAATCCAAAGCATTCTCACTGAAGCGCAAAACGAACGAGAAAATGCACATGCTAACAATTATGTTCGAAGATGCGCGAGGCCAGAGCAGAAAAAAAACTGCACAATCCACCGCGAAACCTGTGTGGTGTGGTGCATTCGATTCGGACGGTTCCAACATTTAGCGAACAATGGTCAAGAAATGCAAAACACGATCGACAACCAAACCAAATGGTAGCGAACCGATACTAACCACCACCCCTCAGCTGGAGAGAAACGAGAGTAAAACAAGTGCCGATCGTGAATCGACATTGATCTAGATATTGAAAGTGACTTTTGGAGGTCTCCAGTTCACTGGTGCAGCAGTAGCAGCAGCAGCATTGCCGACTTTGAGAGCTTATGTTTTTCCTCGGTGCACTTTCCGAAGAAGTATTAATGGAGATTCAGATTACTCGTAGATGGCTGTAGGAGAAAAAAAATTAACAAGAGTAGGTGCAAGCAGACAGAAAGTGAAAATAGTGAAGCGTATTATGTTATGCGTTCATGCTTCACAGAACATGAATATGATGAAGTTATGGTATATCTTTTGTCATCTGGACGTTATTGACATTTATGCAAAATTATGTTTAATCTGGTGCCCTTTTGAGTCATTACGTTCTGAAAAATACCATTCTTATTGTTCCTTACACGTGACAGGAGTAGAAACTGCTTATCGATGGAGAATACTGTCGATAACTCATAATAAATAATAACGAATCACTAGCAGATTGATAATCTATGCCACCCATGTTGTATTTTTTAAATGCAAAGCCATTACCCTAATTGACAACTGACTTTCTCAAACATCATACCCTACTGAATGACGCTAATGTGAAGTGATTACAACTAGTTAAAGCGAAGCAATATTCCTATGTTACCTATGTGCTTGAATGCTAAGTCAAGTAGCACATCACACGCAATTTGAGATCATTATCGCTCACACGGAAATGTGTTTAGCTGTCTCAAAAGGGTAATTGATTATGTTAGATGGACAGGAATTGAACTGGACAGAAAAACTGGAGAAGTGTTATTTGTTTCCTACTCACCTTTTCGTTGTGATAAGAGTAATTTGTCTAACTTGAGATATTTATTATGTTCTATGTAGCTGCTGTATTTCAATCGCTGGCCAAAGCCCCTTTGGCTCTCCAGTACTGTTGGAATTTTACACATAACAATACTTTTTTCACTAGTTAAACCTAACTTTTCTTTCGATTGTTGCCTAACTATATAATTCATTGAATTCATTTTGTGTGGGATTGTTATCCGGCATTCTTGCAATACATCCTGGCTACCATATCCTTCCTACTTTTTGCAATTTTCTGGATGTCGGGCATCCCGTTTTTCGTCTTCTTATTTATGATTCTACGTGCCCTCTGGGACTTGGCCTGCCTCACTACAATCTGCACACTTCTACAGTAATTAATTGAAGGGCTTTCTTTGCCTGCCATTGCATGAATTTGTATATTGTGAGGCAAGTACAATACAATGATACACTATGTCCAGGGAGTCGAGAAAAACTTTTGCAAGCCAAAAGTCTGCATACAATGTTTTTGCCTTTCTCGTACACTAAGTGTACTGGAAAGGCTATATGTTCACTCCAAAAATGACTTTTTGATAGGAGGCCCGAAGGGTCCAGTCACATATACCAATCAACTCAGCTCGACAAATTGAGGTGATGTATGTGTTTATGTATGTGTGTATGTGTGTGGACAAAAAAAAATCACATCACTTTTTTGAACTAAACCTCAACCGATTTTAACGACTGATTGATGGTTCATTCGACGCGGAATTTGGTCCCATTGCTTCCTATTGAAAATGGTTCGGATCGATCTAGCCGTTCCGGAGTTATGGTCATTTAGGTGTTCTGGACGAATCTATGACAAAAGGTCGAAAGACATAAGGTCGAAGGACAAAAGGTCGAAGGACAAAAGGTCGAATGGACAAAAGGTCGAATGGACAAAAGGTCGAATGGACAAAAGGTCGAATGGGACAAAAGGTCGAATGGGACAAAAGGTCGAATGGGACAAAAGGTCGAATGGGACAAAAGGTCGAATGGGACAAAAGGTCGAATGGACAAAAGGTCGAAGGAAGACACGAAAAAATGATCAGAATTCGACAGAAAAACGACAATTAAAAATAGAGCCAGTGATGCCAAAAATGTTCAACAACTTCAAAACAATCATTATTAGAAGATAGGAAAGAGCGTCTACTAAAACTTGCAATGCCCATAAATGATGGAAAGTAATATTATCCATGAAGGTTAAATATGGAAAACAATATAACTTGAAAGAATAGCCTATGGGTTGAAAAAGGTTCAATCATAGATCGGAATATTGTCATTTGAAACTCCAATCATTACAGCGCTTAAATAAAGCCAAACTATAAATTAGAAAAGAACAAATCTCTGGGTATTATAGAGGTGACCCATGAAGTACGTCACGATTACAGGGAGAGGGGCGTTTGCAAAAGTGTATCAAGTAATATATTTAGTATAGAACAGGGGGACGGGGATCGATAATTCTCAATTTTTGGCGTAACGCCTGTATGAGCAAACAAAATGAAATTGTTTTCTTATACAGTATAATTATTAGGATCTACCTATCAATCCAAGGGGGAATGATCACTAAGCACAAGTAGTCAATGAATATTTCTGCAGTACAGTTAGAAAGAACAGCTATTGAAAAGAAGAAGGCAAAATTTCTGATTGAAAAATAAGTCCCTAAGGAGCCAATAATTATTTCAGTAACAAAAATTAAAAGAACAGCCTATAAATTTAAGAAGGAATAATTCCTGAACAAAAAATCAAACTAAATTGCCTTTAAATAAATACTACATTAACACAACTTGAAAGAACAGCCTATAAACAAAAGAAGGAAAAATTATATAGGAAATGCCTAAACCTATATATGCCTAAATTCTATAGGAAAGCCTAAACCTAATGATAGTGGCTGAAATGCATATATGATTTCTATAACAGCACTACAATGTTTCTCTCAATGAGCGGCAACAAAGACAAAAAAAAAATTGTCTTATAAGCGAGACATGCCAGCTGGAAAATTGGTAATCTGAAATTTTTGTTCATTCGACCTTTTGTCCCATTCGACCTTTTGTCCATTCGACCTTTTGTCCATTCGACCTTTTGTCCATTCGACCTTTTGTCCATTCGACCTTTTGTCCATTCGACCTTTTGTCCATTCGACCTTTTGTCCATTCGACCTTTTGTCCCTTCGACCTTTTGTCCATTCGACTTTTTGTCCTTCGACCTTTTGTCCTTCGACCATTTGTCCTTCGACCTTCTGTCCCAAAGCCGTTCTGGACCGGTACCCCAGGAAGGGACCAGATATGAAAACGTTACAAACCCATGCATGCGACACATCAAATAGTAGCTTTTTCGATAACCTGATGAACAGTAAGCAGGAAAACATTCTTAGATCATATCGGAACCGGTTGTGTTCCGGATGTCCCACCAGAAATGGCCAAATATTAAAGTTAACGAAACCCATGCATGCGATACATCAAACCGCGGCTATTTTATAATCTGATGAGCTGTCAACAGAAAAACATTCTCAGACCTTATCGGAACCGGTAGTGCAATGGTGATCATCCTGCGGCCCTCCAAGCCTTAAGATGCGGCCCGCGGAGTACTTTAAGACGAATCGAAATCTTTGAACGATTATTTGAAATAACTCATTAAATTTATTAAGAAATCAAAAAAAAAATTGCTGATCAATTTTCACAGTGTTGAACACAAATTGAATGATAAATAAATAAAAAGAACAATCCATTCTGGTAAGATTTGAAATCGCAACTCCGAAATATTTCGACAACAGTCACGAAGCCACCTTATAGTTATTTCGGGAATTTCTTATTAATAAGAAACTAGCTGTCCCCGGCAAACTTTGTCATGCCTACTACGTTTTTTGACGTTTCAAGTCCCTAGCCAAGCAAAAGTCACCATCTAAAATGTATGAAAACCCGATTTTATTTCTAAATTTTTCAATGTTTTCTGCCTCATAATTCTTCCTTGGGTGAAAACTAACAGAACAACACTCAGACGACCCAAATCGGACCATCCGTTCGCAAGTTATGCGCGATCCCACGTATGCCACTGCATTTATATATATGTATAGATTTATAAAGTAATTATTTATAAGTGGAACGAATCAAATGAAAGTTTGTTAAAAATGTAATCTTGAATCATTTAAAAATTAGTTGCAGTTTTTGAGCGCAGTCAATGCAACGCTGAGAAAATATTTCCCATTTCGTCTTTCCGAAGAACATAAAAACACAAAGCACGAAGTTTTTGACAAAATTCTCATCAAATCTCAACTTGGTTGCCAATAATGTTTAATTTTCACTGTTTGTTTAAATTTATATTATAAGACTCACACATTTTTCGAAACAAAACTTACGAATCCAATTTGAATTGTTGAAAAAAAGATGCCTAGAACGCCTGAGAAAAATTAGAACAATAAATTTGAAGCAACTCATGCAGCAACTTTAGAAGATAATGTTGAAGAAACTTCCGGAAACAATTGTTAAAAATCTAATTTTAGGAGAAATTTAATGATGAAGTATTTCATCAACTTTGAAAGAGACTTATGGAAAGAATTTACTTAAATCTTCAAGAAACACCTGGAAAATTTTCGGAAAAATCCGGAAGCTATTCTAGAAGAAATTCTTGGAAACGATTAATGATGAATTCCTGAAGTAACTTCAGGGCAGTTCCAAAGGCAAATCTAAGACGAGTTCTTGGAGATGTTCCAAGAGAATTCTAGAAAAAAAAACTAAAAGAAACTTCAAGAAATTTCTCGAAAACCTTCTGGAGCAACTCCACAAGAAATTTCAGAAGAAAATCCAGCAAACCTTTTTGGAGCGATTCAAAAGAAATTCTTGAAAAAGCTGCTTGACAAGTTCTTGAAATGGCTTCAAGGCAATTCTAGGGGCAACTTCTAAATTGTTTGTTTGAATTTCAATTTGAAGCTCAAACGTTTTTCTCAACCAAACTTATGAATCTAAATTGAACTCCACGAAGGGCAATAGATTATAAAGTTTGACCCTTACACAAGTTATGAACAGTTCAGATTTTTAATGAATATGCTTCAGAGTTGTTCTTTTTGTTGTTTTTGTGCATCGATGTTTTATGCGGCCCGCAGGTCGATCCCGAATTGCAAATTTGGCCCGCGGTATCCCCCAGCCTGAGCACCACTGCGGTAGTGTTCAGAAACCGGTTCCAGATGTCCCGCCGGAAGTGGACAAGTATAAAAAGTAACCAAACCCATGCATGCGCCGCATCAAATCGCGTTAGCAAGAAAATATCTTCAGACCATATTTGGGACAACCGATAGTGTTTCCACCGGGTGTCCCACCGGAAGTATTCAAATGTAGAAGAGAGCCGAACCCATGCATACGGCGGTTGTTTTTCGACAACGTGATGAACGGTTAGCATGAAAATAGGCTCAGATCACATCTAAGATCTTTTAAAGACTGCCGGAGAATGAGGTAGGAGGAAAGAAGGTGGAAGGAGAAAAGAAGTAGGAGGAGGGAAGACAGAAGAAAATTTAGAATGGAAGTCCAAATAGCGAAGAAAGAATAAAGGAAGAGGAAATGTTGCAAGAAATGTAATGAGTGCTAAAATAAAGCAAAGAAAACAGTGAACCGTGTATGAAGCAGAAGGAAATAGTGACCAATAAAAGGAAGAAGCATG
This sequence comes from Aedes albopictus, assembly GCF_035046485.1. Classification (NCBI taxonomy): domain Eukaryota; kingdom Metazoa; phylum Arthropoda; class Insecta; order Diptera; family Culicidae; genus Aedes; species Aedes albopictus. The sequence goes on along the minus strand of NC_085137.1, from coordinate 140,516,291 downwards.
TGAACTAGTCGAATGTCGTAGGAAGGAGCCATACAATGAGAGACAAAAACAATTTACAGATAAGTAATTTTAGATTTAAGTTTATCTAAAATCGAAGAAAAAAAAGGTAAAGATTAAATAAATAAACAACAACAACGCCGGAAGTGAACAAATTCCAAAAGGAATCGAACCCATAGAGCCGCTTTTCCGATAAGTTGATGAACGGTTATCAAAAAAATAGATAACATCGGTAGTGTTCCAGAACCGTTTCCGGTTATCCCGCCGGAAATGGTCAAAGGCAAAAATGAACCCAACCCAGAAATGCGATGCATCAATTCGCGGCTTTGAAGGAAACCTGAGGAACTGTTTCTTGCTAGAAACTAGTCTCGAACCATGTTAGGCATTATCAGTAATGTCCCGGAATGGGTTCCGGTTTTCCTGCCGGAAGTGGCAAAATGTAATATTCAACCAAACCCATGCATGCGGTACATCAACTAGAAACTTTTTCGATTACCTAATGTTTGATTTGTAAGAACATAGTCTCAGAATATATTTAGGACATCTGGTACTATCTCGCCACCGGTTCCAGGTGTCCCGCATCGGAAGTGGTCGAATGTAAAAGTGAACCAAACCTATACATGCGATACATCAATTCGTGGCTTCTTAAGTAACCTGATGAACAGATAGTAATGAAACAGTCTCGGACCATATTTAGGACAACCGGTGGTGCTCCGGAACCAATTTTTGGTGTCCCGGCGGAAGTGACCAAATTAAAAAGTGATCCCAACCCATGCATGATACACATCAAATCGCGACTTTTTTCGATAACCTGATAAACGGTTGGCAAGAAAATTGGTTGAGATCACATTTAAAACTACCGATACTATTCCGGATTCGGGTGCCCCAACTAAAGTGGCCAAATAAAATAGTGAACCAAACCATGCATGCGACACATTAAACCGGGGCTTTCTTAATAACTTGAGGAACGATTAGCTATAAAAGAGACTCAGATCACACTAGAGACTACCGATAGTTAAGCAGCATTGGATCCTTCGCCAGAACTTCAAAAGTGGACAAAGCCGATGCTAGCGACAAAAATGTGTAAGAGAACAAAATCTTGACAGAACTAAAGTCACATGCATACATGACTCCAAACTCTATACATAGTGAGATGCTGGATCTCCGACACGCGATTCGCAAGAAGATTTACCAGCGAGAGAGTAGCAAAGTGAACTAGGTAGCACTTGATAAATCATTGAATCTGACCAGAATCACGCTGGAATTCTCGAGTGGATTTGGCTGTACTTGTCGTACAGGTGATCCAACAAGAGTGCCAAGGACAGCTCGAGATGCTCATTGCTCATATATTCTTTATTTTTTGCCTCAGGAGGCTTTCCAAAGGTGCCATTTGCAAAATTTGAGCAATTTTAATGAATCTTTTTCAGAGTGACAGTCGTTTGCGGCCTGCGTTCCGATTATTGCGGATTCCGCAGGCTTTACTCACCTTACACGTTCTTTAACTCGCCCACCACTCCTTTCCCGTCAACTTACGTAAACCTCCCTTGAGATAAGTATTCTAACTGCTGTGAAAACAATAAAATTCCATTTTGGGAATATTATCTAAATGGAATTAAAATAAATAAATTTTATTTCATCAGAGGTTTGAGTTTTTTTTACGTTGGAAAAAATACACGGATTAAAAAAAGCTGGCAGCCATGCTCATGCCATGCATTTTCCTTTTCATTATTTTGATCATAATCTAAAATTATGTAATCAACGAATAATGATTTCCTGTTATTCGTCCTGGAATCCATCATAAAAGTTCATCTACAAGGCATTTGCCCTAGATTCCAGCTTCACTGTCTCCAGGCATTACTAAAGTGACTCCTAGGGAATCTGTCTGTAATACTTTAAGATGTTCATGAATTTTCTCCCCATGTTTCTTCCGAAGGAACAACTTTGGACTCGATGCTGGGTAATTAGGTCGAATGGTCACTAGGCCGTACAGTCGCAATTAAGTAGTAATGAAACAGGAAACGGAAGGTTATTAAATCTGTTAGACATTTTAATAAATAGGTACTATTCCTACACTCTTGAAAATTAGGAATTTACACGTGACGTAAACCATCAACGTACGTAAATGAAATCAGGCCAAACATGTCTAAAGGTCCAATCTGCAGAAGAGAGGCTCTCTTTGGTTTCCCTCTCTTTCGTTAATATCTCAGCTGTTCATTTGAATAATGATTATCTCCTTGCATAGAACGATGGTCAAATCCATCGTCTTTTGATTTGTACTGGAAAAGTAGTTGAAAAGTGTACCATTACATTGCAATAATTGAAAGAGAGAGTGAATAAAGAGAGCCTCTCAAATGCAGATAGGACTAATTGAAATGTTCGGCCTGAAATGTTTCAAACTGAATAGCAAGTTTGACTCAATTTTACATCTATCATGTAAGTTCGAGTTGGTTCCACAAGATGTCAACAAACCTGTCTGGCCAGGTACGTAGAAACAGTTTCACTTTTATCGTCTCTCTCACAACTCAGTGATATGGTTGAGAGGTAAAGTGCCCGCCTCTCACTCAGAGTTCAGGAGTTCGAATCTACTTCAATATTTTTGTTTCATATGTTTTATCTGTCGCTTCGGTTCTAGCGATTGCTAGCTCGACTTTATTTTGTTTGTGATAGAAGACGTAAATTTGAGTCAAACGGGCCGCTCCTTTTATGTGCATCCTAAAGAACTTAAATGTACACGATTTTTCTAAGAGTGTACAATACCAATGCAATGTTGTTACATTGTTTCTACCGCTTTCAGCAATGGGTACCAAAAACTATAAGGTTAACATTGAAACTACATAGAAAGCCAAAAAATCTGTTTCTTCACGAGTTTAAACTCTTAGAGGTTTCTCAAATATTCCTTCTACAGATTTTCTCTTATATTCCTCCAAGGATTTCTCTTGGATCTGAAGTTTTTCCTCGAATTTCTTCTGGAACTCCACCATAAATTTGCTCATTTTAAAGTTCCTCAAATCTCCCACAGATTTGCCACAGAGCTTTCCCAGGGATTATCTCCGAAGATCCTCCAAGTATTCTCCCCAAAGTTCTGCCGAGATTTCCTGTAGTTTTTGAATAGAATTCCTTCTGGATCTCTTTTAAATACTTCTTTTCGGGTTCTTCCGGGGAATCCCATAGGATTTCATCTAGATATTCTTACGGAGCTCCTGTGATATTTTCACAAGCAGTTCTTTTTCAGAGTGCCAGCTCGTATTTCTCTACAGATGCCTCATAGTGTTGCTCTAGTGGTTTTCTCTGAAATTATCAGACCACCATCACGCCTAATGTTCCCAATGAGTTTTGTTTACTCTTTGGGAGAAGCACAATAGTAGACACGCCCAGTGGCAGTGAAAGCTTATCTGAACGGCTCCGAGCGAGGATCAAACTCGGATAAAAGCGTGATGCACAGGTACGCAGTCACAAATTTTATCTAGTGATTTTTCTAAAAGAAATCCTCAACAGGTGCCTTCTGTGATTGCTTCTGGAATTGCTCAAAGGATTTCCCGAGAAGTTCCCATGATTTGACCAGCAGTTGCTCGAAACTAGAGGTCCTCTATGCATACCTTTAAAATCCTTCAGAATGTACTCCAGGGATGCCTTTGTTTGTTCTGGAAAATAATTATCTGTTGGAAGGGGGTTCTCGTTTGTAGGTGGATGCCAGGCGTTGCTGATTATTGTGAAGGTGATGTGGCACATTATTGTGAAGGTTCGCTAATCACATAACTTGTAGACGTAACATAATTAATTGACACTCTGTCATGGAAGTTGGAAATTAAGGATTTTCCATCCGTGTCTGGTTCTAGCGATGGCTGTTGACCAGGGTGCAAAATGTTCATAGTCATTAGTTGAAAACAGCACGAATTTGAATGATTCTGCACTGAATATTCAAAACAAACAAATTCATTTTCGCTCTCCCTCTTCACACAGTCAGTCAATTCGTAGTCATTGAATATGAAGCCGATCGAGAAACATCTCCATAATTACCTACGTTAATGGCTACGATTCCTTCCAAAAACACTCCACAACAATCAAATGGGAAAAGATCTGTGTAAAGCACCGTTAAATGTAATCGAAACGTTAATATTTTATCAGCAATTTAACACTTTGTAAGATGTTTACAAATATTCATTGACTTTCGGATCAGTCGGTTTCCACGGTAGAGCGATGGAAGTGCGAGTGAAAAATCCGGGATCAGAATCGCGCTACAATATTCGTTGGTCAGTCGGTTTCCACGGTAGGGCGATGGAAGTGCGAGTGAAAAATCCGGGTTCAGAATCGCGCTACAATATTCGTTGGTCAGTCGGTTTTCTCGGTAGGGCGATGGAAGTGCGAGTGAAAAATCCGGGTTCAGAATCGCGCTACAATAATCGTAGATCAGTCGGTTTCCACGGTAGGGCGATGGAAACGTGAGCACGAAATCCGGGATCAGTGGTCATCGTGATCAAATAAATCATAATCGTGATGAAGACCGCGACGTGTATTTCCATATAACTAGTGGATCATATCACCTAACAGAGGTGGCTCCTAGATCCACACCTTACCCTACCCTACTAACCACCATTCCTTCCCGTGACAACTGTGGGGATGCTGTGGATTCCACGGTTTCTAGTAGCAACGGTTGTCGAACTAACATTCCTTCCCTTTCCTGATGACCGTAAGGACGTGGCCAGCGCCGTTATTGACTTTAAATAGCTGAACTCTCGAATTGTGCACATTGAGAATGGTTAGCTAGTCCCAAGCTTTCACATTCATTGGCTGTCTGTGCAACTTCGATTGTTCTGGTCAATCACGGAGTAGCAACTACGATGTGTACGGTTATCTTTGCTTTGCTTTGCTTTGCTTTGCTTTGCTTTTACAAATATTCATTGACTTTCATTCAGTTGACAAACGAGTATCGAGCAGCTGAATATGAATATGCAGGCAAGTGAATGAAAATTGCCGCACGGTGAACTTCAGCTCGTCTGCTCGAAAATTTTGCGCCCTGCTGTTGACAAATGAATACGCATGAGTTGTATGGGCAAAGAAGAGGTAGTAGATAGAAAGATACAAAGTAGAAGGAAACACATGGGCCAGAGACTTAACTCTAGAGTCTAGTAACTACTTTTTGCGGCGAATAGATTCGGTTACCACACGGACCTTCTTCATACGAATTAGAAACGGTAGACCAGCACGTCTTAATTCTCTTTCTTGGTTCCGGGCCATCTTTTGACCTTTTGACCGAATGCCGTTTGGCCGAAAAATGAGAATGGTGAACTTAAGTTATCATGCCACAATTTTCTACATAAGTAACTCAAAAAAAGCCTTTAATTTGAAGAAGAACAATCTTTGAAATCTCTGATAAAAATATTGACAGTTGCAATGCCAGCTTATCACCTAATGGTAAATAACCCAGTCGCCCAGATGGCATTCGGCCAAATGGCGTCAAGCCAAATGGTGTTCAGCCAAATGGCGTTCGGCAAAACGGCATTCGGACAAATGACCAGACACCCTTGGTGTAACGTTTCAATTGGGACGAAGTCTGCTTCTCAGCTTAGTGTTCTAGGACTTCCACATGAAAGATTCCTCTGCTAATGACCATTTTTTATGCGCAAACCTTTGGCACAAATTTCCCAAATGGAGGAAACGTGCCTCTGGAGCCGACTTACTGATACCTAATGCGTACATCATGTAGCTGCTACGAAGATATTTACTCTATGCCCAAGAAATTCAAGGAAATTTCCATAATGAAAAGTTCCTGGAACGACTGGGAATCGAACCCGTCCCCCTCAGTATGGCTATGCTGAATACTTGCTCGCTTAGCGTCTTGTTATAAATTGAACGGAATATCAAAACACAATTTGACACCCAAAACGCAATCAGCGTTCCGTGGACCTTGAAATTCTTTCACCGGTCCCATCGCATATGCGCCATCACAGTTCAATAAAACAAACATCTCAGCCGAACCTCCATTCCACTAATTCCACTCAAGATCCATCTGGTTACGTATCAAATCCACCCAATCGGGCATATTTCAAAACTAATTGAGCTACTTCAAAATTACTTTTCTGACACCGATATCTCAATCTTGTGTACACTGAACTGCTGAACAGACTGACTGGAATGTCTACCACCCAGTTGTTGCTCGCGCGCACACCTCTGAAACACCACATACGCCATCAAACGATGGACCAGCCCTGCGCTGTGGCTTGTGAGCCGTTGTCGTCGTCGTCCGAGCCCATGGATTCAATTCTCTCTATGCAGCATGCGCGTTCGGTCGTCATCTGAAGAGTCTGCTTGTTACAACCGATCCAGTTTGATTTCACTCTGACACCTCGTCCCTCTAACACACCGTGCGTCGTCGGTCGGTTCCAGCCGCCAACAACCAACGAACGCAACGGATCACCTGAGTGTCGTTTTCGAATTATACAGAGGCTTTAAGCGCCTCTGCCTCTGCTTCGCTAAACGCGTTTACAAGTTCAATGCGCCACTCCACTATGGGGTATCGGGTGACCAAATATGGGTAAAATGTCTCATTCTGGGAATAGAAAATAGAATATAATTGATATAAAAGAGAACATACAATTTAGATTAGAATAACATAGAAGATTGAAGATACTAGATCAACGACAGGAAAAGAGTGAAGAAAACAATACACGCAAAGCGCGCAAAGGAATAAGAGGAAACATATGGAAGTTAGTACTCTATGTACTAACTATGTCTATGTACTACTAGATGGAAGGAAAAATAGATGATAGGAGAGAAAAGATATAACAAAAACCATAAAATAGAACAAAAACATGTAATATAGAACAGAGAATATAAAAGATAGAAGAAAAAAGAATGAAGAAAAAAATAAAAAAAAGAAGTTGGGTGATAGAAAATATAAGATAGAAGACAGGAAATATAATGAAGCATATAAATAAAAATATAAAAAGATGAAAATATAAAAAAAAACATGAAAATTAGAACACAGAAGGGAAAAGGTAGAAGTTATCAAGTGGAAGATAAAAGCTAAAAGAATTAGAGAACAGGAAAATTTTGACCACTTGTTTGAATGAAAACCACCCATAGTGCACCTATAAGCAGTGACACTATCCTGATATGCAGATCGCTCCCCATCGTCGTTAGTCGTCATCACTTTTGCGCTTTGCTGCAGGCAGCATAGCGGCAGCATCTCGTTAGGGCGAGAGTACGCAGGAGCTTTACCAGACGAGCGATTTAGCCTTGACTTGGATTTCCCATCACCTGGCTTAGCTAGAAAACACTTGTCTCGCGACGCACGCATCACCTCTCTCTTTCGTTCTCTCGGGAGTCCGACTGACGCGGAGATGGCAGTCAAACCTGTTCCGCATACAGCATCCATCAGTCAGCCGGACTGAGATGTAACTTTTTGTGACTTTTAATTTTATAATTATGATAATTTTATGATCGATTTGGCTGCGTTCGATGTATGTTGTGACCTGTGATGTCTGCTGAGCGATGCTCAATGGGGGAGCTCTTCGTTGCATCGATTCCTCAGTATTTAGCAAATGAAATGATCCTACAGTATCAGTGCAAACATGCATTTATTTGTTCAACGTCAAATTTAAGACAAGACAAAATCAGCAATTTTATGCCACAATACTAGGTTTGCGGCTGCCTTTTCCATCTTCGGCCACGCCCAATGGTCGCCGGATCACTCTCCAGCTGGTCCACCCATCCATCGCCATCGTGCTTTCTGTGCTCCACGCCTTCTTGTGACAACTGGATCAGTAGCCAATACCAACTTTGCAGGGTTGTTGTCCGGCATTCTTGCGACACGTTCAGCCCACCGCACCGTATCCTTCCGACTTTGACCACCTTCCGGATGCTGTGTTCGCCAAGAGTTCTGCGAGATCGTGGGTCATCGTTCGTCACTCCCCACCGTTCTCACGCTAGACGTCAAATATAATCCTTAGCACATGTTGCTCGAAAACTCCAAGGGCTTTTGGGCTTGTCGCATGATGAACTAGATAGTGCACCCAAAATCGTTACGCAGTGCAGAAGAACAGACGAATTTGCTGTACTTTAAAGATCTTGTCCGTTGTCGACCGACCGTCAACTTCATACAAAGTGTTCGTTTTAGGTGACAGTCGACAGAAGGAGATCTGGTACAGCACTTTGTAGGTCGCTCGGAAGTTCTCATAATCAAAATGTTCCCAATGCATGACCAAATGAAGTTGATCCTGATGGAATATGGTTGAGAAACACTACATTGGGGCCACAGCCCAACAACCACAATACTGAGTGATCGATGATCAATCGTTTGTTTTGCTCCACCCATCGGGTTTTTGACCTTCCAATGAATCCATTCGATTCGACACTGGCGTCTAAACTCCAATGTAACCCCTTGGAGATGTGTAGTTTATGACCTCTTCCGACAACCGGAACAACCGTGATTCCTGGGCTCAATGCTAATTATTACAGCACAACCCCGCATCACCAACCAAGTTTTGACAGGCACCCTGACAAAAATGCTTATCATGATATCGTGATTGCTCTGATGGAGTGGCGGAGTGATCCAAGATGTCCAACAAATTTTGTTCCTCATACCTCCTTACCTCTGAACAACGATCCCCTCACTAGCAAAAAACCACGATCGCCCTTTCCAAAGCGGTCGGCGTGGCGTGGCGTGATGTTCGTATATGTCGTACTACATGTCATGGCGGTGGCGGCCTAATTGGGAGAAGACACCAGGAAGGAAAGTGCGTCCACTGAAAGGGCCAACAACCTTTCGCCGGCCGCGAAAACCTGAAGTGAGTGTCCGGTCCGTCCACGTACAGGTCCACTACTGCCCGGTCCGGTAAAAGTAATTTATCTTCATTACATCAATTTTCATGCACATAAACATACCGAAAGCGGGCCGGGCGGTGCGGTGTTTTGAATTGCCTGACGCGAGACACGTCGCTTACCGATATCGATCAGTTTTGTGACGGGATATTCTTGTTTTTTGGACGCCGGCCGCTGCCGCCGCCGCTGGTTGCAGCTGTGTTTCGGTGCCAACATGACGTAACTAGGAAATGTAAAGGGTGTGTGGCAACAGAATTTCTCGATATTTAAGGAGTTCTCAGCGAAAATCTGGAATATTCTGCAAAGCTTCAGCTACTGATTTTTTAAAAGATCCCTTGAATTTTTTGGAGCTAATTCTTGAGAAAGTTTTTTAACTGAAACTGAATGTTTTGAAAGCAGTGTCAAAACTTTTTCAATTGATTTCCAATCTTTTTTAAGAATCTTTCACAAGTTTAATTTCGAATAACTTGTGCGACATTAAGTTTTTACCAAAGTCACGCAAAATATGAGTTTTTAATGATTTACTTTATTTTTTTCTTCTTTTTACAAAAAAAAACTTTGGGGCCCGATAACTTTTTAACCGCTTGACCAATTTCAAATCTTTAAGTGTTGTAGATATATTTCTGTAAACTATCTTTGTTCTGAACAAAGTATTCGTCAAAGAAATAATTATATAAAACTTTTTCACACCAAAAACTACATGGAAAAAACAAGATTTAAAAAAAAACACGGACAACGTCTTCAGCTTTCGGCTGTACAGACTGTTTTAAACTTAACATTAGACAACGGACAACGGAGCATGCACCAGTGGAAACGGGGAAGAAACTATTCTCACGAAAAGTTTCAACGCCCGAAGCGGGAATCGAACCCTCACCCCATAGCATGGTGCGATTATAAGCTTGGTGACCCTAACCGCACGGCTACGAGGCTCCACTAAGGCATGAATCTTGATTTTTTCATGTAAAACTGGAGTTAAATTTCAAACCAGATATTAAGCATCATATTTAGGGATATGGAATACAGTGGAGGAAAAAATCCTCGCATTTAGAACAATTTTTTGTTTAATTCAGAACACTCTAAATATTGAAGTTTAGGGCTTCCATATGATTATTTAAGCCCGAAATTATTGCCAAAATTCACATTTTTCTTGTGAAATGCGTGTTTCTGAACAGTGTTTTTAACCATTTTTTTCAGAGGTAAGTTTATTCACAGGATTCTTAGCAAACAAAAATATCTACAAAAGCACGATAAAAAATTTAAAATTAGTTAAGCGATTAAAAAATTATCAGACCCTACAATTATTTTTTTTGTTAAAAGAAGAAAAAAATTTGAGGCGATTGCGCCACCTCCAAATCTCAATATTTTTGGCTCAAACTTAGAGGTTTCTCTGTTTACGTCATTTGAGTTCATAAAAGAGTTTACCAATTCCAGGTTTCAACAACTTTTGAAAAATATGCCGCGCAGCCTAGTGGTTAAGAATAAAAAAATACAAAAAAAACATAGGTGAAAATTTAAAAAAAATCTGGTAAATCATCAATAAAAAATCAACAATTTCTTCTGGGATTCCTAGTTTTTTTTTTTTTTTTTGAAGGAGTTTCGAATAATAAATACCGTAAAATGGGGTGTTAAGGGACGGAAATTTTTTTCGTCCCCATTAACTCATGGGCTCTACTTTTTAAAACTTTCAGGAAAAGCAGTCCGATCATTGCCTTGCTGCCTGCTACGCATATAGATTATAAAATTTGACGATTTTTTGGAAAAATTGAAGATATTTGAGAAAATGTGGAAATTTTTGGAAAATATGAAAATGGGGTGTTAAGGAATTTAAGAGAATGAATGTAAAAGTTCTTGTATTTCAAAGAAAGATAAATATCGATTGATTGCAAACAGTGACTGTAATATTTCTTGAACATCGCCGAAAAAGATTATCATAGTCCTGAAGGTGCAGGGACAGTTTCATTGTCATTTAGCTTTGTATATGAGTTTTTTTTTTGTTAAAGCCTCGAAATCTGAAAAAATACCGTCAATTGTACCTGAATGGCTTCAATTTTAAACAAACATATTATTCACAGTTACTATTTAGAGTATCCAAATTGAATAGTTCAGACTGACCAACAGGTTGTACACTGATGTGTATTTACAGTTTTTTGTTCACTTAAAAACTCATTTATGTATATTGAAATGTTTTATATGCAAGCTTCATTAGATGGCCCAGGGTGTAAACTGTGTATTCAATGCTGATATTTCTACTCTGGAGCATCGCTGATAGATCGTATTTTGGATTCTGAGATATTGTAGCTACCATGAGTAATCTTCATAAATACTTTCTTTTGCAAGAGTTAGTGGCAGTCTGGTTTACATAATATATGGAACAAGTGAGCATATTCCACATATTCCTAAAGCTATCACGTTTTAGTGCCAATCATTAATAATATTTAAATAAAAAAAACAGACGGAAAATCCATTTTTAAGAATACACCTTTGTTAAAACATAACAAAACACCTAAAGAACACAAACTTCTGTAAAGAGGGGATTACTGCGACATTAAGTAATAAATATTTGACCAATTTTCTGATTATATGTATCAATCTAACAGTTGTTTCTAAAGATCTATATTATTAGTGAATTTATCATCCATAGCAACTGTTGGGATGTCTATGACCCAAAATGACATCCGTAATACGTCATTCAGAATAGTAACTGTTATACAATGAATCAATCGCCTTAAAACTTAATGATACAAATAAAAAAGTTATATTTGAGAAATTTAATCCCCTAACACCCCATCAGTTCATAAAACTAGACTTTTTTCACTGAAAATGTCGATGTTCGAAAACCACCTTAGTTACATCAAATATTTTACCCTAGTTTCGTTTGAAATGAGTTGTAGAACACCTTACGATTACTCACATATTTTTCCCAATAATATTTCTGACCTCACAAATGAATGTTTCAATGGTAGCGAAATTGAGAAAAAGCAATGCCGTTCTATTTTTGATGTCTAGTGTTCAGTTAAAAACGTATTTTCATGAGAGGTAATCCTTATAGTATGCCTTTATTTCAAACACACATTTGAAGCGAATTTGGGATTAGTAAATCAATTTTTATACGGTTTGGCGATTTTTCAAAGAAGTGTGTGAAGATGAATCCCTTAACACCCCATGGGTTCTTAACACCCCATTTTACGGTAATTTGAAAGATTTCTCAAGGAACAAAAAATCAAGAACCAATTGGGGTGTTATCCTTGAGTTTTGCAACTTTAAACTTCTCAAAATATTCATTAACTATTTTTTCATAAAATTTCGTGGAAAATAAAGGAAATCTGGCTAAGAAGTTAAAGTTTAACGCACGGATCGCGTAGACGCGCTTTTTTCAATTCAAATGAAATTTAGCTCATGTATGTAATGTTATTCATGTTGTTTATTTAAAATATTCTTTACATAAAACGGCGTATGAAAAAAAAAACTAAATTTCGTCTTCAAAAAAAAAAATCAATCACAGTTTGTTGGATTGAAATGATGTTTTCGAAGTTGTTTCAGGAATAGGGTGGCTCATTCTTTTTTTTCTTCCCCTGTTGGGGAAATTAAGCCACTGGGTCCAATAAGCTGAACATTTGTGGCATGGCTCATACTTATATGAAAAATTTAAAAAAAAAAAAAACAAAATATGTCAAGTATTACCTCCTGATTCAGTTGTTTTGGACTCCCAGATGCTACGTTCAAAATTTGAGCGATATCGGTTTGGTCTAAGGGGCGCTTAACAAGCTTGAAGATTGTATGGGAAACTTGTCCAAATGTATGCAGCAATCTCAAGTATTCGATTATTGCCGCTAGGTGGCGCTGTAGGCGTCCAATAACTAAAACCTCTGGTATTCTTCTAGGGGACTATATGCCCAACATCTTCGTCGAAAACCGCAAAGTGATCCGACGCCTATGAAAAGAGTTATACCCTGGGTAAAGTGAGGCAAAGCATTGAGATTTCATTATTGATATTATTTCTTTACATGTACTGAAAATAAAAAAAATAATAATGTTTTGCCTCACTTACCTAGGGTATAACTTTTTTCACAGGCGTCGGATCACTTTGCGGTCTTCGACGAAAGTGTTTTTCATATAGTCAACTACAAAAATGCCAAAGGTTTTGGCTACGGACACTCACAGCGCCACCTAACGACAAAAATCGAAAACATAAGATTTCTGTATACATTTGATCAAGTTTGTCCAAACAAACTTCAAGCTAGTTGAGCGCCCCCTTAGAGTTAACCGATTTCGCTCAAACTTTAAACGTTACTTCTAGGAGTCCAAAACAACTGATACAGGAGGTAAGACTTGAAATTTTTCATTTTTGGGGACCACCCTATTCAGGATTCTTGATGGACTGAGACTAATATTCAGCGAAGACCTATGTTAGATGTCATATAATTATATATTTTTTTCAATCATTATCGATTATTTTTATTATTTTTTTTTTGTAGAAAACTGACTTCTACACTTAAGGTTTAACAAGCAGCCCAAGATGGTCAAATATTTTTTTTTTCTCCAATTTTTATTTTTCAATTATTTTTAAAGCAAGCTGGAAGAAACAGTTTTTGATATTTTTATACAAAAAATAGATGTGTCATACAATTTCTAATGATAAATATTCATGTGTTTTTTCTACATCGAACCATATTAAGCAAAAAACTGAAAAAAATAATCAAATGAAAAAAGTTGGACTTTGTTGAATGTGAGACAGTTAAAAAAACACATCTGAAAAATATTTGACCCTTAAACAGTAAAAAATCTTGAATAATATTTATCATTTATTTTCTTCAGCTGGTTTCAATAATCGATGAAAAATTTTAAAAAAATGAGAAAGAAGTGAGAAGCATTTGAACATCCTGCGCTACTTAGAAAATGTTGAGGCTGGAAGTCAGCTCTCTATACAAAATTATTTTAAAAAAATATGTAGGAAACAGTTTTAGAAAAATAGAAGTTATATGACGTCTTACATAGATTCGCGATGAATAATAATCTCAGTGTGTATCAGAGCGTTCATGATTAACAAAAAATTTAATCATGATTAATCATTGATGATTAAAATTTCAATTTTGGTGATTATTGATTATGATTAATGATTAATTTGATTTTTAGGATGATTAATGATTATGATTAATGATTAAAATTGGTTTTATCTGTGATTATTGATTATGATTAATGAATAAAAATGGCTCATTGATTAAAAATCATGATTAATCATGAATAATCAATCACAAAAAACTGGAAATGATTAAACTATATTTATTGTTTAACATGTTTTTGAAGTTTCAAAAGTTAAAGATAACTCTGTCCGGGAGATTTTTGAAAAACGAATCATAAATTATATTATTTAGAACAGCATTTGAACCAATTAAAATTGGATCATATATTTTATATGATGAATCATTTTTGGTGATGAATGATTAATGATTGATTAATATTTTTTTCTTATGATTATGATTACTGATTAATGATTAGATTGCAAAAACAGTGTGATTAAGATTAATGATTAATGATTAAATGAGATTTTTTTATGATTTTGATTAATGATTTTGATTAATCTTAATCATTAATCATTAATCATGATTAAATTTATGATTAATCATTAACGCTCTGGTGTGTATTTATTTCAAAACTTCTTCACATATCCCGACACTTCTTCAAAGATATCATTTCAATCTAACAAACCATTTTTGAGTTATATTTTTAAAAAAATTGGGGATTTTATGCCCCTTTTCGAAAGTTCAAAAGAAAGCGATGTACAAAACAAATCTCATTCAAATTGAAAAATGGGGGTGGCAATGCTCCACTAGAAAGGTTTCCATAGGGTATCTGAAAATCTTATCGCAAATTTTATTTGTGAAATTATTTTTCCAAGTGTGTTTCTGGATTCACTAAAACAGTTTTACATCTAACTGATCCAAACAAGTACCTTTTGTGGTATTTTTCAAAAATTTCAAAATTAAAACGTGTTCGAGTTTTGGTAACACTGGAGGAATTCAAGGTAAATAATTTAAAATAAGAATTTATTAATGGGGATTTTTTTTAATTACCGTACGGGTTGGGGCCGAAGGGTCTCAGATTTCCATGAAGTTTTTTCTACAGGTAGGGCTCATAAACAAAAAAAAATTGAGAAAAATTCAGAGTCGCCTATTTTCCCGGAAAACTCAGATGCATTTTTTTTGTTTTTCCCTGACACTACATACCTTGAACATTATAACTCAAGAACAAAGCATCGTAGAATCAAAGTTTTTTTTAGGAAATGAAAGCAAATTTTCTCAGAAATCAAAAAAAAAATATGAACTGGAAAAAGTTTCCCACAAAATTTTCCACAGTTGAGAAAATTCGTAAAGAAAAGCCGGAAAAACTATGCTCAAACTCTAATAATATTTTTGAGAAGATTATTTTATAAGCTTCAATCGCTGAAATTTTTGGAATGCACTTTTTTTCGTTTTTGATTTATGGCCAATTTTGTTAAAAAATGTCCAAATGTGCCATAAAAGCCTTTTCTTTGAAAAATCATAACTCAAGAACGAAGCATCGTAGAAACAAAGTTTTTTAATGAAAATGGAAGCAAATTTTCTCAATAATTCAAAAAAAATATGAAGTGGAAAAAAATCCACAAAATTTTCCACAGTTGAGAAAATTTATAATGAAAAGCCGGAAAAACTATGTCCGAACTCGAGGAAAATTTTCTAAAAAATATTTTTGAGAAGGTAATTTCATAAGCTTTGATCGCTGAAATTTTTGTAATGCACTTAATTTTCGTTCCTGAGCTGTGGCAAATTTTGTGAAAAATCTTTTACTTCTTCTTCTTCTTTTTTTCTTCTTATTCTTCTTCTGCTTCTGGTCATGGTACCCCTACTATTTAAAATACAACCTTCTCGTACCATATAGAAATTGTGGTCTACAGCTGAAACGAGACCAGTCAATAGGTAGCTCGATATGGGGCCAAAACGGACCAGCTGCTGATTGGTTGATTTCATGCTATTAGAAAAAAGCAAAAACCATCCGATCGTTCCCGACCGCGTGTAGACAGTGTTGTCAAAAGCGATTGAAAATACGGTCCGCATACATTTTCATTATGTTAAAAGTGCATTATAATAATGAAAAAGAATTATTTTTTTCATTCGTAATAAAGCCGTTACAAATATTTATTTCTCTTTTTGTCCCACCACTCTTTGACTGGTCGAGGGGGGGGGATAAAAATAATAAAACATTTAATTTGGAAAATATTAAAAACTCGTCGGATTTGTTAAAGAATTTTGAGCAAGACCCAAAATTTTGATAAATATTTTTTTATCTGCCCCCTCAAAATGCAAAATCCAGCCAAAAATTTTTGAAGGGGGGGGGGGAGACAAAAAGTCAAAATAAAATTTGTATTAGCCTAATTAATTAAATGTATTGAAAATTACGGAGATTGTTTCAACTGCTCGGGGGGTTGCTTTATCAATTCAATCCTACTCAAAATGAAAGATTGAAGCGCGGTTTGTTTTGTTCACTATTTTTTGTATTTTTTGTTAGAAATGAGCACTTATAATAACACCAAAAGAAGGCAATGAATCGGTGCCTTCTCGCTTCTTTTCGACGATTAATTTGGGAGTGGTCCTATTTTGAACAATTTGACCTTGTTTGTTTTGTAGCTGATGCTACACAAAATATTTAGCTTAAATCAAAACCAAAGACGTTTCTTCTCGTCAAAATGTAAGCCTAATCTTTCACCAGGAAGCAGAGTTACAGCATCTCAAAGGTGACTATTTTGTATGAAAATCTTGATACGTGATCAATTTTGAAGAAAATCTAGCTTTAGCGTTAAGGTATTTCTTCCAAAGAATTATGTTTACTAATATCATTTAGAACTAATCCTTCATTAGTTTTGATTTACGAACACGCTATGCATAATCAATTATGGAAGTTTCCTTCATTTGCCCGTCCCCCTAAACTCATGACAAAATTTATGGGCACTTCTCATTCATGTTTCATCCGTAAAAAACTTGAATCTTGAAGCAACATAAAATGTTTGGCAACACTAGCCCGAACTACGATCGGAGCGAAACGTAAATAAACAACAAACATTTTGGAAGAAAAGAAGATCAATAAGAAGCCAGTTGTCCGGTCTCGTCTCAGGTCTACAGAAGATAGTTGACAGCAGCATAAACGAAACTGGTTAGCGCAGCTTAAATCATACTATCTAGCATTAGCTGTCAACGAATTAAAATGAATCAACATATGATTGACAACCCAAGCAACCAAAAGTCCGGATAAAATAGCATGTTTGGGCTTAATCAGCTATTCGAAGGAAGATGATCACTTAATCACTTTTTAAGTAATTATCCGAACTTGAGTTCACATAAAGTACACTTGTGTTGCTGAAAGGAACGCTATTCAGCTTAAAAATAAGCTTCGAAAAAATGAAAACATGTGTTTAGTCCTCAAAAGTAATTTATTATTAAGAGACATTAGTTCATGTGGAATCCAAATTGACTAATATCTTGAAATAATTTTTGATGTTTTTTACTTACTGTGAATTGAACTCGGGTTCTCCTCGTTGAAAGCCGGAGCCTAACCACTACTCCATGTATGTGTTGTTAGGCGCTTGAGATTTTACTCAATGTGCTGATATCATTTAGTGAAGCTCAATCAGGTTCGCGTGTGAACTTTCTCTGAACTTGGAATGCTTTTCGAAGTCGAAAGTTCGAAAGAAGTTCACGTGGAACTTTTTGTGAACTTACACAGTTTAACATTTTCAGTTTGTTGTGGTTCGCAGTGCAAACCAATAAATTAGGGCCAGTGACTTTCAGAAAAGATGATAAGTTTCCAGCTTAGTTTCCAGTGACTACGATCGCGTCGATTACCGGCGCGCTGCAGCGATAAGTGAGACGGGATTGGAAACATCCAGCAAAACTGGAAAAAAATATGCACAGCCAGAAAAAAAATCCGGCGGAATCCGAGGTGGAACAGCAGTCCGCTGCGGAGACAGCCTTTGAGCCACACAATACGGATGCTTTGCGTTGATTAAAAGCAAGTACGCTGAAATATAATAGTGAAACAACGTGTGCTTGTGAAATTAACACAGGCTGTGGCCGCTGTGCTCGATTTCCGAGTAATTTAATTGAATGAGAACTTCTCCCGAGCTCCGCTGTCGCCGAAGTTAAAGTGTAGTTCACTTATGGTACGGTTAATGTTTATCTGAACTTTGAGTAATAAATTCAAAACAAGTACGAATTAAATTCAAAACGGAACTTTTCAAGTTTTTGGAATAGGTCCAACTGAACTTTATTTGAGCTTTAGAGGTACGCAAAAATTCAACATGAGTTCGGTTAAATTTTAACTGAACTCTGCTCAAAAGTTCAAAGTGAGTTTTTTCTGGACCTCTTTTCTACTTTAATGTCTTTTGAAGAGAAGTCAAAAGCTTGTACATGTACTTCCAAGTTCATAAACAATACATGAGTTACTTTTTGGAGAATTAAGTTCAACGAAACCGGAATTGAACCAAACTTGAACTTCTGAATTCGTTCTTCAAGTGGAATCCGAACTTTTGGTTGCTTGGGAAGTATGTTATTCATAGTAAACTGCCCGAATAAAGTACGTTTCCACTTCCTTTCCATTTTTATTTCTAGAGCTTAATTTAAATCTTTAAAGCAATATTAGAATAAGTTTCTTTAAAAATTCATTGCGGAATTCCTGAATAAAGTACTGGGGGAATAACTGGAGCAGTTCCAGGAAGAATCGCAACATAAATGGGTTGATAAATTCCAGCATGAACTCCTGGAGAATTTCCAGCAGAATTTCTAGGAGAATTTCAGAAGTTAATCCAAGAGATTTGCGTATAGGAATACCAAAAGGTAACCCTGGAGGAATCCCAAGAGGAACCCCCGAGAGATCCATAGAGGGTGCCCAATATCTCTAGAAATATAATAGAAGATTCCTAGTGAAATCTCTACATGAATTCCTATATGAGTAATTCCTAGAGAAATAACTGAAGGCATTTTTAGAGAAACATTTGAAGTGATTCCTAGAAGAAACACTGAAGGAATTTTATGAGTAATTCCTGAAAAATCCTAGGAAAATCCCTAGATTTATTCCGGTAGAAACTACTGGATAAAGTCCTGCAGGAATACCAGAAAAAAAATTCTGGAAGGATGCCAGCAGGAGGAATGCATGTATAATTTGGGTACATTGCTGTAGTGTAGGATTTCATGTAGAATTGCAGGAATACCAGCAAATATTTCCGGATGAATCTCAGCAATTCTTCCTGAAGGATTTTAAGAAAAGCTTCTGGTTGAATCACAGGTGGAATGACTGGACAAATAATTATGGGGAAACAACTGGATGGTTCGTAACAGAATCCCCGGAAGAATTCCTGGAAGAATTTCCGGCGCAATTCTTGGAGAAACACCAACAAAAATACTTCGAAGAAGCGAAGCACAAATTCCTGAAGGAATCACAGCAAGAATTTCTGTAGGAATCCCACCACGTATTCCTGAAAGGTTTCTTATGGATAAATTCCTGGGCATCTATTCCTAAAGCAATCCAAGCAGGAATATACAACATAAATCTCTCAAAAAAAATTTGGAGCAATCTCAACAAATATACCTGGAGGAATCCCAGAGATGCGGGAAAAAAGCAAGACTGGTTCACTTGTAATCCCAATAACAAGCAGAAGAGAGAAGAGGTCAGAGAAAAAGCGAGAATCTTGCATCAATTCAAAACGATATTGGTTTAAAACATTGGCTAGAATTGGGCGCTCAAACAGCATAAATGTGTTAGTTTGCAAAAAAAAAAAGTTTGACCATTTTCAAAAGTCACACAAGATTGTTTCGTATCGTATTTTTATATGACACCAAAAGACATCAGCGGAATTAATATTGATTATAAATCGGCAATGTTGAGAAATACTTTTATTTTTCTAGTTCAAAAAAGGCTTACAAAATCGAGTCACCACTGTATTGTGTTGCTAGAATTTTACCATATATCTAGCAAAAAAATTACCAGAAATTACTTTTCTACAATCCTAAAAAATTTTTCTACAAATTATTGTTTATACTGTTTTTGGAAAACTTAGTTCGTGTAAAAGTTCTTAAAGAACCTTTCTTTCTTTGGGGTTTTTTGGGAATTCATAATAAAGAAGGGGATGGCCAAAATGTTTGGGATAGGCAACTTTTTTTTCTCCCACAAAAAAGTTCAACATGCTGTAACTTTTCATAGGTGCATCAAAAAATCTCAAACTTTGACTGTTTGTCAACCTGGTAATAAAAATTGAAAATTTCATTCAATTCGGTTCACTGGTTTTCGAGATATGACAGTTCAAAAATTTGTTGTAGAAAAAACAGTGTTTTACGAGAACGGTTCTAACTTCGTGAAAGATTAACCAATCGAGCTCAAATTTGTACCAATGATGCACATATAATAGGTTAATGAACAGTCAATATTGAAGATTTTTTGATGCACTCTATGAAAAGTTACAGCATGTTGAACTTTTTTGTGAGATAAAAAAAAGTTTCCTATCCCAAACATTTTGGCCAGTATGTAGTAATTTTGTTCAAATGTTTCTCAAAAAGCTTCTCAATAATTATTCTTTTTTTATCTAGTTCATTTATTTTAGGATCACGTATAACGCTTTACGGAGCCGTATAATTATTCTTATATTTTGCTCCAAGCGGTTTCGAATTTCACCTGACTCTCTTTTTGTACACTCGGAAAGTTTGTTACAGATTTTTCTTAGAAATTTGATCACAAACTTATCCAGAAGTATTACTGGCAACCATACAGAAACTGCATGCCAGTATGTACCCCTTAGCAGAAAGAAATCCTATTCACGCCTACGATTCGGTATCCACCCGGTTAAACGATGTAGTTAGTAACCTGCGTCAACCGAGCGGGAGGATCCGGTTCCTGATTGGGCCCGCTCCGCTGTGGACCAATTCGTTGAAGTGTAGGGCCGCCAGACTTGTGTGTTTGACGACTTGTTTTATGCTTCGCTCATATTGTTGGTTGCGCGCCGATCGGAGTGTGCCTACCTATACGATGCGACGGGATTGGGATCTTAAATGCGGGTTCAATTTGAGTGATGTGATGGATCCGCCTCGGACTGAGTGAGGTGGCGGAACGAGATTGATTGGATTGGATTTGGTGGAACCGGTAATAACCGGCGATGTCGGTGGTGGCGGCGGCGCCCTCTCTTGAAATTACCCTGTAAGGAAAGTGGAAGAAATGTTGTCCTTGATTAGGCGTGAGAAATTTTCGGTTGTTTGGTGGATTTGCTGTTGAAATTGATGTGCGTATTGTCTTGAAATGTTGCATAAACATTGTCAGAGGGTGCAAGATATGCAAATTGTTTGACGTCATGTGGTAAACTAATGTATGTTAATTTGAATCTAACAATTTTTCATACTACAAGAGTTGTGAGAAACCAGTTTTCTACAGTAGCAGTTTGATAAATTCTTTTAACAGCAAAAAGATATTGAACCAATTTAAAAACCGCTTCACAAGACTGTTGGAAGATATCCTAACAAGATTATTGCACTGAAGTACTAATAAAACTTAAAGACGGAGAGTACTCCAAGCAGGAGTTTTCATTTGACATTGGGTGGTTTTGACAACAACAATTTGTATACAATATACAATGTACAAAACAACGCTTTCCAACACAATATTCGGAGAAGGACATTTATCTCCCAGATGTAAACATTTTCCAAATTTTACTGTTTCTGTTATCAGCAAATTTAACAATTCCATTTATCTTGTAATTTTGACAAATTTTAATTTTCATTCGTTAACAGTAATTGGAACCAAAACCTCCATTCACAACTGTTATCATGCACGCTCGATCACCGCCGAGTACCTCCCATGCTGCATGTGTCCTCTGAATCCAATTTTTCTTAACCGGTCCCTTTAATTAAGAGACAAATCGTGAACATATTCCGCCTGCAATTATTCGATAATGAAAGTTGTCCTGCCTGAGAGACCAATTGTCAGACCAGGCATGCCGCACCGCACCGCACCAGTGCGGTACAAAACGAAGCAAATGGTTGTTGTGGTCGTCCCCACAAAGGACACGTGAAGCCATTCAACCATCACGCTTGTAAGGTAAAGCATCAAGAGACACGACCTCCGGCGGGCATCCGTTTGTAGTCCACCACTACTCTGCCCAGAAAACCAAAATTTATTAAATTAACAAAAGAGAAGCAAACAAATTACGGAACGTGAACGACGGGGAAAGTGCCGGCCTGTTGTAACGAACAGGCGGTGTAAACTCTGAAAAAGGGTGGAGTGGGGCCGAAACAAGTCACTTTTATCTTTTTTAAACTTGAATCGTGAAACTTTTATCTTTTAGCTTTCATTTTTCATATATTAATTATGTTTATCTATTTGTTTTATCTTCTATCTTCTAGCTTCTGGCTTCTATCTTCTAGCTTATGGTTTCTAGCTTCTAGCCTCTAGCTTCTAGCTTCTGGCATATAGCTTCTAGCTTCCAGCTTGTAGCTATGGCAATTTTATTGATTCGGACCAGCGAAGGCGGAAGTTGCCTAAAGAAACTGAAAAAAGTCGATAATTCGTCATATCAAATCACGCCAATTTGTGAAAAAATCCTATTGAACTCTAATGAAAAAAATACTTGGTAAAACAGGGATACCTGGGTGAAACCTATAAAGAATTTATGGGTCATTTTAAGCAGTCATTACTGCAGGAATCCTTGTGGAAATAACTTAAAGAATCCCAATAGAAATTTCAGGAGGTATTACACAGAAGGTTTTTTTTGGAAAAATCTCTGGAGGAATTCCTTATAGAGCCCTTAAGCTTCCGAAACTCGCGCTGTTAGTCACCACCGTGCTAAGTACAAAAAGCAAGATTTTTTTTAACGTGTTGTTGTTTAAGAAATCTCTAAAAAAATCCTAGGAGGTATTTCTGGAGGAATACCAAGACGAATTCCTGAAAAAACCCTAGCAAGAATAACAAGAATTCCTATGGAAATTTCAGGATGAATCAGAAAAGGGACCTGTGAATTCTTTCCTTAACTTCTTGGTACATTCCAGCAGAATATTTTTGTTATATCTCAATGTTATGTTATCATTTTTTTTTTTAATTTTTGCGTATCGCATGCTTCTATAGTTACTGAGAATACTGTCCTATCAATCCCAATGTGGACTTGCAATGTCCTATTCTTGGAAAATATTTCAAATAAATCGAAGGTTCCATACCACTTCCTTAGAGCTGGACTACCTTTAAAACTAGCGAATAAATTTTTGAGAATCAAAAAATTGTTCACATACTTATTGAATTTATCTCGACAAATGGAAGAATAGATTGCCGATGGATTTTTGATGAATCAAATAAAATCCTAAATCTCCAGTAATAATCTCCGAAAAAGAAATTCCAAATGAAACTTTGTAAAAAAAAACAAAAAAAAAGTATACTGTGGGAATGAAGTACATAGATGATTTTAGTAAACAACCTGAACCATATTTTCTAAGAACTGTGCAGATCAAATTGGAACCTAGAAAACATAAAAACCAATGAATGTCTGTCTTGGGAAATTATTTATAAAATTTCAAAAGAAAAGCAAAAATACAAATTGTTTATCAAGTATAAAAAATATATAAACACCTTTGAAGGAAAATTTGGAAGAATATCTAAGAAACTTTCTAAATATGAGGAAGAAATTAATTTTGAGATTTTTAAATAAGTAGGCTTAGGGCCGATTTCTTCACCTCGGCTTAACCGGTAAGCCAGGCTTACCTATACAGTTAAACCTGGCTTAACGCTTAAGCCAGGGTGAAGAAATCGCCCTAAGTGTATCAGTTATGACTATAGTACCACAAATTGGTCATAGTTGATTTTCAACCTTTGACGCTGTAAATTAACATGAAACCTTCTGTAAGTGAAAGACTTCAAAAATTCCCAAACTTTTACTGTAAGTTGGTCAACTTACAAATTTGGAAAAGATCCGACAATTCTAATCACATGAAGTAAGAATGACTCTAGTAAAAGGCATAACTATCCGATAGTCAATTTTAAACTGTTATATTAAGTTCCATGAACCCAATGCAATAAAGTTTTGAGAATTCATGACTAATATAATGAACTTTGAAAAGCGTTTGACTTAACTTGAAATTTTCCATATAAAAAAAGTTGGAGGGATTTAGTTCATGCATCCCAAAACTTTTTTTTCAATTTATTGCTGAATATTTTGTTACTTCTTTTCAAAACATATTTATTTTCAAGTCAATTAGAGGGAATTCGAATGAACTATAATTACCATCTTGAATTTAG
The DNA here is from genome assembly GCF_035046485.1 of Aedes albopictus. NCBI lineage: Eukaryota > Metazoa > Arthropoda > Insecta > Diptera > Culicidae > Aedes > Aedes albopictus. Next base: position 140,492,183 of record NC_085137.1, on the reverse strand, counting down.
AAGCGATGTTGGAGTTTGGGCCCATTTGGTGTTTTATGAGAAAAATATTCTAATCGTTATATTTTTTTTACGTGCTAACAATTTTAAGATAAATCAAAAGTTTTTCAAAGCCAATAAACGCTTAAAAGTTCATTGCATTCGGTTCATTGAATCCGGAAATATAACAGATCAAAAAGTTTGTTATCGGTAAATTATGGCTTTTCCTAGAGTATTTCTTACTTCAAGTAGAATAGCCAGATCTTTCCTAAATGTAGACCATCAATTGACTACTAGTTTACCACCTTACAGTTAAAATTTGAGAATTTCCAGTGCACTTTTTTTGAAAAGTGAAAATTTTGCCTGTTCCGATCATTTTGTCTATCCTCTATAATGTAAAATTGTTAAATTGTCCATAGGGAATCCTAATTTATATTTTTCAAATTAATAATGCGTTGATCTCAGATTCATTTCAATATTCAGTAGCTACTAGTTAATGTTTTCAAATTTTCTCTAAAAGTCAACCTAAAAGAAGTGACAAAAAATAATAAAACCGTTAGTGTTCTATGTTTATTATATTATTCCGAAAATTGTGCTATAGCTATTTCATTTCAACATTTGTCAAACTCCAGGTAAAAAAATATACATACTTTTTCCTAGCTCCCAAGCGCTCTTGAATTGCTTGCTGGAATGAAACATGAAGTTTTTATGGCTTTTGAAAGTGTTCTCCGAGACTTTTTCAAAAGTTCAAAAATTAATCATGAATTGTACTCCAAGTATTCGTGGTTGCCTTATGGATGAGGCTTCGGATCGCCAATCCGGAGACGGCGGGTTCGATTCCCGTTCGGGTCGGAAACTTTTCTCGACTTCCCTGGGCATAGTGTATCATTGTCCTCAGTGTTCCTCACAATACAATAAAACCTCTTTTAATGCATGTTACTTTTATGCACTTTCAATTTATGCATCTTTTTATGCTCTGTATTGAAAGAGGGAAAGCTACTCAGATCCAATATTGTGCATAAGAATATTTAACCCTCCTAAGATGTTAGCTTTTTCGCACCACGAAGGCGTAGTGCACATTCAGCGTGCCTGTCTGGATCATATTGACCCCAGCATCCTACTAGGGTTAATAATGACTGGAACTATTGCAACGGCGGCCAGGGGGTATTTATAGGGGAGAGCAAAGGAAGGTTACAGAAGCGTTTCAGGGGGTCCCAAGGAGATCTCAGAGGGGTTTTCGAAAGCATTCCAGAGAATTTTCGGCTGGTTTTGTAGGCGTATTTGTACGTTTTCTGTGGTTTCTGAAGGTAACACGTGCGTTACATGGGGTCCGAGTGGGTCTTTAGGGGCATTGGGTCAGAGGCATTTCAGGAAGTCTCTAAGCATTTTAGGCTGGTTTCAGAGGCGTTGCGTTTTTGGGGGTTTCGGAGAATCTTAGGTGCGTTACATAGGGTCCGAGGGGGTTAAAGGAGCATTTTAGAAGCACTTCAGGAAGTTTCAGAGCATTTTTAGCGGGATTCAGAGGCGCTACGGAGGAATTCTCGGGTGTTTCGGAGCATCTCAGGTGCATTACATGGGGTTCGAGCGGGCTTAAGAGGGAATTTAGAGGCATTTAGGAAGTTTCAGAGTATTTTCGACGAGATTCGAAAGCGTTACAGAAGCATTACGGAGGAGGTTTCGGGCCGTTTAGACGGAGCTCCGTAAACCCATTGAAACACCATTGAAATCATCATAATCAATTTAAAATTCCTCTGAAACCCCTTTGGATGCCTTTAATAAGGTCCATAAACCCCCTGAAACGCCCCTGAAATGCTTTCAAACGCCTCTAAATCCTCTAGGGACGGCTAATAAGGCTCCTGAGATCCTTTAAATTGCCCTTAAAGCCCCTTGAATCGTCTCTGAAATCCCCGAAAACCCATCAAAACGCCAACAAATATTGACAGAATGCCCTTAAAAGGATCCTCAAATTACAATGACAAATATTGCCCAGTTTACTGGCATTTTAACAGATTTGCTGGTATGTCTGAAAAATACTGGAAAAAATGTAATTAGAAGGCACGAAATGTTGCTTATTGACAAATTGAAAGATGAAATTTGCGAAAAAAAATCGCGTTCTGGTGGGATTCGAACCCACGACTCCGAATTCGCTAAACAGGCGCTTGAACCAACTAAGCCACAGATCAAGTAATGATTCTGTGGAATAGAAAGCCAAACTGACTCCGAAGCCGCGCCGTGAACACTCCTATTTCACAAACTCATCTCTCTTTCGGCTTAGATGGTAATCCACAACACACTCCTGCTTGTTCCCACTAGCTACAAGTGAGAGCAAATTACTTTTATGAAGCCGAGATTTACTCTGGCACTCCGCATACCTAGCCACCAGGCAGTTTGTTTTGCTGGTGTCTAATTAGTATGCGTCGAGAGCTAGGAGTGTTCTCGGTGCGGCTTCGAAGTCAGTTTGGCTTTCTATTCCGCAGAATCATTACTTGTTCTGTGGCTTAGTTGGTTAAAGCGCCGGTTTAGCGAATACGGAGTCGTGGGTTCGAATCCCACCAGAACGCGATTTTTTTCACAAATTTTATCTCTCAATTTGTCAATTAGCATTAGCCTTCTTATTACAAGTTTTTCCAGTTTGATCCTCATATTCCCTCAAACAACCCATTGAAGCGTCCCTAAAGCCCCTTGGAATCCCATTTTTGGGCTCTTAATTTATGCATCAACTTTCCTCTTTTTATGACTTTTTTTAATTTATGAAGTCTCAGCCATATGCATAAAAAGAGGATTCAGTGTATACAAATTCACGAAATTCGCTCCTGGTAGGCGGAGAAAACCCTTCGATCAATAACTGTGGAAGTGCTAAAAAAATACTGAGTAGAAAATAAGGCAGGCCAAGTTCCAGTGGGAACTATATATGCCCATAATTTTAAAACAGCCGCGGACCACAAGAAGTGTACAGTAGTTTTTCGATTTTGCCACGGTTCTATTTAATCACGCTCCATTATATCACTCTCGATTTTAACACGGTATTTTTTTCGATTATATCACGTTATGATAATCGAGAGAAAGCACATATTCCAAACAAGGCAAGACAAATGAATCGTCATGGAGTATAATACTTTCACATTAGTACAGTAATGCGGGTCAAAAGTTCGCACCTAATAGTCTCCACAACATAACTATTGAACGAAAAGAAGATCGTTTTTTCGTTTTTCGCTTATTTTATAAATGTTTCCTTACCTCTAAATTAAGAACTTTTCTGTCCAGTGTCATTAAAGTTATCAAAAGAGATACATCTTGAACAAAACGCATAAAAAAATTCAAATATCCTGCAAATTTATTGTATGTAGTATGTTGATGATATATAATTGCAAACTTATCAAAAAATTGCTTCAAAATTGTGTAATTACATTGATGATCTAGATTCAGAAATCCTGTGCGAACTTTTCATATGGTTGTGTGGGTTAGAGCATTCTTTATTTCTTATTTTGAGCAGGGTGAAGCTCAATTATCAGATGCCGTGTTTTAACGCTTTTAAAATATCCACCAAATAAACAGAATGTAGTACAAGCTGAAATTTTAACTAAATTAAAATTTCAGCTTCACGCTGCATAAAGCTTGCCAGATATATGTGTATATGTAGGAAGTTTCAGATCTCGTTTCCGGATCGAACTCGGTCTGAATTTAGTTATTTTTGGCAAAACTGTTACGGTCCTATCTAGGCTAGCTTAAGATAGCGGAACATCACCATATAATGCAGATTCAAAGGTTGTTCAAATTTATATATTACGCGTATTTTCTTGAAATGCTGCCAAGAGATATAACAATTCATGTAACGAGTTGAAAATGATGCTTTTTTAAAGCACTAGTAGTAAAATTATACATCGGGGCTTTCCGAGTTGAATGAATATGATGAGAGCTGTGAAAATCGAGTGTTGATACGAGTTGCATACATATAACATTTTTAACGATACATACGTTTAAATGTTAAATCAAGCAAACCAAACCGTCATCGTTTCCTAAAATCTTACCGTGGGAACGCCGGCTGTGCATCAAACAATTGCATTTGACTCATTATGAACCGAAATGAGTTGCATTATTAACAAATATGCAAATAACAGTTATTATGCGTAAAAGCGTTGGGTGGCAAGCATAAAATGTTTCGGGTTGAAAAAAATCAGTACAAGGATAATAATAATTATAATAATAATAATAATAAGCATATAAGCATAAGACTTCCATTACTATGTGTGATGTTTTGTTTAGTTTTTGTAAGCGTTTTTTGGTATGTAAGTGTTTGCTGATCAAAAAATACGTTAGAAAAAAGATGTTTCAATTATATCACGCTCCAATATATCACGCGAAATTTTTTTTCATTCGTGATATAATCGAAAAAGTACTGTATTTGCATCCGATTCCAGTTACACGTTTTGCAAGATATTTTTTTAATTTACCGAACTATCAGTGAGAAGAGAGAATAGGCTTATCATCGAACAGTTCGGGGTAATTTTTTTACGCGTTTTGAGTACATCCATGATTAATTTATATTGGTTTTACAGAACTTGTCAGGAATTTTTCTTCAAATTCACGGGGTTTTTCAGTTGGTTTGTTTCAAATTCACCAAAACATGCAGTGTTTTTTACCGCTTTCAAATATGAATTAAGTTCAAAAAAACATTGCCATTTTTTATTAAGAAAACCTTAACAAACTCGTTAAAGAAATTGCCAAAATTCGTATCAAATTGCCTACAAGAATTTGAACGGATTTTTACCTGAGCGGTTATATTTTTCTTTTATGTATATCAAATTTTGCATAAGCATTTTTAAAAACCAAAAAAGGCAGTTTGCATCACTTGTTCGACGCTTTAACTCTAGCCTCACTTTTGAGAAGGGCTTAATACGTTATTGAATATTTAAAAAACACTTCTCAGAAACGTTTTGTACGATTAACGTGTTGCCTTCAGCATTATTTTAGGTAATTTATAAAAGTATGTGGAAAACGTGTGCACTGGCGAAAAAGTTATTTTTTTATTTCATTTAACTCTCCTTTTGCATTACGGCCCAATCTTTTGACCCAAAGCGTACACTACGCCAACAAAACGTCCCTTGTTATACAAAACAAAGGTTAAAAAGTAAAAGTTAACTTTGATCAAGATGATAAAATGACAAAAAAGTTATAATTTAAAAAAAGTTTAATTTTTGAAAACTGTTGTCTTTTGGACATTTTTTTACGAAATTTTATGAAAGTACCCATATTATAAACTACGCGATGCAATATTTGATGAATTGCTTTTTGATGAACTAATGTTACTTACTGCCTCGTAAGGGAAAAATGTTAAAAATATGATCAACGAAGTTAACAAAATGAAGAAAAAATCGCGAATTAAACGCAATCATCTCATGCAAACTCGCGCCATATTAGCCACGGTGTGTGTAAAATAATATATTATCGTAAAAAAATCACTGTCGCTAAGTCACCGCCTAAATGAAAGCTAAGGGTCCCCCCTTTCAATTGAGGCTAAGAGCAAAAAGTTCTATGGAGGGGTATAGAACAACTTTTATTTTCTTCGTGATTTCCAGAACAAATTTCCGAAAAATGTCCATTTTTTAAGTACTTTTTACCCAAAATTTGTATGGAAAAGTTACCTCCGAAGAACGTTTCGCTCTTAGCCTCAAATGAAAAAGGGGACCCTTGGCTTGCATTTAGTGGGTGACTTAGCGATACTGATTTTTTTTTTCTAATAATATTCTTCTACCAGAGACACCGTGGACAACTACTGGTTCACAGAAGAAAGAATTGGAAGATAATCACAGAACCACGCAAATAAATTACGCCTTTTACGAACGTTCGGTAAAGTTTTGACATTAAATGATTTTTCATTAGGGCCTAACTGACATTTTGGAATTCTCTTCATCGATCCTCTCCTCTTTGTGCTATTACAGAATGTATTTTGAGTTTTCCAAATATTTTTTGGTTGAAATGCGAAGAAGACGACTACATTTTGCTACAGAAACAAAAATAACAATGACTTTGTTTGATCAAGTAATTAGCGAAAGAGAGAGTCGACAAAGAGAAATCGTTCAAGTCAGTTAGGCCCTTATGAAAAATCATTGTCGATTTGATTGGAAAACGAATCAATTTCACAAAAATATCTGTTTTTAATTTATTTGCAGTTTAGATTCGGTAAATTATTCCACAGAATTCTGCAATTTATTCTTAGTACAAATGTGCAAACAATCAAAATAAACTAAATAAATAAAGCGAATAAAACAATTAAACTGAAAAAAAAAACAACTAAATAACATCCCCATTGACACCAACCTTGAACCCGCTAAAAAGTGAAGCAAAGTGATCAATTTCTCTCAAGTCAAACTTTTGCCCCAATTCACTCTACAGACCTACCCGACAAAATGTTGGGCCCGGAGTACGATCATCGCACTCGAACCCGGAAAATTATGCGCGTCCAATCTGTTTCGACAAGGTGGTTCATGGACATGTAAGAAAGTAATAACCGACACGCTGTGTCAATGAGCGATGTAAACGAAAGCAATAAACAACGCCGAGCAGCGTTCGATCGAGGGGCCGAGCTTTTTCGGGCATTCATTAGCGCCGGATGTCATTTTTTATTACATCGGATGATTGGATTTTGGCCTATTGGGGTGGATTGATACTGAACCACTCAACTGTGTGCCAAACTGTGGCGACGCACGAAGGTGACTTTAAAAATCCGCATTGTTCTTGAAAACGTGGGATGGGAAGAATTTAGATCTGTGGACTTCCTGTTTATCTGTATTGTTCATAGATTCATGGAACCTTGAAATGGGAGTCTTCAATAACGCATAATGGCCACTAGTGCGTCTTATTTGCTAAAGCCTACATTCAAGAGTTCCTCAATCAAAAAAGTCAATATTTTCGTTTCCTTCTATTCAACGCCCTCGACTGGTAGTTGCTGCATTGTGTGTTCATTCATCGGTTTTGGAGTCGAAATCAAACAACACCCTCCGTGCAAGATCAATGTCAGCGACAATGAGCATCACGCCGCAAATTTAAACCTAAACTGTCTGCTAATAGCTTACTCCAACATGCCATAGCACACAGGTTACCCCCATGTGTAAGCGTGTAGGTACAAAACGGGCAAGTACAAGCCTCGATTCATCAACAATGCCCGATCATCCGGGCGCGCGGCGGCGGCGGCAGTCGTAGGTCACGGTTCTCACACGCACATTGTTTGCACTTCCCATTATCTACACCCCGAGACGGGCTGTCACACAAATGTCAAACGTACTCGTCAACCTGATGAACCAACCCTGAACGAAGAAGACGAATCGGCCGGTGCTGCGCGGCGACGAAAGGTGGTGGGTGGAAGCTTTGACGACCCCAAGATTGGACCCAAAGCGATACGCCATAAAGACATCAGCCTCAGTCAACCATGTGGTGTCGCTTCAGGCCAATTGTTTTGCTGCTCACGTTTAACGAGATAACGAGAACAATATCCCAGAGCCCGAAGTATTGTCAACCGTTTTGTACCGGAGACGGACATACTCCTCACATGACATCAACAGTTCGCATTTAATGAAGTGCTAATTGTTCAGCAGCAGCAGAGAACAGCTCAGAAAGACTCATCCGGACGAAAGTGATTAACTTCAGGCCACTTGAGATTTCGTGTTCGACCTTTTCTCGACGAACTTTTCAGAGAACATGAAGAGAGTACCCAGTAGAAAACTTGAACTTTTGACAGCTGAAGGTTTCGGGTGCATAATTCACGAAAACACTAGTAATCTTACATGCAGCGAGTGTGCTGGATAATGAAGTAATGGAATAATGATTGTGCATTTGGCCGATTCAGATGATGAACGGAGAGCAAAAACGAACATAACTGAGATATGAATTGAGTCGTAAAGTGAGTGATGTTTTAATTGTCTCACTGAGGAGCCACGCAGTAGATACTTACCTACTCCTCCGAGCCATTTAGCATCCGAGGCTATGCAAGGTTGCGTTTTATGTGAGCAGAATTGCTAATTGGGTTGGGTGCATGTTCTCTGTGCAAGTCGATCGTCGGAAAAGGTCTCAAGAGCCATTATTGACACGGAGTGATGATAGACCGGACCGGATGGTCTTTAGCGCTGAATGAAATGAGTACTTTGGAGGTGAAATGTCAACAGGGTTGCTGAATGATATTAACATTTCAATCAACTGCCTGTCGTCAGTGATAAGTCTATGAAGCTGCATTGTCAACATGTTCATGATGAATGCACTGAAGATTTTTTTTTACATAGAAAAGAGACCGTTCCTACGCTTCAGCAGGAAAAACGGAAGGATTGAAATGTTGCGTAGTTTGCTTTCAATAGAGCCATCAGCCATAAAAATGAAGAAGACATAATCCTACAGTGACCCCAACCCTTTTGTTGGCATTGGAAGGGCGGCCTACCCATCGAAGTGGCCTTCAGTTACAAACTTCCGCGCATACAATGAGACGATGGGAAACTTGTTCCATCCAAAATTTACATCCTGCTTTTGGGTGAAGTTCCATGGCATTGCGTATCATTACTCCATTGTGCCGTGACTCAGCGGATGACCCATCACCGAAACTATACCCCGTAAAAACTACCAAGTCACGCAATATAAAGCTGCTTTACCATTATCTTGTGACTGAGACCGGTACCCCAATAATCACCATGCCTTCGGACATGACTTGATAAGATTTTCGCCCAATCTTTCTCACAAAAAGAAGTGAAGAAACATTTCAATAACTTCCTCGCTAATGTGTCCCTTTCTCTCTTGTTTTTTGCAGGTAAAGCATCCCAACGATGCGGCGTGTCTCGCAGATCGAATTGACCAGAGCAATCACATTCGCATGGACTTCGATGATGACGGATGGATGGTGAGAAAACAACGATTACATTTTCGTCAAATCCGGTCCTGATGTGATAGGATATGTGAGGGTGTTCCAGACGTTATGCTACAGGTCTTCAGCTAATGGATTACATCCTGAATGCATACAATAATTGCTGGCTTGGTTTATCGCAAAAGACAAACGCAAAATCTAATTTGACTGAAGTCCTTGAAATGTTTGCTTCCTTCTTGTGTGTTTTTACGTTTAACGTGGACTGCTTCTTCAACTTCAAGTTCCTATAAACATTTCGACAGTTCCTTCTGAAAAGCTATCTTTGTCAAACAATATTTGAATGTGTGACAGATGTATTATACGAATCTGGGGGATGATTCAAATGTGAATTTGGAGTAACACAATAAAGCGGTTCCCATTTTCAGCTATTTCCACTTTGATAACTGCAAAGTTAAAGTATCGTTTTTCAAAGGCAGTATTGTTAGAGCTAGCTTTTAATCGATTCTAAGGAAAAATAATGAAGTCAATATCATTTAATCAATAATTACCACACAAAGTCAACTACTTTTGCTAAATATAAATCCAGACATTGACAGAAGTTTTCAAAAAGTTATACAGGATTTCACAAAACATAAGGTTTTTCAATAGAAGTGCAGCAGATAGACTAAATGATCGGACAGGCCAGTGCTGGAATCAGAGTGAATATGAAAAATACGACCAGTTATCAGCGCCAGCAGAGAAATATTCAGAGAGCATCTACGCTGCTGAACCATCGTTTTTCTCTCTTCAATAGTATATTTTATTGCTCACGCTCAAACTTGCTTCTGAATGGTGTTAGCCAATAAAGGCATATAACTATCGCTCTCGGTTGAAAAGTGCCGATCAAAGAGGAACAAATTTTGCTTCATCTGGGGAAGACGCTTAATATTTCAAGCACTGGACCGGCAAAATTTTCACTTTAAAAAAATGGACAACTAGCTGTAATTTTCGAAAAATGCATCAATAATTCTCAAATTTTTACTGTAAATTGCTCATTTAGTTGTCTATCAATGGTATAAATTTGGGAAAGTTCAGGCTTTTCTGCATTAAGTAAGAAAGATTCTAGTAAAAGGCTTAATTACCCGATAGCCAACTTTGAAATGTTATACCTCCGGATTCTTTGAATCGAATGTAATGAAATTTCGAGCGTTTATGACATATATTATAAGCTTCAAAACCGTTTTTACCAAACCTAAAATTGTTAACACGGAAACAAATTAAAGCGACAAGATTTGTCGATGCAAGAAAGGACGACCTGGTAACCCTATACACCGATGAAGGGGCAACGGACGTCAATGGGGTCAGATGTCTACGTTGACGTCTGTCATAGTAGAAGATCATTTCCGCTGAACACGTTGCTCATTGTTATCGAACCATTGTGAAAGGTAGACCATAAGTGCACACTGAAGATACCGATATCGAAGTAAAATCTATTGAATTTGTGACAAAGTTAATACTCAAAAGGTAGTGAAAAATTATCATTTTAATGTCCATTTCTAATAATTTGTGAATTTGTAGAGTGTAGTTGGGGAAAGTTATACATCCAGTAGCTGAATTGCAGTTCTTAGTTCCAGAAATTGAGGTTGGTGAAGGTTAGGTTTGGCCAGTTAATAGTTGTAAAACCCGATTAAATCCGTAGCTCGCCTCCCAGTGAAGTGGCCCAATCCGTCCGTTGTCGAAGTAGCTGAAAAGAGAAGATACCTGAAAAGAAACCTGAAAAGAAAAGTAAATTAAAATTAATTAAAAGTTTAACAGTATAACAAATAATATTTAACAGTATTCTGCAGTTTTCGGTGCTGGGAATCGACACGTGGGGTGAGCGAGCTAAGGCCCACCGAATTGTAAGCCATTACAAGATATTCATTTGTATTTGGGATTAAGTGTACTTACCATTTTGTTTAATTTTTAGTTGAAGCTTACATAATACATAGTTCGCTGTCAAAACGGAACGCTTTTTCTTCGCACCCCGCCCCCTCGACAAGATTATTTTTCTAATACAACATCAAATTAGTTAAAACCTAGAACATCATTTTAAATTTCAAGATGGTAATTATAGTTCAGTTATTTTCCCTTAAATTGCCATAAATATTGATATATTTTGAAAGGAAGTAACAAAATATCCGATAATACATTGAACAAAATTACAGGATTTACCATACATACAAATTGACCAATTTACTTAAAGTTTATATAACAAATTTGAACGCTATAACTCTTTTTCTCGTAAACAATTTTATATAAAGACAAACGTTTTTCAAAGCTCATTACATAAGTCATTAATGCTCAAAATTGCATTGCCCTTGGTTCATTGAAACCAGAGGTAAAACAGTTCAAAGTTGGATAATTAAGCCTTTTACTAGAATCTGTCTTACTTCACGAAGAATAGTCTGATCTTTCCCAAGTTTGGACCATTGACAGAAAACTAGTTGACCAAGTTGCAGTAAAAATTTGATACACTTTTCAAAAAGTTACAGCTAATTGACCATTTTTTGAAGTAAATCAGCAATATTTTCAGCCTGTCCCGATCATTTTGTCTGTCCCCTGTACCATTAACATAGTAATGCCCAACATTTCGCGCATTTCTGCACAACATTTGATTTAAAATTTATCAAAACTAAAGAGATGTGTTTGAATTCATATTGAATCCAAAGCTTCGTGTTGCGAATAATTAGTTAAATTGGAAATCCTCAGTCATACTGTTCCCGATCGTCAGAACAAACACCGTTCTTTTAGTTGCAGACTTAGCAGCTACAAAGCTGTAATTTATTTATGTTATTTAGTCGGTGGTCAGTTAACAGATGTTGAATTAAGACTTACATTTTCAGTATTTTTCTGTCGCTTCCCAGGTATGTCGGTTATCGGGAAAACGTGGATAGATAATCTATTGAAATTTACATAGCTTAATTTTAGGTTATATACTGTTTCGCACTGTCTGACCAAAGTTAATTTCTATCACAAACGTACCTAAACTGACTGGAAATATTATTCACTGTGCGGTGCTGACTACGTCCGAAAAACTGCTGTAATCTTATTCATTATAACAGAATAATTTTAGTATAATAATTCAAACTAATCGTTCACAAGAAACTCACTTCAAACTATTGAAATAATCCAGTAAATACAATATTAAATGCCTGCCAAACTGCTGACTAACTGTGCACAAGCGAAGTCTGAATGAATCTGTTTTTCTTCTCTGTTCTGTCTGCTGCTGCCCGAACTGTCAGTCCGCCCGGTGACAACCGCTCAGTTGCGAGGGAACGGACGGTGGTTTCACCGCCGTTTCGCGGTCAACAGTGTTGCCGGTAACATTCCCCGCCCCGTGAATCACTTCCGTTTCCGGTGCGACTTCATCCGCCTTCTTGTCGTTTCTCCCAACATCCAGGACTGCCAGCTTCACTGCCGGCCTGGCTAAGACTCCTCGAGCTGTCTGTACTACTGCACGTCGAACTTGACCTGCTTTGTCCGGAAAGACCTCCAGAATCCGTCCTCTTTCCCAACTGTTCCGTGTCTGTTCATCTACTATCACGACTAGGTCACCAGGCTCCAACGGCTTCACGTTCTCAAACCATTTCGTCCTCCTTGTTAGCATCGGCAGATATTCCAGCACCCATCTGCGCCAGAACTCGTCCACAATGTTCCTAGCGACTGACCAGCTGTCTCGAAGACAGACTGACTGATCAACTGTAGGCTGCTTTATGCCGCTTGAACTGTACAGCAAGAAGTGGTTCGGAGTGAGCGCTTCTTGATCGGCTGCTTCTAAGGGAACGTAGGTCAGTGGACGACTGTTAACAATCCCCTCTGCTTCCAACATTATGGTTTCGAACACCTCGTCACTCGGATGATGCGGACTGTCGGATATTGCTGCCATTGCTACTTTTACGGACTTTACCATTCGCTCCCACGGACCTCCCATATGCGGGGCTGCAGGAACGTTGAAGTGCCACTGCGTACGGGCGTTGGTGAACGTAGCCGCACAATCCTCGTTAATGGTCTTGGTTCGCTGGATCTCTTCTGTCAACTGACGACTAGCTCCCACAAAGTTGGTACCGTTGTCCGAGAATACTTCTAGCGGAGCTCCTCGCCGATTAACGAAACGCCTGAACGCCATTACGCAAGACTTCGTTGACAGACTGTGTGCTAGCTCCAGATGAACTGCTCGAACTGTGAGGCATGTGAACAAACATATCCACCGCTTCACAATACTGCGACCGACTTTCACTTCGAAATGACCCAGGTAGTCCACGCCGACGTACGTAAATGGACGAATGAAGGGAGTCAGACGAACCTTCGGAAGCGGTCCCATCATCGGTGGAACTGGAGCTGCTTTCTTGATTTTGCAGTACTGACAGCTACGACACACGCTGCGCACTACTGTTCGCATCCTCGGAATGTGAAAACGTTGTCTCAACTCGTTGCACACTGTCTCGGTGTTCGCATGAAGGAATCGCTGGTGGAAGCTAAGCACAACAAGATATGTGATCCGATGGCTTCTCGGTAACACGACTGGATGCTTCGCTTCGTATGGAATCGATGGAGCTTGTCCGATTCTGCCGCCAACTCGTAGAACTCCTTTCTCGTCCAGGAATGGAGACAGCGCTCGAATAGGACTGACTTTCGCTACACTTTGTCCTTCGAGCAGCAGCTGAACTTCTTCCGGATACTCCTGCGCTTGAGCCTGCCGCCATAGTGTTTCCTCTGCTTTCGCGAACTCACTCTGGCTGAGTATTTTGAGCGACCTTGTCCCGCTTGTCTGGTGCTTCCATGCTGCTACAGCTCGGTGGACGTATGCTGTCGCTCGTAGTAGTCTGTTCCAGTTAGAAAAACGTTGCACATCTACCACTTCCTCTGCTGTACGGTGTACTGATACAAGGCGAATTTCCTCGGCCGCTGCGTCTGCTTCGACTGTATTTCCTGGTCGTTCCGCAGGCCACTGACTCTCCGGATCATGCAGGAATGCTGGACCCTGGTACCAACGGCAATCCGGATCGAATGAAGGCCCCCTATTCCATTTCGTGGCATCGTCCGCAACATTTTCGCGAGAAGGAACGTAGCGCCATTCATCCACACTAGTCAGCGACAGGATTTCGCCGACACGGAACGAGACGAACTGATGATACCGACGACTATCGGAGCGAAGCCAAGCAAGAACTGTTGCTGAATCTGACCACAGGAAATGCCTGTGAATGTTGATGGTTAGGGCCGAGCAGATGTTCTGTAGTAAACGGGAACCCATCATGGCAGCCTGTAATTCCAAACGTGGAATAGAAAGTGCTCGAAGAGGCGCAACTTTAGTTTTTGCTGCGATAAGCGAACACTGACTCTCTCCATCTACTGTGATTCTAAGGTAGGCCACACATGCACAGGCGGACACGCTAGCATCCGTGAACACATGGACCTGAATATCGCTGACTTGCTGTGGACAGAAATCTTTGAAGAAGCAGCGCGGAACGTTTACTTCTTTGATCTGCTGATACTGCTCCATCCACCTTGTCCAAAGTTCGCGTGGTTGCTCCGCAATAGGCTCGTCCCAGTTTGTACCTGTCCGCCAAATCTCCTGCATCAGAATCTTCCCTTGGACGACGAAGTGTGCGATGAATCCTAAGGGATCGTAGAGCTTCATCACAATACGCAGGACCTGGCGCTTCGTTGGTATCGCCCAATCGTCACCTAGAACTTCCTCCAATCCCTGGCTATTGAATGTGAAGGCATCTTCCGATGGAATCCATGTGACGCCCAGAACACGTTCGTATGTTCGGTCTTTGTCTACTGGCAGTGGTTTACTGATCGCTGTACTCGTCTCTCCTAGTCGGTCTAGCACTTCCTGCTCGTTGGACAGTATCTTCCCAAACTGGAAACCGGCTGCTGCATGGATATCCTTCACTTGCTGTACCAACTGTACTGCTTCTTCCACCGAGTCGACGCTGTCGAGGAAGTCATCCACGTAGTGGTTCTTGGTCACTGCTTCCACTGCTCTGGGGTACTGTTCGCTGTAGTCAGAAGCATTCCAGTTCTTCACAAACTGCGCTGTACATGGCGAGCTGGTTGCACCGAACATCGCCACGTTGATTACGTAGACCTGTACTTCTTCTTCCGGACTACTTCTCCAAAGAAAGCACTGTGACCATCTGTCTTCATCACGGATGAGGATTCGGAGGAACATTTCCCGAATGTCGGAGCACACAGCGACTTTCCCTTGTCTGAATCGCAATAAAACGTTTACTAGCGGTACGAGAAGATCCGGACCCTTCAGCAGCATATCGTTGAAGCAGACTCCATAAGCTTTTGCGGCCGCATCCCAAACCATCCGAATTTTGCCTGGCTTCTTGGGATTGATCACCACTCCCAGTGGCAAATACCAGACACGTCGAGGATCCAGTCTGCTAACTTCTTCCTGTGATGCTTTACTGATGTACTGCTTTTGCTCGAAGCTGTTGATCTGTTCGTTCACTCTTTGTTGAAGTTCTGAATCTCTGGACAGACGCTTCTCCAATCCCAGGAGTCTGTTCATCGCCATCTTGTAGCTCTCGGGAAAGTGGATATTGTCCTTTCGCCACAGCAAACCAGACTCGATTCTAGAACCTCGGCGGACTGTGGTTGCCTCCAAAATGCTGCGCGCTCGTTGATCTTCGTCGGATTCAAGATGCTTCGTGACCACAGCTTCTTCAACGGCGAAAAACTTCTTCATCGAGTCGTACAGATCACTGTTACTCATCTCCTGACCGACGTGTAGATTCAGCTGTTCCACGGATCCTTCACTTCCAGAATTTCTTCCGTAGACGCACCAACCGAGACGAGTTTTCGTTGCGACTGGATCACTTCTTCCGCCTTCGCGAAGCATCAGACTGGTGAGGAGATGCACGTGCTCGATGCCGATAATCATACTGGGTTTCGCATTCACATAACTGCTGACGGGAAGACCTTGTAGATGTGGATAGGATCTCGACAGATCGGAATAGTTCAACGTTTGACTGGGAAGTCCTAGCTCACGCACCGTCCGTACGTTGCTCAACTGGAAGGTATTTTGTTTCCCAGCTCCGGATATCTCCACGTTGACCCTTTTAGAGCTCTTCTCGTGTCTGCCAATCTTCCCTGTCCATCCTAACCAAAGGTTGTCTGGCTTTCCGTCAATCCCCAACTGAACTGCAACTGTCTCTTCCAGTAACGTCGACGATGATCCGTCGTCCAGAAACGCGTAGATTTCTACCTGTTTCCCGTCTCCGTAAATCGTGACTGGCAGATAACGGAAGAGAGAAAACGACTTCGTGTGGTGGTAGTTGTGCTGTACCGCTTTGGTTGGCTTCGTTGTCTCAGCGGATTCGCCTCGGCTAAGCTGGTTACTATGCAGCAGCATGTGATGACGAAAACGACAGCCATCCACGCCACACTCCTTTTTCGAGTGGCATGGCCATTTCCGATGCGGAACTAAACACAGACGACACAGGTTCTTCTGACGCATTGCTTTCCACCTCGCTCCAATATCCAAAGACTTGAAACTGGAACAGTTCAGGATCTGATGATTGTCCTTTCCGCAATACGAGCAGGCTTTTGACACAGACCTTTCTGTCGACGTGTCCTTTTCCTTCCTGGCTGCATCGGACGATTCGTTGGCGTGAGTGAACAACTTCTCCCTTGGCTTCGGCCTCTCCGCGCGAACTTGTTTATGCTGGTTCTGTGCGCAGTCCACGTCGATAGTGAGCTCCGACGCCAAGTTCACAAGGCCTGCCATGAAACCGTTGAATGTCGCCAGGTTGACATATGCAACGCCTTGCTTGTAGGTTCCCCACTGCATCTTGAGAGATGTGGGCAACTTATCGACCAACTCCTGAAGCAGCATTGGGTTCGCCAAATGTGCTTGCTGATCGGCCAAGACGATGTGGTCGACCAAGTTCTGAATGGCCAAACCATAAGCCACAATCGAACTCAGGTTCTCCGCTTTCGGGGCTGGCACGTTACTCACTTTCTTCAGAAGCGAACTGATCAGAATTTCCGCTCGCCCGTAGAGTTTGTGGAGCGTTTCCATCACATACGGAACTGACGCTGGTAACAGCAGGCGACTTCGTACGGCTTCCAATGCAGAACCTCCCAAACTTCGCTGTAGACGGGCCAAATTCTCTGCATCGGTATATCCGCATACCTCCGTAGTGTTTTTGAAGGAACTGTAGAAGATAGGCCACTCCTGGGGATCGCCATTGAACTTAGGCAACTCACGGGGCATTACCTGTCGCGCCGCCAGTTGGGCACTAGTTGGTCCCACTGCAGGACTCGATTGAGTTGCATTCGGCAATCCGGCTTCAGCTGTTGATGGTCCAAAGGAATTCATTACTGGAGAGGTCGACGAATAACCTAAGGGTGCATTCCCGTGGAGAACTGCTGAACTAAGTGGAACTCCTGGATGTCGAACACTACCGAAACAGCTTTGCGATGAATTCACTCGAACGAAATCTCCAGAAGCTACTGCATTCGTTGGTACTAGATGCGCCATTGGAGCGGCCGTGTAGTACGGATGACCTCCGTAAACTGTTGACATCAGACCGCTCGAACCAACAAAGGATTGCGATGTACATGGAGCTGAGGACACTACTGTATCCCGTGCAGCGAAAGTGACTGTGGGTAGTGTCACCGCTACAGAATTGGTGTTTCCAACTCGAATATCCAACAATCTCGGAAGAATTGCGCTGATATCTGACGAAGCTACTGGTCGTTGCGGGACTGAAGAAACGAAATGTTCCGCTGCTGATGCCGGAACAGATGACACCATGGAAACTCCTTGCCCAGATAATAGCTGTTCATAGGATTTCGCCAGCGTTGGAACATTTCCAATGGTTTCCGAAGCAGGACACAGCGGATTCACGTTCGACGGAACAGAAAACTGTGACGAACTATTCGGCAACGAAACTGCTGGTAATTGGGATTCTCCAATTCCAACGGGTGGTTGTACTGATTCACTAGCTGTGTGAACCGGCAGGGCAGCTTGATCTCCAGACGACGATGGCTTCGACTGTCCAACTTCGTCCACCACAGCTCCCTTCAACCACTTCTCCAACTGGTCACGTTTACTTTTCACACTTACTCCGGTTCGTCGACTTTTTCCGCTTACTGGATGCATCCTTTTCGTCCGCTATCTGCATCAGCAGAGTGTACCTCTGCTTCAAATACTGCCTCTTCAGTCGAGCTTCTTCTTCCCTTTGTTGCATCTGCAGTCGAGCTTCTTCTTCTTTCCGCTTCATCTGCAGCTCTTCCTCCGCCCGCAACTTGTTTAGCCTCCGTTGGTCCTCTAGGTGCTGCAGGCTGAGCTGCAACCGTTGAGATGCACGACTACTACTCTTACTCACAGAAGATTCATTGAACGACACTCCCGATTTCGATGCACCGAGAAAAATTTCTACTCAATGACTGAGTTGGCCTTACTCAGAAATCGAAAAATCCTTTGTATTCTTACTCAGTTTCGGCTAAAAGTGGGACAACCCATTGGCAATGGGTTGTCCCACTTTTAACGGAAACTGAGTAAGAAAACAAAGGATTTTTCGATTTCTGAGTAAGACCAACTCAGCCACTGAGTAGAAATTTTTCCCTGTGTGCAGCATCGGTGCCGTCCCAATCAGCTAGGCAGTCACCGCACTTCCAACTTTTATCCGCGATTGACTGATTCACACCCGCGCACTGAAAATGTACCCACGATTCGCATATATCGCAATAGACCCAATTATCATCACCCACAATTTGTTTGCATTTTTTGCATGGATTATCAATTCCCCCCGTGTTGGTAACATTCTTGCTCTTTTTCGGCATAATTAAATCAAATTGCCCTAGCTCCACTGTCTACCAAGCAAGCTTACTAACTATCAAATTGCACGGGCCACTACTGTGGTACGGGATCCAAGATGAGAGCAAAAAAGAAACTGTGTACTGACTTGATTTACTGCAATCAAACCTCCAGCGACGACGACGACGGCGGCGGCGGTGCGATGATGATGGTCTTCAATCGTGGGTCGTTCAGGCGGCGGACGTCTTCCCGGTTGTTCTCCTCGGCAGGGACCAGCGATGGGCAACAAACAATCATCCAACTTCGGATGAAAATCTTTGTAGAATGTTCCCGATCGTCAGAACAAACACCGTTCTTTTAGTTGCAGACTTAGCAGCTACAAAGCTGTAATTTATTTATGTTATTTAGTCGGTGGTCAGTTAACAGATGTTGAATTAAGACTTACATTTTCAGTATTTTTCTGTCGCTTCCCAGGTATGTCGGTTATCGGGAAAACGTGGATAGATAATCTATTGAAATTTACATAGTTTAATTTTAGGTTATATACTGTTTCGCACTGTCTGACCAAAGTTAATTTCTATCACAAACGTACCTAAACTGACTGGAAATATTATTCACTGTGCGGTGCTGACTACGTCCGAAAAACTGCTGTAATCTTATTCACTATAACAGAATAATTTTAGTATAATAATTCAAACTAATCGTTCACAAGAAACTCACTTCAAACTATTGAAATAATCCAGTAAATACAATATTAAATGCCTGCCAAACTGCTGACTAACTGTGCACAAGCGAAGTCTGAATGAATCTGTTTTTCTTCTCTGTTCTGTCTGCTGCTGCCCGAACTGTCAGTCCGCCCGGTGACAACCGCTCAGTTGCGAGGGAACGGACGGTGGTTTCACCGCCGTTTCGCGGTCAACAGTGTTGCCGGTAACACATACTTATAAAAATTTGAGATTAGGTCGCACTAGTTTTTGACAAACTTCGTCGAATTGCGAAAAAATAGGCAGCTATTTTCAGTTTGAATACATTGTGTTATTAGCTTCCATACTAAGATTCAGATTGAGTATAAATTTGCGTACATTCAAGTGGTCCTCGATAAATACTAATAAATACTAAGCAATTTCATTGATAAAATGCATAAAGTGCTTAGCACCACTGCTTTAAGACATCTACTGTAGTACTGGACAGAATAAAGTACGAATTAGTCGATATGCATACAAAATTCACAAGCTCTGAATCTCAGTTTCTAGAGTTCAGGCCGACTTTTCATTGTAACACTCCCACTGCCATACTATAAATCACTTCACCAACTGCCATGTCTCAAAACAGTGGGAACAGTATTTTTCAATTTCTATCATCTCAGCCGTTTGCCAAAATTCTTGAACCTTTCTAAGGTTCAGATTGATTGGACCATAGTTGTATTTTTGAGTACTCGAAACCCTGAGGCAAGAACTTTAAAAAACGCAAGTTTTCTAGAGTAATGGGGGTTAGAAGCAAAGGGGTGTAAGTGACAAAATCCTACTTTCGAGTAAATGAGGTTTAAAGTTTTTGATCATTTTTTTTTACAAAATGTATGATGTTTCAAAATCGTCCCAATTTTCTCTGATTTATTGTAATTTTTCCATTCATCGTAGAAACAATCTTAAAAAAGTTCCTGAAAGCTTCAAAACTGAAGAATTTTATGATATGCTCAGCTCAAAATCGACAAAATGGTCACTTACACCCCTTTGATTCTGGGCCCCTCAATTACAAATATAAAGTAGACTCCATACATATTTTGATGAGATGAAATTGTCAGTGTTGATGAAGCAAAAATATTGCTTAGCAATATCGAGAGACACTCAATCTTGAGACTGAAATCTTCACAAAATACTATTATACAGGAAATTCATCATTCATCGCGACAACCTCTGTGTTTTATTTTTTGATTTTTTTTTAATCTTTCGGTAGTCCGTTTTATTTATTTTTTTTTATCCGCAATCTTTTTGAAAATTTCCCAGGCAATTATCTAAGCAATTCTTCCACAATTCTTTCGCAAAATTGTTTTGGGAAATCCTTCGACAGTTTCTTTGTGAATGCGGTCTTAAATATTCAAAAAAAAAAAGATCTTTAAAAATATCTGATGTGTCGTTGAACTTTCAAAAGAAATTTTCGCAAGCTTTCACAAATAAATTTCTGAAGGACGTCTCAAAGAACATGCTGAAGTCATTCCAAAAGAATTGCTCGAAGAATTGAAAAGTAATGTCTGAACGGTTTTACAAAGATAAAGCCAGAGATTTTTCTAAATGAGTTGCTGAAGCACTCCTCGAAGGAATAACTGGAGACGTTTCCGAAAGAATTTTCAAAACAATTGGCGCATGGATTCCCAAAGCTATTTCTGAAGGAGTGTTATTTTTTTTAGATTTCACCCCTAGGAGCATCAATTTTACTTCTGAAGAAAGTGCCACATGCTTCCTGAAAGAATTGCCGAAGAATTTTCAAAAAAATATCATGAAAAAAGCACGAAAGTATTTGCCTAAAATGTTCAAAGGAATTGTCGAATTTAATTCCTCAAGAAAGTTTCGAAGCAAGTTCGAAAGTATTCTAAAAGATACTCTCACAAAAAAATCCCAAAAGCATCATCAAAGAACTCACGAAGAAAGGGCTCAAAAAATTCATAGAAATTGCAAAAGAAATTCACAAAATAATTTTGTGAATTCCTTCTGCATGGAATTTTTCAAAAAGATAGCCAAAAATTTCCCCAAAGAAATAAACAACAGATTTCCAAAAGGCATTCAATGTAAAATATTTACAAAAAAAAGTTTATTTGTATCTTTATTAACGAGTTGATTATCCCGGGACAAGTTCATCTCGGAAGTTATTTACGGATGTTCGAGGGTTCGACTGTTTCGATGTAACGATTGGTGGGAGTTCGGCTTTGCAGTCTAAATTTCTCTAGAACGATCGTTTAGGACTCGTCCCTACGTTTTGGCAATTGTTGGTGCCTTCTTCAGGGGAAAAATCATGAATATCGATCACCGATGCTAATAGTGTTGTGGCGTATGTTGTGGTAGGTTGTACATATGATTCGTTTTTGTGTTGAATTTGTCCATTTACGTTATATAATCACTGTTTTATTTTTTGCACTTTTGGATGGAGTAGCTATTTTCTTCAAATGTAGGGTTATTTTCCTACCAAAGGAAGAATTCACATTTAGTGAGTATGCCGAGAGTGGGATTCAATCCTAGATCGTCGGCAAGAAAGTCTCGGGTTTTAACCATCACACCAGCTACGCACTATATCTGTAGATATTCACTTGAAATGAGATGTAATTTGGAAAGATATTTTAGCCTTTTCTATCTATTCTGACCTCTCAGAGAGAGCTTTCTTATGTTCTCTCATTCCACCACATTCCTATGTTCAACGCTTTGTTGTTTCCTTTGCTTCCACTGATCATTTTTTCCTTGTTACAAATTTTGTTTTTGTTCTTTATTTTGATCTTCCCAAGTATCTTTCTTTTAAACTTTGTATTTAATGTGCATACCAACCCTCCTAGGATGTCAAACTGAGCGCACCACGATAGCGTAGTGCACGCTCAGTGAGTCTGCCTGGGTTAGGAATCGCAGTTCCGACCACTTTTATTCCCAAAACCCCAAATACCCAAATTTATTTAAAAGCTTTGTTTTAATGGAACCTCACTTTTACCTCTTAATCGAAATAAGAGGAAACAAAAGGTTTGCTTTGCATGAAGCTAGAGGGCTCACGTATTAACAGACTAGGTACTGTTGTTTTCTGTGAACAGTACCGGTAATTTAGGTACCGAAAATTGGTCGGCAGTACCGGTATTTCGGTACCGGTATAACCGGTACTACATCCCTAGTCTGTCATATTAACCCCAGCATCCTACTAAGATTAAAGGTAAATACGAAAGCAATCACTTTCCGAACAACATGTATTGCTTTGCATATGTTTAAGCACAAATTGAACGATTCCTTATACGCATCGATTTGAAAATACAACTCAGTGTTCACTGCGAGTGAGCAAACTACGGGTTGCATTTCCAGATCACTCCGTTTGCTGCTTTTTCAGATTTGTGCTGAGAAAACTCGAGATAAATGAAATGCGCTCATTGTGGTAGCCATTTATGTTTGGGTGTACAAATAGAACATTCGCCTTCAATGGATTCATTTCCCAAACGCGGAATCAGTTTATTTCCAAAATGGATACCAAAATTGCAAAGGAGGGTGAGTGAGGATACTGTAAGTCGTGCTAATTTAATGAATTTCAATAGCATTTCGTAGCATTTCAAAGGGTCTTCAGGAGCTTTCAGGAGAGCTTTAGAGGGGCTTCAGAGAAGTTTCAAAGCGATTTCAACACGTCTTCATGCGTTGAACCAATTGGTTAATTCAGGTGGAAAAAATGTTTTCAGCTCTTACGAAGACACAGTAAAACCGCTCAGCACTAAAATGTGTAAGCCCTACTCATAAGTGCATAATTTCCAGACCACACAAAAATGTGTTACAGTTACACATTCTCAAAAAACAGCTCGTACACTCGTCTAGATGCGAAATGTCGATTTTTTTTTGTTTTCCAAGGTCACTAGTAATCCTAGCTAGATTGCTGTACAAAATTTTTTGCGAATTTGACGATTTTGCGGACACAGGAGCTGATTTTGTGAATGTGCAAGGGTTACACATTTTTGGTGTAGTCTGGAAATTATGCACTTTTGTGCTGAGCGGCGTTAGCGTGGACATTTCACTGACTGATCAATTTCACCCCGAGAGTATTTTGTTTTTATTTCAAATGATAGGTATATATTATAACAAAACGATTTACAGTAAAAGTTTCAACCGTTCGATAAATATTTAAAAAAAAATAGACACCAAAAACTGTGAAAAGTGATTGGTTTCACCCGAAAATACGGTACAATTGTAGAAAACGATATCTAAAGTTTTCTTCATTCGGCCGAATTGAAATTCTAAAAAAAGATGAATATGTTTCACAGTAACCTGATCACAATCTTTAGAAACCGTTTTCTTCTAACTGTTATTTTGATTTCAGCTTTTCAAAATATTCTCCATTCTGACGCATCTTCTTAACATATTCCACAAGCTAACCTCGAATGTTTGCTAAACAAGCCAATAAAACCGGTCACCACCAAAAACTTGTTTCTGACACCATAATAAAGCATAAAGAAAATAATTTATTTACAGCGGTGCAACAGCTTTCCTCTATCCATCAGGTGTTCCCCGTAAATATCTCCAGATCATTGCCATTGACCACCTTCCAACGAATCACATACGAAGATGACACTACCGGTTCCGAGCAAAAACTAGCAGAAACCGAGGGTCATTGAACTTCCAATCCACTGCTAGGACTATCACGCAGATTCGCAAAATTTCTTCTCGTGTCGAATGGTGTCGTCTTCATGGCTGCGCAGAGACGTTCCCTCTCATCCGGTGATAACTTTGAGTTGAATTTATGAATCGCAGTAAAATTAATAAACGTCTATCTTCGGTATTATCCGAGAAGACTGCAGTAGGCAATTTGCCAAAATCGACGATCGTCGGACGATCTGGATGATCTACGCATGCACAAGTTTGCGAAGTGGCGACGAACAGGTGCGATCGATTTTTTGGAAGGCGAAAATTTACGAGTAGCCCACTCAAATGTGCAAATTTGGAAGATGATGGGGGATTGTGTTTCATGTGGAAAATTTCCGTTAACTTTATTTTTATTATTATGGATGTTGACTTTTGCAAATCAGCTGAATACTGCAGAGCTGCCGAAATTTATGACAGTAGATCGTGTTTTTAGATAGATATGACAAATTAGATACATTAATTTGCGTTTGAGAGAGACAACTGCTTAGTAATGGGGAAATTAACTGTAATATATATATTTTTTTTTACTTATGAACTTCCCGAGCTAATGACTAGAGAAGCATTTGTTGTGCCCTTTTCCCTGAATTGTCAGGAGAAATGTAGAACGTAAACTCTTTCAATGACATTATAACGTTTTATAATGTCACGATCACCGATTCATTTAAGGAAGGGGTAATAAACGTTCCGCTGTAACATGCTAATTTCTACATACTTTTGCATGCTCGCTTTCACAGCCTAGTGATTTCCAAGATATATTTGACCTAACAATACATTTGCTTCAACTCAGATATGCTCAATCAAGAGATTTAAAATAAATCTACTTACGTAACCAAATTACGCGGTCCTAATGATACCTTATTTATTGAAAGGAAGTTACGCGTACAAATTTGGCACCTTGCCAAAGTAAAATCACCTTCAACGCCGCTCCAATTTTTCGGCGGAAACACCTTCCAATGATTCGATCCCACGGCAGTCAAAATATGGTTATTATTTTCCGATTAGGGGATACTGGGGTAATACGCACCAGTTAAGGAAGATGCGTCCAAATGCATTTAAAAGGACAATAATTTATTGTTTTAATGCATGCATTCATTGCAAATACTTGCATTCTAAGCGATCTCGAACAAAACTTTGGCCTTAATATAGTATGGCTTTTGAAAATAACGTTTTTTGTGAAGACCAACATTACGGCTTCGTATGTTTATGCGGGGCAGTATGCACCCATGCTCGGGGTAAAATGCACTACAACAATGGGGCAGGATGCACTCAAACAAAGGGGCAAGACGCACCACAACATTGGGGCAAGATGCACTGTCGAGTTTAGAAATCTTTTCCCTTTTTAGAGAAAATGCATGTTTTCTAAGGTTTTAAGGCGAATAATAGCTCAATTTTATTTGTGATTACTTACACAGTGCTCATAGATATGATTACAGCTTGTTTTCTATAGGTGCGTTTTGCCCCAACACATAGAGTGCATATTGCCCCAATCAAGATTAAAAAATAAAATTGTTTAAAATGTATAATTTATGTACATTACTGTTTATGTTATTATTTCTACGCTTAGTATTACCCTCAATTAACTGAATAAATACAACAGCTTAAGATATTTGGTCGGTTTTCACCATCAAATCGTTCTACAAACGATCGGAAAAATTACATCAGAAACCTACGTTTTGATTTAATTCATTTTTCTCACCAATTACGTAACGCAGATATGTAAAATTTTCCAGGTGCTCATTTATAAGGACGTTCTATTAGACTGGCAAGGTTTCAAAGCTCCGAAACCGATAATTCTTGAAAAATCAAGGGGGTGCGTTTTGCCTCGACAGTGCATATTACCCCAGATGCCCCTATGTGCTATAACGGAGCACCTTTCGCCCGGCGTTGAACCCCAATCCCATGTGGGGAAAGAATCGCTCGGAAATATTAATCACCCTATAACGATTTTTTTTTTGTCGACCGCAATGCAAGGCACTTCTGCTGCCGACATATTCGTCAGCCGGGGGGCGAAGGCTACGAAAAAAAATCGCCCGATACGCCCATTTATGCGCATTCAAAGGACGCGCGAACTTTGCCAAATTCGCTCCACTATAAAATACGACCAACGCCTACCGTAATGGAAGCTATCCTATAAATAGCTGACCGCTGCTGGCTGGCTGAGAAGATACCGGAGCCCAGTGTCTCGGCCACGCCGAGATTAATCATAAAAGGCGATAAATATGTATGAAATCCGAATGTGATCCGAAATGCGATTTGAAAGCGGTTGCTTTCTCGCTAATTTGCTGAAAGTGTATCAACACGGCGCGCAGGGCGGCATATCAGATGCCTAAAATGGCATTTTCAAATGGATCGGGATGAATATTGATGAGCGGATACGAAAATCCAAGATATTTTTCACACCTTATAATTTCTTCTTTATTGATTTATAAGCACCAAACATTTAATGAATCCGACTGGGACTAACGATCTGAAACATTTAGTGAGGTTTTAGGCAAATGCTTGAAATCATGTTATCTTTATAATCAGATCTTACAACTAAAATCATGAATGATAACGAAGATAAAAATAATAATTCACCTCTTAATTATCCATTCTTATATTTTCTTCTTATCATTTCCTTTACAAGAAGCCAAATGAGGCATTCTTGAAACCTGTAGCATCCTTGGTGAATTAATTCCGAAAAGCATCTTTGGAAAAATCCATGGAGGGTTCTAGTACTTCATAGCTAAATTCGTGAAATATACCCGGAAATATCTTAGAAATTCATGATCGATTAATTTTAGGAATTTATGACAGAATCCATTGAGAATTCCTTGGAAAACCCCTTGAATAAATTTTCTGTAAGGGGAAATACCAGGAAGAATCTTTGAGTAGTTCTGAGTGAGAAAATCATTCAAAAAATGTCTGCAAGAAACAGTGGTCGAATCCGTAGAGAAATCACTGGGACAATCTGCACAGGAATTATTTAAATTCCAGATGGAAGCACTCGGGAAACAATAACTAGAACCTTGGATTAGAATTGAAAGTCGTCACGAAAAAATGAAGGAATTCTTGACGGAATCCTTTGTGGGATCCCCAAAAGCATTCCCGAAAGAATTCCTGGAATGTACATTGGAGTGCCACTGCAATTTCTTGGGTTTGTGCTCACGTAAGAACTTTAACTACACCCACGGGCAGGCTTGACAGAAACTCCCTCGCGAGAAAATGAGGAAGCGATTTTGGCGATTTTCTGAGGAGTGAAAATAAAACTCAGAAATCACAACACAAATCCTCAACAGCACCGAGCGCGAGCTTGCCGCGCAGCGAGGAGTTCGTCCAACACTCATAATTGCTTGTTGTGTTTCTCACGTCCACTCACACTCAAAAAGCTCTCGCGAGTTCCACTCCCATATAAAGAAAGACTCTCGAGGCGAAAATCGCACTCAAAAACCCGAAATAATCATCGGCTCTTTTTTAGTTCCCCTCTTCCTCGCTCAGTTTTTATTGCCTCTCTGTTTGGTGTTCGTTCGCTCCCTCGCGACGATGCAAAAGCAAAACACCGCTCTAGAGCATGTTGCAAAACTCTTTTGATTTCGAGGAGGATTATCAAGCCTGCCCACGGGACACGATACGAGAACGGACACAACACGTATTGTTCTTACAAACGTTTGTAAGAACAATACGTGTTGTGTCCGTTCTCGTATCGTGTGCCGTGGGTGTGGTTCATTGGAGTGATCCCTGAATGAAACGCCAAACGTGTTTCTCGATAAATCCCTAAATAAATCAATAGAAAAATTCTAAATAAAATTTCTAGCGAAAACCTTGGAGGAACTCCTGAATTTTATTTATTAATCCCTGAAGCAATCCCTAGGTTAATTCAAAGAAAAATATTTGGATAGATCATGGTCTTGTAGAAGCCTTCAAGGAATTGTTGAATGAACCCTTGAAAGAATTCATAGATAACTAGCGGTACCCGGCAAACTTTGTCTTGCCTACTGCGTTTTTGACGTTTCAAGTTTCTAGCTAAGACCCGGGAGCTTGTATCAATTTTCAAATACTCTCATTTTTTCCATGTTTTTTGCCCCATAAACCTTCCTTGGGTGAAAACTAACAGAACAAAACTAAGACGACTAAAATTGGACCTTCCGTTCGCAAGTTATGCGCGGTCCCACGAATGCCACTGCATTTTTATATATATAGATAGATTATTGAACAGATCCCAGTAGAAATCTGTGCAGGAACCATTGTAGGAATCCCTCAAGAAATTAAAAAAAAAAAAAACCTGGATGATTAAGCGTAAACATCTTCGGAGGAATATCAAAAGGATTGGTCTTACTATTTTTAAAAGAAACTATTAGAGGAATTCTTGAATAAACTTCCGAGAGAAACCCTGGAATAATATCCAAAGAAATTCTTGGAAGAATCTGTCGAGAAATTCCTGGATGAATTCTTTGATGAGTTTGTGAAATCACTTAATCTTCCGTTTGCATCACGTCAGGAATAGCTCGCTGACATTACACCTGAAGGAACGATCCGATAATTTACGCCAAGTATTTCTTTAAAAATCTCTCGACATTTTTTGCAGTTGAATTCGTTGACCATTCCTTCACAAACAACTCCGGTATTTTTTAAAGAAAATATTCAATAACTAGTCAAGCAATTTATTCATGCATGACTAGGTACAATCAGGTCTTTTTTACGCGGTTTCTATTTACGCCATGTAGATTGTTTTTTCATCGTCTTATTTTTTCATGATTCGTCGAGAAAGGGTGAGACTTTTTACGCGGTTTTTCGAATTTTAAAATAAGTTTTTTTACGCGGTACGCATCCCCCGCGTAAAAAAAACTTAAGTGTATATGAGAGCCCATTTCTTCATTCATTCATTCAGTCAATCATTCGAAAACTTTTCCATACGCGGTATTTCCTTTAAAAATTCCTACGGCCATTTCCAAAGTAGGGTATGTGTGGGTTTCATGGATGCTCACTTCTAAAAAAAATACAAAAATAAGAAACAAAATAAACAGCGCTTCAATCTTTTGTTTTTCGTAGGATGAAAATGGGAGCCACATGCTTAATGTGGGAATCAATACCCTATTATTTTTTTTCCGAAAATTCCAGCCGGAGAAATTCCTGGAACAATCTCTGTAGGAACCATAGGAGGAATGCCTTAACGGAATCATTCAAACAAACTAGGCAGCCTTTTCGAAGCAATCTCTGAAGAAAACGCCTCACGACTTTCCGAAATTATTGGAGGTATTCAAAAATCTCTTGAAAAATGTCCAGAGAAATTCTAGGAAGAAACTCTGGAACTCCTTAATGAATTTCGAAAGGTTTCGAAGCCGAGATATTCTGCCACTACTGTTGCAACCTCTCTGGGCTTGAACACGTTTGTTTTACTCGATTTCATTACCTGGGTCATATATGACCCCTCCTTCCCAAAGTGTTGAGCAACCATTACAGGAATTCCTGGAATAACGCTTTGATGATTCCAGATGGGATATTTGATGATCTTTTCGGAAGATTTTATAGACTGTTTCAGAAATTATAAATAAACTAATAATTAACTGCCTTTTCCAAGGCCATTTCAATTTGAGCACAATATCCAAAAAAGTTTCTTCTAGCTCTCATAGTAAACATGCTAACGAAGCAAATAATGACAATTTTGTTGATGCTTCTGTTAAAAGTAAAAAAATAGGGCTCTGTAAACTAGATCATTAAAATTTGAAGTTGAACAAAGTGGTCAAAAAATGTAGCATAGTAAAAAAGAAAAAATCTCACAGATAAAATATTTTATTTCCAAATACAATAAAAATTACTGTATCGATAATAAATGATACATTTTTTTTGTTTCAAATTTCTCAACAACACCAGTAGCAAAAAAACCTTAAGAAATAAAAAACTTGATCTCCGAAAAAATGTTGTGGAAATGCTTTTATCGATTTTTCCTAAATTTTGATCAAGGCATTCCTTAGACAACTTGTTGAGAAAGCGAATGTGATAAAAAATTGGATAATTTTTGGTATAGTGATGAATAATGTTGAACTCATTAAAAAACACCTTTGTGCAAATGCAAATTAGAAAAATTAAGTTATTTGTTAGAGAACTCGACTGTTCATTAAAATATCAAGGCAATTGAAAGGAAATATAAAAATGTGGAGTACAATATGCTATACTCTGAAAGAAGTTGGTAAAAATCATTAGCACAGTTCATTTAATTTAATAAACAAAGTGTAAATTTCTGAAACAGTCTATATGCATCAATCGAGAATCCTCCGATAATTTCCACCAGGCAGTCTTTTGAAAATTCTTCAGTAAATTCTTACAGTTATTCCTTTATTGATTCCGTCGACCATTGCTTCATAAAGTACTCCACATTCCAAGAGCTCATTTCTGCACCAGTTCTTTCGGTATTTCCCCATTTCTATCGTAAATCTTTTCCTAGGTTTTCATCGGCTTAAGAAGTTTTCTCCAGGAACTGCAGCAATTTTGACATTTTTTTTCCAAAAACTCCTCTATAAATTCCAACCGAAGTTCTTCCAACAATTTAAATAAATACTCCTTTGGTGACTATTCTTACTTCTTCGACAATTATTTTAAAAAATGCTTTTGGAACTTCGTTTGTTAATTCCTCCAAATGTTCATCGGTATTTTTTAGAAGTATTTTTGGTGACTTTGTTGCGAATTTCATTCCACCAGCAATTTATCGAAAAATTAGGCATTTTCTGCAAAAATTTATCCAAGAAATTTTCCAGAAATTCCCATAAATTCCTTCTGAAATGTTATTGGATCTAAGGGATCTTGGCCAAGCGCTTTAGGAATTTCTCCTTTCTTTACCTTCTAAGGAAGATTGATACAATTTCCTAGGAAATGCCTTCAAAAGCTCATAACCCAAGTAACATTTTGATAACCAAATAGTCTTATAGAGGTTTTGAGATCCGTCATAAAACCGAATACCTTTTATTTTGATTTTATGATGGTTCTAAGAACCTTTTCTAGTCTATTTGACTAAAAAATGTTACTTGGGAAGATTTTCTTCGCGAAATTCTTCGGCAACTCCACTAGGAAGTTTCTCACTAATTACTCCGTGGCTCTCTTTGCCAACTTCTAAATGGACTTTCTCAAGAATTGCTCCAGAAGTTTCTTCAAGAATTCCTCCGGAAGTTCATACAGAAATTCGTATGATATTTACTTTAAGAAAACAATTTTTCATAGAATTTCTGATACATATTCATTGGATACTCTTTTGACGATCGCTACATCAATTCTTGAAAAGATTTTTCCGTATGCAACGCCTTTTTCTCTGGAAATATTATCGACAATTAAAAAAAGGGAATATAGACCAAAATATTGTTTTTTTTTCGAAAATTGTTAGTTTTTTTTGGTTATCACTTCAGTAACTTTTTCAAAAATAGATAAAATTTTATTTTCGGAATTCTTTCAAAGAAAAATTCATGCAGAAAAGCAAAAGTTATTAGTTTTTGAAGTTTCTTAGTCAAGTCATCCAGGAATTCCTCCGACATTTCACACATACACTACTTTGGCAACTTTTCCATTAGTTCGTCCGAAAATTGTCGTTTTGTTTTTTTTTTTTTTGCCAAATTCTTCCAAATTATGTACATTAGGCAACACCTTTCGTAATTCCTTGTGGATATTCCTCCAGCTTTTATTGTGATTCGTGATTTTTTTATCTTTTATTTGGTTATATTCATGAAGGGTTTTTTGGAAGTTCCTATATGAGTTTTCGAATGTCTTTGAGAGCAATCTCTTTCGTTAGTTTGTTTTAGACTTTCGTTGAGTCAAGGGCCCATATAGCCACAGCTGTAAATGCATGGATATTCAACAACACCATACTGAGGATGACAGGTTCGATTCCCGACCGTTCTAGGAACTTTCGTAATGAAAATTAATTTAACTTCCTTGGGTATAGAGTATTTCCGTGCCTTCCACACGATATACACATGCAAAATGATCATTGGCAGAGGTATCCTTCAGCCAATGACTGTGGAAGTTCTCATTGCCCAAGCGGGCTTTGTCCAAGTTCATTCGATTTTTTTTTCTCGAAATTCTTCCGAAATTTCACCAGGAAGCATCCAGGCCCTTCTTCGACTATTCAAACACTCAAATAAGAATTACTCCAGAAATTCTTCCAGGAATTCTCCATTAATTCATTTAGCAAATTCTCATGTTATCTACTAACAGCAAATAAAATCCCCATTAATTTCTGGAAGTTTGCTATGCACTTTTGGAAATTTCTTCTATTGCATAAATTCCTGCACAATTTCTTTCGTTTTCCCCGGCAAGTCATCTGGAAATATAATCGGTAGTTTTATCAAATTGTTCAAACGCTTTCTGTAAGATTTTTTTTTCGGTAAACAGTTCAGAAATCAATTCAAAAATAGTTGAAAATTTTTTCGAATTCTTTCAAAAAAAAAACTCGGGATTCCCTCAAAAACATTCTACAAAAATTCAAACGCTTGTCTGTTAAAGTTTCTTAGTCAAGTCACCCAGGATATTTTTCGAAGGTTCAGTCAGGAAATACTTTGACAATTTTACCATTAGTTTATCCCATAATTGGTAACTTTTGTTTTTGGCAAAAAACAAAGAAATTTATTGGCCATCTCGCTTAGTTTTTTGGAGTTTGTTTTTGTTTTTTTTTTTTTTAATTTTTTTTCTTCCATTTCTCTTGAATTATTGAGGAGAAGCTCCTGTAGAAGTGTACGAAAGTCTGAGTGACTCAATTCATTTGTTTTAGTTAATCTTTATAAGCTACATGAGGAATTTTTAAATGTTTTTCAAACTTTTTTGTTTAATCTTTGTTTTATCTTTCTTATGCGATCAGCCAACATTTTCTCCATTGACTATGAGTGTCTTGCAGTGAATTCTAAATTGGTGGATGAAATGAGATGAGATATTGCGTAGCAATCTACTCAAAGGAAATCTAGAAAAAAAATCCAAGAATTTATAACAGAATCTCGGCGAAAAATTTTTTGAACATACATATTCCGAGGAAGAAGATTTTGCACAAACTCTTCTAGGAAATCCGTCAAGTAGTCTGCTAAAATTCGTGAAAAATAATATAAAAATCTGCTTGAAACTTGTACATGCCATCTTATGAGGTACTTCTAAAACATCAGTCAGAAGTTTCTCTAGGTATTCTGTCCCAGCTAACACAAAGTCTTATAAATATGATGTTGAATAGGATGCTAAAGTGGAGGCCATATGCGTTAATGTTTCCATTTAACCGCATGTAAAGTGTGCGTATAGCGCCTCCATTTTTGCATCTTTTTTAACATCATATGCGATCGTGTGACTGGGGCGATTATTATCAAGTATTTCACAAATCCAGACATTATCGCAGAAATATCTTCATCGAATTGGAGTTTGATACAACAAAGATCTTACGTTATGTTGGTTCGACTATGATTTGAGATCGGAAAAAGGTTCGGCTTTGCAGTCTTGTTTTATAGGAACAAACTATTTAATTTTGTCCGACCAAAACCTTAGTGACCGTAAAAGAATAACCATACCATATGTCAAAGAACAACAAGTATTTTTTTCGCTGAAGAAGACACCGAATCCGGTGTCGAAACGTCGGACAAAATAAAATAGTGTGTTCCAATAAAACAAGACTTCAAGGCGAATCTTTCTCTAAGGATTTTATTGAAATAGATTCCACAAAATCCACATGTTTTTTTTTTAATATCCAACAGAAGCACATTGTGATTTTTTAAAGAGAATTCTCATATATTCTCTGAGAAACTGACCAGGAACCAGTATGTGGTTTCTTACTCACCGTGCAGTCAAAGTATGTTCACACCTTTACCAATACTGGAGAAATTAAACAAACAATCTTGAGTTACCCTCAACATTCATGAGCAGGCAACAATTCCATGCTAGTGGTTGGTATATACGGTTAAGCAGAGAACTGAATAAGATCGCGAGGGTACGCGAGGGTACGCGAGGGTTAGACTTTAGGAGGAAATAGTAGCACAAAGAGGATGTGATTGTGAAATAGTCAGAAATCGTGAATCGAAACAGTATGTAGAGAGGCTTTATGCAACGGTGAATGCCAAAAATTTGAAAACGAATAGAACATTTTAAGTTGCTTGATTATACTTCTGGATATGCGCGGCATGACGCTAAGCAGTTATCTACATAATGCAAAGAAAGGCAAACATGTTTTGATGTCTTCGGTAATTCATAAAGCACCATGTTACGTAAAGCTTACCATACCAATTCAACTCACCAATCAACATTGCAGCTTCTGCACCACCTTCGACTGACAAGTTGCGTGTCCAAAATCAGATGTTAACTGGAATAGTCCCAGTGAAACCATTATTCACCTCGGGGTGACAGCTAAGGTTGGCAATGATAAAAATGTGGCCATTAACATTCACAGGCTGTTTGTACCATCATATTAAATTGGTAGCAGCATGAGTTTTTCTCTTGATCGGTCTGATCATATATCGTAAACATTTCGCTCGCTGAGCAGCGCACCTGCCTTTCTTCTGCCAAAAGCACCGCTGTGCCTCAAAATACTCTCAACCAGTGTTGAAAAATTCATTTCGTCACATCTAAATTCAATCACCTACAGCTCTTTTCAGAAGCTGAACCTAAGAATATGGTATATGAAAAACTTGTGCAGCTAGACCAGTTCTGCAAGAAAGTCACGGAAAAACTGCTATTTTTCGAATATTTAAGGTAAATGTCACGGACTACCTTCGAATAATCCCAATGATATTCACGGTGAATATCATTTGGCATTTTTCGAAGGTAGTCCGTGACATTTACCTTAAATATTCGAAAAATAGCAGTTTTTCCGTGACTTTCTTGCAGAATTGGTCTAGCCGCACAAGTTTTTAATATACCATATTCCCAGGTTCAGCTTCTAAAATGAGCTGTTGGTGGTTGAATTTTGATATGACGAAATGAATTTTTCAGCACTGCTCTCAACATCTAGTAGGTATAGGTAATACAGAAATAACCATCAAAGTGCAATCTTAGGTATGTAGGTATGCTACAGCCGATGCGCCACTCGCGGTCAACAGAACAGAATGCCACCATCATTGCGGCAGCCCCCGTACGAGAGACCGGGATGATTTATGGTTAAATATTTCGCTAATTTATTTACTATCGTATCGCATTAACCTTACCCGGGATTCGCACTCCGAACGACACGGCGGCGCGTCGGCAGCGACTGGCCAATCTGCGTGCGTCAATCTGCCGCCGCGAGAATTAACTACCGACTTCTGAGGTATGTAAGTGCGGTACCACGACTGAGTACGTACTACATGCAAATAGACGAAAGCGTTACCTTGTTGCGTTTATAGGGAACGTAAAGGTCTCCCTTGTTAGCCTTTGCGACCTTTGCCGACTGGACTCAAAGTGGTTTAACCCTCTTCGTGCGTTAGGGTCATTATGACCCCTAAACGTGCACTAGGTCAGCGAGGTGCGCGCAAGCTAATGCACGAAGAAGGTTAATTGGAATAGACTCTGTGTAGCTCTGTTGTATTGATGGACTTTAGCCGTTGTTGGCTGCTCAGATTCAGGTTCAACAATACAGTAAACATTTAGAACTAGGTCAGTCAAACTTTTCAAGTGTTTGCCAACCAGCAACGAGTGTTACCCTTTATTGCCATTCTAATCGAACAGGATGGTAATCTCCAGTGGTACAATGACCATAATGTTCTTTGCCAATTCTATTCAATCTAGAGCTGGGTGTGTCTGAGCCCGTAGTTGATCCTCTGTTTAGTAAAACTCAATCATGACTACCCGCCAGCAATTTCTTCAGCTTATTTGCTAGTCATTCATACTAGTCTCTCTTCGATAGACCTTGTTTGGATGCGAAAAGGTGTTGTTTACGGACAATAAACTGGAACGCTTCTGAGGCTTTCCACGGACCAGCACGAATCCATTTTAATCTATGTTTTTTAATCTACTTGATATGTTTGTATACTATTCCTTTTTATGTGAGAAACCATTTTCATATTCATAGAGTTCATATTTTGTCTCGACTAATTTTCAAATAGGGCCTATGAAGAAATGGAACACAAGCAAATAAAAAATTATAACACGGAAACGACTTGTTCGATCGGAATGGTGTCTTCAGCAAAGTTGTACTATAATATATGGCGGCTCTCAGAAAAATACACATTGAAAAATTTATTTAGTTTTTCTTCTGAAAAAACTGAATTTTGTTACTAAAAATTAAATATCTCAAAAAGCTATTTTTTTACCTTCGTGTTCTTTTGTGAGAATAAAGTTTATTCTGTTAGCTATCATCTGTAAAATTTTTATAGTGGTAAAACATGTACAAAAAAGTTCTGGCACTTTGAACATTTTTGGTTGCGTGTTTTTTTAGAGTGCATGGCGAATTTCCCGCAAACTAGATTTTGGGGTTGGCAGCACACTCTCAGATTTCAATGGAATTGTGTAGGTATGAAGACTATGTACTTTAAAGCAACGTTGCATACTTTGTTGTTTTTTTTTTTAATTTATCTACACTAATATTTGAAAAGGGCTTAAGTTTTTGACCATTTTTTTATACCAAAACTTAAAAATAACATGACCTACAAAAAGTGTTGTATGTGTGACTTTAAGGGATTTGTGTGAACTTTCAAGTAAAAAATTTAAATATTGAAAAAACGATCACGCTAAAAAAAAGTTAAAAAATAAATTGAAGTCAATTTGGAATACATGCCCATTTGCGAAATTAAATTAATCCTATTTCGGAGAACCAAACCCCACAACAACCATTAAGAATATAATTCAAAATGGATCAAATTGCTATTATCTGAATCTAACCCAACACAAAATGTTTTTTTTTTGAGTCAAACCAAAGTTTGAGTATTTTTATACGTGGATTTTCACATATTAATATTGAACATAGCTTTATATGTTTCAATTATAAATCTATCCAATACAAAGAATATAATTTAGGATTCTCTTTTGAACCAGAACACCAGATCTGTTACACAGAAATTCAGAATATCAACCAGAAGTCGAATTTCAACTTAAAAGTTTCCTTATTCATAAGAGAATAAAATAAATACTTTGCATTAGATAGACTTGTAAATCAAACATATGGAGCTATGTTTAATTTAATATATGAAAATATCTGTAAAAAACGCCCTGGATAAAAACTTTTGTTTTCTACGGAAGAGAAACACGCAAAATGATGACATGAAGTATTTGTTGTTAGGAACCGTCCATTAAAGACGTAGCATTTTAGGGGAAGATTGATGATATTGCTAGGAGCGAGGAGAATATATTTTATGAGGGGAGGAGCTGTCAAATTTCCACTAATGCTACCGTGATTTCGAATGCAGCGATATGGTCAAACTCAAACATTACAGAATCCTTGAAAAAGGTCCAATAAGGACCGAAACGTCGGGTTAAGAAAACATATAGTTGTTTTTGATTGACCAAATTAGACTGAAATGATAATTAAAGATATCATCCAACGTACAGTCGATCACCCAAAGAAAGTCAAACTCAAAGCAATAAAACAAGTACAACCACGATTCTCATCAGTCAACGAGATTGAAACTTTTACTACAAATCATTTTATTGCAATAGGTAGGGTCTGGGACCATTTGGGCAGGAGCACCTATTTTGGGCATTTGCTGCTATAACTCAGTCAAGTTTGAACCGATTGACTTCATTTTTGAGACACGATCAGATACGCACAGTATATAACCATGTTCAAAAAATCAGGTCAATCGGTTTGAAAATGCCTGAGTTATAGCAGCAAGTGCTCCTGTACAAACGGTCCCAAACCCTAAATATCATTTGAAATAAAAAATCAGTAATTTCGCTTTTGGGATGAAATTAATCAGTAAATTAAATACCTTTACATGTGCCTAAAAATGTATTTCACCTGAATCAACCACCCCAGAATGCGAAATGCTACGCAAAACTTTTACGAGTTTTCTCAATTCTTAATTATTCAAGTTTTAAATTTAATAAATTTCATGAAAACGCCTTAAAGTATGCACTTTTCATACTGAAAAAGTGATTACTTCCGGAAAGGTGCAATTTTAAGTATAAATTTGAATATTCATAAAATTTTAGATGATGAAATCTTGTTTTGCAAATACTTGGCAGCTAAAAGCATCCATTCGAATATTCATTACATGTGTGATACAGCCACGGTAGCAAAAGTTTGAAAGGGTATTTGAGATTCACCAAACACGCAATTACATTAAATTATTACAATTAAATTTTATACAGAAATAAAGCCTGTATCCGCAATAATCGGGACACAGAAACATGGCTGAAACTCTGCAATAGACACATTAAAATTGCTTAAATGCTGCCTGATAATATCTTAAGTAGTGTTCATTTCACCTGCAAAATTTCATGTGAATCGGTCAAGTGCCTTTCGTTGTAGCAATGAAACAGTAGAACGCGAGCAATTGAATTTTGTACAGCCCCTGGTTTGGCTTGTCAGCGCTGTAACTTTTGAATTTGATAAACGAAATGGCTGACATTTTTAACACAAACCTCTCAATCTACTGTACTTTTTTTTATCTAGTTCATTTATTTGGGGCTCAATCGCGTATAACGCTTTACGGAGCCGAGGATCTTTCTTTGTTCTTAATAGTATACATTATACAGAGTAATTACTCTATCTACTGTACTTGCATAGGCGAAATTTCAAAAAAAATCGATGCACTACCAACAATTTTATAGTCGAAACATATAATGGGGCTCTTCGTGATTTTAGCCCTTCAGACAACAATTAGTGAGCACCCCTTATTGCTTTGATTGTATTGTTGAAAGTACTGCACCAATAATCATCAAATTTTGCAGGCATAATATACACATAATCAACTAGCTTCTGTAAAAATTTCATGAAAATTGGTCGAGACATTCAAAAGTTATGAATAGGCAAACATCGCACATAAAAACATGGAACATTTTCACTAACACTATCCTCTATCAACACCAGTAACTTTCAATCCAATTGATAAAAGTTGAAGAAATTTTGCAAGAAAGCGTTTCTATAAGTACCATAACTGCTCACGAAGTTTCATAATTATCCTCACAGAACTTTGAATTCTAGCGGAAAAGAACCATCTAGTATGCGAATGAAAATTGGTGATAATTGTACAAAATCTTAAAAACCACGTATGTTTGTTTCTCATTCACAGTTAAAAGTAATGCATCGATTTTTATGAAATTTTGCACAAATAATAAACATACATCAAAGAGTTCTCAGTTAACTTTTGGTCAATTTTTATTGATTCAGTACAGAGGTACTGCCATACTTCTGTGTCCCGATTTTTGCGGATACAGGCTTTATGTGACTAATTGACAGTAAAACATGTAACTCATCATTCAATAATCCTTTAGCCGGATGATGGTCATTTTCTACAAATTGTTTTAAGTTTAAAGCAATATTTTTAACAAATGAAAATGACCCTCACGTCGATCAATTTCACCCCACTGATCAATTTCACCCGAAATCACGGTACCTTAGAAATGCTTTTCTTGAAAAGTGCCCATCTTGCGATATATGGCAAAATTTTCAATAATTACAAAAATGTCATGTTTTGCAAATTGAAATAATTTTTCTTAGTTGCATTTTTTTTTTACTTTAAAGCGTATTGACATTTTTCAATGTTATAAAAGTTCACATGATAACCGTCAAACGGGGTTACTTGCAACAGCGGTGTAACTTGCAACACGATGACATACATTAAATGTGAACTATTTTTACATAATAATGAAAGCTAGTATGCTCCACCATTTCGATTATCAAAATTATGTGTACAGAAGATCATTTTAATGGAAAAAATAATTTTGTTTCTTTGTTTATTGTTTGGCTACACTGTTAAAACGATTTGCTCATTTTATGCCATAAAAACAAGTATGAAAATCGTGCTTTACCTCTCTTCTATGGTAAGTGCGATAAGTCTGATGAACTTTCTTGCAGTTATGGTACCTAATAGTAAGCTTAGTTAAACGATAAAAGTTTGATAAAGTTATCGACCCAGTAATGTAAAAAATCATCATATGCGACGACCACTATGGGGTAACTTGCAACAGTTGAAATTAACAAAACTTTCTATAATTAATTTTCATTTCACGATATTTCTAGTAGAAATTATTGCAATGAATCACTCAATAATTACGTATCGTGTTCATTTTCAAATGTCGACTCAAATTTATCTTTTTTTGTACGTAACCTTCAAACAAAGATAAGGACTTCCATATTTTGAAATTTTATCATGTTTCACCTCGATTAAAGTTTAATTTAGTTTATGGACGATCTTAAAACAATCACCAACATCCATTCTGAACCTAAAAGAGTAAATTATTGCACTAGAATGCCCAAATTTAATATTTAGAAAGTTGAATGGGTGTTTAAATCATGTTATTTTAGCTAAAGTAGCCATACACTACTTCGAACTGAAAGATTACCTAAACTGAAAGATTTACCTAAAGATGAATAACTTAACCTTTTCAGCCAATTACATTAAGCATTGTTGACATTTGACTAGTACTGAGTCATGAGCTCTACATATATTTAATATTTGTGTGACCTAAAACAATCGGTGAAACCATATATCCTCGCTTATAATAACTATCAACCCTTTAATGAAAATATCATATTTCAGTTGGTTAGTGTACATCCTTTCAAAGCATTTTTCACGCTTTACATCAAAAACTTATAATATAAACAAGAACTAGAATGTAAGAGCAGTATAATGGTAGCTAACTTAGCTTCATGTCATGTGTTGCAAGTTACCCCACAGATCGGGTAACTTGCAACAAGCATGTATTTTGCACCTCCTGATTAGGTGGAAACGTATTTCGGAAAATCAATTGCTGCATAGTATTCTACTCGTGGTAATTAGTGTACACGATGCTTTACAGTATGTTTCATATGTTTAGATTTTCAATGATATTGCTTCAAAGTCGAAAAGTGTTGCAAGTTACCCCATTTAACGGTATCTAAAAGTCACCCATACATAACTTTTTTGTAGGTAATGTCATTTTTAAGTTATATTGAGTAAAGAACGGTCATATACTTTAGCCCTTTTCAAATATTAGTCTAGATAAATAAAAAAACAACGTATGCAATCTTGCTTTAAAATACATAGTCTTTAAACCTAAGAATTTCCATCAGATTCTGAGACAGTTTTGCCAACCCCCTACGGCGAGTTTGCGTGAATTCGTCATACATTCTAAAAAACACACAATCGAAAATGTTTAAAGTGCCGTAACTTTTTTGTACATTTTTTTACTATTATGAAATTTCTACAGATGGTAGCTAACAGAATGAACTTTATTCTCACAAAATATCACGAAGGTAAAAAAAATAGCTTTTTGAGATATTGATTTTTAGTAACAAAATTCAGTTTTCTTGAAAGAAAAACTAAAAAAAAATTTCAATGTGTATTTTTCTGAGAGCCACCATTTATTGATCTACAACTTTGCCGAAGAAAGTTTTCCGATCAAACAAGCAGTTTCAGAGATATGGTTTTTCATTTGCATGTGTTCCATTTTTTCATAGGCCCTATTTGAAAGTTAGTCGAGACTCCATAAAAAGTTTTAATATGAAAAAATGGTTATTTATATTGATTAGAACAGCTGTGCAAAATTATATCCAAAACAAAAATGCAAAATTAAAAAAATGGATTTTTTTTCGTGCTGCTTCGTGGAAAGCCTCTTCTTGCATCGTTTACTTGTAGACACTGAGTGGCTGAGTGTGCTGATATAGTTTTTACGGAGGATTTATTAACTTTATTATCAATTACAGTTTTTACGATGGTTTTACTTCAAAAGTGGGCCATTGATGAGCACATTTTTTGTTCTTGTAAATTATTTCTTATTACACACATTTTAGTGTTTATTTTTCGCTCTGCTATGTCATGCACTATTTTTTTTTTTTAATTATCTTAACGTACATATGTACGGGTCATCGGAACCGTTTTCTCAGATCAAAGCTTTTTTGGTTCCGTTTTGGATCCTGAGTATCTGTGCAAAATTTAAGCACGATACTTTGCGCATTGCAATTGAAATTTGTATGGGGTTTTGTATGGGAAAACATACTTTTTTGCATTTTTGCCGTAAGTTGAAAAAGTTTGTCTGAAACTTTTTAACCGATACTATAAAATGATAGCCTAGGATGTTCTGAAAAACTTTGTTGAAGACCACAAAGCGATGCGATGCTTGTGAAAATAGTTATAACCAATGAACCGCATGCATGTGTTTATGTTTTAACATGTAAAGGAATAACAACAAAATCATACTGTTTTGCCAAGCAATGTCAACGCTATAACTTTTTTCATAAGCATCAGATCACTTCGCGGTCTTCGACAAAGTTTTACAGGACACCCTAGGCTATGTTTTCACTTCATCGGTTACATGGTTTTAGAAAAAATCGAGCTTGTTAAGAGAGAAATGCAAAAAAGTGTGTTTTCCCATGTAAAATCCCATACAAACTTCAAACGCGATGCGCAAAACGTAGACATAACCGATCGTGCTGAAATTTTGCACACTTATTTGGGTCCTGAAATGGGATCAAAAAAGCTTTGATCTGATGGGATATCATTGAATTTTTCATTTTTCCATATAAACGATGATCCACTCTAATGTACATTGTGCAGATGGATAAATATGAAATTAGGTAAAAATCCACAGCTCAGGTGAGATTTGATCTTTGAGCAACCCTTAAGCGAATATCTCTTCTCATCAACTTGATTAGTCGAAATTGAGAAATTGGCACCTTGAAGTAACCCACTAATCTCTACCAAGTGTCAAATGTACTGTGTTTGTACTGCTGTACACACACCAGAGGCTAATAAATGACCCGGCGACGAAAATGTCAGCCTCGTGCTAACACCTCTCGGTGGAAGTTGCTGCCCTCCCGTTGTTTGGATAGTGATGAGAAAACATTTTCAAACGAACCTATCAGCCGCAGAAAAAAAAAACTATGGCACGATGCCATTTCAAATTTGGTGATGTGGGATGAGCTGGAAATGATTGATGGCGCATGTGCCTGCAAATGATCAATGGATTTTGCTAGAGGAGTCCTTCAGTACGAAGAGTGCTTGAGGCTATTCAGCGGCAAATCAAAACAATTCGTTTATTTTTTGGAAGCTGAAAAAAGCAGCCAAATTGTTGAGATAATTAAACTGTTATTAGAAAGTGAATGAGTCATAAATATTGACAGACTTGAAGACATACGTAGTGCTGCTTCGAATTTGTCAATCAACAACATGATTGTTACATTCATTTGTCACGCCTTGCCATATTAACAATCACTGAAAAGTATAACAAAATATAAAACATAACCTCCCAACGCCACACTTAAATCTGATATCTGAAGTCATGACTCAACGCGAAGGCCCCTATGATCAGAACCACGATCCATGTGTCCCACCCATTTTCCCCGTAGGTACTGTGGCAGCCAGCAACCTTGAACGAACGAACTCTATTTGTCAGTTTTAGCCATCATTATAATCCACCGCCACGCCACGCCAGCAGTCGGCTCAATCGACAAATATTTACCCAAAACAATCGATGTTTGCAATAGGCAACATTAACAACAATACACCGCTATTGACACCCCTCGCTGTACCCAACGCCGCCCGCTGCCGCCATCGCCATCATTCAACAAATATGAGGTGTGAAGTAGCAGCACTTTGAGGTTTCATTCTTTGGCGGATTTTTCATCGATCGATTGATCGATCGTGCCTCCAGCACCACCGACCGCCACGCTTTCAACGGTGGCGCAGCGGTCTGTTTACACATTCATGAATGCACATTTATATTTTAGAAAATAAAACACGATAATGCCGAGTTTGCGATCGTGTGCCTCCGCTTATCCCCT
The DNA here is from genome assembly GCF_035046485.1 of Aedes albopictus. Taxonomy (NCBI): domain Eukaryota; kingdom Metazoa; phylum Arthropoda; class Insecta; order Diptera; family Culicidae; genus Aedes; species Aedes albopictus. The sequence continues at coordinate 140,448,372 of NC_085137.1, read as the reverse complement.
ATTCTCCACCAGTAGTGGTCAGTATCTGCTGGTGTACCTTTGATAGATAGCGATCAATAACACTAGTTTACAAAATAAAATGAAAGTCGTGAACTTCTGTCAACGACCAAAATTTCTGAAGCACAATTTAGTGCTGATTACGAAACCGTGCTTTAAAAAAAATAAAGTAGAGCCGTTTTTGAGTTTTAGCTCAATATCGAGTTTTACAACTTTTAAAAATATGGAATTTACTAAAATTCAAATATCTTACGTTTTGTTCAACCAATTTATTTTTTTTTTTCCTTAAATTAAAAGCTGAATACAATACCATTTGATCATCTGAATGCAGGTTTTGCGACAGATTGATGAAATTCAAGATATTGACGAGTTTTAGGGACGATCTTCTTAAATTTTAGCCAAATTTCCAAAAATATATGAATAAATGTATTTTTTTCAATAAGAAAAAAACAATCTAAAAATTCTTTCTCAACGTTTATTTGACATTTCATATGTAGGCAAGTTACAGTAAAAAATTCAGCTCAATCGGAGCATTGATTATGAAGAATGAGATGTGTGAAGTGGGCGACGTTGCTTAGAAATAGAACAAAAATCGATTTCAAATCATCAGCCTTGTATGAAAAGTCGAAAAAATTTCCCCTCTACTGTAATTTTTTTCCTTCGCGTTTTCGAACTCAGGGCATGATTCTACACCAAAAACGATCATCAGCTTACCGAGTTCAAAAATGCTGTAAACTAGTGTAATGGGTGTTCCCTGTTGGGCGGCTTTTGGTAGCTGACCTAAAACAAACGTCACGTTTTCAAAGCCCATCGCTATCGACGGTCGTTGGAGTCAGATATTGGAGGTGGGAAGGGTGGTCGCGTGTGACGTGTGCCAAATGGTCAGTCCAATATGATTTATCGGAATGGAATTGAAATGCGATTAGAGTGAATAGTGTGACGAGGATGTGTTGAATTGATCTCTACTGCATTAGATGGTGGAGCAGATCACCTTTTTTCAGCATCAAAGATTAAGGGTGATTTTGATGGAGCAGCACTCAGGCGCAAGGGTGTCCCTGAGAAAAACATCGGCCTCATTGAAGCACAGTACAGGGCATTTTCGTGCAGAGTGCTGCACAACGGTGTCTTGTCCAATCCCATCCGAGTCGTCGCTAGAGTGAGGCAAGGATTTACAGTGCACTATCACCTCTACTGTTCCTCATCATAATCGAGGAGATCCTGGTAGGTGCGATTGATCGTGAACCGATCGTGGGTTGCAGTGACAGCCCATTACCATGGAGCACCTAAATGACTTCAAACTGGCTGATGACGTTGCTCTCCTAGCTCAACGGCGCTCGATGATCTTGCAGATCGCTTCTCGGAAGCAGGTCTTACAATCAGCAATGAATAAATTCCCTAATAAACTCCCGAAAGGATTTCCTAGAATAACCTTGGAAGAAGTTCTTGGAAAAATCCTGGAAAGAGTTTCTGAAAGAACCCCAGACGACGTCTTTGGAGAATAAACTACATGGAGGAATCCAGAAAAAATTCCGGAAAGAATTTGAAAGAGATTCCACATGGAATTTTTATCGGAATTTAGGGAAAAAAAATCCAAAGGAATCCCGGAAGAAATTTCTGAAGGAACCCTAAAATGTATTTCTTCAGCAATCTTGGGAAAAAAAAACCCCGAAATAAATTTATGGTGACTTTCCTGGAGGGACCCCAGAAACAACTCCTTGTGTAATTGCAGAAGAAAGTTTTGTAAAAAAAATCAAAACAAACTAAGTGAGCAACCTTTGATGGTACTCTTGGAGGAATTCTACAAGAAATTAATGGAGGAATCCAGGAAGAAGTTCCAGAAAGCACCCCGGAAAGATTTACTGCTGAAATCGCAGAAGTTTACTTTGTCGATTTCGTGCGCTTTTTTAATAACTTTTCGACCGTTGATTTTTGCGATATAGTTTCTTCGGAGAAGAATCATCTTCATCTCTTGACATGAAGAGCTGGATGATCATTCCACCTATAAGTGACATAAAAAACATATATTTTCAAAAAATGCAGATAGACGTTCGATGTCTTCGGCAAAGATGTACAAAATGTAATTTTGAACAACTTTGTCAACGACGTCATAATGCTAAATCTTATACTTTGCGAGATTTATTGCGTTGTATGTGCATGACCTCTAAAAGTCATATATTTCATCATAACTTTTTAACAAGATTTTTTACATTTTTTGCGTCTTCTACAAAGTTGTTTAAAATGTGAAAATACATGTTTTTGCTGAAAATCAAAACACGCTAGCTTTTGAAATAACAAAGTTATTCACAAATTTATGATTTTTATAGGGTAAATTTGAACTCGTCTAACTGCTTTCGGCATAAAATGGCGCAGAGAACCGTTTCGAATAATTAAACAATCATATTTCTAGTATGTGAAAATGGCTTAAACTTTTGTATGCAAGTGTATGTTTCATGTGTTATAGTAAATAAAGAAACAATTATCAAATATTTTAATTATTCAAAAACTTCCTAATTTAACGAAATAGAATGTCGCAATGTTCAGCAAAATTGCGTATTTTTGTTTGCTCAACTTCTTTCTAGAACATGAAAAAAATGTGGAACATCTTGGTAAAAAACTATGATTATTTTAACGAGTTCTAAAAAAATAAACATATTAAAATATCACTCCGAAATTTATTTTTATTATAACTTTTGATCCAGAAAGTTTACATTATATGCATGTTCTGCAAAGTTGTTGAGCCTGCAAAAATACACAATTTTGCTGAACATTACGATACTCTATCTCGTTAAATGAAGAATTTATTAAATTATTATGAATATCATAACTCATTGCGATATAATCATGTTCAACATCCTTGGTGATTTTCAATATACTTTAACTCAATTATATCACATTATGTTATAAATGTTGTTTACTATCTCATTGTATTTTAATTTAGTTTCGAGTTTTGGACATTTAGAAAATAATGTTACAATTTTGTATCAAATTTTGATAGAAACTAGTATTCCTAAAGCGAAAATTTATATCACATTTTGTTATAATTTTGATCGGATTATAACAAAATGGGTTGTTATCTTGATTAGACCAGTGTATTTTTTGTTACAATTTTAGTTCTTTCAACATCATCCTGCATCTACTTTATAACATTATAAGTTATAAAAAAAGTTATAACATCATAACACAATATGATATATTCTTGTTCTAATTTCCTCGTTGGGATTTCTTCAATAATTCCATAAGGAATTCTTTCACGATTTTCATACAAAATTTCTCCAGAAGTTTCTTCTGGGAGGTCCTTCAGAACAACCTTCCTTCTTAGATACCTCCAACAACTTCTTCCAGGATTCCTATGGAACTGCTCCAGGCGTTCCGTATGGAATTCTTTTGTGAGTTTCTCGTGATTTTTTACAAGACTTCCTTGAGGAATTCCTCTAACAGTTTTTTTTAAGAAATTCATGAGTTCTATACATAGAAATTCTAGAAGGCGTACCAAAAGAACTGAAGAAATCTCACAATATATTCCGAAAGGAATCACGGAAATGGTTTCTGGAGGGTTCCCGGAGAAATCCCAGAAAGAACTTTTGAACAAATATGGAACCTCTTCAGCAATCTTAGAAGAAACTCCTTGAAGAATTCTACAGGTAATTTCTGAAAGAATCCTGAAAAAGAAAACCTTGAAAACAGCTTGATTTGTTCCAATATCAAACTTCCTAGATTCTGGTAAATTTTCCAGAACGTTTTCAATGAGGTTTCCGGAGTAACTTGAGAAAAAAAAAACTTCCAATACTATTCCGATTATTTCACCAGAATATCTCAAAAATTGTGTTTGAATCCCAACAGCCTTCTACCACAATTAAAATTTGATTCTCAACGGAATTCCCCTCTAGACCGAACCTCAAAGTTTGTCCACAGTATGGTCTTTGGAGTTCAACAAGATTTTCCACAGAATTGCATGGGAGTCCCAGCAGAATACTTACCTTCTGCCGTAGACTGAACCGCAATTTTTTCAGACCTTGTTATCACAATTGGTCGAACTGCAATCCTAGTGCAACAATTGAATCTCATAATTATTCAGATTTTCATTCCAGCAAGTCATAAATTAGCGCACTCTTCCACGCGGGTGAAGCACACGTGTAGAGTTCAATCAAACTACCAATGAAAAGCGATGAAATCCACGAAAAACGTCAGGGTTTCCCGGTTAAAAAATTTCCTAAGCAGTGCCCAATTAGCCTGTGTACCCATTGTTGCTGACTTGTTCTCTCGCACAGAAAATTTGATATTTACTGGGGTCCCCGGTTTAAAACTCTCCGAAAGAGTGAGTGAAGAACAGATCTTGGAAGATTTGTTCAAAAAGAAACGAATTAGGGGAACCAACGTTTTTTGGACACAGCGTTACGCCAATATATTTTGGACACTTCCGTTTGTTTTTGCCGTAAGTGTCCAAAAAATATTGGCGCGTTGCTGTGTCCAAAATATGTTGATTCCCCTACCAGTTTTCAAGCTACTGTGCCTCTCCGTGGTGACGCACATTAATCGGTGGATGCAAGTGTCTCTAGCTCAAGTATACTCACGACCAGCCCGGGAGGTGAATATTCATCACTCGTCGGGTCTCGCTGGAGTGAATAATACCAGTGCGTCTCTCATTTGCTTGCAACGAAATGAACGACCCAAATGCACACACTACCAGCAACAGTGCAACAGAGACAGATGTGCCCAACTGCAATGCAATGCTGGCTGCCAATCCAGTCCAAGTGCTCTGTTGAGTCATCGTCACTTTCCTTTCTCCATCACAACTGAACAACTGACTGAAATGGCGTTAAAACAGGCTATATTTAAAATCCGTTAACAAATCAAATAAACACTTACTATGATGATGTGAATGAAAACATTACGTACTTCATATACGTAAAATTCAGCATATTGGTGGTTCCGTGTCAAAATTTGAGCTCAATTCATCAAAGCAAACCATAGTTACAGCTTCTCAAACTTAGTCATTTTATATGAAAATCAGCGTTTACCCGATCAATTATGCACCACACTGTAATTCAAGTCGTTTGCCAAGAACAAAAAAAAAACAATTGAAAAATTAAAAATTATACCCAGTTTATATATCGTAATTTGTTATTATTAACTTATCAAAGTATTACTTTTTATATCATGTTTTGTTGGGTGAATTTATTTTGTTATAATCAAGTTATTGAAATTAATCCACTTGATAACATTTTAATTATATACTTTGTTGTAGACCCAGTTTTGATATTTTCCTAGTATTGAAATGACACGAATGCCACAATAATGGTAAAGTGTCGTTAATAAATACTTAGTAATAATAATAATTAGTATTGAAAATATACAAATATTTGACGAACTATAACACCACCAGTCTTGTTAGAGATCACAGTCATTTGAACCTTTTCGTCAATATTCGGCCTCCTTTGTCTCCGACGTTCGCAACACAAGCAATCAAACTACCGTACGAAACAAAAATGTTAAACGAATGAACTTCACTACGGAGACGGTTCGGCTTTTGTTATTCCTGTCTTCTTTGATAATGAGACCTGTGTTGGCAATATGTGTATCGTATTTAATGCATCATGTAAGAATAACTTAATATTAACATTCATAATCGAAATGGGCTAAACATCTATGCGAAAAGCTAGAATTAGACAAAAGTCATCGTGTCAGATGCCATTGATTTGACCCTTTCTTATGTTTATTGATCTTCGTTCTACCGCTCGTGTTGTGTGTAAGGGGTAACGGTACACACGAATGTAACAAAGCAAGCTGACACACGACTGCGGCAACGAAATGAAGGTAGTGAAAAGTGTCGAATGTTTACCAGACTGAACACAACAACAACAAGTTTTTAAATTCACTGCAAGATTCATTGTTATTAGGTTGTTATTGAATCCAACCAAACAGGTAGTAAAATTTTTCTTCCAGGAACATTTTTTTGTTATGATTTTTGTTATTTTGCCGCTTATGACAGGCAAGTTTATAGCATAATAAGATATGTTAATAACATAAAAATTACTGATTCCATTATGCAGTTATGATGCCAAAATAACATATTCTATTATGCCATTGATATTTTCTTCTGCTCGGAACAAACCGTTTTCGACTAAATATTTTTTGGAATCATGAGCCCCAATGGGGCCCATTCGGAGTTCTGTTTGAAATGTTTAAAACAATTCCGTTTTTTTTTTCTACTAAGTATTTTGAAATACATTTCTAATTTTTCTTTTTTCTTTCTCTTTTTTCAGGTATTACAAAAACATCCCCGTGAACGAATGTGGGTAAAATATGCAATAAGGAAACCTTATGCAACTATCAAATGCATTAAATTTTGAATTTTATGGTTCAAACTGTAGTCGGCCAATATCTTTATGACGTAGCATTCTAGGTGCGAGTCTCTGATTTTACTATGAATAATGTAGTGGGTATGGGAAAATATAGGCTACGAGGAGAAGGGGTGTCAATAAATCAGCCAAAAAAATGGCACGTTACTTAAGGATGCTTCCTTGTGAATAATAATGCGTTGAGATCATAATGATTCAAGCAGATACTTATCCGCGCGTTTCCTCAAATATGTGAAGCAGAAACTTTTGCTATAGAAAGAGTAAACTTGGTCAGAATTGACTTCGGCAGAAGATGATGATGATCCATAACATTTTTGTTTCGTTACAAGTTTGCATAGGATGACTTTGGGTATTAGCAACAGGTTTGTTCTCTTCGTCATGAGGGTTTTTTTGTCAACCTAATTGCCTGAAGGTTCAGGTATCAGTAGGTCGGCTCCAGAGGCACGTTCTCCTCCATTTGGGAAATTTGTGCCTGAAGATTGGTGATATAGTTCAGCTTGATTGGAAAAAAAAATTGAGTTTAACTGGTTTATAAAAAACATGACAAAGAAAACGACAAAACTGCCAATAAGTTCTTCTATGTTTATTTGAAACAACGATTTAAATATGCCAGATCACTCACTAGCGTGAATTAGGAAAATGCCAGTGCAAACTTCTAATATGAATTGCTCAATTTTCAGAACAAAACTATATCCATTAATACTCTATATAATTGCCATTAATACAAGCCAGTTTTACAAATAGGGTAAAGTGTTCGCTTCAATTAAGACATATTCTTGTACAATGTTTCAAAACGCAATTACGCCGTCATCGACCTCGATATGACTTTCTCATACCTCAGCTGCAATCCTAATCTTAATTGAGAAGAATTCTTTCCGATAAATTCCGCTCTCCAAACTGACATAAATACTTGAATCACATACCCAATCAAAACAACTATCTAACACAGAGACAGACATTGTAGCATAGAACCTCGCATGACTATAAATCCCATCGTAAATAAGACCCTCCCCTCCCGCGGAGCATTAAAGTAGCAACAACAATCTCCTGCACGCAAGTCAAATCAACCAAGCGCCGTCGTTAAGAATGCCCAAGCCACCTCCTACCCGCTCCATCACACATCAATGCTATTTCAGCAAAGTGCATTGCTGTTATCGCAAAACTTCTACACGCCGCGCGTCGTGGACTTGTCTTCACTCTCACACCACTCACTCAGCGGATTAGCGCGAGTTATGGCAAAGTTACTGCCGCTGGCGTGGTGCGGCGACCACGGCTCTATCCGGTGTGATTGGACGGATGACGTTGCGCAACTCTGCACTCACTGGCCAACATAATGAACCAAGCAAGCGACCGCACAGATTAGACGATCGGCAGTCTTGGAGTCACGCAACGCACCAGATTTTGCAAAAGTTCTACGGAAACTTGAACTAATCCAACTATGGGGCAGATCGGCAATAAGCCGAATCACATTTCCCAATTTCCCCCAAAATTTGAGAATAAGAAAAAACAACAATTTCTTGTAAGCGATTTCTTGTTCTAGTATTTCGTAAAAGTATATTAGAGGTGTTGTAATTTTCAAGAGCATAAGTTTGAAGAACCAAATATCGGAATAGAATACTAGCAATTTTTTGTATATTATTCTAACTGAGGGAGTTAAAAGCAAACGAGTTCTTCTTCTTCTTCTTCTTCTTCTTCTTCTTCTTTATGGCTCTACGTAACCACTGGGCCTTGGCCTACCTCGCTTCAACTTAGTGTTCTTTGAGCATTTCCATAGTTAATTAATTGCCTGCCATTGCATGAATTTGTATATTGTAAGGCAAGCACAATGATACACTATGTCCAAGGAGTCGAGAAAATTTTCCCAATTGGAACGGGAATCGAACCCGCCGGGTTGGCGGTCCATAGCCTTAACCACCAGGCTAAATGGAGACCCCCAAGAAGCAAAGGGATGTCAATGACAAAAACCCGCTTTCGAGTAGATGAAGGTTAAAGTTATTCATTAGTTTTTAATCCTATATAAAATGTTTTAAGTGTCAAAATCAACCCAATTTTCTCCGATTTAATATTCTTTTTTCTAATTATCGTACAAAAACTTGCGTTTAAAAAATATTTTGATATGTTTAGCTCAAAATCGACAAAATGATCACTTACACCCATTTGGATCTGGTCCCCTCAATTAAATGCTTCAAGGAATTCCCATGCATGTACTTGAAAAGCACGATGAAATGTCTTTCAAAATTCACAATTTTGTAGAATTTAGTCATTTCTAATGAATTCGAAGTAAAATTTCTTCCAAAACTCAATAAGCAGCTGCTTCAAGACTTTAAATAAATCCCATAGTATTATTATTATTATTATTTTACTATAGAGATTACAGCCCTATGCTGGTTCATCTCTTAGGAATCCCATAACAATGTCCGTTAATATTTCTGGAAAAAGTTTGTTCAAACATTTTCAGAAATTGTTACTTTATAATTTTTGGTATTTTTTTGTAAATTTTACCATTCTTGGACCATTTTCCCCCAATTCGTATGGGGTTTTCATATATTCAATACTTCTATGTGGTTTAGATTTTTTTTTCTTTTTTTTTCATCTACGAGATTTTAAGCTCAAGGCTAGTTTATCTCGGGACCCAACACTGGAAGTCCTCCAAAAAAGCCAAAAGTTCCTTTGGTATGTTTTGTTTTTGTTGATGTTACCTACATATTTCTTTAGAATTTTCTCGAAGCATTTTTGGATTTTTTGAAAATGATCTGGACCAAGGATGGGAACACTCACTTGCAAAGAGTTACACTCACTTGTTATTTTCTCAGCTCACAAGCGTGCAATCAAGAAACAATGTATGGACTTTTGCCTTGTGGTTATGTCTAAAAGTTTGTCGAATAGAGTTGGGGTCGCACATGCATACCGAAGTCGTGAGGGAGCTGCGAAGGCAACTCTTCACGAGGTGAATGTAAATCACACTCACCCCGTGGAGAGTCGTTTTCACAGCTCCGTCATGACTTCGGTATGCGTGTGCGCCCAACTTTATTCGACAAACTTTTAGACATAACCACAAGGCAAAAGTCGTCCATACATTGTTTCTTGATTGCACGCATATGAGCTGAGAAAATAACAAGTAGGTGTAATTCTTTGCAAGTGAGTGTTCCCATCCTTGGTCCAGATCATTTTCAAAAAATCCAAAAATGCTTGGAGAAAATTCTAAAGAAATATGCGACCCTTACTATATTCGGCAAATTTTTAGATAAAATCGCAAGGCAAAAGTCGTCCATACATAGTTTCTTGGTTGCACACTTCTGAGCTGAGAAAATAGCACGTGAGTGAAACTTTTTGCAACTGAGTGCTCCCATCACTAATCTGGACTTTTGCAGAAATTGAGCAAAAAATCCACTTAAATTTATTCTCAAGAAAAGCTAGGGGAAACAACTTTTTTCTTGAGAATGAATTTCTTTCGTTGTATTCCTTTAGGAAAACCTCCCAATCTCAAAATTACTTGAGGGTTGGTAAAATTCCTTCAGTATTTTTTTGTTTTGATTGATTTCCTCCAGTAATTTTTCTCTGGGATTTCCACAGGAATTCCTCTAGAAATTAAGCAGAAGATTATTGTAGGAACTCCTCTAAGCCCCTCTAAACTCAGCCAGGAAATCATTCAGAAATTCCTCATGAATTAGGCGTAAAAACTTGAAGTATATTTAGGCAAAGAACGTTTATTAATTGGCAAATTGAGAGATAAATTGGTGAAAAAATTACCACTTGTTTTGGTGGGATTCGAACCCACGACTCCGTTATCGCTAGTCCGGCGCTTTAACCAACTAAGCTACAGAACAAGTCACAACTCTGCAGAATAGAAAGTCAAACTGGATTCGAAGCACCACCCTAACCGGGTCCGTATTTTACATATGAAAAATAAATAAATTTACTAAAAAAAAACATAGAGTAAATAAAATCGCTATAATTTTTTTTCTCATGAATAATTTCAAATTAAGTCGAATGTTTTTCAAAGTTCATTATATGAGTCATAAATGATCAAAATTTCAATGCATTCGGATCATTGAATCCGGAGATATAACAGCTCAAAGTTGGCTATCGGATAATTGTACCTTTTTCTAGAATCTTCCTAACTTCGTGAAGAATAGCCAGATCTTTTCCAAAATTGGACCACTGGTACACACCTAATTGATGAACTTACAGTAAAAATTTGAGAAATTTTGATGCACTTTTCTAAAAGTTACCGCTAGTTGAACATTTTTAAGAAAGTGAAAATTTTACTTGTCCCAGCTATTTTGAGTATCCCATGTACATGTTATTCATCAGAAAATTCTCCATGAATTTTTCCCGTGATACATTTAGGAATTCGTCCAGTATTTTTTTTTTAATTTTTATTCATGATTTGTCCAGAAAATACAAAGAGATCTATTAAGGGATTTTTTCCGGGATTTCTTCTGAAATGGGAATGTTAATGGTAATAAATGGTTTCGATTGTTCACTCTAGCAATACATACAACTTTGTAGAATGAACTTAATGTCTGGAATTAATAGTTTTCAAAATATGCAAGAATCAGTTTTCCCCGTTTTTTGAAATATGGAACATTTTAAATAACTTCGATATTTTTCAAAAATAATTTTATAACTTTTCCACCATTAAAATTCCAAGTTAATTCCGAGTTTCACTTGAAATTTAAGAATGATTCGTGGCCGAGAACTTGAGGCACAGTGTGTACTTTATTCCTGCCAGTACTGTATTCCTTCTGAAATTCCTCTAGAGTTACCTTATAAGTTCCACCATACTTTTGGCGCATTGCTCTGGAACCTTTTCAAAAGATCCCTCTAGGAATACCTCCAGGGGTTTCTTCAGAAGTTTCACTAAGAATTCCTACATTTATTTCCTTAGTGATTCTTCCAGGAGTTTCTTCAGGAATTCAGGAGAATCATTCAGGAATTCGTTCTAAAATTTCACAAGGAATTATTTCTCTATGAATTTCTCTGATAAATTCTCATGAGATTCATCCAGAAGTTTCAATGAGGGATTCTTCAGAAATTCTTCCAAGAATTTCTCTAGGCTTTGTTTCATACTCAGATACCTCCTGGGATATGTTAATATCTTTATTCAGAGATACTATCTGATTTTTTTCGTGGATCCTTCAGGATTTGTGCCAGAGACTCTCTGAACTAGTTTTTCAGAAGCTCCGCCAGGAATTATTTCTTTTTTACTCTTCTTGGAATTCCTCCGGAGGTTTTCTAGATGTTACTACAAAAAACCCATCAAGTTTTTTTTTTTCAGAAATATGTGCAGGGTTTATTTTGATTTGATTGATTTGTCTATATTTAAGAGACTTTCAGCCCTTGGCTGGTTCGTCTCCCCAGGTTTATTTCGAATATTCATTCAGGAATTACAAAAACTGCTTCAGGTATTCTCGTTCCGTTCTCGTTCCGTACACACATTTCTCGATAAGTTGTTCTAAGAATTTCACCAGCTTCTCTCGTTTTTTTTTTTCAGGAATTCTTATCGAAACTCATTTTGGAATTCCTACATAAACTGCTCAAGTTCATAAGAAATTTAATCCGGGATTCAGTCAAAAGTTCCTCTACAAATGCCTCTACAAATGCCTTCGGATTTCACTGACGTCTACGCATTGAAAACACTGTTCTGCGCATTAGTTCGGAGCATTTTAGAGTATGCTGCACCAGTTTGGACACCGTTCCATTTAACGCAAACGTTAAGGATTGAGCGTCTACAACGTAGATTCTTGCGATTTGCGTTGCGGCAGCTTCCATGGTCGGATCCAACTAACCTTCCAAGTTATCCAGACCGTTGCCAGCTCATTAATTTAGAATCTTTGGCGGCGAGGAGAGTTAAACTTCAACGATTGTTCGTCTTTGATCTCCTCAATAATGGTAACATCGATTGTCCTACACTTCTTGGTGAAATTCCCTTAAATGTTCCACCGCGACGATTCCGTAGCTCAACGCTTCTTGCAATCCCGCTTCATAGAACCAACTATGGTCAAAATAGTCCTTTTCGTGCGTGTTTGAAAGCTTTTAATGTAGTTAGTGCAGATTTCGATTTTAATATGTCTAAATTAGAGTTTAAGAATAGAATAAGGAACCTAGTTTAATCAAACAATCTGTGCGTCCATGACGAAGATAGTGAACAAATAAATAATAAATAAAATTCTTCCAGAATTTTTTTAATACTTTTTTCCAGAAATTTAACATAAAATTTTGCTAGGAGCTTCTCAAGGAGTTCGATCCTAAATCCAAAATAAAAGGAATAAGGTTTAATGACAGATCTCAAAACCTTTTCCAAGACTAATTGGTCATCAAAATGTTACTCGGGAGACATTCTCCCCATGGATTCCTTCATAAAATGCTCCAGAAATCCTTTTAGAAGGATTCTTCTAACTTCTCCAGAAAATTCAGCAATTCTTTCAAGAATTTCAAAGATTCATATAGGAAATTCTGTAGAGGTTCTTGGCAGATTACCTCAAGGCATTCCTCATGAATTCTCATGAATTCTTTCAAGGTTTTATTTAGATATTTCCAAAAATATTGCTGCAGGGATTCTCCCGAAAATACCTGTGAATATCAATCCTTGAACAAATGTTCAACGCATTTTTTAAGAGGCATTTCTGGCGAGATTGCTAGCAGAATCATTTAAGAAATTGTCGACAGATTAAACGACATTGTAATGAAGTGAGGTTTCAAAACTTCTAAATAAATCCCAGATGATATTCCTGGTCAAACCTAAACATATATTTACAACTAATCTCTCCTGATCTCCATATAACTATATCACATCAAGAGATTTATTTGGTAAAAAAAGTTTAGTTAAGGGGAAAACGAAATAAAAAAAGGCAGATTCTCTGGAAAACTCTCACGGACTTGTTGGAGAATATCCTACAGAATTTTTGGAATAACTCGTAAGTGAAATTTTGACAAAACGTTTCGTAAGAGTTCTGAGAAAATGAAATATTTAGCTTCCTGAAAAGTTACCGAAGGAGTTCTGCAGAAGTTTGTGAAACCATATTCTTTCAATGTTCAGAAATTTTTTGTTTCAGGTACAGCCCATGAAGTCTTTTTCTGATGGTTTTCTGGATAAATCGATTCTAGTGATCTCGTCTAGTGATTTCACTGAACAAATGCCAAGCAAATTCCCTAGGAAACTTTTTCAGCACAAACTCAAGAAATATGTCCAAATTAATTTAGGAATTTTACAGGGAATACCAATAGCTTAACTAAATACCATCGGAACATAGCTATAGATTGTTCCTACTTTTTTCTTCTTGAAATTCTTCTGGCAATTGCTCAAGAACTTTTTCTGGAGTATTCACAAGGTAAATAAAACCATTTTTGTAGAAATTACTTTCGGCAGTTACGCAGAAGCAAATGACTTATTTTGGAAAATAATTTTTCATGTTTGCATCGTTTTTCGCGGACAGACTGAGAAGATGCCAGGATTTTTTTTCTACTGATGTGTTCCGTTCCAGTCAGTAGGCGAAGACAGATTATTTATTTATCTCCGAACCAGCGGGAGAGCAATGAATGAATATCCAAATATTGATGAGCTCGTTTCATGCTACTTAGTTTTATTAAAATTTGAATGTAAAAATGACTGGTATACAGTACGATACTTGAAGATATATCATGCATTTTTTTGACATACTTTGTCTAGTCCGTCAAAACAATTGCTTTGAAGCATAATTTTGTGAAACAGTTGTGTTCCGTTTTTGTTTTTTGATGTGTTGACGCCCTCTTAATAAGAGTTTCTTTTGATATATCACAGTTTTGAACATACTTTTAGGGAACGTCCATAAATAACGTCACGCTTTGAGGGGGGAGGGGGGGTTCGGCAAAGTGTGACGACCCATACAAAAATTTTAGAGGCCTCATACAAAAAGTGTGACATAGGGGGGAGGGGGGGGTTCAAAATTGTCAAATTTTGCGTGACGTAATTTATGGACGTTCCCTTACAGCATTTTGTATCGTTTACCAAGACGACACCCAAAAATAATCCGTATATTCACTTCCAAGCTTCAAGTATTTACCCGTGACAGAACAGATAACTTTACAGCTTTCATTAAAACGACGTGTTCTTCCTATCCTGTAAGAATGGGAACAACATATGGGATACCCTTTTGGTGGTAATATTTTTGTTCCTTGTGTAATCACAGCTGGTTTTACAATAACAGAGTAGCAATTTGGGTCTCCAGTTAGCCTAGTGGTTATAGCTTTGGGTTGCCAATCCGGAGACAGCGGGTTCGATTCTCGTTCCGGTCGGGAAAATTGTCTCGACTCCCTGGGCATAGTGTATCATTGTACTTGCCACACAATGTATAAATTCATGCAATGGCAGGCAAAGAAAGCCCTTAAATTAATAACTGTGGAAGTGATCTAAGAACACTAAGTTGAAGAGAGACAGGCTAAGTTCCAATGCGAACGTTGAGACATAAAGAAGAACAAGAAGAAGAATAAAATCTGTTTGTTCCTTGTGTAAGCACAGTTGTCATAAGGGAGTAGCAACTGCGGGCTCAATTTCCTCACAAAATGCCATTTTTGCTGTATCCAATAGCACATAGTGAAATTGATCTCAAGTGTACATAAAGAAAAATTGTTGAGCTCGTTCCATATTATTGCTATTTGAATTAAAAATCTAACAATTAGTATATGTGAAAATACGTTATTTTTATCCATTTGCTCAGCAAACATTGAAAAAATCGTCACGTCGAGCATCGGCTCAAATAATCTAGTCACTTCATGTATCATATTCCAAGTTTATTGCAAATGCAAATCTAGTTAAATATAGGGTAATTCGCTAATTGTTGAACACTACCCAAATGTTGAACAGTTTCTGAATATTTCATTATAAACCATATTTAAGTAATTTTCATCCAACGTAAACTTATGATGTAGATGTGTATACATGTGGGTCACGATATTGCTCTAATTAAGTTACAAAATTATACATATTTTACGTCAAAAAAAATTATTGAAAATTTTGTACCGCTGATAACACGAAAACTGCACAATTCTTAAGATTAATTTTAAGAAATTGCTGTTACGAAATAAGCTTTGCGGACAAATCTACCACAAAGATCAAAGGCACACCATAGTTGCAAGAACTGGAAGGATGTCATTAACAGTTTAACATTGTTTAAAATCACATTTTCATTGTAATTAAATTTGAAAAAATATTTTTCTTATCACACTATCATTATGCATCCATGATCCAATTGTTGAACACTGGCATAACCTACGATGTTAGCATGACTGCTAGAATTTTTTTTTTTCACTTTACCTTAGGGCTCGTTCAAATATTACGTAACGCCATAGGGGGAGGGAGGGGGTCTAGCTCAGTGTTACGCTTCATACAAAATTCCAAAATGTTCCATACAAAAGTTGTTACGTGGGGGAGGGAGGGGGTCTAAAATGATCAAATTTTACGTTACGTAATATTTGAATGAACCCTTACCGTGCATTGCATGGGGTTGCAAAGGCGTTCCAGGGATGTTCTAGGGGTGTTCCAGTGGTCTTCAGAAAGATTCCAGTGGTTTTCAATGGGTTTCAAGGGCGTTCCAGAGGTGTTCAAGAGGAATTCAGAGTGTTAAGGGGGTCCAAGGAGTATTTCAAGGCGTTCCAGGAGGCTCAGGAGCAACCCACGGGTTTTCAAGGGATTTCAGGGTCGTTCCATGTGTGTTCTTGGGGGTTGAGTGGGTCCCATGGGTTTCCAGAAAAGTTTCAGGGGCTTTCAAAGGCGTACTTTTCGTCGTTTCGTTTCGCGTCGTTTTCGCTTCCAATCAAATCTTTTCAGCTATTTTTGCATCTTGTCATGTTTAAAACGATTTCAGTCCACTAGAGATCTCTTCAAATGTGCGATTCCTTGTCATTTAAATGAATTGTCACTAGCTTAGACTAGCTGGGCACAAAACACGAAAAACCCGGAAAAAATCCGCCTGAGTGAAAAACTATCGTATGTCGGGTCAAAGTCGGGTCAAATTTTATCAAATGTTGGGCCACTGTTGGACCCACATCGGGTAACTATCGTGTCTATGTTGGGTTTGGTGGCCAAAATAAAAACATGTGAATGATAGGTTGATGTCGGGTTATACGTCATCAATTACGAACAAAGCTTCAACCGTTCAACAATTGGCGAGAACCGTCCAACATTAGGATGAGCTAGCTTAAGGAGGCGTTCAACATTTGGGTTACAGACTTTCCATACAAATGTTCTATTTTCTCTTAGAAAATGGAATTTAAGGGAATACAAATTCAATGGGTAGTATAAGGGATAAGTAGTCTAGACGTTCACTGGATATTTTTCAACTTAAGTGGAATTATGCACGGAAAAACAAACGAAAACCAAAATGCCGGTACTAACCGTTCAACAATTGGCGAATTACCCTAGTTTTGTTTAATTCTAACTGTGTGTTTCCATCCTATGACAGATGCGTATTTCGACCTCAACTCTGAGATCGTCTTCAGAGTATTGTACTTGATTCTACTTTTTTTTTGGGATTACATAAAGTTCTTCTATTCTTCAATTACTCTGTAATACTCAGTCTTAATCGAGATACCTGTACCTTTCTGTGAAAAACAAGTCAGAAACTGTGTGCTTTATGGCTGCCAATATTATCGCCACCCCCTCAGCGGCGGCAGTTGCCACCCGCCTGAACCCAGGGAGACCTGTTAGCACTTAATCACTCTATTAACAAGAAGGGCCCCTTCGACGACGGACGGACGTCCCGTGGGCCCGTCCCTCCCGCACCTCTTATGGTAGACTGATGGTTGGATGCGTGCAAAAATTAAAATGTTTTCGTGTCTGCAGCGCGATAATTACGCGCATTTACTACTTTTTATTACGCGCGCTGCGCTGGCTTTGGCTAAGCCTAAGCCATGTCTGTGAGAACGCAGATAGATTAGCTGCGTGGCGGTGGCACCCTTGATCGACGTTTTGCCCATTTGGAGTTGATTAGATGGTTGGTGTTTTTCTCAGCCTCATTGTGACTGCTACTGCATTGACTGGCTGGCAATAGCAACAGCCTCGATACGTGAGATATGTTTGCAAATTTGAGCAATGCTGCACGACATTGCAACTTGTGAAAGGTCACATTAGCTTGGGCTGCTGAATTCATGGGCTCGATCTGGTTGTCCGGATAGAGTAGGTAGGACGACAACTGATCCGAGTTATTTTTGCGGAATTTTAATACTTAAACTGGTCTGATTTGTTGCGGCATTTGCGGTGTGCAATGGACTACACCACCACCGCCCTCTGAAACTGTGCGAGCCAATTGCCTGACATGGGCCGAAAGGTGAACTGATTAAAATTAAATGTTATGGTGATAATGCAAGTCGTGTTGTATTAATGGCGCGTGGCACTTGTAGCGGTAGTGTGTCAAAAGCAGGGGGTCCTAAAATCTTATACTAACTCCTAAGTATTGGGAATTATGTGGTTGGCATGACAACGAAATTGATATCAGGCGATGATAAGTCACTCGTAACCTCTCGTAACGCATTCATAAGGTGTAGGTTACCGTGAAGTCCGTTTAGGTAATAAACGTATTCCATGTACGTAAAAATTCTGTGTCTTTTCAAGGCTTGCATCTCTTGAATTAATGGTGGAAGTGCTCTAAAATCACTAATTTGAAAACGAACTAGCCAAGTTTCAGAGGGATCGTAGAGCAAGAAAGAAGAAGGAAAAGCAGCGTAATCCGAAACTAAGTTTATTGCTAATTACTACCATTTATAGAAAAGCTGTCAAATGAATAAATTACAACGAAAAGCGACAAACTCTCATCATTCTACCACCGGTGCTAATTGGATCTTTTCTGAAATCCGAAGAGAAACCATAGGAGAGACCACCAAAAGGGTAATCCTTTTTGCAACAAACTAGTCTCGTGTCGTGGGGCAATAGCTAATAAGATTTCCATAGTCATCAAAAGTATAGCCCGAGTTCAAACTCAACTAGCAGTCTGCAATGAACGACGGCTAGGCTAGATCTCCGTTGTCGCTCGTTGTCGACGACGCAGGCATCCACTCACTCCTATACCTACGAGGTTATCGCGCCATTGTCGGTCAATAACCATAAAGTACGAAAATAGCCGGCGAAATGTTTTGACACACACAATCAGCACCACAGGGCAACTAGCCGCGATCCGATGCGATGGCGGTTTTGTCTGAAAGCTCTCTGCTGGCATGCGGATTGAATAATTCCTGCGGCGAATGGTGACGGGTGATGATTATTAGCGTCACTTTATTCGTATTAGGTGGTGGTTATCTGCCTTCTTTCCAACATTCTCTGGGAATGGTTCAATTAGTAGAATGACAGTTTCTTTTTCACTTTTGCGAAAGAAGCCACAGGTGGTCCACCATGGGTTCATTGAACGGGTTGCCCAATAGTGGTTGGGTAAAAGGTTGTACCGTCGAATACGCCATCTACCAACAATAATTCGATGGGACCACTTAACTATTTATAAAGTGTGGTTCCATGAGTTCCAATGACTTTCCGATAGAAATAAATCTTTGGATAAGAACACTGTCATTATAATAACTTCCTTGCAATCTTGGTCCTGAGTCGTGATCAACAGTCACCGTCAAAGACAGGTCAATCTGAACCACTTTTTTCAACCAGCGCAGCACTTCAGATGGTTGTATGAAGTACAAGTATTTGTTTAAAGAACCGCCGATCGCGCAAAACAAAAAAAAAATCAACGAAGCAAAGTGGAGTTTTTGATGTAATTAACAGAGTTAACAAATTTCTCTGGTTTCAGTTTGTTCTGTTCTGTTTGTTCTGTACATAAACTTGTCATTCTTTTTCAATACAGAGTATTTCCAGCTCAACACACGAATCGCGTAGCATTACCTCTTCCAATTCAGATAAAATTTTACTCAAATATGAGCTTCCAGCTGAAAATGTTTTATAAAAATCCTCTTCACATCAATTTTTTATCGAATTTTCATTTTTCATCGATTTTTTAGAACAAGCAGGATGCATTACGGTTTACGGTACCTTAAATAGACTATACTTAAAGTTTTCAATGAAAAAAGTATCAATTTTCCCACATCGAATTGTTCTTGGATAACATGAACACAGAAAATTTTAAAAATAATATTTCAAAAATTAAACCTTGTAAAACATTACTCGAGACGATCTGAAAAATTCACTATGTTAAGGTGATACGGGACACCGTGTTAATTTTGTTATCTTCCATCTCTTTCATCATCGTTACCCTCAAAACTTTGACGATGCAAATCCTCAGTTCCAGTGGCCTGATGTAATTGAAAACTTAGTCGATTGTTCCTCACATGTTAGCATACAAACGATAAAATTTTTGATGATAACTGTAGAACTGAAGATTTGCATCTTCAAAGTTTGAGAGTAATGATGATTCTGAAGACGCCCCGTAAAGCCCTAAACATATTTTTTGACTAAAACAGTAAAACGTTGTAAAATCGATGATGATGCTGATGACGATGACGATGATTTATTTATTCTTCTTCGTCTTCAGTATAAACTGTACAGACTGTTTCTTAAGAACTAAGCAACACAATTTTTCTGCAATAGAATCAAAACACCTTACATTCTACTAAACCAGTTAAAATGCACAATCTGTTCATACAACACAATCTACTAAACATTACACATGTATTCGAAATTGAATTTTTCAATCTTACTGCTATATTTCTGATTACAATAACAATCATTTAAAAAATCTACCAGGACACCATATTTCTATATTTTTTGACCTTCCAAACATTAACAATAGTACAGATGAATTAGCAAAATAATGCACACAGTACAAAATAAAAAACGGAAAAACCAGCGACAAGTGACAAAAAACACGAACCCAACATAACACAAATCTTATGAATTAAGGCCTCCAAGTGTTATTAGACTTATTCACAAACTCTCTAAATTTAACATTAACTGGCCAAGTAGCTGGGTTCATTGCGCGAGATTTGTACTTTCCGTCTAATACCACCTTGAACGACAAATAATCGATTGTTCGGCGATCACTCCAGTTCGTCGTCAGTCTAATGATATCGATTCGCTCAAGCTCAGAAGTTCCAAGAGAACGGGAAACCATTCGATAAACGTCCCTTTCGCTAGCGCTCACATCGATATTAGAGAGAAACAGGGAGAAGTTGGCATCATTCGTCGTGTTGTCCGTCGCACACCTTGATCGCTGGCTATCTTCGGATTCGCTGCTTGTACAATTCGCAACGGCTACACATGCATCTGTCCCATTCAAAAGTGCGTGTTTTGATTTTGGAGTCGAGTGACATGGTGTCATTCTTTTCGGTACATCCGACGGAGCAATTTTAGAAAGAGTTTGCACGATCTCCGATACTGTGTCTTTTAGCTCTCTCACTTCTTCTTCAATCGACTTGGCAGCAACCGTTCCATGAGAGAGTGGTCGACGTTTACCTCTCATTTGTTGGTAATCTATCATGCACTGATCACACATCCATATTATATTGCCAGAAAGGACTGGCAACACATCTTCGGTCAAATTCACACAAGCTGCATGAAAGAAGCAAGCGCAGTCTCCCTCGCAGACGGTGAAGTAATCAACGCTCAAATCTATTCCTTCAGAACATTTTTTGCAGCACTTGTCGATCGCCATTGTTCACTGGAAATTGTTTCTAACGCTTATTGCATCAAAATAAATCGCTGTATTTTGGAATTCACCGTTGATAATTCCGACACTGATCAACTCCAATCGCGTTCACATTTGTTTCTTGAGCAGCTGGTGGTAGTCAAACTACTTTAAATGAGTTTTGCAATAACAAATCGGCAATCAAATACGGAGCAAAGACTGACACGTTCGCACACAACGCGGTACAACGGAATTACTGATGATGATAAAAATGTACTCATCATCAGCACAAGGATTGCCTATGACTGCATAATCATTCCAGAAATCTACCTGACTGTTTGTTGTAGCAGGGTGAGTTAAAATCAATGGATTCCTTCGGACAAACTAAAATCACATTCGTTAAACGTTATTCAGAACTGTTAACAGTAATTTAAGAAATCAAACGCCTCAAAACTTTGACATACACAATGAAAAAATGCATAAGAAAATTGATCCCCCAATATCAGTTAACTGAATTCTTTAAAACAGGCTTTTTAGCTTAGCTTAGCTTAGACTGGTTGTACATGTTAATGGTTGCTCCTCCGTGATTGATCTGAACTGGTATGAATTGCACTGAGATACAACTGAATATGGGGCAGGGAAGCTCCACCTGATCTTAAAGTGAAATTTAAACAGCTCATACATTTTGGATGAATACCAACACCTGCCAAGTCCTTACAGTCAGTTGGCAAGAAAAAACATGTTTTGAGTGTGATGGTTGTTGCTACTAGAGATCGAGAGCACACTGCGTCCCCACAATCAGCACGGATGGGGACAGTACTGAAAATGTAATTTCGACATGTCTAAATTCAATCACATCTAGCTCATTTAAGGAGTTCAACCTGAGAATATGGTATATGACAAACTTGTGTGGCTATACCAGTTCTACAAGAAAGTCACGGAAAACCGCTCTTTTAATAAAAATTATTTAAGCTAAATGTCACGAACTATCTTCGAAAAATGACAATTAATATTCACCAGAAGCGGCACAGTTCGCTTCGTTGCATAACTTGTAGGCGTTATAAGATAGATTAACAGTGTGCTGACACTGTGAAGTTGGAAGGAAGGATAACGATTTTTTCAACCCGTTTCAGAAAAACAAAAAGTAAATAAAAAGATTTAAAGTCGGAGGTAAGGGACGGGCCAGGGATTGAACAAAGGACCTTCTGCATACGAATCAGAAGCGGTAGACACTAGACCACTAATCCGTCATCAGTTTTTTAAACCAGGTTTTTTAAAAAAAAACCTCTTTTGCACTTGGGTAAATTCATACATTTTACCCTTATTTCGTTTGGAATGAGCAGCAGAGCACCCTAAAAGTTTTCACATATTTTTACCTAATAATACTTCTGACTTTCTGATAATACTTCAGAATACTTAAATTGTTGCAAAATTGAGAAAAGCAATTTCGTTTGATTTTTGATACCTCGTATCTAACATAAATTTGAAGCAAATTTTGAATTATTTCTTGTACCGACTTTTTGATGGATTTAGCATTTCCATTTTCATACGAATTGGCGATTTTTCGAAGTTGAGTGTGAAGGTGAATCCCTTGTACCTCATGAGTTCTTAATACCGCATTTTACGGTACAGTAGACGTTCAATAACTGCAAGATGTTTGCGTTTCTTTAACGAACAAAATTTCATAACTACAATGTCAGACAACCGTTACTGGACTTGCAGTTAAAAAGCATTGCTGTTAAACCGATTTCACCGACCGAACGTCTACTGTATTTGGTTAAAATTCAGCGCTCTGCAACACCGCCCTTTCCCAATATATTTAGTAACATATCGAATTAAAAGAAATGCAAATTTTTCAACTGGTGTATTTTAACAGGCATATTCGAGATTTACAAGAGTATCGGAAAAAAGAAGTTTCATAAAAATTGCCAATTTTCATGTTTAGGAATTTTGATTTCAGAAACAGTTGAAACTTTTCTTTGAAAATAAATCTATTTATTCACCATGAGCATTGTGGCGAAGAATATATGTGCGCAATTAAAGGAAATATATTCTATCATAAACAAGATTATTTCGTAATTTCAATTTTCAGGATATGTGCAGACTTTTAAAAACACGAGTTAATCTTTGAAACATAAGCTGCGGTAGAAGAATAACACTAGTTTACAAAAAAAAAATGAAAGCCATGAACTTCTATCCAATTTTTTTATGCCTAATTATTTTCTGATATCAAGATCGTGCTTCAAAAATGTTTAAGTAGAACAGTTTTTTTTAATCTGTATTAACGAGATTTTTAGCCCTAGGCTAGTTCATCTCGGGACCCACGCTTTACTTCCCTTCCGAAGGAAGAACTCACATTTTGCGAGTTTGTCGGGAGTGGGATTCGATCCCAGGTCCTCGGCGTGATAGTCAAGTGTTCTAACCATCACACCAGGTCCGCTCCACTAGAACAGTTTTTGAGTTTTTTCCTGAAAATCAAGCTCTACAGTTTTAAAAAATATGGAATTTACAACACTTAAAATATTTTGAGTTGCAGTCTACAAATTTCCAATCTTTTTGCATAAATAGAAAGCTGAATATTTTTGCATCAAACTAGAAGGATTCGAGATATCGGTGATTATATAGCCCAGTTTCCTTAAATTTAAACAAAATTTCCAAAAAATAATTATGTGTATTTTTTTTCAGTAAGAAAAATCAATAAAAAATCTTATTCAACGTATATTTGAAACATTAGATGTTAGCCAGTAACAGTAAAAAATTCATCTTAATCAGAGTATTGGTTACGGAAATAGATATGTATGAAGGGAGCAACTTTGCTTAAAAATGGAAAAAAAATCGATTTAAAATCAACAGCCTTGTGTCAACAGGCTTTGTGATTTAAAATCAACAGCCTTGCGCCTTCTTTCTATGCTGGAGATCATTCTGGCAATGTTTCAGTAGTTCTTTCCAGTATTCCTTGAGACATATCTTTAGGATTTTTGCAGAAGTTTCTTTTCATATTTTTTTAAAGAGTTTATTATGGGACTCCTCAAGGAGATCCTTCAGGGATTTCTCCTGGACTTCCTTCTGCAATTCCTCCGGTAGTTCATTATGTTATTTTTAACGGAAACTCCTTCTGGGATTTCCTAGATGTAGAAGCAATAGAGCGTTCAATTTTGATCACTAATTTGTTTTTAAATACTGACTAATCGAACTTTCTTTAAATATATAGTGAACGACTAAAATATTAACGCGCACTGAAACGGCAAAAACTAGCAATAGCCAATATCTCACAGAAAAAATATTTAAAAACATTCAAAGTCTTTAACAACAGAGAGAAGTTCCTTCTTTTTATCATCTGCATAAAAAACTATTGAAAAATATCCAAAGAATTTCCAGTTATTCAACAAAAACCTGAATTTTTATTGCTTCACCCATACAAAGTGTTAGGCGTTTTTGATCAAGTTTATTGCTAATTTCTAATTTTTAATTGAGCGATAATATAGCTGCCTATAGTGAACTTTTTGGTAAATTTGCTTTATTCACATAAAATGGCAATCTTGTTTCAGTATTTTACTCGTTCATTGCATACTTTTAGACGTAATTTGCTAACTTTTAGCTCGTTTCATCCGACAGGGGTCGCACCATGAAAAAACACGCTTGTGGTGCACAGCGTGAACGTGGTGTCAAGGAAGATGACCGAAGACGCGACTTCTCGAAGGACATTTAACCATGGATTAATCATTGATAACATTTTTTTTATAATTAATCGCATATTAAGCATGAATGTAACACCTGTTAGTATGCAATGAAATTATCAAATATAGTAAAACATAATCCCCAGTTTATGTGATCAAAATAAAAGCATCAGAAAGTTCACTGTATAAAAATGAAACGTTCGATTAATCACTAGGGGTGCACTCTAAACAGATAAAATTGCTGCGTAATCCATGATTTTCTGCTTATTTGAAATGTTTCATGATTTTGCGAATGAAATAATTAAAGATTGCCTTGGTGATCACGACGTTTAATCAGTTCGATCAGATTACGCTGTTAAGTGAATCGCTATACTATTTTTAATCATTAAACTTGATAAAAATTGTTACTAATCATTAATGCTTTGCTTTTGGTATTATTCAATAAGGTCCTTCTGAGATTTTTCTTGTTTCATTGTTTTACCTTGGCTTGAAAAATAGTATGTAACTTTTTTTTTTAAATCGCAGAAGCTATAACTACATTCGCTCATAAAATTACAAACTACAAATTTCAAAAATATCTGGAATTTTGAATTATTATTTTGCTATTCCAACGAGAGTTCTCACTAAGGTATTTCAAAATCATTTTAAAAAAATCTTCAAGAAGTTCCTTCTCATAAGCCTAATAAGGATTTCTGAAATCCTTTAAAAAGTTCATTCCAGAATTTCTCCTAGAATACCTTTAGGAATTTGGGATCATTATGGGATTTCTTCTGGGGATCCTGCTGGAATTCCATCAGAAGTTCTTTGGGATATTCAGAAAGTTATTTTGGTAATCCTTCAAATATTTACTCTAGGATTTTTAAAGAAGGTTCTTCTGATTCTGTTCAAGAAGTTCTACACCTCCTTTCTGGCATTCTGGGATTCCTTCAGATTCGTCACGATGTTCATCTTTAGATTCCATCTGGGACTCCTCAAGGTTTTTCTTCTGGAATTTTGCCTGGAGACCCTTCTGAAACTCCTGCAGTAGTGCCTTCTCGTATTTCTCAAAAAGTTTCTAAAATTTTAGAAGAATCTATAGGGAAAAAAAACACTCTAAGCAACTATGTATTGAAGGAATCCTGAATCCCGAGTAAATTTCTGCAGGGAGAAGAATTTTCCGAAGGAATCCAAGACGAAATATGTTGAAGGAATGCAGAAGATAATCTTGAAATATCACAGATTAATCGCTGAGAAAAATCAGAAGAAAACTTTTAGACAAATCCCAAATTCTTAGGAATACCAAGACCCCAAGTAACACACTTATTACGGAAGAGTCACGGTGGAGCAGGTTTTTGTTGCGTAGAAGTCACTGTGACTTACATCTAACAAATAAATACTTACTTGTTAGAAGTGTGTCACAGTGCAACAAATACTTGCAAGTTCTGTGCAACAAATACTTGCGCCGCCGTGACTCTTCTGTGACAAGTGTGTTACTTGGGACAGCCTTTTTTTATTCCTTGTTGGGTATATAAGTCACTGCGACCAGCTTTTAGATCTATTGTGACAAATGCCCCAGTTTTATTTGGCTATGTCAAGTTGACGTATCGCCATTGGTAGTAGCAATAAGCGAACCTTGACTGTTGATCCCAACACGGTGCTACAGTTCGAATGAAATGTACTATCGCATTGGGGTTTGTTCTCCAGACATCTAAGGGTTCTATCAGTCCCTTGTCAAAGACAAGGACAGCCTTAGTCGTCTAGTGGCAATTGCTTCTAATTGCAATGCAGAAGGTCCTGGGCTCAATCTCGGGCCCATCCTTTTCCTCCTGCTTTGTTTCTTCCCGTGTACATTCTCTATCCTCTCTACATATACAACACATGCTCATTGATAAGCGTCGCTATAACCAGAAACGGGTTTAAAAAAAGAAACGTTTCCGTTCCTTCCAACTTTCCCAAGACTGTGTCAATCTATCAAGTAACGCCTGCGAGTTATGCAATCAAGCGAGCTGTGCCTTTTAATCTTGTGAATAATAATGCTATCACCTTATGCCTGGTATCCGCACACCAATGTGTGAACGCTCTGCCAACATTATCCCACCAACACACCGACATCTGTATGAATGTATCTGCTATGTATTTCATAATTTCACGATTGCAATCATACGCGCCAACTAGTGACAAGGTTGGGGGGGTGCAGCTGGCGTGGTGGTACTGGAGTAGCATCTACAAGCTCAACCTCAATCCCAGAAGAATTTTTTAGGAATACTAGGAGGAATTCCTGAAAAAAAAAGCATGCTCAGGAAAAATGCCTAAAAGATGGATTCTAGACGGTTCTCGCATTAGAAAATCTCACAATGTCGAAGAAACTTCCTAAATAAACTCCTTGAAGTAACTATTAAAGATTCAGAATGGGACCTTCTGCAGGAGTCTCAGAAGAAATATCTTAAGGAACCTCACAAAGAACTGATGATAAACCTGGTCGTCCGATAGTGAAAAGACAACTAGAATATAAGTCCGCAGAAGATGGTCGAAGGCCAGTAAAATCTGTCGAAACGTTCGGAGAATCTGGCAAATCTTAATACCTATTTATTATTTTTTCGCCGAAAACAATCGATGAACCACCAACCACCAAAAATATTGGAGATCCATTATGAAAAAAATTATGTTAAAAACTTTACTACTTTTCTTTACATGCTCAATTCCAATTTTTGGAATTGTATCCCCAAAGATTGCCCAAAGAAATTTTGCATTTAAAGATTTAACTGAAAAAAAAACACCGAGTCATTCAAATTAAACTTTAAAAAAAAACAAGTTGCATCGAGTAGACCACGTCGGCTAGTCCCCGAATTTCTTCCCAACAGTTATACCCAGTTCGTAAATAAATCACGAAAACCCCTTTCCCGCATTGTTATTCTTCAATAAACCAGTTCGAACAACTGTTCCACCATCCTCCAAAAGGTAGACGCCACACACCTCAATCCAGACAATCTCTGCTCGCCAAGCTCAACCATTAAAACTGGACCTCTTCGTAATTTCGCGACATAAATATTATGCAATAAGCATGCTACTCATGTCCGCGGCAAGATCGAAACCCCTGAAACAGGTTATAAACATGTTTCTGCAGAAACTACCCCGAACCGAAACTGGAGTAATCAGATCACTTGGTCCCATACCGAGCAAGCAACATATGGTTAACATTGCGAAAAAAAAACTCTTCCAAGTTTACTTCACTATACCTTTTGCACCAGCCAGCTGGTGGAATCGATATT
This sequence comes from Aedes albopictus, assembly GCF_035046485.1. Classification (NCBI taxonomy): domain Eukaryota; kingdom Metazoa; phylum Arthropoda; class Insecta; order Diptera; family Culicidae; genus Aedes; species Aedes albopictus. The sequence continues at coordinate 140,420,497 of NC_085137.1, read as the reverse complement.
TCTCTCACCATGTGACCGCTGTGAGCCTCCTGGGACCATAAATACCTAGCTAGGTGGTGCATGTGAACAAGGCGGTCAAGTCTGTTCCTCTTTTGATTGCAACGAGAATTGCAAACAGCAAAACTTCTTGCTTTCCCCACTGACCCATAAGCTGGGTCCAGGACTCGGTGAGCCAGACAGGTACCTACCTAGTTGGACCCATTCATATACCAAACAGCTCGCTGTGTGTAGTGTGTAGCTCAGCGTCCGTCCAACTAAACTGAATGAATTATTCATTAATCTGCTGGCTGGACCAGGGTTTCTCAAGCGGTTCTCCGCGGCTCCCAAGAGGGCGATGATATGGAATCGATGGGCTGAAAATCTCAATAATAAAGAAATATTTAATAAAACGCCTATGTTAATAGTTCGATTTCTAAACCGAACAGTAATAAATTCTTTTAGCTTAGTTCCTTAAGTTCTATTAGAATTTTCGTTAATTATTATCTTTTTTTTATTTTAAAGTTTTTTGCAAATATTTATTAACTGCATTTTTATGCATGCATTATTGCATGCAAAACTCACTACCATTTTACAAAAATTATGCTTTAGTAGATCAGTTCAGTAGAGAGAATTTTAGTTTGAATAGCAAGGCGGTTCAATAAAGTTGGAATTCACTGCACCCCTAGGCAGTAATGGTGGCGGTGACGGTGGCGACAACGTCACAGCAGTCGTGCCGCACAGTGATCGAATTTAAATTTGATTCTGGCTTGTGATCGGTTTTTTTTCGCTCTCTTCTGGTTGACCCGTCTTGTTCATGTAGCTATGAGCCCGCGCCATTGCCGTTAATGGGACCATCAAAAGACCATTCATTCAGTTTAGATTGGCGGCGTAGAAGTACAGTCAGGTTTTTTTTACGCGGTTTTCATTTACGCGGCCGCGTAAATGAAAACTCCATACAAAAAAAAATTCATCGTCTTATTTTTGCATGATTCGTCGAGAAATGGTGAGACTTTTTTTACGCGGTTTTTCGAATTTTGAACTGAGTTTTTTTTTACGCGGTACGTATCCCCCGCGTAAAAAAAACCTGACTGTATACGGAACAGAATCAGTGCAGAATTCTAAATGCGCAGCACGAACCAGTCCGATGAACGGATTTGCAATTTCGCAGTGGGTCACACAGCTGGTGGACAAGAACCGGTTCGTCGACGCGCGGTAGGATGTGGGGTTGTCGGAGTTGCATAATTGGGTTCCTGTGCTAAATATTGTGGTAATTTAAGGACAAGGTATTTGGAGTACATAGCTCAACATTTCTAGAGCACCGTTTTTAAGAACCGTTGAACGGATTTGGATTAAAATGCATCACGCTTTTGACAACCACTGAACAATTAGCGTGATGCATTTTCATCCAAATCCGTTCAACGGTTCTAAAAAACGGTGCTCTAGAAATTTTGAGCTATGTATTCCAAATACCTTGTCCTTAAAGAGAATACTCAGGCAAAGGAAAATGTATTTATTATGCTCCTCTGGGTACATTCTCTGTATCACGTTCTAAGGTTCAAGTTTTCATTACCAACGTATATGTACTTTGTTTTTGACGCATTCGTCACCACTCCAACCTTTGCTGTTTCAGGCGTTTCAGGCAAGTGTACAGCACTGCCACCGTTCCAAATAATCTGGCGATAATGTCCATGTTGTCCGCGAAGCACACAAATTGACCGAATTTCGTGAAAATCGTATCCCGGCTGCTAAGCCCGGCTCGTCGCATTGCATCTTACAGAGCGATGTTAAAGAGTAGGCACGGGAGTCCGTCACCTTGTCGCAGTCGCCGGCGAGATTCGAATGAACTGAATAATTCTCTCGAAACCCTTACGCAGTTTTGCACACCGTCCATCGTTGCTTTGTCTGGTAAAAAAAGCCGTTTTCGTCCATGATTTTCCATAGCGATGAACAAGTGATATATTGAAACCTGGAATTCACGAACTCATTCGTTTTAGCTGATAGACGATGAAAAATAGTCTGGGATAATACTTTTTTGAGCAGAAATTCAAAATGGTGATAGCTCCTCTGAAGTTCCCACATTGAAAATGTTCGCCTTTCTTATGAATTTGGCAGATTACCCTCTTTCTTCCACTTCTCCGGTAACTATTCGGTTTCCCATATCCTGGCTATCAACCGATGCAGAAATGGAGAATGGCATCCTTAGCTTCCCTCAGCGTAGGAGTTAGATCATTTCCATCCTCTGTTGCACTGGCGTACCATGGTCTCCTGTGCCTATATTTTAGATGTCATTCAAGTGCTCATCGAAGTGCTGCTTCCACCTTTCAAGCACCTCACATCCGTCCATCAAGAGGCTCATTTCCTCAACCCAGCATGTTTCGACAAGTTTCTGGTAGAACTTCCGTGTTTCTTGAGAATGGCACCGTGCCGTTTCTTCTCATTCCGTCTGTTTCAGACGGGGCTTTGTTTCTTTCGACACAGGTGGGACTGTTTTCTGTTTGTTCCGTTAAACGACCTGCCGGGTTCTAGGGGCAAGACAGATAAACGAGAATAAATCTGTTTTCAAAGTGTTGCTCACCATTCCTCTGGATCTCTCTGGATTACTCTCATTTTCCCAAAGTGTTGTCTGATGCCAGAGCAAAATCGAGCAGTATCGCCCGATTTTCTGCGTTTCAGAGACGTTTCTGAATGGATTCGAACAGAAAGAGTTACTCAGAATTGCTCAGAGTTGCTTTCTAATTGTTTTTGCTCTCCCATACTTGCATAGAAAATTTCATTTATGATATTGGAAATCTCACGCTTTGTCGAATAAAGAAAAAATGCCTATGAAAATGGAAGATTTTTTACGTCTTTAAAAACTTTAGAAAAAATACCATGGTGAACATTTTGCGGTACAAAGGCTTGTTTATTATATTGGAAATTACTTTCTCGCATCCTAAATAAATGTAAATCGCCAATATGGCATTTGTTTTTGTTTTTGCCCCCAGGGATGAGATCATTAATTTGCAAAGAGTTACAATCACTTGCTACTATCTCAGTTCATAAGCATACAGGGTGCGGCAGGATAAAATGCGAAAAGTTCAAGGCACTATTACACGCTAAATATGGGATATATATGACTATTTTTTCATGACAGTGTATCAGTCAATGTCTATATTCTAGCACTGAAAAATAAAAATGAACACATTTGATGTTTAACATGTGATAATGTAGGCCTAATTAGCGGATATCAATAAACTGCGCGCCCAATGGTCAAAATGACTATAACAGTAACAAAATTAGCTCAAATTCGATGAACAACCAGACCACACTGATCCAGAGCCATGTAGTTTCACATAGCAGATGAAATAAGTACATATATTTGATGATATTGTAGAGAAAATCAAAAATTTTGTTTTATCAGATGCGAAATTTAGCGACCTGTGCGATTTTCTGCGGATTGAAAATTCTGGTTGTCTTCATCTTCAGGCGCCGCCCTGTAAAGGTTAGTGACCAAAATGGGAAATTTTTTAATTAACTTTTCAGAAAACTAGCCTATTATAGATCATGGAACGTTGAAACATAGATTGGTTAATGTCAAATGGACGAAAATGAGGTTTGAAGTTGAAAAACACTTTCGCATTTTTTCCTGCCGCATACTGTACTATCGAAAAACAAAGGGAGTGGCCAAACATTTTTGGGATAGGCAATTTTTTTTCCTCAAAAAAAAGTTCACATGCTGTAACTGTTCATAGAGTGGATTAAAAATTCTCAAATTTTGACTGTTTGTCAACCTATTATATGTGCATCATTATTACAAATTTGGGCTCGATTAGTTAATCTTTCGCGAAGCTAGAACCGTTCTCGTAAAACACTATTTTTTAGATAACCAATTTTTGAACTGTCATATCTCCGAAACCAGTGAACCGAATCAAATGAAATTTTGAATGATTATCAACAATATGTTGATACTTGATGCGACATTATAAAATGTAATATATTCTCACAACGAATAAAGTTATACCGGTTTGACATTTTTACCCATATAGAGGAAAATAGATTAAATTTATAATACCACACAAAAATTACTAATTGTGTTCTTCCTTCAATCCAAATAGGCTCTAATACAGGGGATACTCAAAATAACTGGAACAGGTAAAATTTTCACTTTTTAAAAAATATTCAACTAGCTGTAACTTTTCGAAAAGGGCATCAAATTTTTACTGTGAGTTCATCAGTTAGGTGTGCATCAGTGGTCCAATTTTGAAAAAGATCGGGCTATTCTTCTCGAAGTTATGGAGATTCTAGAAAAAGGGATAATTATCCGATAGCCAGCTTTGAGCTGTTATATCTCCGGATTCAATGGACGGAATGCAATGAAATTTTGATCATTTATGATTCATATAATGAGCTATTAAAAACTTTTGACTAAACTAAAAATTCTTCACACGTAAGAAAATTATAACGATTAGATTATTTTTCTAGCATAACACAAATTTATCCAAAATTTCATCATATTTTCAAAATTCGAGATAGTAATTATAGTTCATTTAAATTTCCTCTAATTAACTTGAGTAAAACCTCCATGAGTCGATATTGAAGGGACCATCGACTCAAGGAAATATCGAGTAGTGGAACAAAAATCCTTTGGGAAGTTTTTTGGGGGACCATCATAGTAACCCACAAATTATTTTTCAGTATGGAAAAAAATACCTCCATGAGTCGATATCGAGTCAAGGAACATCGACTCATGGAGGTTCGACTGTATTTATGTTTTGAAGAAAAGCAACGAAATGGCCGGCATCAAATTGAAAAAGTAATGGGATGCACATGAAAAATAGATAAAGTTACTAAAAAAACATAGAATAAATGAAATCGCTATAACTTTTTTTCTTATTTATAATTTCAAATTAAGTCGAATGTTTTTCAAAGTTCATTATATGAGTCAAAAATGATCAAAATTTCATTGCATTCGATTCATTCAATCCGGAGATATAAACGCTCAAAGTTGGCTATCGGATAATTATACCTTTTTCAATAATCTTTATATCTTCATGAATAATAGCCCGATCTTTTCCAAAATTGGACCACTGACACACACCTAATTGATGAACTTACAGTAGAAATTTGAGAAAATTTGATGCCCTTTTCGAAAAGTTACAGCTAGTTGAACATTTTTTGAAAAGTGGAAATCTTACTTATCCCAGTTATTTTCAATATCGCCTGTATATCTAATTTGAGATATCTTGAGAACAGAAGTATAAAATCTTTGGATATCAAAACTAATGACATTGGTGTAAAAAAAATACAGAGAAAGATCCAAATAGTAACAATCCATGATAACTTATTTAAATGTTTAAAAAGTACCTATGTTTTAATAACTTGTGAAGAACTAATATACTGTCGATAAACGTTCAAAATTTCATTCAATTCGGTTCACTGGTTTCTGAGATATGACAGTTCAAAAATAAGCTGGCTGAATAATTGTGTTTTACGGAAACGATTCTAGCTTCGCAAAAGATTAACCAATCGAGTTCAAATTTGTACCAGTGATGCACATATAATAGGTTGACAAACAGTCAAAATTTGAGAATTTTTAATGCATTTTCAGGATGTTGAACTTTTTTTGTGAGAAAAAAAATTGTCTATCCCAAACATTTTGGCCACCCCCTGTATACATAAATTTGACCTTATAGTTTTATCTGAAAATTTTCCGAATAACATAAGGGTCACACACGATTACCAAAGTCGTGAGCAAGCTGTAAAGGGAACTTTCTACGCGGTGAATGTAAGCTTACTTACCTTACCGATCAGGCTAAGGCCGGGGTGGACTCTGCTGTACATAGTAGCCGCTTCCATTCCACTCGGTCCATGGCTGTTTGTCTCCAGTTCCGCACTCTGCGTAGGGTCCGCAGATCGTCCTCCACTTGGTCGACCCACCTAGCTCGCTGCGCTCCACGTCTTCTTGTACCGGTCGGATGACTCTCGAGAACCATTTTAGTCGGGTTGCTATCCGACATCCTGATGACGTGACCCGCCCACAGTAGCCTCCCGATTTTCGCGGTATGGACGATGGTTGGTTCTTCCAGTAGCTGATGCAGCTCGTGGTTCATTCGCCTTCTCCAAGTCCCGTCTTCCATCTGCACTCCGCTGTAGATGATACGCAACACCTTCCGTTCGAAAACTGCAAGGGCGCGTTGGTCCTCTGCACGTAGGGTCCATGTTTCGTGCCCATAGAGGAAGACCGGTCTAATCAGCGTTTTTTAGATGGTTAACTTCGTGTTACGGCGAACTTTATTCGATCGTAGAGTTCTGCGGAGTCCAAAGTAAGAACGACCCAAGTAACCACGAAGCCGTATATAAGTGCACCAATTTTGCCATATATTCATATTTAAAATTATGTATATAATGCTGCATTACTTTATACACCTCATTGAAGCAATATTAAAGTCGAAAAGGGCCCCACTAAAATCAGATTAGTGCAACATATTGCAGCACGTTGACAGCCATTGCTAAAGTGACATAAATGCATGTGCTGTACATTTGCATTTGCACATGCTTAATACGTGCAACATGAAAAACCAAAACAAAAATCTATTTTTAGCACCGTTTCGTTATCGACGGTACTAATGCCCCCCACATGAATGTTTTAACCATCATTTTTTTGTTGCCGGGTCGGGAGTCGAACCAGAAGTGTTGAAGACCGCTAGATGAGTTCCATACGTGCTGTCGCCTTGGACTGTTTCTGCTGCAGTGATAACAACAGATATTTCGTTAACTAAAAGGAAACTGTTCTTCTGTCTCAATCATTGCTGTAGAGGGCAAAACGACTATGTCATATATAATAGAATCCCTGTAATTACATTCTGATAAATCACTGAAAAATACATAATGCATTTTAGAATATATTTATTCAATATAAGAAAATTAAAACACCTCTCGCACACAACTCATATGCTAATTGGGGTTTCCAGCATTATTTGCATGCGATAGCAGATAACAGAAAAGAGAAAAGTCATCTCTAAAAAGGTTTTGCTGAAGAAAGGCGTGGATCGGTGGTTCAAACCGCTTCAAACGGAGATTAAGTTGATCGGGAGCCGAACCAGAAGTGTTGAAAACCGCTAGAGTTGACCGTAAAGTTGTTCACTCTTTTTGATTTCATTTGTTTACCATTAGAGTCAAGCTTTTATAATTGTATTGTTAGAGCAACCTATGCTAGTTTGTACATTGCATTTATTCAGTTTTTGCAGTGTTGAATTATTGAATTATCGTATATCACCTTTTAATGCACCCTAATGTAAAGAAAAAATGTAATGCATCAATACATTGATAATGTCAATCTAAAGGATTATTGCATGAGAAGTGTGGAATTACTGCATTTTGCATTGCAAAGGTTGATATTCAGTCTAATTCGTGCAATGATATAATGCTTGTGGTTACTTGGGGATTTCCTGCCACAATGCGCCTCTGAATTTCTCTGCTGGTGTCGTTGTCGTCGGTCACCAGTGAGCCCAAGTACACGAATTCTTCAACCGCCTCGATTTCATCACCGTCGATATGAATTCGGGGTGGCGGGCGCGGTGATTCCTCCCTGGAGCCCTTTGCCATCATGTACTTTGTCTTCGACACATAAATGACTAATTCGATTCGCCTGGCTTCACTCTTTAGCCGGATGTACGTTTCCGCCATCGTCTCAAATTTACGAGCAATAATGAATGTAAGCAATAATGAATGTAAGCTAGAGTTGAGTTTTCTGCTTTAAGAAAAACTGCGTTTGTGAATATTCCAAGCAGGGATAGAGTGCGAAAACTATTCATGCGTCACACACGCAGCTACAAGACAGCACAAATACATAGAAAGAGGTGAGAAAGTGTAATCGGTTGTGTTTCATACTCACTCACCAAGCGAATGCAAAGTAGCAAGCACAATCCTTAACACTGTGCATTACTCTCTGTGTCATAAAGGTTAAAGCTACTGCTGCGATTTGTCTCGCATAGTTACGATTGCTCTCACTCATGCGTCTCCGTCTCCGCAATTGACAAGTGTGTAGCACAAACTTTTTCCACATCGCACTGTTCAAGACGATAGTTCCTGATTCCAAGCTTTTGCAGACCCATAGGTGTAAAAAAGCACCTTCATAAAATGAAGAATGTTTCTTCCACTATTCCAGCTACATAAAAGAAATTCATCTCTTTATTTTTGTTTTCTATATTTTTGCACCCGCACAAGAGAAAAATGTACTATTTTACTGCGCTTCCATTCGTTATTTCTGTAGTTTGTAACAGATACTTCACTAGATATTCCTAAGAAATTTTGCAAAAATCTTAAATAAATTACTTCACAAATTTTACATTAATTTCTTCAGAAACCCTTAAGTTATTCGTTCAGACATTTTTTGAGTGATTCCTTTTTTTTCTGTACTCTCCAGTCAAGTACTCAGAAAATACTCCAGTGACCCTTTAAAAAATGTTCGAAGGATATTTTAGGAAATTCTGCCAGGAATGCCTTCGGAGATTTTTCTGGAGAATTCTTCAGAAATTCTTCCATGGATTCATTTAATACAATCGAACTTCCAGGAGTCGATGTTCCTTGAATCGATATCGACACATGGAGGTAAATTTTTCCATATTTACTGAAAAATAATTTTTGGGTTACTATGATGGGCCCCCCAAAAAGTTTCTCAAAGGATTTGTGTTCCACCACTCGATATTTTCTTGAGTCAATGGTCCCTTCAATATCAACTCATGGAGGTTTTACTGTAATTGTTTCTTTTTGATGTTTTGTTCAGTTTTTTAGAGAAATAAATTAAGGTATTCCTTTATAAACCTTTATTTGCTTTCTTCTGAAATTGCTCCATGGATTTCTCCATGAAAACCCTCCAAGAATTCCATTCAGAACGTATTCCACGATTTTTTTTTTAAAGTTCTTTTAGAACATCTTCCATGGATTGCATTAAAAAATCTTCTGAAAGTTTCTCTGATCACACGTCAACCGACAGCAGACCCGAGGGGCACGTTATATAGAATAATGCACCTCATAAAAGGGTATCTGACAGGTTTCCTCTGAAATTCATCCACAGATTCTTTCGGAAATTCATGCTGGAATTATATCAGGAAATCATTCACGGACACCTTCAGAAATGCTTTCAGTGATTCCTTCAGAATATCAAAAGCTCAGAATGCCTCCAGAAATTTCTTCAAAGATTTCTTTAAAAAATCTTCCACAAACTCTTTCTGAAATTTGAAGGGAAGCAAAGGGTGTAAGTGACGAAAACCCACTTTCAAATAAATGAGGTTTAAAGTTTTTCATCAATTTTTCATAATATACAAATTGTATGGAGCTTCAAAATCGACCCAGTTTTCTTTAAACAATTTCTACATGAATCTCCTTTAAAAAAATCCCGAAAATCCCTTCATAAATTTGATTTGGAATTTCTTCTATAGGTTCCTTCCAAAATAACTCCATCGATTTCTTCTGAAATAACTGCAGTCTGTATTTAATCTACCAAGGATTCTCTCAGAAAATCCAGAATCAGTTTCTTCAGAAATTCTTTCGGGGCTTCCTTCAGATGTTCCCTCAATAATTTCTCCCGAAATTTAACCAAGAATTCTTGTAGGTTGAAAACTTTCCTGAGAATACCACCAAGGGATTCTCGAGAAGTTTCTCCAGAAAATTAAGAAATTCCTCCTGTAATTCTAGTAATAACTTCCTTAGGGTTTCCAAGAATGCTTTCTGAATTCCTACAGGAATTCTATTGAAGATTTCTACAGCAGTAGCTTCAGAAATTCCTGCTTGGATTCCGTTTGAAATTCCATCAGGGAATCCTTCTAAAATACCCGCAGAGACTTTTTCAGACTTTAAATAATTTCATTAGGAATTTCAGCAAAGCATTTCTTTAAAAATTCTTGGATGAAAAATGCCAAAAATGCCGAAAAATTTACTTGAGGAATTATAGAAAGAATCTCTTAGACAAATTCAAAACAAATCCCTAGAGGGTTTTCTGAAAAATTCCCTCAAAAATCCTTTGGAGATTCCTAAAAAATATTCTTCAAAATTTTCTAGAGGGATACCTGGACAAAAAAACCTCAGGTAATTTCTGAAGTTGTCTCTAGAGGAATTTCTGGATGAATGCCTTATACTGGTGTAGTTCTTGAAGTAACCTCTGAATAAATTTCTGAGGAATTCCTGAAGAATTTTCTGAAGAAATTAAAAAAAAATGAGAATTTTCTGAAGAAAGAACATTTCCTGGAGATACCACTGGAGGAATTCTCAGCGGAATTTGAGGGAAATTGAAAGGATTAGTTAACAAAAAAACTGAAGCACTTACTACCTGGAGTAATTTCTGAAATGAATGCTGCAGAAACAAGAAAACCCGGAGGAATTCTTTAGAGGGCCACCAACGATATTCATGAAAAACTGTGTTTTTTTATCGTTATGAGGCCGGCCGGGTGCCCGGGTACCTTTTTCGATTTCAATTTTTGATATCTAAATGTTTGTTGATACTGGGAAATTGAAACTCTGCTAGATCTAAGAACTTATGAATATATGTATATTTATTAACCTTCACATACCCGACCCCCGACAACTCATTTTGAAAATGCTGGCATTTCGTCAATTTTCATCCGATTTTTTTGAAGTCGCCCTTAATCGATCATAAATTGGTGCATGTTTATTACTCTCAAGTGGTCATGTAATATCCGGAACCATTCCGGAGTTATTCCGGATTGTACTCAGGTCAGGGGGTGGGGGAGGGTTCTGTTTCTCCAAATGGTTAAAAGTGATTATTTCGTGTGTTATTTTGTTTGAGAGGCCCCCGCGGAACCTGTTTCAGGTAGCGGTCATATCAGTTGCTACATACTTCAGTTATTTCTTTCTGCCATTTCTCTGAAATCATGAAGTTTGATACGTCGTCATTCTCTTGAAATCATGAAGTTGGATACGTCGCACGGCATGTTTTGGTTACAAACCAGAAATGTCCCCGATGTCACCCCCGTGGAACCTATGCTCGATGTTCCGGGATGGCTATATTAGTTGATACAGACTTCAGGGTATCGTTTCTGACTCAGTCATTCGAAATCATGAAGTTTGATATGACGCACGAAATGTTTTGGGTGAAAACCAGAAGTGTCCCCAATGAGGTCCCCGCGGAACGGTGATCCGGATGGGTCAACTTATACAAATCTGATTATTGCAGTTGTGTCTTATTGCTCGCAATGTAAATCCCGCTGAAAACCGATGGTTCAAACACAATAACACACGAATTAATCATTTTTAGCCATTTCGACACCCTCCCTGACCCAAGTACAATGCAGAATATCTCCGGAATGGTTCCGAATATTGCATGACCACTTTGGTGTAATAAACTTGCACCACATTATGATCGATTGAGGGCGACTTCAAAAAAATTGGCTGAAAACTGACGAAATGCCAGCATTTTCAAAATAAGATGTTGAGGGCCGGGTACGTGAAGGTTAATGAGGTAGACCGAATTTTGAAGTGATAAGAGGTAGAGGGAGGGGCTCCTGTATTTTTCTATTACGTGGAATGTCTCCCTCAATTTTCCATCGATTTCAGAAAATTTGGGTTCATTTAAGTCAGAAGCTCATTATCTATCGAGAAAATTTTCGGGTGGACCGATCTGATCAGGGGCCGTAAACAAATTACGTCACGATTTAACGTTGGAGGAGGAGGAGGAGGGGGGGGTTGCATATTGTGACGACTCTTACAATAATATTGAAGTCCCATACAAAAAGTGTTACATTTGGAGGAGAGGGGGGTTGAAAATGGTCGATTTTTGCGTGACATAATTAGTGTATTATGTCTAAGGGTATGCGGTATACCGAAAAGATTCGTCAAGTACACCTCGAAACGAAATTCCGCGGAATTCCACGGAATTCAACCAGGCGAAATTTATGATTTTGAATTTCGTTTCGTTTCGTCAAATTATAAAAATTTCGCCTTCAAAAACTAGATTTTGACGAAATTAAACGGAATTCCGCGGAATGTCTAATAAATTTCGAAAACAAGTTCATTGTGTAAATGCCTATTTTGAAATAGTTTAAATTTTTGTGGAACTCTTGAAAAGGATTTACCATTACATCTGTATGACCAAGGCTGAATGTACGGGTGGAAGAGGGGTGGCCGAGGAATGGGTGACAAAACGTCGAAAGACAAAACGTCGAAAGGACAAAACGTCGAAAAGTGTGTTACTTTTTTTGAGATTTAGTGTGGATTGATTTAATCCTGTTGATAGCCTGAGAGGGGTGGCTATACGATAGATCCACCAAGATGGCAGGATGACGAACTAATTAACGGGGACACACTCATTATGTCTCATTATCTCGAGTCACTGCCCAAGCGCTGACTCGACTCATTTTGCACTCTATGATGCTGTTGGATCTCGCCATCGGCTTCGGGCTCTAATCTAACCAATTTAAATTTCCTATTGCAGCAAACAAAAAGATCCCTCGATAATATGATCCACACTGCAGTCAATAGATTTACGCACACTTTTACACACACTTTCATGCATTTATACATTCACACTCATCTTCCTATTTGTGCTTTGTAAACAACACTTTTTGTAAATAGTATTTAAGAGAACTGATACCAATATGCTTTTGTAGTTATCCTTCTATGCCTTTCGAAGGCAATAAAAACTGTGACACCGTATGTTCGCTTAAGTTCCTGATTGTCGTGTGTCGGTAGTTACCGCTGAAAAATCCGAAAATTACACAGCGTAGAAGTCCGTTCCAGAAACAACATGGTGCCGTGACCAGGATCGGCTGCAAAGGACGCGGCCTCGAACCAACGGAAATGTAAGCAAAGTATGGATATCTTCGCAATTGTGTTCAACTCCAAAGACGATCTGGAAACTGCCGACGACGCCATTCCACCGGCTCTAAAGTATTATCTACATTTGATCCATACTCCATTGCTCCCTCCCATCGGTGATTCAACATTCTGGACCGGCGTGTCCATGTGTCGGCGAACTACAACCTTATTCTGGACCGGTGCGTCCAATCTCCGGCCTTGTTAGTGTTTCTTCCAAGTCGCAGTCTGCAAATCCTGAACTGCCAAACATCCATCCGAACCGGTGAGTTCATATTTTGATCAAGCCAGCATTCCTTCCGGACCGGTATACGTCCAAACTCCGGACCGTTGCGTCCCCTTCTGGGCAATGATGGCATCATTTGTCCAGCGGTCAAAGCGTACGACTAGCTTAGTGCGTCATCCTGCTTCAGACCCAAGTTGAGCCACCAGCTGTGTAAAGATTATTGTGTTGATACATGTCATTGTTGTGCTCGTACCATATTCTGGAATACTGGACGAGTTGCGGAGAAGGACAGCCGTAACCAAACCAGACGCCCTTGAAGGAATAATGCGCCCAATGATCGCAATCCCCATATTAAAGGTGCCAGCCGGATCGACGATAGCTAGAGGCCACCATCGCACTATGGGGCGGCTCCATACAAACAGGTGGCCAAAAATATGTTCGCGTTAATTTTGTAATGTATTGCTCCTATTCGTAGGGTTTATGCCTAAAAAATATGAAAAACATGTTGAACAGGTTGTTTCAATACGACAGTTTCAAACAGCATGGAATTACAAGGGCATTGCATACTTTTAGGCGTTTAAGGATTTCTGTTCCTATTCACAAAATGGGTTCCAATTCGTGAAAACACGCTTCGTTAAGATATCCAAGACCAGATTTAGACTGCACTCTGATTGATCTACCGAGAAACGCGGCCATGACGATCAAATGTTTACTCAGAAGTATTGTATGGCCAATAGGGTGATTTCATATAGCAATATCTGATGATTGACCGACAACTTGATTGGAACTGCAGAATAGCAGCTAGTAGCAGCCAAATTTGATTTCAATGTCTCCCCGGGATCCTAAACATGGACATAGAAGTAGCCCCGAAGCGAAACTTTGCGAAACTTTTTTTGTATGAAACGGTATGCATGGAGAAAATTTGATCTTTTCAATGTGGTATCATTTAATAGTTTTACAATCTATATTTCTACGTCTGATATGTCATTCGAATGGTTTATAGGCAAGCTTTTAGAAACTACTTTAAATGTATGACATTTTTCATTTAAGCCAAAGATATGAGAAGTTGAACATTTCATTCATTTTACCAAAAATTGGCAATGGTCTCATTCTGCTGCCAATATCTCGATAAGCATAGGGATTAGCAAACTATTATTCTAGGGTTTACTGGTCCAAGTGGTCTACTTTCAACTACCGAAGCTAAATCTCAAATTGAATAAAGTCCATTTTCGATTTTTGGCCACCTGAATCCCCTAAGTGCATCGTAGCCACCCTGAAGGAAGTTATGACGTAATGCAGAAAATTTGAGGAAGGTGCCACTGACATTGTGACCCTCGCAGTGTTGCATTTGAACCCGATCAATTTGCGTTGAAGTTCAAAAACGGCACGCTGCGATCAAACATAGGTATTTGAACATTGTTCAGTTCAAAATTTGGAACGCACGTGAGCTCGAAAGTGAGCAAGAACTGCACCCGCAGAATGCCAACATGCCAACATGGTACCCTGGTATCTGGTAAACTGAAATGGTCATCACGGTGCTCCATTTACCGTTATTATAAAATAAAATATACCATCAAAACCTGAAACGCCATTCTCTTTATCTATCTATCCTACACCTCTGGACAAATTTTTAAAATCATCGTTGGGCTTAATTTTGAGTTACGCCCTTTTAAAGGGCCTAACCTCTAAAAAATCGAGTTTTCTATAGAATAACACCACATTTCATAACAGAATCATGAATTAAAGGCATCAATAACAGAAATTATCATGAACAACATTGAAATTTGGTAGTATGCATCCATATGAATATCGGTGGAGTGCATTTTGTATCAAAATTTGTCATTACGGCAATATACGGTAGAAGTTCTTAGGGCCTATAGAAAGCAAATATTACATTGGTGTAATAAATTCAATTAAAAGTATATTGTATTGTGATTCCATATGTCAGAAGATGTTCATATTACTCCGTCAAGGCGATAGTATTTACATGCTCAGGACCAACATTTCAAAAGGACGTAACTGATCTTCAACACAATATCTTCTCCCATAGCAGACCGAATCTCATCTTTCCCAGGAAACCAACAACCACTATCGGAAAGAATTGCATTGCTTCCGTCCAGTAGTAATTGCACATTGCATCGGAGAGATAAAGGTTTGGTTTCGGCAAGCAGTTTCGCCATTTCGAAATGTTAGCACCGATATATTAAGAGCGTACACTCTCTATACAATAAATCTGGCTTAAAAACAATAGTCAAAATTTGTCAAAAATATTGATTATGATCAAACACAAATTAGACAAAAATAAATATGTCTGTGTGCCCCATATCTTAAGTTATAAGAATAGAAATTCAAAATATCGAAAGGCCAAAAGACAAAAAGTCGGAACAGGTAAAAACAATTAAACATAATATTCTGGGTGAAAATTCTTTTTTCTTTTAAAATATGTAGGTAAGACCTTTAATCCCTGCTAATTTAACTTTTCTACGACCTATTGTCTTTCATTGTTTATTTCATTCCTGGAGCAACATTTGAAAAGGGCCCAACAAAACGTAAAAATGCAAAAAAAACAAGGACTATATTGCGCGTTTCGCCGTAGATTATTGCACAAAAATGTTCAAAATTGCTAATAGATCGTCGCCAGTACATCATATCGTGTTCGTGTCTTCTACAATAAATGCGGAATGATTGACCACGCAGAAGACAACGGAACGATCAAATGTGACCGCGCATATCTATTTAAATTTTTGCATAACTTTGCACGATAATTTTCCTTGTAATGTATATTAGGTCGAAAAAAATAAAATTAGTAGGGACAAAAGGTCTTACCTACATAATTAAAAAAAAAAAAGAAATAATTTTCATGCATCATTTCATGTGTGATTATTTGAAGCCTGATTCGAATTTTTGTCTTTTGGCCTTTCAATGTTTTAGTTTTCTATACTTTAACTTAAGCCGTTTGGCACACAGACATATTTCTTTTGTTTAATTTATGGTTGCCCATATTTGACTATTGTTTTTAAAAGCAGATTTTCTGTATAGAGAGTGTACGCTCTTCATATATCGGTGCTAACATTTCAAAATGGCGAAACTGCTGGCCGAAACCAAACCTTTTTCTCTCCGTTGCAATCTACAACCACTACTGGACGGAGGAAAAGCAATTATTTCAGATAGTGGTTGTAGGTGTCCTGGGAAAGATGAGATACGATCTTCAGCTATGGGAAAAGATATTATTTTGAAGATCAGTTACGTCCTTTTAAAATGCTGGTGCTGAGCATGTAAATACTATTGCCTTGACGGAGAGTAATATGAACATCTTCTGACATATGAAATCACAATACAATATACTTTTAATTGAATTTATTACACCAATGTAATGTTTGCTTTCTATAGGCCCTAAGAACTTCTACCGTATATTGACGTAATGATAAATTTTGATACAAAATGCACTCCACCGATATTCATATGGATGCATACTACCAAATTTCAATGTTGTTCATGATAATTTCTGTTATTGATGCCTTTAATTCATGATTCTGTTATGAAATGTGATGTTATTCTATAGAAAACTCGATTTTTAGAGGTTAGGCCCTTTAAAAGGGCGTAACTCAAAATTTAGCCCAACGATGATTTTAAAAATTTGTCCAGAGGTGTAGGATGGATAGATAAAGAGAATGGCGTTTCAGGTTTTGATGGTATATTTTATTTTATAATAACGGTAAATGGAGCACCGTGCGTCATGTTTCTACCATTTTTTCAATAATTCTAGCAATCTTGGGCTGATTCGATTCAGAAACTCACCCTCTATTGAGAGGTGGAACTATAGACACTATAGACATAGGCGAAACTACCGGGGGTGCCGGGGTTGCCAGGCACCCCCAAGAATTTTGATGCATTGCTGTGAGATATGGGGCGATGAATGATGAATGGATGAACTATTGAATATTTGTTCGTAGTGCACCCCCTGGCAAAAATTTGTAGTTTCGCCAATGACTATAGACTCCATAGAGTCGCGGAGACATGGTTGAGCAATATAATTTTAGTGTGTTTTACCGTCAATTTAGAGTGTACCGAGCGTATATGACGTCACGCAATCAATTGTCGCTATTGAAATCGTGACGTCATGCTCGTTTGGCTACACGAACTGACAGTTCGTTTGGCTACAGTTGTCTTCGTCTCCGCGAGTCTATGGAATCTATAGTGTCTATAGGTGGAACCGGTTCGGTCACCGTGGATTACCGGAAATCCGGATTTCGGTGCTGAATCCTAATGCCCGATGGCAAAATGTCCCACTTCATTGTGGCGCATATTTTCGCGGAACAACGCATGTATGCAGATGCGTCACAAAGTCCTAGGGCAGCACTTTGGTCAGGACGCACATAAGATTTGATGACACATCTAAGCCCAAGTTAGTTTTGGCTCGCGTTTAGTTCAAATGCAACACTGGGAGACTCCAAAGAAGTAAGAGAAGAAAAGGCAAAATATACGACAGTGCAAATATTCCCTAGCCGCAAAGAACTGGTCAAGAAATATGCCCACCCTGAGGTATTGTTTCAGGGAGCCTCAGGAAGGCTTCCCATTGAGCTAATTGGCAGATACAAGTGAAATAATGAGTATCCTTTAAAAGAATAAAGAACTCACTATTTGCTTAGATTACTCGTTTTCGATGTTTTGTCCCTTTCGACGCCCCGTGGCCGAGGGTGGTTATTCGAGCTCCAGGCCCCCACATTTTAGCCCCCCCTACAAAGATCTTTTTTGGTTGTTACACATCAATTTTATGTTTCATATTGCTCAAATACTATTTGAAAACAAAGAAATTTTGTATGCTCATCAACAAGGAACCTTCGCATCCGTTCGGGCCTCGGGCAATCCTTGATCCGGGCATGTGTATGACGAAATGCAATTCACGGTTAAGCTCTTATTTCTGTCGTTAATAAGAAATCCCGTAGAGTTTTCTGGCCAATTTATACATGTACGATTTATAAAGCTACAGCCCTTGGCAAGTCCCGAATCAAATGACCTGAAGGTAGAAAACACTTTTTGATTTTTTTTTGGGAGTGGTTTTTTGACCCCAGGTCCTTGGTGAGAAGGGCATGCACATCAACCATAACATCAGGTCCGCTTAACATGTAGAATTTTGAGTCCTGATTTATCTGGTAGAATTTTTGACCTAATATCTGGAGATGATTGTATTTATATTTTTGGAATTTGTGGATTGCGGATCGAGTTTGCGGATGCTTCACTGATTACCGCATATATTTCGTAAGCATTCTTTGTGAGTTTTACAGAGTATTTTCTGATAAATTCAATCATCTATCATTTCTTTGAAGGTTGTAGATTTCAAGCTTTTTTTTCCAAGGAGTTCATCTCGGGACCCAAGCTTTACTTCCCTTCCGAAGGAAGAATTCACATTTTGTGAGCTTGTCGGGAGTGGGATTCGATCCCAGGTCCACGGCGTGATAGTCATGTGCTCTAACCATCCAACCAAATCCGCTCCAAGCTTTCTGGTAAATACCTAGTAGTTGATGTTTCCATATCATATGCTTCATGTTTCTGATAAACAATCGATATTAGAGCATCTTACAGAGCTACTTATTTCGGCACTGCAGTCTTGAGGAGTAAAACGAAAGTTTTGGATATTTCCCAACGTTTCGACTCGTATTATTGTCTACTTCATGGGATAATTCTGGCAATATTTTTTTCGTTTGGGATTACAATGAACCAGGCTACAACCCCCCCCCCCCCCCCCCCCTACGGTCTTGCATAGAGCTCTCGGTGTCTGAACTATTATACTATTATACATTGGATACGTAGCGACGTAGCGTTTATTCTTAATTTCACCTAATGAAGCAATTAATTTCTTTGAACTACGCATCTAGTGGAGGTAACGGTTGGTTTGAAGATTGTGGCTTATTTGTAGTTCGAGCATCTTATAGCATCATCACAATGATGCAACGCATTGGTGTGATCTTAAGTCATTGGAGTAATCTTATTCGGTTATTGGTGTAAATTTTGAAATTTTCAATATGTGTTGCTAAAAATTAAAAAAAAAATCTCAGATCATTTGGGTACATTGCGCTCTAACTCAATTTTGAACCAAATGACTTGATTTTTTTACGCAGTGAGATGTGCAAAGCTCCGAGTAAATTGGTACAATATTGGCTGACTTACAGCTCAAAGTGCTCAGAATCGGTCCTCCACGCTTGTTACGTAAAGTTGGGTACTTATCTAAAATGTTTAAACATATCAAATTATATTTGAAAGCCCCTAGTCATTCATTCTGCATAAGATGCATGCGAATAGGAATTCATTTGTTAGTTTCAAGGTTAGTTTTTAATTAGATCACCGAATTTGGAAGTAGTTTTATTTTCATGTGTATGTTTGTTCTAATAAATGCATTATTTTTGCATTTTAGCTTACCGAAGACAAATCCAATGTCAGGTTTGATGTGAGAAACGGTAGAAAAACGGTAGCTCCAGCAACAAACTTATAAAGTCTTGAAGATGAGACCAAACGGAAACACCGTCACGCCACCGCTAGAAAAAAAATGCAAACACGCAGCATCCTTTTTTCTGATCAATATGATATAACTCCAAAATTCCGCGGAACTTTTTCGAAAATTTCGTTTCGTTTCGAAAAATACCGAGTGAATTTGGATTTCGTATCGATCTAATGAAACATTTTTGAATTTCATTTCGTTTCGTACCGCATCGCATCAGAAAGTTCACATATCGTTTCGTTTCGTTTCGCTTTGAAAAAATCCCATACCGCATACCCTTAATTATGTCTCCGTAATTTTCGGAAAATCCCATTTTTCAGGAGTATGCCTTTATAATGGTATACAATGGTAATCCCACATTGTTGAGATTATTGCCAACCATTGGCTCATGGCAAGCGAGTTCCGAAATGAAGCTATTTTGGGATGGTTGATACCGATACTGCTACTAACCTACGGAAAACCCCAAACATTGTATTGTATAGAAACTTGGACCCGAAAATCCGGATTTTCCGGCACCCAGGGAGGTTCAAGAATGCAAAAATATTTCACCAGAAAAATAATACAAGAAACTTCTTATGGATTTGTAGAAGCTACTTCTGGAACTTCTGAATCATTCCCAGAAGGAGCTTTTGGAGAATTACTAGGAGCTGAAGGATTTTCAGAAGCTACTCCTGAAGAATGTTGAGAATAAACTTGAGGGAAATACAGTGAGAAATCCTAAAGAAATTTCAAAAGCGATTCTAGAAGTAATCCAGAATAAGCTCTACAAGGAATCCAAGATCGAATTTCCAGAAGGAACTATGTACAGTAGGAATTCCTGAAGGAATTCGTGTAGAGACTCTTGAATGAGTTCCAGAAGGATTGTCGGAAAAGAAGCGAGAACTAACTCTTTGAAGAATCTTTCAAATCTAAGCAGAAACTCTTGATGAAATCCCAGAAAAATTTTTGGCTCTTTCCAGGAAGAATTTCTGAGGGACCTATGGCAGTAATATCACTAATATCAGAAATAATTTTATGCAATTCAGTATCATAATTTATATTTTATTTAACTCATTTTGGTATCATAATGGCCAATTTTACCGAACTTATAAATTATGCAACTGAAATGAGTTGCATAATAAAAAATAGTTGTATAATGTTCATAATTCAACTCATTTGAGTTGCATTATGAACATTATGCAACTCAAATGGGTTGCATTATGAAAAAAATCATTGCATACAATTTTGTATGGGACTCGTTGCAAAACTCGATTTTTTCAGCACTCGGCAAGCCTCGTTGGATAAATGTACGACTCGTGCTGAAAAAATCAACTTTTTGCAACTCATTACATAAATAACTATTTGGAGGGATTTAAGAAAACTCTTAAAACAATTTCTGTACGAACTGTTGAAGGCAAGGGGTAGTCACTCTACACATTTTATTTGTGCCAACGGTGCCTACCAGTGTGCACTGGTGTGCCTTAGTGTGCCGAGGTGCTGAGGTGCCGAGGCTCCAAAATGTATTATGGTGGCTGCTATAAAAAAGCGACGCCGCATTGGCATTATTTGTTCTTAGCAACCGTGGAATTTATAGTACCTACTTAATTGTTTTTGCTTTTTCCTAAACTGTCAACGAAAATACTCGCAGGATATTTTTTTTCAAATTCAAAGAGAACTTGCTCATTGTTTTGTTTCTAATTTTAGGTTAATGGCATTTGGACTTACATATATTGACGGAAGCACAGGATTGAACCTAACACCCGATTTTACTATTGTTCAACTCGCCCTCGCAACTTCCGTGATTAGCTTGTCTTTCAAAACTGGATTCTGTACCGAAAAAATACCCAAGATTTTTTAAAGATTTCCAATGTTTTCCTGGCCTAGCACTTTCCAGCAGGATTCGCCAAGTGAGAATGAAAGACCACAAATAAAACGGCATCGCTGTAACATCCCAAAAGTTCAATCCCAGCGAGAAGAGCTGCTCAAGCTCCAGCCTTCCGGTATGAGTTTTTGGAATGTTTCTTTTAGAAAATTTAATGAATTCATCTTATGTTGTATTTTGAACACTTTATTAATTGTCCCGGGTTTACATGATCTAAGTTCTTTTCGATTATGAACGTTCAAAATATTTCACACCGTAATTGGAACGTTGTCTGTGTATTGTCTGGATTGGTTGGACCTGCAGAGCAGGGAAGGTCGGGTGTAGATGGACGTCTAGCTTGCCTGCTTTTGGAATGGATTGAGATGGTTGGTTTAAGGATTGTACGAAAATCGAATGCTGGACCGCTTAAGAACGAAACCGATAAGCGCAATGAGGGCCTCCAGATCTAGCTTCTGTCCGTGAATATCTGACTGTTAGAAGTGTCTTGAACAGCATCAATAGAAAAATAATTTGGTACCGGAATGGCAATTAGTCTAGAATAAGAAATAATATAATTAAAATTGATACACACAAATCAATCAACCTGAAAATTCTGATGATGACAGATAATTTATTTACTTCGAAATCAAGGTTTGCTGGGATTGGCACAGATATTGTTAAATTTATTTATAGCATCCGTCATTATGGCATCTGTGCCACCCGGTGCCACTGGTGTGCCCGGTGTGTCCAAGGCACACTGTGTAGAGTGACTACCCCTTGGTTGAAGGTTTCCTCGGAGAAACTCCTGGAGGTATTTCAAAAGCAACATCTGTGTGAATTCCAAAAGAAACTTTAGATAAATTTTAAGAGGATCTTTTGGTTGAATCCCAGAACGAACTTGCAAGAATTGAAAAAAGGCCATCTAGGTTAACCTCAGAACGAATTCCTGAAAAAATCTCAGAATGAACTTCTGAAGAAATGCCAGGGGCCAGAAACTCTTTATTCGAAACCACAGATGTAAAGGCGTTGCGTTGGTATTCAGCAAGACCATGCTGGGGTGACGGGTTCGGTTCCCCGTTGGCTCTGGAGCTTTTCGTAGTGGAAATTTTCTTGGCTTCCTTGGGCCTAGAATATCTTCGTGCCTGCGATACGATATAGGCATGGAAAACGGTCATTGGCAGAGGAAACTCTCAGGTGATAACTGTGGAAGTGCTAATAAAACTTGATCTGAGAAGCAGGCTATGTCCTAGTTGGGACGTTACGCCAAGAATTGGAGAGAGGAGAGGAGGTAATATTCAAAGATTGTTTCAAAGCTTGATTCCAAGTTGTGTATTGATTTCAATAAGTTGACCAACAGCGATTGACAAATCACGCAACACAATAACATTCTATCTTACAATTCTCCCAATGCCGATCTATTTGATTCAACATTGTGTTTCCTAAATCTGCACCGTCACGTCCACAAACCTTGCACGAATTAGCGCTCAATTGTGCCACCGGGTGTCGGTTCGGTATCCATTATTCTACCCGTCACGTCCCCATCATCAGCTGAATGGGCCGCTTCTGGGGGAGCTTTGGATTTAATTGAATTCCGCGCTCAGCAGGATGGTCAAAAGCTCACCGAATCGGATTCGGACAACAGCAGCAGGCATCGAATGGCACCGAAATTGGGTATGCACCACATACCTAAATACTATACACGCGATTACGAAACAACGCCCAGTCGAATCGTGCTCAGTTAAATGTCATCTGGTGGCACCACGAACTAGAACACCCACCTGGTGGAAGTGAGTGGGTCGTTTGTTGTGAGCTTTGTCCGGTGATTCTAAATATGAGGGGATACAAAAAAAATCTAAGCCATTCTGACCATCGACTTCTGCTGGGTAGGTCCATACCTACTGTGAGATTGAATATGGAGCCAAATCTCAATCTTGCGCACCGTAATCAAATCAGCATTGTTAGAAAAATGCTCATTAAAATACGAGGATAGCCACCTTATTCTTTTAATGGACACAATGCTGATGGGGACTTGCAGTGGACAAGAAGGAAAAAGCAGACTGACACTATTGAATAGTTAGCATGTAAGGAAGGTAAAATCGGATTGTTCAACGAACTAATTGCTATCCATTTCAGCTCCAAATCATCTATCGAAGTTAACCGAGGTTAAGTATTATGCAACTTTTTGGCGAGTTTGTCACATGATTGAGGCTTAACAGCTCCGAGTCGACTTAATGAGTGTCGCAGGGCGATGGATAAAGTGTTACTTAAACGTACGAAACTAATGGACTTGGAATCTTCACAAGTGAATGGCTGATAAAGTTAGAGATTTTAATCGTTTTTTGATGAGCTGCCGAATTGGTAGCTGGTGAATGTCAATACATAGTTAACCATATACAGTGTCACTTTATTGTTCCTATGAGAAATACACTGTCGTGAATCGCATTCTGTTCCATATGCAAAGGTAATCCAGAAAACATGGGACTGATATGCGATTCGCTGCAGATCAGTGATGACCCAATTTTGTCAGCCCCTCATTGCTTTCTGTGCTAACGAAAACGGAACTTTTTAAATGTATAAAAAATATATCAAATGTATTGTATATTATTGATCCATTACAACACTTAAATGATAAATCTTACACTTCATCTCTTGATCTAACCCAAAATGTCACTCTCAACGGCAAACCCACCGACACATCCCGGCACCCGCCAAGAAGATCAAACTGCTCATCAGTAGTCCCATCCAAACGCGTCCCCTTCTTGGCATGCCGCCGCGTCTGTAAACATCCTCCACTTCGGTGCGACGTCGGCAAAGTGGACACCGAACAGGTTGTTCCGGTTGTCCGCTTAGCTTGATCATCTGATGGATACAATCCGTACAAAAGCGGTGATCACACTGCAGTTTGACGGTGTTCCGTCTCTTGAAATCCTCCATACAAATCACGCACTGGTCCACGTTGAATAGGTCCTCCTTGTCAGAAGCGGAGCTGCTATCGGTTGTCTTATTCTTGGAACGGTTCGGCCATGACTTGGACATGACTGAATATAAAGTTGGTATCAAAATAAAATCTTCACGAATCGTCTCTTGGAAATAGATACACCTGTACCCGTTCAGATAACGGGTTCACTAAGCAATCCGACAGAAAAAAATCTACGCTTACTTAGTTAAACATCCCGCAAAATAACAAAACCGCCATAAATAACAATTCAAGCCTAACTTTACCAAACACCGTATCCAACCAAATCTACGAGCGGAGAAAATCGAAGAAGAAGTTCGCTGTTCCCATAGCAACTCATACATTGAGCATTTCCGAAACGTGAAAAATCCGGGTATTTTTTTCACAAATTACTTCCCAAGGTGACTGATACAAGTAGTCCTTAACGAAATTCAGCGCCTTATGAGAAAATTTCTTTTTTGTTTACATATGTTACATACGGTGTTTGGTAAATTTAGGCTTGAATTTCAAACTGCTCGTTGTCAGAGATTCTCAGCCACGCATGGATCGAATAAAAAAAAAGGTTCAACGACGTACCAAGGTAAAGCGGGTCAAATAAATCAGCGGGGTGAAATTGATCATTTGGGAACAACATTGTAATTGGATACCATGAACTTCTGAGCGTCGCAATGATCCCAAACTTCTTACCTCATCTAGTTCATAGATGTCTAGGGATGAGTTTAGACTTTTATTTGTTTAGAAAAAAGTTAGTTTCGCATTATTTTTTTTTTAGGAATTTGCAGTGTATTCCTCACTAAGCTGAAATCATTGCTTCTAAACAATCGATTGCCACTAGGACTTCCCGTCAATTTTTTGTTTTAACATTTTTGTGGAGCCTTGGTTGGAAAGTTATGAAGCTATTCTGAATATGAATAAGTTTAAAAAAGTTCGTTTTTTGACGAAAAAGTAGTTTATTGTAACAGAAATCACTTATTTCAAAGGAAATTGCCTACCTTTAGGCGTTGAAGGGGCAAATTTCAAAATTTAATTTTGCATTTTAAGGGTCAAATTTACTAGTTGTAAGATTTTTGACGCGTTACAGGTATGTTCCGTTTTTGTCACTATTCGTTTTTATCACTATCCGTTTTTATCACTATCCGATTTCGTCAACATTTCACTCCGTTTTTGTCAACACTAAAGGTTTTGTCAAATTTGTTCCCTCGAACACGAGTTATTTATCGTTTAACATTAATCTAGAGGCAATGCATCCATGAATGAATTTGAAGCAATCACCAATGATGACATAGAAGCAGAAGCCATTTACGCTACAGTAGCTTTCAGCATATTTCAAATTCAGCTGTAAATAATGTTAATTCATGCTTTCTCTCATAATTTTACTTCTTATTTGAACATGAGAAAAATTAAAGTAATAGTCCAATAGAAAAATTAAATCGAGCCAATTTAATTAATGAAAACCTGACAGGAGATGGCAGAAGGTAACATGTGAATATCAACATCATCATCAACAATTTTGAAGTTTTGTAAAATGGCTCAATCATTTTCCAAGTGTAACATAAGTAGCTAATCATGATACACAGAAAAAATTATTCATGTAAAATTCAGCGAAAAATCATGCACATAAAGGGAATGCTAGAGTTAGTGCATATTTACATGAGATATCATGTAAAATTACGTTACGATCATGTAAATTTGCGCTAATAGTCGCGTAACCGGTTGGTGTCCATGATGGTTTACGCGATGGTTGGCGGAAATTTACACGATAGTAATGTAATTTTACATTATATCTCATGTAAAAGTGCACTAACTCTAGCATTCCCTTTATGTGCATGTTTTCTCGCTGAATTTTAATTACATATTTTTTTCTGTGTAGATTAATAATAGACGGGATGTGCATATAAAACCATCAAAGGATGGACTCGATTTTCCGCCAATAGGGCAAATCACCCTGGATAATCGAACATTTTTTTTTATTTCGTTAGCCTATTGTGTTAGGGCACCTTAACCCTCTAATACCCAAATTTTTGATTTTGATCTAAATATCATTTTTCGTCATCCAAAATCGATTTAAACATGTTTTGGAAGATGATTCTTTTTAATTCTCAATTTCGTGAATTTTAGTTTTTGATTTTTCTAATTTTTATTTTTGAACATCCCCAAAGTTTTATATTTTTCCTGGAAGCCTATTTGGAATACGGATTTTTTGAGATGAAAACATTTTGAGATATTATGATTGTTGTTGAAATATTTTTATTTTAAATTTTTTTCATAGAAAATTTTATTTTCCGTGTAATTTTAAGGAAAATAATTTTAGAGTGTATTCGATTCCCTTAAACTATAAAACTAGGACAGAATGATTTGGGAAAAATTTAAAATATGTTAATTGCAGTGATTAAATGCAAAATAAACAATGACTTCTAGAAGGTGACTAGAACATCAATTTTTCAATGATTTTTCAAAAATGTAAATACGTTTTAAAATACACCAAAAACCATTTTGAGATATACAAAACAGTCCTAGATATCAGCCAAAAATATAAAAATTTTGATTTTCCACGAAACAAAAATTACAAAAATGCTCAAACTATACCCCGTCTAAAGGCGGTATTGGGTATTAGAGGGTTAACTGGTGTCCCTTCCGGGGATTACTCCAGGAGTCCATCTGGGTATTTCTCCAAGAACTTCCTTCTGAAGATCCTTCTTCTATTGCTTCTTTACGGCTCTACGTACCAACTGGAATTTGGTCTGCCTCTTCAAGTGTTCTTCGAGAACTTAAACAGTTTAGGGTTTTCTTTGCCTGTGATTGCTTGAATTTTTACACCACAATCTATTTTACAAGACTTTGTTTAGTGAAATTAATTTCTCGCAATCTTTTACACGATGTTCTTGAAATTACGCGATGTGCTGATTTTTTCTCTTCTGGTCGCTATTTCTTTCCGACGGGGCTCAAATATCTAGCAGAGATCCCTCTTGTCTTCCTTGATACCCTGTCCAAATTTTCCCGACCGAAACTTCTATAGTCACTAGTCTAACTGAAGATTCCTATACATTTTTTTTACGGGATTTCTTTTTCGATTGCTCTAAAAATACCATCTTGGTTTTCTTCAGTAATTCCTACTAGTGATTCTACCTTGTATTCCTCCAGATTCCTTATTGTTTTTTTCTGAGAAATCGCCAGGAAATATTTCAGAAGTTCCTTTGGGTGAATTAGGAGTGAAGTCTTTCAGAAATAAGTGTTGAGCGGCAGCCCAGGTGTGAATTTGAAGCTTTACCCAACCAATATCGTAATAGCTGGCTCAGGGCCAATGAAGTCATGTGATGCCCCAGTGCGAGCTAACTCATCAGCCATTTCATTTCCAGCGATGGAAGAACGGCCAAACAAGATGGACAGCGTTTGCTGAATTTAGCTCCTCGATTTGAGTTCGACAAGCGATAACTATCTTCGACCTAGAGTTGGCCGAAGCAAAAGTTGGCCGAAGAAAGTGGCCGAAGCAGCCTGGCTATCCGAACAGAAGTATATTACTTTGCCTATTACGTATCGTGTTGCTGAAGTGCTGATTGCAATCCACACATAAGAGCAAATATTTCGACCTGAAAAACAGTGCAGTGTCTACCAAGTGAGTAAGATGCTTTACTCGGATTTACCGAAAGGCCATATTGGCGACACCAACCCTTAACTACCTCAAGAGCGTTTTGCACCAGGTCGAAAAGGATGCTGATGCACATACCATCTAACATTGTTAGATAGTCGTTGGCAAAACCATAAGTAGGAAAACCGCTATTATTGAAATGCCTCAATAGCGTATCTGCTACGAGATTCCACAAAAAGTGGTGACAAGACTCCCCCTTGGGGGCATCCACAAACACTCAATTTCTTAATCGCTGCTTGACGCAAAGTCGAGAAAAGATGTCTGTCATTGAGCATTTGGCATCGAAAGGCACGTTGTCAAAGGCACCCTCAATATCTAGGCAAACACCCAAACAAGATTGCTTTTGAGCGAATGCCTTCTCGATATCGTAAATAACCTTGTGTAAAAGAGTCACAGTGGACTTACCACATTGGTAGGCATGCCGTTCACATGAAGAGGCACGTTGGCCAGATGAACATCACGGATGTGATGATCCACAGTGCGTTCTAAGCGTTTCAGAAGACAAGAGGTCATACTGATTGGTCTGAAACTCTTTGCTCCTTCATGCGATGCACGTCCCACTTTCGGAATAAACTTTACAGTAACATCCTGCCAAGATTTGGGAATATACCCTGTAGCAAGTACTTTTTTCAAAACATGTACTGAGTGCCTGAGAGTAAACGCGACTAAAATAATAGCTCCAAATTTTATCACAATATTTAATAATATTAAGCGTATAAAATCACGAAAATATAACGTTTCTATACATCGAAACGGGCTCTTCGAATTGTGGTGAAAATATTCCGATTATATCAGTGATAAGTTATTAAAATAGTCAAATTTGAAAAACTATTTGATAGAGCGTCCCTATTGCGAGTTGATATGAGTACCACGTCTATTCGATACAAAAGATCAGCAATGGACGAATGCTCAGTATGTAACACTGAAATCCAGTCTGACGAGAAAAATGTGAAATGTGTGTATTGCAGCAATTCGTTGCACGTTAAATGCGCGGGTCTATCAGATTCTCGCTATAACAAGATTCAGAAGGGACATTGCTACTACTGTTCCGGTCATTGTGAAACCTCGCATGCAAACAGCAGAAAGATGGACGAACTATTAACTAATATGAAGTGCTTGCAAAAGTCGATGGACAAACTCAATCAAAAATGCGAAGAAAACGGTACAAATCAGAAGAAAACGGATGATGCTGTGAGAAAACTGAGTGCGTCCATGTGTGAACTCACAAAGTCTCAGAGTGACATTAAGAATTCGGTTGAAGAAGTGAAATCTTCACAAGCGTTCATTGCGGCTCAGTATGAAGACATCAAGTCCTTACACGAGAACATGAAGAAGGACTTTGCAGGGTGTGTTACTAAAGTGAGCGAACATGATGGCCACATTCAGGCCTTAAACAGCACTATCGTCGATATGAAGAAGCGTCTGCGTCTGGCGGAGCAAAATTTGTTGAAAAACGAAATCATCATTAATGGCATACCCAAGGAACTCACTATCGCAGAATCGACGATCATCACAAAAGTAGCGGCTGCCGTAGGGGTGCAACTGTTCTCTACTGACATCGAAAGAACCCTCCGGGCTAGGAACGGAATGATCCTGGTCGAATTCAGCAACTCTAAAGTACGAAATGACATCCTTCGTGCTCGTAAGGGTAAATCGGTGTATGCTGATGAAATCGACTTTGGCAATGCGGCGCTACCCACCAGCTCAAGGTCTTCTCCCAACAACAAGCAATTCCATACTAAGGTCTTCATAAATGAGAATCTGACGAGAGAAACCCGTTCACTGTTTCGAGAAGCCAAATCTCTCCGGGTATCTCATGGGTTCAAGTATGTGTGGTGCAACAACGGGAACATCTACTGCAAGAGAGACGACTCGGCAGATGTCTACATCATCGATTCCATTGAGGATCTCAAGAGATTGCGTTCATCTCCAAGGAAAGCTTGATCGCTCAAACTCTCTGCTGTTGTTGCTGGCTGCTGTTGTTACTGCTGGTTGCTGTTGGAGGCTGCTGATGTTGGTGTTAGTACGGTGTTTTCTGTTCACATGTATTTTCTGTCATGGGAACGAACGATGACGACGATTTTATAAGCAATGTGCGATTAGGTGATAACTTAAATATTGTATACCCAAACTCGAACGAAATTTTTACCAATTCAAAAATCAACCTGTTGTATATGAATATTAATTCGATACGAAATAAAATAGAAGATCTTATGTTGTATTTAGCAAAGTTCAAATCAACTATCCATATTATCTGTATCACTGAAATGAGATTAAATCCCGATGAGATCTATATGTGCAATATTCCTAGCTACAACGTAGTTTGTTGTCCACGATCCAATAGACTAGGTGGTGGTGCCTGTATGTTTATTCACGAATCTATGGAGTATGATGTTATGAAGAACGAAGAATTTCTGGAAGGTAGCTGTATTATTGTTTCTCTGAGAGAGCCGAGATTGGATATTGCAGTAGTGTATAGACCCCCACATGCAAATTTGAATGACACTATACTGTACCTAGATTCTCTGTTGGAATCTGCTGGGAAACTGATATGTGTTGGTGACTTCAACATCAACTTACTAAACACGACCTCGAATGCTTATGTATCAATGGTGGAATCCAATGGATTTACATTTTTAAACAGAGTCGATAACGATAGTGCTACACATGGATTAAACCCAACAGGAACAATAATAGATCATGCTTTTACGAACATATATTACCTAAACTTTGGATTATGTATCGATGACATTAGTTTCACAGATCATAAATCATTGCTTATCAGCTTCGACTCGCAGAATAGTTTATCTAGAAGCAATAAATCAACCAATGTTGTGAAATACAATTACGCTAGTATTACTGCTGATCTAACGCATTTGGTGGAATCAGCTGCCTGTTTGAATAGTTTTAACCAGTTGATAAAAAATTGTATGTCCAAAAACTCATATCAAATTCGTACATGTAGTAGATATCAAGCTAAAGCGCCATGGATAGACGAAACAGTACTTGGAGAAATACGATACAGGGATCAGTTATACAGGAGAACGCTTCAATGGCCAGATAACTTACTAATACAGCAAAATTACCGAAAACAAAAGAACTACGTGACTCGTCTCATTAAACAAAAGCAAAAAACATATTATCAAAATCAGATAGTTGCGAATCGCAGCAACATTAGAAAGGTGTGGAGTATATTGAATGAAATTGTGTTTCGAAGAAAAACAAAACAAGGAAATTCAAGTATTTCGAAAATACTCTTGAATGATAGGGTATTGGAGGATAGTGTAGATATATGTAATGCATTCAATAGTTATTTCATCAACATACCTCACGAGCTTTTGTATAACTTGGATCAAAAATTTAATAATGAGCCTCGAGATTTCACATTGAATAGATCAATTGCAAATTCTATTGTTATACTACCAGCTTCAGCCAATGAGGTAGGCAACTACATACGTAGCCTAAAAAACTCTAATGCAGCAGGAGTAGATGGTATTCTGTCGAAAGTTATTAAACAAAATTTAGAAATAATTGTTCAAAAACTAACCTCTCTAATCAACCAATCGATCGCCGACGGCGTATTTCCTTATTGTTTGAAATCAGCGAAAATAGTGCCAATTTACAAAAGCGGCTGCAAAACAGGTTTAGGAAACTATAGGCCAATATCAGTCCTCCCGGTTCTATCCAAACCATTCGAAAAGATTATACAGCAAAGGCTGTGTAGTTTTTTTGATCGCCACAAAATAATCAGTAAAAATCAATATGGCTTTCAACAAAATTCGAATACCACCAGCGCCACTGTCAATCTAATAAATGAAATTCAGATTAACTTAGACGAACGTAAATTATGTTCTGCAATCTTTATAGACGTATCAAAAGCATTTGATTGTGTCTCTCACACAATACTATTGAAAAAACTCCATTAGTACGGTATTAGAAACAAAGCTTTCTCACTGATTGAATCATACTTGAATAACAGATGTCAATGTGTAAGCATCAATAATCATACTAGTCGAGAATTGACTGTTGACTTTGGCGTACCACAGGGCTCAATCCTAGGACCATTACTATTTAACGTTTATGTAAACGACATTTTTGATCTTCCTTTGAAAGGAAAGCTTCAACTCTTCGCTGATGATGCCGCTTTAGTTTATAATGCAAATAGTTTCGAATCCCTTTACCAAGATATGCAACATGATTTGAATTTACTACAACAATGGTTTTTCAATAATGGATTAACGGTTAATGCATCTAAAACAAAGTATATTATATTCCGTAAGAACGATCAGTTAGATAACATACATTATGACCTGTGGCTTAGTGGAGAAAAGCTAGAAAGGGTTGTCTCTTTGGCTTATTTGGGTCTGATAGTTCAACAGAGTTTGCGATGGAATTTACATGTTGAACACATTCATAAGAAAATTAGTAAATTTCTCGGTATGCTCCGCCAAAGCAGCTACATGATACCCCTTAAAGAGAGGAAAAATCTATTCTATGCCCATGTTAATTCACAAATTTGTTATCTCTGTATAATATGGCAAAACGCTCCTAATTACGTGATTAGTAAAATCTCAATAACTTTGAACAAGTTCATGAGAACTATTTTTTGGGAAGATTATTTGGATCCTAACGTTAGAACTGTTGATTTGTACAAAAACAACTACATTATGAATTTTGCTCAACTTAAGTATTTCGAATCTGCTTTGTTTGTTTATAAAGTAAAAAATAATCTAATTAAACATAACTTAGAACTCCAATCATTGAGTGAGTTACACCGATTCAACACACGAAACATGATTAATATACAAATAAGAATACCAAGAACTAATTACATTAAACTTGGTTGCATATATCCTGCCACAATTAACTACAATAACTTACCACTGAGTTTGAAAACTATTACTTCAATCCACATATTTAAAAATAGTCTGAAAAAATACGTTATTGAAAACATTATATGATATATATTGATTATTATACTTAAATACTTTCATTTGCACTGAACTACCATCGATTAAAGACCTCCTAATCAGTCTTCGGACTGTCTGAGGTCTATCAAACAATAAGTAAGCATTGTAATAAATAGGTTAGGGGAAGAAAGTTAGAATTAGAAATGTTTGTAATTTTTCTTTTGTATACTTTTTTGAAGGGGTTTTTACGCCTGGGATTGAAACATATCAATATAAATGTTTCCATCCTGGCTTTTCCCCTTACCGAAAAAATGAATAAATAAATTAAAATATTAAAATTTAAAAAAAAAAAAAAAATGTTGAAATCCTTTCCGAAGCAAAATAGGATAAATCTCATCTGCTCTAGGAAATTTGAAAGGACTATTTAGTGCCAACTCAATAGATTCTAAAGTTACAATTTACAATACTCCGGGCCGAAGACAGAGAACCACAACTACAAGAAAAGACATCAGGTTCATCCGAAGATGTATTGTAATTTAATGTAATTTAATGAAATGAAATATCCACACATCCGGGGAAGTTTGTGCTGAATAAGCATTTGGCAAACGAAGTTCGTTCACTCGAAAATCCTTAGATTTCGCAAGGATTTTGTTTAATCGACTGACTTCACTTAAACTGGAAACATTTGTGCAAAGGTTTTTCCAGCCAGATCATTCAGCAGACCGGAATGCTTTCTTGTAGGCCTTGTGAGCCGACCTGAAAGCCTCCGAGCCAGCTGAACGTCGTCTGTTCCAACTCTTTCTACATTGTTTCCTGAGCTTCGCCAAATCAGAGTTACACCAAGGGGTTCCCCTTGTGATCTTCACAGACCACAGAGTGCAAGCTTCTTCAAATGCTTCCATGACAAAGCCCGTTATAGTATCATCTAAATCACTTGGAGTGTCAATAGATGGTGAGTATCCATGAAATTTGGCTACAACCAAAGCGGTAGAGAGATCCCAGTTGGTTGACCGGGGGTTCCTGAAATGCAAAGTTTGCGAACATGTTTAAAAAAGATGTAACGATGGTCAGATAAAGATTCTTCATCCAACACATGCCAATTGTGACTAGTTCTACTAGTGCAAAGCGTTATGTCTAACAATTCCTCTCTAGGAGATATGTTAAGTAATTCAAAATCTGTACTACTTAAGTACTCCATCAAACTGGAGCCTCTCAAGTTAATGTCTGAGCTGCCCCAGATGATATGCTGAGCATTAGCATCACTGCCAACAATCAGCGGAAGGCCTTTTGAAGAACAGTATGCGAAGACTTGTTTGAAAGCATCCGTAGGGGATGGTTCATCATGCGGTAAATAAACACCGAACAATAGATGTGCTTCCTGTAGAGGTTTCCAACGGATTCATCAATTGTGACAGTACATACAGGCAAGGATGGGAACACTCAATTGCAGAGAGTTACACTCACTTGATGTTTCCTCAGCTCAGAAGCGTGCAATCAAGAAATGATGTATGGACGACTTTTGTCTTGTGGTTTTATCTAAAAGTTTGCCGAATAGAGTAGGGGTCGCACACGCATACCGAAGTCTTGAAGGATCTGCGAAGGCAACTCTCCACGAGGTGAATGTAAATTACACTCACCTCGTGGAGAGTCGCTTTCACAGCTCTGTCACGACTTTGATATGCGTGTGTGACACCTACTCTATTCGGCAAACTTTTAGACAAAACCACAAGGCAAAAAACGTCCATACACCATTTCTTGATTGCACGCTTCTGAGCGAAGACAACATCAAGTGAGTGTAACTCTCTGCAAGTGAGTGTTCCCATCCCTGCATACAGGGGATGGCCAAAATGTTTATGATAGGCAACTTTTTTTCTCCAACAAAAAAATTCAACATGCTGTAACTTTTCATAGACTGCATCAAAAAATCTAAAATTTTGACTGTTTGCCAACCTATTATATGTGCATCTTTGGTACAAATTTGGGCTCGATTGAATAATTTTTCGCGAAGTAAGAACCGTTCGCGTAAAACACTATTATTTAGACAACTAGTTTTTGAACTGTCATATCTCGGAAACCAGTGAACCGTGAATGATTTTTTTAACGTTCATCAACAATATATTGATACTTAATACGACTTTATAAAATATAATATTTTCTCACGGCGAATTAAGTTACACCGCGTTGAAATTTTTACCCATATTGAGGAAAATAAGTCAAATTTACAATACCACACAAAAATTACTAAATGTGTTCTTCCATCAATCTTAATAGGCTCTAATATATCTGATTAGAGATAACTTGAGAACAGAAGTGGATATCAATACTAAAATTTATTGACATTGATGTAAAAAAATACATTTTTTCGAAAAAAAAATCCAAGAAGTGTCAATCCGTGATAACTTTTTTCAACGTTTCAAAAATACGTATGTTTTAATAGTTTGTGAAGCATTTACAGTATTGGTGTACGTTCAAAATTTCATTCAATTCGGTTCACTGGTTTCCGAGATATGACAGCTCAAAAATGAGTTGTCTAAATAATCGTGTTTTACCCGAACGGTTCTAACTTTGCGAAACATTAATCAATCGAGCCCAAATTTGTACCAACAATGCACATAAATAGGTTGACAAACAGTCAAAATTTGAGATTTTTTGATGCACTCTATGAAAAGTTATAGCATGTTGAACTTTTTTGTGAGAGAAAAAAAAGTTGCCAATCCCAAACATTTTGGCCACCCCCTGTACATACGTCTCTGGTAGTAAATTCAGATACGAGTGTAGCAACGATTGCGTTGTTGAAAAGCACACAGGCTCGAGGCATGACACGCGAGTTTGCCATTTCATTTTTACTGAAAGTAGCAAACAAGGGGTTCACAAGGTTTCTTAGATAGAAATTCCCCTTACGAAAGTAAGGTTCTTGGACTAAGGCCACTTGGGCTGTACCATTTTGCATAAGTCTGCAAAGATTGAACGTTGCTGTTCTTTTAGGCTGAATATTGATCTGAGTTATCCTAACCGTAGCCATTTCCAAAACTAGGCAAGATTAAACTCTTCACAATCACTTCACAACAAAGAACAGCAGCAATAAAACCAGATCGGTAACGATTGGAAAACACCAATGGCGAGGTTACACAGAATACACTGTATAAATCGCATAATGCGAAACCATATAGGTGAAAGAAACACAAGGTCCACTGCGCTATTGCTCTGGTTAGCACAGTAAAGGCAAAATACTGTAGAAGGTGCCCTGGTACTCACCAGGCTCCGTTAGCGGTTAGGTTTTTATTAGACCCCCCCTAACCATTCATTCCTAGGCACGGTAAGCATATAGCCGCATCACACCATGATTAGGGGTCACCTGTTTAGTGGACTTTTACCACCGGAACAGGCGGTCCGCAGTGTTATTATTAGCCTATTAAGGCAATCGCTACCAACACTACACAGCTATCTTGGCTGATCGAGAAAAGAAGTTAATATTGATGATCAACTTCATACGGGCTCGAACAGCCCCTTAAAATATTTTTTTGTTTGTATTAACGTGTATTTTAACATAAATGCTAATTCTACACTTAAAATAATTTTCAAAATCGAATAAATTTCTATCAGTTCCACAAACTACGTAGACTCGAAGGGGCATAGGGAGTGGTCTGGCCCTAAATTACACATTTCGACAATTTATATTCTGAAAAGTGCAAGTGCCTGCTTCCGAACCATGATTCTTCAGCAACTGCAACGATCCACCGATGCAATACAATGCAAAAAACGAAAGTCGTCCAGATGGTGCCGGCCTGTCAGTATCTTAATCCTGTTTCTCTTGCGTTAATTAAATCACACAACTGCTCGCTGGAGCATCAAACAATCAACCACCTTGTTGCTACAGATGCTCACATAAACGGCAGTTGAATGAAAAGTGAATCGTGCCGGTTTGCGAATTCGAAAGGGGCGATGCGTATCTGCGCGAAAATTAAATGATAAGCCGACGCAAATTGAACCGTTTAAAAAGAAACGAGAAAATCAGCTCAATCTGTTTTAATTACGGGAAATAAATTTGGCTTGAGCGAAAGGGAAAGGACACATTTTAATCCACTTGTTTTTGTTTTGATTTTCCGTTTACAGGGAACAACAGCTGCTCAATGTGTTCGAAGTAGTGGTATCAACGTTGGAGGGGAAACTCCAGCGGATAGACAACCTGGACAAAGCGGTCGAACACCTGATGCGACGGGTGGAGTCGCTGGACAGTAAGATGGCGGACAATATCCACAAAACCGACTCGGTCATCACAAAGTTGAGGACCCTGGACAGTAAACTGTCGTCCGGAGGAGATGATGAGAGGCCCAACAGTGTCCGGACGGCCAAGTCCACGAACAGTTTGGACAGTCGACTGGTGTCGCTGGACCAGAAGGTTAGCGATATCGACAATAAGCTGAACGGACTGAAGAACCAGATCGACAGCAATTTCCTGCCGTTGGACGACATAAATGCCGAAGCCAGTGAGCGCAAAACCGTTAGCATGAACGTGGCCGAGATCACGAAGGCAATGCATTCGGAAGTGATGGGACACATCACCAAGGAGTTAGGTCAACTGAGAGCTATTCAGGAAGGCATCGATAAGAAACTCCAATTCCACATCAACATTGTGTCGGAGAATCTAGGCAAAACGATCAACCTGTTGAACGAAGTCCACGATGCGGTGGTGGATCACAACATCAACTTTAACTACAACTCGACCTCAACCATTCCGCCGTACGTAAAGGCCAGCAAGATCGACATCCTGGTGAAGCAGATCCGACCGATCATGTCCGTTTCGGAGAAAATGGACGAAGTGTGGGATGTTGTCGTGGGAACCAAGAGCTCCGTCGACGATCTGGTGCCCAAATCGGACGCTCTGCTCACGCAGAACCAACGCCAGGAGCGAGCCATCGGCGAAATTCATCACGATCTGAAGACCAAAACGAACCTGATCATCAACAACCTGGATATGGTGGAGAAGCGACTCAAGAAACAGGAAGACGACGTGGCCGTATTGGCGCAACGTCCCGTTCCAGCCGAACTTCTGATGGACCCTACGATTGATCGACTCGTTGAATACGATCCTAACCGGTAAGAAGGGCTTTATTAGTACTACTAAGTAGTACGGTGTTACACTGACAAAACTCAATATGGGACTTTTGCAGGTTGTAGGTCAAGAATGTAGAATCCCAAAACGTTCAGCGTTGTACATTAATTAGTTCCATAAATAGTCGACCTATGACCTACAGTAAATTCTCAGAACAGTTTTTTGTTTGTAACACATTGTGCCTTAATTAACGAAATTAAGACTAATCATTGCCAAGTTCTCACCGAAACAGGTACTCAATCGTGGAAGACTTCACGGAAGCGCTGCCAACGACGACCTACCCCACTTCGTCTTCCTCTTCGACGACGAGCACCAGTAGTAGTAGCAGCAGCAGCAGCACCAGCACAACCGCTAGCAACGTGAATCTCACCAGCACCACATCGGCTTCGGCGCAGACGGTTCAGGCTGGCGGCAAAAACGTGTCCCGCAAAGGCGGAATCATCTTCCCCAGTGTGAAGAACAAGCCTTCCGTGCTGAACAACACCTTTGCGAGCGAGAGCCTACTCTTCAAGGACATTAAGGTAAGAGCTAGCTAAGAGCATGCGGTTTCGACGGAACAACTTGTCACCCTGTCATGTTCTACGTGTTACACGATACTAATAGCGTTGGACAGAGTGAAAACAAGGTTTAATGCTCAGGACAAGTGCAATTATGATCAATCTTTTTCATACGTTGCCACAATATATCTTGTTTTTGTATAGATTAGGCTGATACAAATTTAACTATAAATCATTTCCAGACCAAAATATCCAAACTCATAACCAACTTTCCTCACCTAACTTTTGGAAGGGTGTATGAAAAACACAAATTTTTCTCCTGCAAAAAAAATATTATTCGAAAACGGTTTGTTTGGATTGAAATGATGTCTTTGGAAACGTTTGAGGACTTTTAGCCTTCGATCTTCGAGTAATCTTGAAAGGAGAGGAATGTTAGAATGACTCAGTATTCCTTTTTGAATTCGTCCCGAATGTTCATTGGATTACCACCGGCGATTATCTAAGATTCTACAAATTCTTCTGGGATTCCTTCTTGAGAATCTTCCAGGCTTCGGACATTTCTGCAGATTTCGAGAGATTTTCCCGGTGTCCCCTTGTTTACTGAAGGAATTTCCCACAGGATTTATATACAGGAGTCCCGTCAGAATCTAGGCCAGAATCAGAATGTTTTTCAGATGATGCAGCAGAGTGTTATTAGAGTTTCTCCGTTTCTCTCTGGTTTCCCCTTGAACGATTTGTCGCGATTCCCTCAGGTGTTCCTCAAAGGATTTCCCGGAGTTTTTCCCGGAATTCATCCCAGCGTTTCTACAGCGTTTCATTTCTGATATTTCGACCAGTGTTTCTGGCAGGATTTCTTCAGGAGTTTATGATAGGACATTTCTTAAGGTTCTTGGGGGATTTTTCTCGGAGTTTCTCCAGAGACTTCTTTTAGAAGATTCCTTCCGGTGTTGCTCTCAGAATTGTCTCTCTTGTTTTTCAGGATTTATCTTGGACCTTCTCCCAAGATTTTTTTCCGTGATGTCTTCCGGGTCCCTTTCTGGGGTTTGTACAGGAGTTTTTGCTGACATTTCTCATGGAGCTCTTCCTGGGATTTATTTCAGAGGATTACTACCAGCGTCCTTCTCGGAATGCCTACCGGAAATTGTCCCAGCATTCTGGGTGTTCCTTTGGGAGGTTCTTGAAGAGATTTTTACAGAAGTTTTTTTTTAAATACCTTCTGAAATAACCTGCGGAATTCACGGAGAAATGTGGACATTGAAGAAATTTCGAGGGGAACTTCGGGAGAAATCTTGAAAAAAAAATTTTTTTTTTGTCTGTATT
Organism: Aedes albopictus; assembly: GCF_035046485.1. NCBI lineage: Eukaryota > Metazoa > Arthropoda > Insecta > Diptera > Culicidae > Aedes > Aedes albopictus. The sequence goes on along the minus strand of NC_085137.1, from coordinate 140,380,707 downwards.
AACGAGATTTTTAACCGTAGGCTAGTTCATCTCGGGACCCACGCTTTACTTCCCTTCCGAAGGAAGAACCCACATTTTTTTGTGAGTATGTCGGGAGTGGGATTCGATCCCAGGTCCTCGGCGTGATAGTCTTGTGTTCTAAGCACCACACCAGGTCCGCTCCACTGTTGAAAAAAACTCTGAACCTCAGGAAATCTGAAATTTTTTAAGAGAAGCCCTAGGAGGAACTACAGGCAAAATATCGCAGGGAAAATCCAAGGGAATCTCGGGAGGCTCTTTGAAAGAAATCACTAGAAGTTCTTCTGCATGAATTTTGTGAAAAATTCGGGAGAAACTGATGAACAAGTTTCCAAAAATCCACTAAAAGAAATTTATGTAGGAACTTTAGGAATTCAAAAAGAAATTCTGGAAGCATATAGGGTAAACCTCTGGAAGATTTTCCAGTAGATAATCCAGCAGAGACCAAAAAAAAAACCTTAGATTAAATCCAAGGAAGAACTCCCAATGCTAAATAGCTAGGCGTTTAGTATTGTTACTGTGTCACCATACCATATCGACTGATCAGTTAGCAGAAAGTAAAATATTTGTTCTGCTGTAAATGATCAATGATCACCATTCAAGATTAACGGTTTTTAGGAAATTTCATCTTATAATTTACCTTGAATGCAAGACAAAAAAAATCAACTTGCCGCGGGTTCCTTCTTTTGAGTAATGAATTACCGGCGTAAAAATCAACCGTAATTAGGAGTAATTTACTTTTTTTTCTTTTGTCAGAGTATGATTCATGGTAGATCATGGAGCAAACTTAAAAATGTATCTAATATATGACGTACATAAATCATCTTCCCACAAAAAAGAACCAGAAAAAAACCTTTTTTAACCTGGCCAAAATCACACTAGATCCCAACAACGGAGCGGTTATGCTTACCCTCCAAGCTATTGTATTACTTTTCTCTCACGCTTTCCGCCTAGGGGTGCAAATTGCCCCCAAAATAATTCAAATATACGGATCACCTCCGCACGCATGGCTACTACCAAACAACGTCAAGATACCTATATGATGTAACTTCACAAGCCGATTCGAGCCGTCAACACCATGATTCATTTGATCTTTCACATCTCGTGTGGTCAGCGAGGAAACAAATTGGAAGCGATTCATTCAATCAACTGGAACATGTTCATAAAACTGAACTCATTAATTTTTCGGCTGTAACCTGAGTCCGGTCGGTTGGCCCGTCGGTTGTCCACACGTGCAACTTGCGCGCAGAAGTGAGTTAACGATGCAGCATTCAGTCAATCTGCTGCAGAAATACGCAAGAAGCGCACAACGAGCCGCCACTTACAGCTAATTTACGATCAAAGATTTACCTAATAATTAACTAACCGACGATGTTTGTTGGTTGTCAATCTTCGGAGCGTGCATCTTGTCGTTTGGCTTATTTGATTGAGCTGTAAACGTTTATTTATGATGGACAGGACATGGTCGTCAATAGTTTAATACTTTAACACTGTAAACGTTCTTCTTCTTCTTCTTGGCGTAACGTCCTCACCGGGACAAAGCCTGCTTCTCAGCTTAGTGTTCTATGAGCACTTCCACAGTTATTAACTGAGAGCTTCCTCTGCCAATGACCATTTTGCATGTGTATATCGTGTGGCAGGCACGAAGATACTCTATGCCCAAGGAAGTCTAGGAAATTTCCTTTACGAAAAGATCCTGGACCGACCGGGAATCGAACCCGTCACCCTCAGCATGGTCATGCTGAATACCCGTGCGTTTACCGCCTCGGCTATATGGGCCCTCTGTAAACGTTACATGTTTAACTCTTTTATCGGTAAAACATATTTTCTCTGTAGTTCTTCACTACATGGAACAAACGCAGATTTGCAACAAATCGCTTTTATGAGTAACAACTCCAAGAAGAGCAATCAAACGCTGTATCCTGATGTCTACGGTAGCGACACAAGTTAGCATAGCATCACAAATCCAGCAGCGTTCATACTCACATGCCAAATGGTGGCCTTTCTTGTGAATAAGGCAGTTTACCTCTTCCTTCCACTGGTAGCTGATCGGGTTCCAAGATGCTAGCTAGCAACCATTGCAGACAGGTGGCCAATTTTTCTGGGCCCATCCTGATGAGTTCAGCTGCGATACCATCCTTACCAGCTGCTTTGTTGGTTTTGAACTAGTGGATGGTGGAAGATTCCAAAAAAAGGAATCGAATTCTAGACCGCCCGATAGGGATAGGTAGGAGATTGTCCGCATTACGACGGTATAAAACCGAACAGACTCAATCTATACTAAAACTTCCGCATGAATTTTTTGAGTTTAGCAAAGCCGACTAGGAAACCTTGACCGATTGAATCCGTGAAAAAAGATCCCATTCGGACCAGAACGTCGGGAAAAATCATGAACTAGTGTTTGCGATTCCCGCAAAGCCAACATTCCGCAGCAAAATCATCCCAGTCGTATCCCAACCAAGTATATCAAAAAATTCTTCAACAATTAATTTAGGAATTCCACCAAGCAATACTACAGGAATTCCTTCAAAGATTATTTCGACGTATCCTTTGAGATATCTTTCTTGGAGAATAGTTTGTCTTCAAGAATCTACTGAGTGGGTAATTCAAGGATGTTCTCTCAGGAATTCTTACATTTTTGTTTCCGAGGATGTTTTCAAAAGTACTCCGGTATTTCAAAAGATTTTTGCAAAGGCTTCATCAAGAATTTCTCGACATATTTGTTTAGGAAGCCTCCTGAGGATTCTATCAATAATATCTTATTCAGAAGATCATCCAAAAAATGCTTAAGAAATTCCAGAAATAATTACTGCAAAAAAAATCTCCAATGAATCCTTCGGTGCCAGATATTCTTCTAAGAAATTACATCGGAATTTCGCTGGAGTAGTCCTTTAAGAAATACTTAAGGACGAACGGAACGGTTGCGGAAATACCCGCCATTGCTCTGTTGCTACTAAGATGGTAAGGCTGACACAAATTTTGATTTTCTCTAATGTCACCCCCCCCCCCTCGGAAAATTTTGGTCGGAATTCGACATTTTGAGGGGGGACACAAATAAATTATACAAAAATTTAAAAATTTTGAACTGAAATTAGAGTTGTCGAGAAAATTTCTTAACAAATCCGATGAGTTTTACAATTTTGCCTAATTGTTTGGGTAATTTTTCAACAAATACATTTATTATTTATTATCCACCCCCTTGACGAGTCAACGAGCAAAGTGACAAAAGAAGAAAATGACATTTGTTCCGGCCTAATGCCAGATTCTACTTCATATTTTGGAACAAAAACCTATCATACTCACTTGCAGTGCATATGCTGATTGTTTTTCAGCATCTTCAGTGCGATAGAACTCGAGATTACCATCTTCAAAATCGCGAGGCAAATTGCCAGAAAGAGAGGCAAGATAGGGAAAATAACACGGCGTCCCGTTTCACCTTAAAACATTCCTCCATGTTTTTTTTTCAGTAGATCCTCCAAATATTCCTTTAATGACTATCCACGGAAATTTTTTTTTTCAGAGATTTCTATAGGAGTTCTCAAGAATTTCCTCGCATAACTGTAGATTTTTTTTCCTAGAATTCCTTCAAAAATTCATCTAAGGATTCCTCCAAGAATTACTACAACGATTTCTTTGAAAAACTTATACAAAGATTAATCAAAAAGTTTCTTACTTACCTTACCAGTCAGGCTAAGGCCGGGGTGGCCTCTGCTGTACATAGTAGCCGCCTCCATTCCACTCGAACCATGGCTGTTTGTCTCCAGTTCCGCACTCTGCGTAGGGTCCGCAGATCGTCCTCCACTTGGTCGACCCACCTAGCTCGCTGCGCTCCACGTCTTCTTGCACCGGTCGGATGACTCTCGAGAACCATTTTAGTCGGGTTGCTATCCGACATCCTGATGCCGTGACCCGCCCACCGCAGCCTCCCGATTTTCGCGGTATGGACGATGGTTGGTTCTCTCAGCAGCTCAGTCTTCGACACATTGATGACTAATCCGATTCGCCTGGCTTCACTCTTTAGTCGGATGTACGTTTCCGCCATCGTCTCAAATTTACGAGCAATAATATCAATATCATCGGCGAAACCAAGCAGCTGAACGGACTTCGTGAGAATCGTCCCACTCGTGTTTATCTCCGCTCTTCTTATTACACCCTCATCAAAGAGTTTCTCTAAGGTTTAATTAACACTCTAATACCCAATCCCGCCTTTAGACTGGGTATAGTTTGAGCATTTTGTAATTTGTGTTTCGTGGAAATTCATTTTTTTTATGTTTTTGGCTGATATTTAGGACTGTTCTGTATATCTCAAAATGGTTTTTGGTGTATTTTGAAGCGTATTTACATTTTTTTTAAATCATTGAAAAATAGATGTTTTAGTCCCCTTTTAGAAGTCATTGTTTATTTAGTATTGAATCGCTACAATTAACATATTTTATTTTTTTCCAAATCATTCTATCCTTGTATAATAGTTTAAGGGAATCGAATACACTCTAAAATTATTTTCCTTAAAATTACACGGAAAATAAAATTTTCTGTGAAAAAAAAAATTAAAATAATAATATTTCAACAATAATCATAAAATCTCAAAAGGTTTTCATCTAAAAAAATCCGTTCCCCAAATTGGCTTTCAGGAAAAATATAAAAGTGTGGGGATGTTCAAAAATACGGTGTACTGAGATGTACAGAAGTGAGTAGCTAGTTTTTGTGCTGCTACCAAGTCGTCCGATTTCTTGCTATATTCGAAAGTTTTAAATACCGATTCTGGCGTCTCTGTAAAGTTCAATCGGTGAAGTCTAAGATACCAGTGATTGTTTCTTCAAAAACGCCTTCTGCTGTGAATTATCGACGATTTTCGTGCCATAGTTCCTACCTGTATCGAACGACCATATTGATAATTTGTGGATTAGCATCATGTCGTTAAACGCCAAGGTCACCAAGCCACTCACCCGTTCGGGTTCTGCTTCTTCGGCTTCATCTGTCAGCAGCGAGTTGCAGGGCAAAGTGAAGGACGATGTTCGTGGGTTACCGAAGTCAGCGAACGTAGCGAACCTTGACGACTTATGGTTGAAAATGCAAGGGATGTTTGAGAAGACCAATGAGAAGATTGAGAGTAGCAAAACTGAGCTGGTGGAGCGTATTGCTGAAGTCGAGAGTCAGTTGAGTAGCGTCAGAGAGGAGTGTAGTATCAGCATCAATAAACTCGAGGAAGCTGTAGGTAGCGTACGACACGACTTGGAGCGCACTGTTGAGACTGTGGATCGTTCGGAGAAGCGCGATGAGCTTATTATCTCGGGAGTCCCTTTTCAGAGTAACGAGAACTTGTCCAATATTTTCCACAATATCTCTCTCTGTCTCGATTACTCTGAGACCAACTTACCACTCGTAGAATTGAAGCGTTTGGCCCGACAACCTATTGCTCGCGGTGCGATCGTCCCGATATTGTGTGAGTTTACTCATCGACTTGCCCGTAATGAATTTTATCGCAGGTATCTCAACAGGCGTTCTCTGTGTCCCACGTAACGTGGGATTCGACAGCGATAATCGAATCTACATCAATGAAAATTTGACAAACCAGGCAAGAATCGTTCGAGCTGAAGCTATTAAGCAAAAGAAGCTAGGCCATCTGCAGAGTGTTACCACGCGTAATGGAGTCGTTTTTGTAAGATTTGATGAGTCTAGGGATCTAGTAGCAATACACAGTCTTCAGCAATTGACATCTCGGAATTCCTAATTGTTAGAACGGTATGAGGTTTTTCTTTTTTATGCTGGTTCTTTTGTGTAGATTTGGCAGGAAGCATTTCATGTAATCGATATTATGATTAGTTTAAGTTGTATGTTCTCTTTTACTGTCTTAGTCATCAACAATATATCTCTCATCTCCGAAGTGGTGGTCGAAAATTTTGAAAATGGATAATATACCTAATGACGTTCACAACTCCTCTAATGATCTTCTTATTCCTCGCGCTGTAATGAACTCTGCTTTGATTAAAAGGAAATTGAATATCTGTCACATCAATGTGCAGAGTTTGTGTGCTCGTAAGTTTAGCAAATTTGAAGAGTTACGAAAGACTTTTGAAGGTAGTAGCGTTGATGTAATCTGCATGACCGAGACGTGGTTGGACAACTCTGTTAGCGATCAAATGATATGTATAAATGGGTTCAGACTAGTCAGAATCGACCGTAACAGACGCGGTGGTGGTATTGGAGTATACATCAGACGTGATCTTTTCTATCGTGTACTGAGTAAGCTCACGATAATTGATAGTCCTGAATCGATGCCGCAGACTGAATATTTGGTATTGGAAATTGGTGTAGGTAGTCACCGTCTTTTGCTAGCCGTTTATTATAATCCACCAGAGACAAATTGTGGCGATATTCTGGCAAAACACATCACAGACTACTCGCTGAACTATACTTCGTCTTTTTTCATTGGAGATTTCAACACTGATCCTCGGAAACCGACACGTAGAGCAATGGCCTTTAATGATGTCTTGTGCAATATGTCATTTGCAGTCGTGAATTCGGAGCCAACGTTCTTTTTTAACAATGGTTGTTCATTATTAGACCTCCTGATTTCAAACTCTCCTACTCTAGTATTGCGTTTCAATCAAGTATCCATGCCAGGAATTTCGAATCATGACCTTATTTTTGCGTCACTGGATTTTGACCGAGAATATCATGAGGATGGTTACTGGTTCAGAGACTACTACAACTTTGACAGCGACATGCTTCGAACTCATTTTCTATCACCCGAATGGGACGATTTTTTACAAATTAATGATCCCGATGTTTTACTACATGTACTTAATTCCCGATTAGTTGATCTTCACGACCGGTTCTTCCCGTTAAAGTTTAGGAAATCTAGGAAAAATCCTTGGTTTAGTGGACATATTGAAAAGGCCATGATAGAAAGAGACCTAGCTTATCGAAATTGGAAGCGAACTAAATGTAGTCAGCACAAAGCTCAATACCATCGCTTGAGGAATCGTGTCAATTTTCTAGTATCGAAAGCTAAATGTGAATATGATAGGAATAAAATCAACCTTAATCTACCGTCGAAGCAGCTATGGAACAACGTAAGAAGCTTGGGTGTGTCTGATAAACAAGCAGTGTCAGAGATTAGTGTGCATTCGCCGGAAGCTATTAACAATTATTTCTGTTCAAATTTTTCGCTTGATGAAGATGATGGACTGTGCGTTCGTGGGGTTTCACCTGGTTTTGAATTCAGAGCAGTACATGGTTACGAAATAATCAATTCAATTTTTTCAATTAAATCAAATGCCATTGGCTTAGACAATATTCCATTAGGATTCCTCAAAATTATCATACCATATGCTATTCCATTTTATGAACACCTTTTCAACAGAATTATCAGCACAGAAAAATTTCCTGCTGATTGGAAATGTGCTAAAATCGTTCCGTTGCCAAAGAAGCTTGGTAGTGATGCTATTACGAATCTAAGGCCTATAAGTTTGCTCAGTTCTACATCTAAAGTTTTTGAAAGTTTGATAAGAGATCAGATATCCGAATTCATTGACAGAATGAATTTTCTTAGCCCTTTCCAATCAGGGTTCAGAAAGCGTCATAGTACTGATTCTGCACTTATGAGAGTTCACGACGATGTTGCTCGTACTGTGGATGGAAATGGAGTTGCGCTTTTACTTTTGATTGACTTTGCTAAAGCCTTCGATAGTGTTGTCCACAGGAAACTTGTTAACAAACTTAGCTCGATCTTTCGATTCAGTAGTTCAGCTGCAAACCTTATTAAAAATTATCTGTGTAATAGATCTCAGGCGGTTTTTGCCAACGGTATAATGTCCTCGTTTCAGCCTATCAGGTCCGGCGTTCCCCAAGGATCTGTTCTTGGCCCGCTTCTTTTTTCGCTTTTCATTAATGATCTTCCCGCTGTCCTTGATTTCTGCTCGGTTCATCTATTCGCGGATGACGTACAAGTTTATCTTTGTTCAAACGGAAAAATTGATATTCGCAGTATGGCCAACAAAATAAACCACGTTTTGAACAAAATCACGCAGTGGTCTCGGAAAAATTCACTCCCAGTAAATCCACAAAAAACGAAAGCAATGCTTTTAAGTAGACTCAGATGTCCTCCAAATATTCCTGCTTTAGTATTTGATGGAGTTCAGGTTCAATTTGTAGATCGTATGGTGAATTTGGGAGTCGTCTTCAAAAGTAATCTAGAATGGGATGGACATATTAACTCTCAATGTTCGAAGATTTACTATTCTCTTAAGCGGTTGAACATTACAACGAGGCACTTGGATATAGAAACCAAGAAGCGCCTTTTCAAGACCTTATTGATGCCTCATTTTACGTATGGAGACTTTATTTACACGAATGCAACAATTGGTTCTCTAGACAGATTACGGGTAGCTCTGAATGCTTGCGTCAGATATGTTTACAATCTCTCCCGATTTTCCCACGTTTCTCATCTACAGGCTTCCCTCTTAGGTTGTCCTTTTATCAAGTTTTACAAGTTCAGGTCCTGTATGACTCTTTTCAAAATCATTAAAACAAAAACTCCGGATTTCCTCTTTTCTAAACTGATACCATTTAGAGGTACAAGTACGCGAAATTTCCGGATTCCTAACCATAGTTCTTCGTATTATAGCCAGTCATTCTTTGTAAGAGGTGTTGTGAGCTTTAATAGTCTTCCAAATAATATAAAATCAATTGAGGCAACCACACACTTTCGAGATGAGCTTAGATCATATTTACAATAGTATTTTTTTTTTGTTGATATCAGTAAAAGAGAACGGTAGTTATTAAGAATTTTTCAAGAATTATCTATTATACCCACAATGTAACATTGAAAAAGGCAGAGCCTTAAGTTACAAGAATTGAATAAATAAATAAATAAATAAAATAAAAAATAGAAATTAGAAAAATCAAAAACTGAAATTCACGAAATCGAGAATTAAAAAGAATCATCTTCCAAAACATGTTTATATCGATTTTAGATGACGAAAAATGATATTTAGATAAAAATATAAAAATTTGGGTATTAGAGGGTTAAAAGATTCTTTCTAGAATCCCTCCAGGAAATTTCCATAGAATCCATTGGAAAATAATTCAAGAATTCCTCTAAGAAAATCTATAGGAATTCTTCAGAAAAATCCTTTTCGAATTCCTCTAATGAATTCTTTAATATTCATCTACTGTAGGAGTTTCCCCCAAGAGACCAGCCAGTTTTGCTAGAATTTCTCTACAAACACTTCTAAAAATTTATTTTGCGAGTTTTGATGAAATTATTTCCAAATTATTTCGAGAAACCCTTTGAAAAATCATTTTAAGTTACCATCAAGCATCTCACTCGAAAGTTTTTCCAGGATTTATTGGCGTTTTGCCCAGAAATTCATCTAAAACAGTTTTAAAAAAATCTCTGACCATTCCTAGAAGAGTCACGGTCATGGTCACGGTGCCCTTAGTAATCGAAAAATGCCGATTTTAGCGTTACGTAATGAATGAACGCTGCCTTATGCACTGATAAGATTTCATAGAGGATCCATCAGGAATCGCTTCAATTCCTGCGGGAATTTTCTCAAGGATATTTTGAAAATTATCTTAAGTTTCTTTTAGAATTTCTTCAATCTTGTTAGACACTCATGCGAAGTTTTCATCAATCGGATAGAGCATTAATTGTTTAATTTTGCATTAGCATTTGCATTAAACAAGTCGCACAAATTCGTAGGTGGTACAGTCCCAGACCGCTGTTATGAGAGTTGCTTCCTTCCCGTCCGTTACCAAAGCACAGAGATTTGGGACTAATCACTGACTCTAAAACAAAATTGACATAATCCTCCAACAGCTGAGAGCTGTCCTGACCACGTCCCTGCGTCAGCTGAGGGATAGTAAAGGAAGATTAGTGTCCTCCTAAGATAGGTATGCAGAGACCTCTATGTCCTCTCAGGCCTAGGTTTCACGGGAATTTGGGTATTGTTAGTGAAAAGGTTAAGGACAAAATTCTTGAAATCCCGTTTCAACAGTGTATTAGAACTTCAGACGCACAAATCGCAAGAAGCAAGCTTCAAACAAGCTTCAAATAAGCTTCAAATAGAAGATCAGGTTTTGTTTACGAAGAGATTTGTGCGCTCGAAATCGTGAGTAGGTGCCAAAGTCGGCCATTGTGGCGACCATTTTGGGATTCTAACAAGTCTATCCTTAAGTTAGGTCAACTTTTAGGCACCATCGTTGTGGCACAAGACCAGACTCACCAAATTATACAAATTCCAGTACTCTTGGGACGAAATGGTTGACCATTTGCGTGTCCCGGACATCCAGCAGCAATATCACCTATACAGGCGAATCACGCGAAAATAAAGACGAACCCGATGGGAGTAAGAAAATCTTTCATAACAATCACGAATTAACCGTAGATCAATTTAAAAGCACTTTCCGAGTGAAACATTTGCCACACCAGCCATTTCTCAATTCGGTCGACCATAATCAAATTAACGCGGAGCAAATAAAATGTGTGACAGTTTCAAAAACGCAGCCGCTCGCGCGCAAAGCCTGCTACGATCCCCTAAAAGCATTTCTTGTCTAATTGGGTTTTTAAATTTTGAAAATTGTATCGATTTTTCAATGTTATACGAAAGAGCACCTTTTTCTGAGCCACTATGATTTTTTTTTCAGATTTTTAGAACTTTATTTTGGTACCTGAAATCAATTTCAAAGAAATTTTTTGAAATTATCCTTTTGACAGCTGGGCAACTGTTTGACAGCTCCGCCCAGTACAAACTGCGACGAGGGGTGATTCGACAAATCGCTCCCATAAAAACTTCAAATTGATTTTTAAATAGATTCCAGGGCACCAAAATTCATGAAAATTTGTATTTCGGCTCAGTTTGACATGCATATTTAGAATATCTAATTATCTCAACACCGTTAAAGAAGCCGATTTATTTAATAATTTCTCCAAGGATTCTACCGAGGATTACTTTTGGGATGTTTTCCAGGTATCGCTTCAGGAATTCTACTAGGGTTTTATTCTAAACTAGCTGTCCCGGCAAACGTCGTTCTACCTGCCTACTATGTTTTTTGACATGCAGCTCTGTAGAAAAATGCCCCGCAAAATGAAATTTCAAACTTTCTCGTTTTCGGTGCGTTCCCGGTCGATTTTCCCAATTATTATTTCGTACAAACACGTGGGAGCTTTGCACGAATGAAACACTGAAAGAATGGTGTAGATCCGTTGGCCCGTTCCCGAGCCTATTCATGACATACAAACACCATTCAATTTTTATTTATATAGATTCTCAAAGAATTTTTACAAAGATGCCTTCAGAAATTCCTCCCAAACTTCCTTCATCATCCTCTTTCGATTTTTCCAAAGGTTTTGAATTTTTTCAAGTATTCTCTTAGAATTTCTTAAAATGATTTCATCAAGCAGGTATTTTACAAATAATTTTGTACAAGAAATCCTTCGGGAATTCTTTCATGCGTGTTTCTTCATGTATTTCTATAAATGCTCCTGCAAGATTTTTTCAAAGATTCATTCACGATTTCCTCCAAGAAATTCTATAGGAATACCTCCAGAGGATCATTTGAGTGTTTTTACTAGAAATGCTTTAGAAATCCCTTCAATAAGCCTCTCAATTATTCATGAAATTCAAATTAAAAAATTTATGAATCTTTCAAGAATTCTCACTGAAATTTCTCCAAGAAATTCTACTGGAATTCCTTCAGTGAATCCTATAGATATTCTTGGTAGATTTCTATCAGGAATATTTCTATTGATACCTTCAAAGATTTCTTTAGTTTGAGGACACATTAGGCTTTCACGAATTTTAATAATTTTTGCTCAACTCCTACAGCATTGATGTCAAAGAAGCAAATAACCACAAGACATTAGAAAATACGATACCGTTTAGAATTTGCAACATAATACGTATATTAGGGTGTTCCAGAACAAATTCTATCAAAAATTCCTCTATTTAGTTTCTTTTGGATTACAAATGTGGTAATTACATATGATTTCTTTAATTTTACTGGCATACGTTGTTCGGAGAACTTGTAGCAAACAAATTAATCTTCCTATTTTTGTCTGAAGAAATAACTTTTGACAAGTTTTAATGTAGTTATGGTTTTCTGAAGTCCAAAAATAGTCGAAAAACACAACATTGATTTGACGCACCTCTTAATTTCAATGGATTTGGCTGAATTTTTGATCAGTTACTTCTTTATGGATGCCATTCAAAATCAGGCAACATTTTTTAAATTTGGACAGGCCTATTACAGCTTATTGTGTTAGGGCGCCTTCATTGGTGTTCCTTCCGGGGATTTCTCCAGGATGTTCATGTGGGTATTCTTCCAGGAACTTCCTTCTGAAGATTCTCACAGAACTTTTATCCTATCTTGGATTGCTGCAGTACCTCCTGCTAAGGATTCCACCTTGTATACCTTCTGTGGATTCCTCCAGATTCCCTTACAGATTACTTCTGAGAATTTCTCCAAGAAATACTTGTAACATTCCATTAGGGGATTCAAGAAATTACGAAACAGTAGTTTAGTCTGATATCCACGAATTCGTTCTAAAGATTTTTCCAATAACCCCAAGAGTAATTCCATCAACACTGTAGGTTTCCCACAAAAAAAATCTTAGAAAATCCTAGAAAGAACTTCTGAAAGAAAGAAATGAGTTGTATGAAATTGTTTTTGGAGTTATTGGTCAACAATGAGAGCATTTTGCTCCCAATTGTTGGTGAAAACGAAACGCTTCAGTTCATTTGTGATAAATCAGCAAGCCTTGGGCTTAATCATATTAATCATGTGAGAAATCAGCAAGATTGTTTTTTAGATTTATTAATGACAAATATTGATGAAGATTTTTGTGTGGCAGAATCACTGACCCCATTATGGAAAAATGAAGTTTTTCACACAGCTCTTGAGTTTTCTATATTCGTATATGCCAACAACAGACCTGATGATTGTGAATTTGAAGAAGTTTTTGACTATCGTTCTGCTAACTATGAAAGTTTGAGGAAAAAACTTAGTGATGTTGATTGGCAAACACTATTGAGAAATGAAGACAAAATCGATGTTGCAGTTGACATATTCTACGAGAAAATGTTTGAGATAATACAGACTGAAGTACCATTAAAAAAGAAAAGACGTCATGGCAACTCAAAACATCCTGTATGGTTCAATAAAGAAATAAAAAATTTAAAAAATCGTAAGCAGAAAGCTCACAAAATTTATAAGAAAAATAGCAACAATGAAAATTTATCAAACTATTTAAATATTTGCGATCAATTAAATCTGGCCATTAATTTTGCGTTCGAAGAATACAATACAAAAACGGAGCTCGAAATAAAGTCATGCCCAAAAAATTTTTATCATCTCGTGAATAGCAAACTAAAATCAGACAACTTTCCTTCGGAAATGCAACTTGACGAAAAAACAGGTGACAACGCAGAAAAAATCTGCAAACTTTTTGCAACTTTTTTCCAAGAAGTTTATACCACTTTTTCGGAAGAAGATCGAGAGCGTGAATACTTTTCATTCATTCCAGAATATTCAAGAGACATTCGCGTTGATCAAGTTAAAGTACATGAAGTTACAGACGCTCTCAACAATTTAGATGCCTCTAAAGGACCTGGACCTGACGGGATCCCACCTTTATTTTTGAAGACTTTGTCAATGGAATTGACGGCGCCATTATTTTGGCTTTTCAACACTTCACTTAAAACAGGTAATTTTCCATCAACATGGAAAAAGTCTTTCTTAATACCCATATTCAAAAGCGGCAAGAAATCTGACGTGCGTAACTACCGAGGTATCGCTATTATTTCATGCATTCCCAAATTGTTCGAAGCAATAATTAATGGAAATTTATTTCAGCAAATCAAAAACAGGATAACTCATAATCAACATGGCTTCTTCAAAGGGCGTTCTACCAGTACAAATCTGGTGGAATTCATTAACTACTCATTGAATGCCATGGATAATGGGAACTACGTAGAGGCTATCTATACAGATTTCAGTAAAGCTTTTGACCGTATCGATATACCCATGCTACTCTTTAAATTGGAAAAAATAGGGTTCGAACCAGGTCTTCTTAAATGGGTTGAATCATACCTCACGAATCGTCAACAAATAGTTAAATTCAAAAGTGCTAAATCAAGTCCAATACATGTAACTTCAGGAGTTCCTCAAGGATCTCATTTAGGCCCACTTTTGTTTATCTTGTATGTCAATGATGTTTCTTTTATACTTAGTAAGACTAATATTCTCATATATGCTGACGACATGAAACTGTACTTCGAAATAAGAAACAATGAAGATTTTAGGTTATTCCAAAATGAAATAAATGTATTTTACACATGGTGTCAGAAAAGCCTATTGAAACTTAATGTAAAAAAATGTAACTCCATTTCCATTAGCAGGAAGTTAAACACGCCAAACACAACAGTTTTGTTGGGAGGTCAACCAGTACAAAAATGTGAAAGAATAAGAGACCTTGGTGTACTAGTAGATTCTAAAGTGACATTTATAGATCATTATAATACAATCATTAACAAGGCCAATAAGATGCTTGGGTTCATAAAACGTTTAAGTTACAATTTCCACGACCCATACACAATAAAAACATTATATATTTCCTATGTTCGTTCAATACTAGAATATTGTTGTATAGTATGGTCGCCATTTTCAGATAATCACGTCAGCCGAATAGAATCTGTTCAAAAACAGTTTTTATTATTCGCTCTTCGCAAACTAGGTTGGAGATGTGGGCAGCCTCTGCCACCTTATGAAGCACGGTGCAAGCTGTTGGATATCCAAACATTAAAAGAACGTCGAAAATTCGCCATGATTTCATTTATAAATGACGTCGTATCCAACCGAGTTGATTCACAGGAAATTTTATCAAAATTGAATTTTTATGCACCTACTCGTCAATTACGGAATCGCAGTATTTTTTCTACTAATCACTATCGTACTAATTATGCCATGTTTGGACCTATAAATCAAATGATGAGGTTATATAATGAACAATGTGAGTCCATTGACTTCGGTATGTCGAAAGCTAAGCTTAAGAGACAATTGAATGTAATTCGTTACTAAAAAAATAATGTTAGGTTAAGAAAACATAGTTGTAACAAATGGTCTACATATGATTGACGACGAATAAATAAATAAATAAATAAACTTCTGCGCAGTTTCACAGGCAGTCTAAAATGAAACAGGAACAGCCTTACATGTACCAAAATCAGATTGATAGCTGCAAGGTGAAGACAGAAGAAGATTTATTTGATTTTTCCTTGATGATGAAATCTAAAACCTGAAGAAATAACTAGAAACCCCAATCTCACAAGTGTTTTTTTCCAAACTAAGTAAATCCATTTCCAAAATTAAACGTCCATTAAATCAATCATGCTTTGATATTCTGGATTTGCAGAAGGGTTGCATATATGAAATGTTTGTTAAAATACTTTGTTTTAAATGTATTCGTTTATTTCCGTTTTAATGACTGGAAAAATTTCACGGTACCGAAGTACAGTCAGAACCGGTACCAGAAATTGGTCGGTAATGCCGGTATTTTCGCTCACGGTACTACATCCCTAGTCCCAGAAGGATTTCATGAAATAATACTGGGAATAACTCTCTGAAAAATCCCAGATAAAATACTAGAAACATTTTGAAGGAATCCCAAAAAGAAATCAATAAAATCACTAAATTAGAAGAAACTATTGGAGGAATATCAGAAAAAAATTCTGAAGTTATTCAGAAAATAATCTTGAATGAATTCCCGTAGGAAACTGCTGAGAATCGGAGGATCTTCATACAGGAAGGAAAAGCTTGGTAAATCTCAAAAACAACTCTTGGGTGAATTTGTAAAGGTGTCTGGATTAAAACGCCGAAAAATTTGCCTAATGAATTCCGATTCCTGGTGGAATTCCTGAAGGAAACCCCGAATAAACTTGAGAAGGAATTTAAAAATGGCATGTGGGATAATCCGATAAGGAACACCTAAAGAAATTCTATTGCTACGATGCGCTTCCTAAAGTAATTCCAGGGGAACTTTTTCTAAGAAAAACTCACCAAATTTCAAGAGATAATTAAGCGGAAAGGTACGAAATAACTTAGAGGAATCCCGGAAGGAACACCCGAATAAGTTTTTCTTAAAAGTACAGGTCGGACTCGATTATCCGGAGACTCGATTATCCGGAGACTCGATTATCCGGGATTCGATTATCCGGAATTTTAGACTCGATTATCCGGAGTATTTTTTATTGGGATTTTTTTAATATTTTAATGCAGGAATTCAAAATCGTTTAATATTACAATACTGTGCTGACCCGATTTTGGGAGGCCTCGATTGCGATTTCTCCAGATATTGTCGGTTTTCTGATCCGATTGTGTTAGTTTTTTACAAGAAAAATGTTTTACATTCAGCATACCATTTTACAATCAATGTTAACATAAGTTGATATATTTTGAAATCATATACAATTTACGTAACAAACAAATCTCCCATTACTTTTGAAAAGAGCCAAACAATTTAAAAATTCTTTTGAGCGAAAAAAATGCCAAATTTGCGACTGCTTTCAAAATATAATTTACGGTATACTTTGACAACTTCGGTTATTACTGCTGGGATTCCTCTAGAATTTCCAGAGATTTTTTAATGATGAATTCCCGGTACAGACTTCCAGCGGTTTGAAGCATCCAAATAAGATGAATTCCTCTTGGTATTCCTTCAAGAATTCCGTATGGAATCCTTCAGTCCGCCTGGGATCTCTTCAGGAATTACTGCTGCAGATTTTTCCTTACCTTCCTTTACCTAGAATACCACCAGGGTTTCCTCTATAAATTTCCTAAGAATTATTCTTGCGTTTCTTGGAAAGATTTCTGGCAGGATTTTTCTGAAGCTTCCTCCAAAATTTGCTGTTAGTGGAGCATAAGAAGTCCTTTAGGGAGGAAGTCCCAAAAGTACTGCTGGAATTTCCCCAAGGATTATTCCAGGAGCTCATTTTCCTTGAATTTCTGCAGAAGCTCGTGCTTGGATTTCTACAGAGTTTCTTCCAGATATTCCTCAAGATATTTTTAGGGATTTCTCCAGGAACTCCCAGATACCCGAGCAACCAATACTCCAAAACCTCTATTTAGGTAATGAGTCGGGACTGCCTAAATAGAATGTTTACCTAAATGGATTCCGTTTATTACCTAAATGAAGTACATGGTTGCAAAGAACTTTCATAAGGGAGAGTGACTTGAATAGGAGATTTAAAGAGGGTCATGCGGAGTTTCAGAGAACTTTCAAGGGATTTTTAGGAGGGAAGGGGCTGCAGGGGCATTTTCGGGAGTTTTGGAGGGTCTCAGGTGACAATTGTCATTCAAATGACTAGTTGGGCACGAAACACAAAAACCCTGCAAAATTCCGCCAGACTGAAAAAATATTGAATGTCGGGTTAATTTTATCGTATGTTGGGCCACGGGTTGGGTGGCCAAAATGGGGTTAGTTGAGGTACATCTCTTAAGGACAAACGTCTTGAAATCCCGCTTCAACAGTGTATCAGAACTTCAGACGGGGGTATTCTAACAAGTCTGTCCTTAACACTGGAAAGACATAAACATGAAATTGTAAATAGTTTTAACTGAATTCGGCTCCGTTATGCCTGTTGGCGCATGAGCCTTAAATAAATGAATAAGTAAAAAAACTTTCACAACCGCTCTTTAACTGTATTGTTTCCTTTGATAGAATCAGAACCTTTTTATGGAGTTCAAAATTCACAAAAAAAACTTTGCCGATTTTGTCAGCCTAAAATACAATCAAGGTCCCACTGTATGCAATATTCCAAAGGAGCACCTATAACTTACGTCACGCTTCACGAGGAGAGGGGGAATTCATTAAAGAGTGATGACCAATACAAAAAAACTTCAGGGGTCTCATTAAAACAGTAAGTATGACTAGGAAAGGAAAACAATAAAGGGTGAGTCGTTAATTATTGTGCCACCCTACCTTCAACTGATTCGCAAATTGTCTACAGTTATCGGAATGAAACCAAATTTTTACAGTAGATTAGTATATGTATGTATTTCAACTTTTTGGTATAGGTTCAAATTTGGGATGCGTTTTAGTGAAATTCACGACATTTTCAATTAACGCCCTCCATGTAGACATGTTCAGACTCCACTTGAAACAAATAATTGAAGCTCTCTGGTTTGTTTATGTGCATCGTGCCTGGTTTTCACCTATCTCGAAGCTTATGTTTCACTGACAACCATTCCTGAAGCCTATTGACGAACATTAAGATGATCCGATAATGTATAATCATTAATTGTTCCAAGGCGCGATACCATGATTTTTGATTTTAGCATGTGATTGTACAACACCTTTTTTAGAACTGTTAACTAAATTTATTCTATATCGACCGGAATCTCACTGATAACTTCTCAATTCATTTTATGTAAACAATAGACTATAAGGAGAAACTGTGCAAAATTTGGTTGATTTTGGTGAAGTAGGAAAAAAGTTACGTTAGTTTGAAAATGGCACAATAATTATCGACTCACCCTTTAACCATTTTGTGTTACGTAATTTATGGACGTCCCCTAATTCAAATTTCTGGCTACGGCACTGCTTCATGCACATAAATTAACAAAAACATATACTTTTCCATACGTTTTCAAATTCCAATTTAATATTTTTTTCATGATTCGATTATCCGGAGAATTCGATTCACTCCGGAGAAATAAAAATCAATACTCCGGATAATCGAGTCCGACCTGTATCCCCGAAAAAACTTCAACAGAAATCTGTGAAGGAATAACTGGAGGAATCTACGATGACACTCGTGGAGGAAAGCCTTCCGGAAGGAAGGATGCAAATCCTTCTTTGGAGATATCAAAGACGCGTTCTGAGAGATGAGCATGAGCATGAGCATGAGTATGATTGACCGCCCGCGTTCTGAGAGATTGATCATTTCTGGAATTGTGTCATTCCTGAAAGCGTCGATCCCGGTACTGAAATTGTAATATGCGTCGCTCTTGCTTTAAGGACAAACGTCTTGAAGTCCCGCTTCAACAGTGCACCAGAACTTCAGACGCACAAATCTAAAGAAGCAAACTTCAAACAACAGTAAATTTCATTATTCTGTTCTTGCTCACTTGTAATAAGCTTAAAATAAGAAGATCAGGTGCGCTGGTTTTGTTTATGAAGAGATTTGTGCCCTCGAAATCGTGAGTAGGTCCCAAAGACGGCCATCGTGGCGGCCATTTTGGGATTCTTACAAGTCTGTCCTTAAACGAAAATAGACAGATAAGTTTCGTAAATTCCCAGATGCACCCCGGGGTCACAAAAGTGTCGTTAATACCGGTTGTGCAACTTTTCTCCGAATGTCGGTGCCACGAATGGCATTTGCACGAACCCCATTTCCCCGCATGCCATTTCCCCGAATTCCAGTTCTCCGAATGACCCTTTCTCCCGAACCATAGATTATGCATCCCGATGCACCCTTCTTTACTTCATAGGAGGTTATTTTAAGTTTTATTACTCCCCCAGACCTTCAGCTAAAACAGCTGAATAAAGAATGACAATATTGCTCCTTCCTTACATTGGTGATCGATCTTTCCATTACTAATTGTCCCTAATGACCTTCTAGCTTAAGGTCGAATAACTCTTTGAAATACCTAATTCCTATGATAATGAACATTTTATAGTAAAGAATCACTTCGAACAAGAATGTAATGTATACCCTTTTCGGAAAAAACGGGTCATTCGGGGAAAAAGCTTTCGGGGAAATGGGAAATTCGAGGAGCTGCCATTCGGGGACATGATGTTCGAGGAATAGACACTGTAATGAATCATTACAGCACTGCTAATTTGGTGTGGAAAAGTAGACCTTTTCCTGGCAGATTGGCGTGAGGTAAAACAGCCTATAGGCAATATATCGTAATAGGGTGACAAAGGGTATTATCGGCAGGTTTGTTCTCTTCGTCATGAGAAGTTTTTGTCGGCTAAATTGCCTGAGACTTGGTTATATCATTCAGCTAAGTTGGGAAAGATTTGATGCCAATTTTGAGTTCAATAGGTTTCAAAAAAACCCCCATGACGAAGAGAACAAAACGGCCGAAAATACGTAAGTTCCCCTATATTACGATGAGAAATTGCAAAAAAGGCAATTCACCCTCGTATCACTTAAACTTTGAATCATTCGGAAGAGTTCATATGCAAATTTTATTCAAAATCTTGATTCCTCAGTCAAAAATGCCCACCCACCCTCTGCAAACAGCACTTATGACCCGAGCCGTTTAGCGCCTCTACAAAAAAAATCCAACAATCTTATTTTGCATTTTGACACCTCGTTCCGTCTGTCAAATTATCCGTTACCAGCACCAGTTTTCACAACCGAACCAACCACACAACAGAAATGCAGTTGTTGAGCGAGCGCTATGTGGCCTGGCGGCGTGGCGGTTCATGGTGGTTATGATGATGATGCTAGCGAGCGATCTCTACCCGGGCTGCCCTGCCAGAGGGCACCATCCAATTGTGGTTTCTTCACTTCCCTCCGTCGCTCGCGTCAGTCAGTCGGGCGTTAAAACGGTTTACAATGTTGGAAGTGTTTATTAACACTTCGCTACACACCGCAGCGCAGCAGATCTGTATGTACGGACCTGGTGGTTTGGTCGTAAACCTGTAGGGGAATGTCTTCGACACCTTCGATGAGGCATCAAAGGTGACTCGTCCAGCGGGTGGTATCGACCCTATCGGTCGGGTGGCATTTCCAACATGTGGATTCCTCGAGTGCGCGAGACGAACCGTTCAAGCATGTTATGCACCTAATCCAAAGCAAGGTGTGAAAAGAAAGTGTCGAACACCACTCTGCCGCTAGGTGACGGGGCTAATTAGCATATTTGGCGCCCTTTTTGTTCCTAATTTGACCGAAGAATGTGCGTGGAACTATGACTCCGACTAAGACAAATGATGAACAAATTCAAATGAGTAATGATCTTCCTCAGGTTTCCTTTACTTCTGGAGTTAACAGTTTCGATAGTCTCCGGAGTGAGCGATTCTTAACCCCATCAGCCAGCTCTACATTCAATTATCGTAAAAGTCCCACCGTCATCATCGCATAACCTTTTCGACCATGATGTCGCGAATTTCCGGTGAATCGCGAATCGAAAACGACAACTAGAGCTCATTTATCAAACCGTGACTGGTCAGTCAGATAGAGCGATCGTGGGGAAGTGACGACGGATGAACGCCTGAAAGTGAAAGCCCACTTCCAAAAGTCTCACGCGTTATCTGCGCACGCTGCGCTACGCGCTGGGCTAACCCCAGCGATTGCCTTGGTCAGTTCAACCTCTTTGGATACGAACCCCTTGCTTCCTCGATCAATCTAATCGGATCCTGGCGCGTAGCACGCTCAGCCCGGCTCGCTCGCATCATCACTGGCAGCGGAGCATAGCATGAATCACGACCGCTGAAACGACTGTGTCACGTTTGTGGGTCCCAACCAACCACCAAACAACGCAACGTCGACGATGACGGGATGATTTAAGAGTGCGACCGGCGCGGCGATGGCGTCACGTGGAATGTTTGGCAAGCTTCTGGGGTAAACACGATATCGTTGTCTGTAGATTCGATACCCTTCCTCGGTATCTCTCGGTCGGTATCCTCTCCATTAATCGGTTTCGAAGGGTAGACAATCATTTAGTAACAAGTAACAAATAAACAGTGAAGGCAAATTAATCATCTCTCGGGACTAGAAAAAATGGGAACCGCGGAAGTTGGAAACTAAATGCACCTGCAGTGGATCGATTATAGAGTCTTACATTTGGCCTTGTCGATGAAGGTATGTATCGATAACGTCACGATTGGGATGTAATGGCGAACTAACAATCATGCCATGAATCATGAGTGATGCAATTAAATTTGCTTTGTATCAAGATGTGCTAGCTTAGAGAAGATTGATTGATGTTTTTGGGATCCAATTAGAAGACTTAGTGTTTATCTTGCGAATTTATTGTAACAGCCAGTTGAGTCAATCGATAGCTGGCATTTGTTTTGTATATGATTCAATCTAGATCTACTTATCCATAGTGGCTCTATGTTCTGAGGTTTTATAACCCTATATTGGCAACAATCCTCCAGGGACTTCTCCACGCTTCAATGCTTCTTACAGGATTTCTCCAATGATTCATACAAAGATTTTATCACGGGATTCGTTCAGAAATTACTCTAAAGCTTCCTCTTCGCGATTCTACAGGTATTCATTTTAGGACTTCTACAGAGATTTCTCTAGAAATAAATTTGTAAATTTCTCCAGGGATTCTTCCAAGAATACCTCTATGTATTCCCCCAGGAGTACCTCTGTGGATTTCTCCAAGGATTCCTCCAACAATTCCCTCAAGAATTCCTGCTGTTTTTTTTAGAAACTTCCGCTAGAACTTTTCAGTAACTACTGTTGAGAATCATCAAGCAACCCATACATACTGATATTCCCAAAAATCCCCACTTAGATTCCTCCAGGAATTTCAGTGTTTCCTCCAGGGATTTGTCCAAGAATATTTCAAGCAATTTTTCCTGATTTTCTTCAAGGATCTCTCCATGGATTGCTCTAGAAAATTTCACTGGAATCCTTCTTCGTGTTCCTCTAGGGAATCTTCCAGAAATTTTTAGAGATATTAAGGTGTTACATACCTTGAGGGTAATCTAAACATCGAACATTTTTGTATTGTATCATCTGAAAATATACTATCTAGACTAAGGTGGCCTACATTGCCCCTCTTCGCATGTCAGTCCCATGTCGATTTTAATGCGGATCATATTTTTGTCACTCACGAGTTTAATTAAAACAAACTTTATACCTTTAGCGCTTCATTTCACAGCTCAATATGCAACGAAAAGAGTATGCATGAAGTGAATAGATATTTTTTTGAAATTATTGGAGTTATAGTACAAAAGGTAGGTGCTTTGAAAAACAACATGGGACTGACATGCGAAGAGGGTCAGTACACTTATATGAAAAACAAAAATTTCGGAAAATGCCAAGTCTTCGTTCTACGTTCAAAATTTGAGCAAAATCAACTAAGCCTAAGGGGGCGCTCAAAACGCTTGAAGTTTGTAAGGGAAAACTTGGCCAAATGTATGCAGATATTTAAGTTTTTGAATTTTGCCGCTAGGTGGCGCTGTAAGCGTTCAATGATCAAACTCTTTGGTGTTATTGTAGGTGACTATATGTCAAACAACTATGTCGAAGACCGCAAAGTAATCCAACGTCTGTGAAATATTTCAAAATTTCAAACATGTCGAAATGTAACATGTTAGGGGTACTCACTGCTGCGTAAGCCATGATTTTTTGCTTATTTGAAATGTTTCATAATTTTGCGAATGAAATAATCTAAGATTTTCTTGGTGATCGCGACGTTTAATCAGTTTACACTTTGAAAACTTATCTTATAAATTCGATACGAAACCATTCTCTCTTTGTTTGCTTTTTAAATCCCAATCTTGAGGTATCACTTTTCATAAATAAATGCATAATTGACTTAAAATAAGACTTTGTTTAAACTTTTTACACCTAAAACAACGACTTTCTCGATCAGCATAGATTTTCATAACCTTTTCTTTGACTTAAAAATTTATGTTTTTACATATCGATCAACTAATTTTTAAAATATCGTAATGACACTTTATAAAGCATACTTTTGGGATATTCGCGTTTAAAGTTTCCCGCTTTGCCTTGTCCTTATGGAGGGTGAACGAATAAAGTGAAAACATTTATCAGTGTAGTCCCCATTGTTAGATATTCCCGGTTAGGTATACAGTGGTAGACATTCGTTTAGCCGAGGCATATTTTTTTTCGCAACTGTAGTAATTTTATGTTCTTTTTTTAATTTTTGGAGGATCTTTTAGTTAATTTGCTTTAGACAATGGAATGAAACAATATATTATTTATTTTATGGCCGTAAAATACAAGAAAAATAGAAAATTTGCCTAGACATTTGTATAGCCCAATTGTACATATTTTAGAATCCCATAACAAACACTATGAAATTTCGAATAACATCCAACACAATCATTTTGTATGGTGACTTGTAAATAATGAACTTGATCGTTTTCAGAAGTGTTGCCATAATTATTTTACATGTATCTCATATAGATAAGTTATAATATTGAAAATGTTTCCAAATTGAGATTTGTTGTAGTTATTTTTATCGGAAGTGTTTCAAAAGATTCCAGATACTTTTATCACGACGAGTGCAGGTTGAAAATCTACGAAAAAAAAAGTTTTAGCAGAAAAAAATGCCGCATACCATAAAAAATCACAATACTTAAAGTTTTGATGAAATATGATAGTTTAACCTTTATGTGGCCGGCAGGGTACCCGGGTACCCAGCACCCATTTAAAATACACGGTGTAGAAAAAAGCAAAAAGTTTGCCGGCCACATAACGGTTAACTTGCATAAATCACATCGTTTACTTCTATTACGTCTTCTAATAGCTCCCAATATCTGCTAGAATTTATTCTGGCTGAAATAACATTCATTGGACGCCTAACATTTTGAGAAATGGCACCCGAAGTGCTCAAATATCTAGCATGAACTACTTGTTTCATAATTAAGATGTTCTTTTAAAATAAATCATGTTAAAAATGAATGTGGTTCAAATATAAGCCTAATTTATAATATATTTCATCAGATTGAATGGAATAAGCCAATTTTTTGACCATGTCATGCATTTTTGTATGAACATCTGATTCAAAACAAACAGGGTTCAAAAATTCCGACTCTTCTTGCAGTTCTTTCGCTTGGCAGTCTCAGAATTTATTTAGTCGTGCTAGTATTATACAGTTATACTTCAGAGGCATTAGTATACGTCTTTATTACTACACAGAACTATTCATTTTAGCTTTTATCAATTCCAGTTTGATATATAACAAACCGAAAACCAATATACCGTAAAACGGGGTAACTTTGATAGTTTTTCAGCGAATTTTCTTAATATTTTTCCATGTAACAGTATTTTCCCCAGTTTTATATTTTTTAAACAAGTACTGGGGTATCAGTTATCAATTGCAATTGAAAAATTCTATATTCTTAAATATTGAAGGTGACTTTTAGTTTTTCATATGAGCAAGAATCAGATTTTCACTTTGGGGTAACTTTGATAATGCCCTGAAAACACATAAAATCTTGAAAAATAATCACAGGTTGAAATCTTTTGAGTATGAACATGATGAAAGAAGCCTTATGGAATATATTAGATAGATTTTTGTTGTATAAAAACATTGATTTTTTTACAAAATTTCACGAATAAAAATGAATTACCGAAGTACTGAGTGAAAAATACAGTGAATTTAGGTATCAAAATCATTAGCTTTGTAAAAATATAGTGTATGTTTCACGCTACATCAACATATGGTTATATGATAATCATGGTGAGTTTTCTCTTTTTTGGGTAGTTATTGAATGTTTTATTAACAAATTTTGAACAACACAGGTTTATCTACATGAAATTACAAGGGCATTGCATACTTTTAGGCGTTTATCGATGTATGGAGATTTTTGATCCAAATTAAAAACATTTTGTTATGAGATTCAAGGCCAGATTTGGAATCTACTATGATGGATCTATCGAGAAAAAGAGTCTATTCATTGGAAAAATAGTGGAAACGAAGTCGTATAGCACATTGTTTGAAGGGGTTGACAAATGACAAAAATATCAACATTTTTGATTATTGTCCAAAAAGTTGCTTAGAAACTAGGTTTCAATTAAAATACGTGGAAGATGAACTTTCATATATATAGTATTGATCTACGTTTGCATTTTTCTTAACTGGTTTAACCTTCCGTTAATCGCGCTGTTGTACTTTGTACAACACATGAGAATTATCGACTATTACTTTGAAACCATCTTTTCTATCGATGTCAACCCCAAATGTATTCTACAGGAATCTCATTTGAAATATTATAAAACCTCTTTTGAAAACAGTATAACTCCTTAGAATGCGAAAAATTGAAAATCGCAATATGAAGAACGTACTATATTTAAGATAAGATAGACAGTTGAATGTGAATTAGTGTATTTCAAAAACTAAATGATCTAGAAATATGGTGTCTTCGGCAAAGTTACTTGGGATATCAAGGGCCTTCGCGAGGTGATCTGAGAAATTCAGATTTCAACCGATAGGCGGCGCTAGTGAGCATGTAATTTTTCTATCCCATATAACTCAGGATCCTGAGTACTTAGAAAGATGGTGTCTTCGGCAAAGTTGTTTGGTTGGTTAAACACTAACTGATGGAGAGCCGTTTGGTTTGAAACTCTACATCTAGGTGGCGCTAGTGGGCATTGAAATTTTATAACTCATACATCTCAGGACCCTGATTACTTAGAAAGATGGTGTCTTCTGCAAAGTTGTTTAGTAGATCAAACACTAACTGATGAAGACAAGCATGATGTGGAATTTCATATCCAGGTGGCGCTAGTGGGCATTGAAATTTTATAACTCATACATCTCCGGACCCTGATTACAAATGACGAATATGACAAATATGACGTGCAATTTCACATCCAGGTGGCACTAGTGAGCATTCCCATTTTGTACCTTATATATCTCAAGATCCTGATTACTTAGAAAGATGATGTCTTCGACATTGTTGTTTGGTGGATAAAGGATGGATGTACTTATCCCGTGACATTGACAACCTTAAGATAGAGTATATTGAAATACGACGGTCTGATATTAAATATTTTACTAAGCACCTTAACTTCATGTAAAATTAATCAATCAAGTGCAAATTTAAACAAATTATAATCAACTAGTTGTGTAATTTTCAAATTTTGAAAACATTCGGAAGTATAAAAATTTACAGCTCGTTTATTTTTTTCTAGATGAATAATAACACGTTCATGCATTTGCGAATTTACAACTAGCGTCTTCTGGTGGCAGAAGCACGAATCAAATGGTCAATCAACTGAAATCCCTTGATCTACCAACCAACCTTGCCAAAGATATCAACTTCCCAGGTAATCAGACTCGAAGATATATAAGATATAAAATTTGCATACTCATTAGCACCACTTACTGGCGAAATATTGATTTCAACGACCCATCAACCAAATGCACTTAACCTATTTGACAACTTTGCCGAAACCACCATCTCTCTTCTAGTAACCAGGATCCTGAGAACTATTGCATATCTTTTTTTTTATGTTCACTAGCGTCATCTAGTGGTGAAATTACGATTCAAACGGACAACTATCTGTAAGTTTTCGATCTTTTAGAAGGTCAGCACAAGAGGTAACTTTTCCTCCATTTGGTCTTTGATCTACTAAACAACTTTGCCGAAGACACCATCTTTCTGAGTAAAGTGGAGCTTCGTGTAACCGTGTAACCGCGTGTAACCGCACCATGCTATGCACTGGTGCATGTATGTATGTCGTGGTCCATGGTCTAGTGTTAAGTTGTGTTCAGTCTGTACAGCCTCTGGCTGAAGACGGTGTCCCGTGCCTTTTTAATCGGGATCCTGAGCTACATGAGATTAAAAATTTACATGCTCACTAGCGCAACTGTCACTCATCTATAAGCCCTTGATATACCAAACATCTTTGCCGAAGACACTATCTTTCTAAGTAATAAGGGTCCAGAGAAACATAATATATAATATTTACGTTGTCACTAGCGCCGCCAAGTGATGAAATTTCAAATTAAACTGAGAATCATCCGTAAGTACTTGACCTACCAAACAACTTTGTCGAAGACACCATCTTTCTAAGTTATCAGGTTCCCGAGATACATAGGATATAAAGTTTATTTGCTCACTAGCGCCCCCTAGTGGTGGAATTTCCAATTAAACGGCCAATAATATGTAAGCCGTTTACCTACCAAATAACTGCCGAAGACATCATCTTTCTAAGACATGAGGATCCTGAGATATAAGATATAACATGAAATTGCTCACTAGCGCCGCCTAGTGGACGTATTACGAATCAACTTTGTCAGCATCAAGTAGCCCATGAAATTTACAACAACTTTGCCAAAGACAGTCCTCCTCTAAACAATCAGGATCCTTAGATATTTCAGAATGTATGGGTGTTGTACAAAGTACAACGCGCGACTGCTCGCGTTACAAAAATTGGCGCGAGTACTGAAAGGTTAAAAGTAGGCTACCAATTCCTTAAGCAATTGCCTACCTTTAGGCGTTTATCGCGGTTTGGAAGATTTTATTCCTAAAATAACTCAAAAAGTACATACCGTCGTGCGGGGCTACTTTGGACACTCTTGAATATGGACTTTTAGAATTCAAAATGTGGTTCAAATTTGTTTGATGTCTTCGGGACTATTATGAAGCAATAGTTTTCCCTTCATTTGGTTGAAATTATTTTTCAAACTGACCGTTTATTGCTTGTCATGACGCGAAAAAACATCGAATAAATCAATAAAATATACACAACGTATCAGCATTGTTTCTACAGTTCATAAATTTCAAAGGGTTGATCAATTCATTCAAAATGTATCAACGTAGCATATACAATCGAATATTTATATCGTTATACATTATAAATGACCGTTTCACCTAAATAAAGGATTGGTGGTCCCTTTTTTCAGGCTATCTATATAGCAATATCACGCTGCTCATAATACCAAAGGTAGAACAGAACCATCCTTAAACGCATATATTTATTGAAATCATGTCTGATATAGCATACTACAGTATTGGTACAAAGTAGTTTTCTAAATAACCCTGGAATTTGAAATGCAATTTTGTTATAGATAAAAATGTCCAAAGTAGCCCCCCTTCCGGTTCAATATGAGATGTGTCCGATTGGTATATGAACAACTTTTTTGTTTATTGATGGATTTAGTTCAAATTTTGCCTACATCCTACACACATACTCACGATTATTTTGTGTAAAAATAGTGGAAATCCATTCACTATTTTGGGAGTTATAATGTCATAAAGAAGAAACCATGAAAAAGTGTAAAAAGAAGCCCCGCACGACGGTAACTTGTAAGAATTTGAACAACATATTCGAAATCAGCGACCCTGAATTTAGTAAGGGTATTTTCAACACAAACGAGCATTGACCACTGACATGATCAATGTTACCCCAAATCGACAAAATCAAAAATTAGATTAAAAAGCCTATTTAAACATGTATTAAAGTTTTACAATACTTTTTCGAGTAGCTTCATACATACTTAGAGCCGCAGTACTTGTTAAAAAAAAAACAGGTATCGTTTGCTTTAACAAAAGAATTATTCAAGAAAGATCGAAAATTCTGATCAATGTTACCCCGGGTTACGGTACTATCACTGCCATAAAAAAGTTTTATCATAAAATCTTTTGTATGAGTTTCCTGACACATTTCTGAAAATTTTGTCTAGACGAATGTCTATCACTGTATTGGCAGAGTCCACTTTGAATTTATTTGTAACCAACATGAACGAAAACATTGTGTGTGCCATCTATGGGTATAAAAGACAGTCAGAATAGACTCAATGAGCAGTTCTTAACAGTAATCTGAAAGTATCTTTAAAACTTAAAATACCGTGATAGGAAAAAAGTGGGAACTAAATGTATGAACAGCTCGTTCTCAGCCTAATGTGAACCAATTTTCATTAACCCAACTTTTCTCATTTCATTTTATACAAAACTCGTGTTTTTATTTAAGTCCTTCCTGAAGCTTATTTTTCTTCTAGAATAGCGTAGTAGAGGATTTTTTTTTTAAAATCTCACTTTTTTATTTGCATACCAAATGTGAGTCATCACAACATTTAATGACTGCCAAAAAGGATATATGCTAATAAGGCAACATATACGAAGCTATCTTGAACATCCCTAGCTACGACCGATTGCAGCTCTCGACGAACAAGCGCTCCAGTGCTCTTGCCAAGCATCCTAAAGGGTGCGATTCTTCAGCAAAGTTATCTAGATTGATTGGTATTACACTTCGATGTCTTGGGTTTTGATCTAGATCTGCTGAAACCGATCTAGATAAGTTTTATGTTTCACTCTACTATTCTGCATCCTACAGGATCAAAGTCTTCGGCAAAGTGCTTCGGATTGGTTGGTACTACATTCTTAGATTATCTAGTGTTCTGCATCCTGGAGGATTGGAGTTTTCGAATAAGTACCTTGGATTGATTTGTATCATATTTACAAGCCTTTGGTTTTGATCTAGATTGACTGTAACCAGTGCTGAAAAATTCATTTCGTCATATCTAAATTCAATCACCCACAGCCCATTTTAGAAGCTGAACCTGGGAATATGGTATATGAAAAACTTGTGCGGCTAGACCAGTTCTGTAAGAAAGCCACGAAAAAACCGCTATTTTTCGAATATTTAAGGTAAACGTCACGGACTACCTTCGAAAAATGCCAATGATATTCACGGTGAATTAAGATATGACGAAATGAAATTTTCAGCACTGGCTGTAACTGATCTAGACATTTTGTTTTCTTCTCGAATGTCTATCTAATGTTCTGGATATGCATCCTAGAAGGTTGCAGTATTTAGGTTCAAAGCAGTCTTGATAATACATTTTTCTCAAAATCAAGAATTTCCAACTAACTCTAGAGCGGTGTGTTACTTCTGCTTCGTCGCGAGGGAGCGAACGAATCCCGAACAGAGAGGTAATTGAAACCGAGCAAGGAAGAGGGGGACAAAAAAACGATAATGATTTCGGATATCACTCAGCCAAATAAACCTAGGATTTTCCCAAGGTCTAACTCAGCGTTTTTCAAACAATGGGTCGCGACCCACTGGTGGATCGCGGACTGATTGTTGGTGGGTCCCGAAGGCTTTAGCGATATTGTAATAAATGACTTACAAAACTTATGTCATATAATATTGTTAATCACTTTCTAACTGAAAAATACTCTCTTGGAGAATCGGCATCTACCTCTTAATTCTATTCTAACTTTTATAATAATAGCTTTGTGTGGAGTATATTAAGTTTTTTAATACTACTGTTCGCGTTCTGAAATCTATTCTGAAAGTATGAGTCTTCGATCAAAAATTTGAAGATTCTGGTAAAATTTAATATTTTCCCTGTGTTCTGAAAAAAGATCAAGTTGTTACTTGCATTTTGCAAAATTGAAAACTTTTTGTTAAGAAACTACCTAATATTTGGTAAAGTCCATCGAAAGATCTGTTTATATTTTAAGAGCTTCGCTAAAGTACGATGAATTTCAATAAAGTAAACTTTTACAGAAAGCAGATCGTTGGAATAAGGCCAGAACAATTCTAGTTTTCTTCTTTTCAGTTTTCAAAACTATGTAACTTTAAAAAACTATGAAATAAAAAAATGATATTTGTTCAGAAAGTAAGTCTAAATTTTCTAAAATGAAATTATGAAAATACGTGCTGGTGGGTCGCCAAATTCTATAACAATCAAAAGTGGGTCGAAGCTGAAAAAAGTTTGAAAACCCCTGCCCTAACTTAAAACGCGGCCTTTAAACAATTTATAATGATTAGAAAGAATTTCATAAGGTCACTCTATGACACAGAATCGTCTCACAGCTTGGGCGCTGTTCATAAACCACAAAGATCAAATTTTGGGCATCTCAGACCACCCTCCCTCCCCCTCGCAACAAAATGTCTAGAGCAGTTACTATTACAGTTCCTGTTTTTTTCTCCTTTGACAGATACGCGTATTTCGACTACCACTTGTAATATTCCTCAGTGTCCACTGAAGAAGTCATCGCATTCACAGAATGTTAGAAAAAATCTTAGACTGTTGTTGTAGCCCGACTCTGAGGCTAAGGTACAACTTTCAAACATAATAAACTTTCAGAACTCTTAGCTGCTGGTTAGAAATCTTATTTCAAATTAGGATTCTTTCGAAACTTAATCTTTTAAATTTCTCATTAACCGCTACAGTAAGTAGCAAAACTGCAAGTAAATGAACACATTATGTGCTTGAAGAGAAGGAATTAATCTCTATCAATATCATGACACAGTAAATTACTTAATATCCATGGATGAGCGATCAGCCGCGCAAACACCTCGACGAGCCGACCTAGTCGTCGATTGCTAGGGAGATTCGCTCACGATCCATGATTTCATGCTCCAGCAGTAGGTGCGCAAAGCGTTTGAAATGCTCGACACCTGTTCTATGTCATCATGATCAAATCATGTACGTACAAATCAAACGTTGTACGGTTCTATTGGATTCAGCATCATTGCTATTTTTTCTTGCGACTACTTCGACAATCATAGATTAAATGCGTCATCTTCTTTCAAGGTCTCACGAATCGATTATCCGAAAATTCAGCGAGTCTTTGAAACTATGATCGGTAAGCAGTATTCTTCCGTCTAATAGAATTAGATGTCGAAATATACACGTGTAGATCGTAATCCTCGCTATAATTACTGTTGACTCCAATGCA
Source organism: Aedes albopictus (assembly GCF_035046485.1). Taxonomy (NCBI): domain Eukaryota; kingdom Metazoa; phylum Arthropoda; class Insecta; order Diptera; family Culicidae; genus Aedes; species Aedes albopictus. Next base: position 140,348,324 of record NC_085137.1, on the reverse strand, counting down.
AAGAAATTTAAGATTATTAACTGAACACCTACTATTTTCGGAATGATGTACCATATTATGACTTTCTTTTAACCGAAAACGATAATGAAATTCGCAAATGACATAACACCCCACGAAAGATACCTAATATCTAAACTGAGATCTTATCAGGTGCAAGTGGGATGACTGGCACAACCACCATCGCACCAGCTGATAAATCGTTTTCCAACTAACAGTTGACACTCATTTGTAGGTTTTCGCATTTTCATTCAATCATCACCGGATGCCGAATGAGTTGGTGTCAACTGATATTGATTGATTGCTGCTGGTGATTCTCCATCGAGTCTTTTATCACTTTCATCTCTTTTCGTTCTCGTAACTATGGTTATCTAATATTTTTGCTTTCCCTCTTTCCTGTTGCAGGGATTCTCCTGTGCCGACCTGATGAACGCCGGTATGCGTCAATCCGGAGTGTACTATCTGCAGATCCGTGGCACCACCTACTGGTTCCTGAAGGTGTTCTGCGAGCAGGAAGTTGCCGACGGTGGATGGACTGTAATTATATGAGCGATCCCGATCATGTGTATCAGAGTGGAATTGTAATCTGGGTTTTATTTGAAATGTCTAAATCTAGGTTATTCAACGGCGTGACGACTTTGGAGAGCCCCGGGAGAACTTCAACCGCGACTGGGCCGATTATAAGAACGGATTCGGCGATCCGGCTAAGGAATTCTGGCTCGGCAACGAAAACATCTACATGCTGACGAACAACGAAGACTACTCGCTCCGGGTCGAGTTAGAAGATTTCGAAGGAAACAAGAGGTATGGGAACGGGAATAGGAATACCGTTGAAGGACTACTTTGCTGACGTATGTATGACTTAGAGTATCCTGAACAGATCAAATGTTTATTCATTTCCACAAAGATGTTCTTCATAGATCAAGCGTTCCAAATAGGTCTTCACAAAGCAGATCCTCAGGTTGCGTCAACACAACTAAGTCTACGACGACCTCTACTCACTATCACAATTATCACATACTTCGTACTTCGAACTGATAAGATATATCGGCGTACTTGTTCCACTTTGACTTTTGAAATTTCAAAATAATGATACTTTTCAAATTTGACAAATACGAGCAAAACTCCCAATTTGCCATACAGATTACTTCAACTAATTTTTCTCCTCCACTACAGGTACGCACAATACTCCCATTTCAAGATCCATTCCGAGCAAGACTACTACAAACTGGAAATCGACGGCTACGAAGGTAACGCCGGCGACTCGCTGAACGACCCCTGGTACGGTTCCAACAACAGCCCCTTCTCTACGTACAACCGGGACAACGATCGGAGCTCGCTGAACTGCGCCAGCATGCTCAAGGTAGGTCACTGGCTGATTTGGGATTCTGGACAAATGTTGAAACGCTTTGATATCCATATACCTACATAACAGGAACACGTTTTCAATGAACAAATTGAAATTTTAACCCATGACTGCCATTTCGATAGACGGAAGCTTCTATTCCACCACGCTACTGAGCCACTTTACTGTCTCCATTGCCTGATGACGTTGAACTGGACTCGATTCCACTATAGCACATGGTTGGCTCCGTAGCTTAGAGGAATAGAAGCTCCCGTCCAACGAATTCGGAGTCGGCGGTTCGATTCCCATCGAAACACTTGCATTTTTTTTTTATTTAAATTCAAAGTTGTTCGTGGAACACGTGTTCCTGTTGATTACTTGGATGTCAAATCGTTTCGTCATTGTGATTTCCACTTGGCTTATATAGTTAGCTTAAACAAAATAAAGAAATTGTCGGTTCTAGATCAACTTAGCGAAGTGCTAATGCTCCTTCCATCCTGGGAAGGTGAAATTGTTGATTCAAATATTAGGGAAACTCTAACTTTGTTTTCTCCGCAACTTCCACAGGGCGGCTGGTGGTGGAAGTCATGCGGCCGAGGTCTCAACGGACTCTACCTGCACGATCCCCAGGATCTGACCGCCCGGCAGGGTATCGTCTGGTTCCGCTGGAGAGGCTGGGACTACACCCTCAAGAAGGCCACCATGATGATCAAACCGCGAGGACCGCAGGCAGCGGCTCAGCAGCAGATTGCGGCGGCAGCGGCAGCGGCGGCAACGACGGCGTAATAAGTAGAAGGACAAGCAGCAAATGGCGTTCTGTTTTTGGTTCAATCGCGCTCAAAAACTCAAGAGTTTTTTGTACAAATTCTTTTTTGTTTTTATTGTTTACTCTTTTTTGTTTTATTATTGTTCGCCACAAACAAACAAAAAAAAACCGTCACGTGGAAGACAAAGATGTTTCCAGGCACGCTAGATGAAACCTAACCTAAAAATGTGTCCCTCGTTCTGGTTACTCGAGGGACCCCCCGCCAATCACAAAACACCTGCAATACCGTTTAGAGATGCTTGTAAATTAATCAACCTCGTCTTGCCCTTAGAGTGAATGGGACTTTCCTCTATCAAACCCTGCCTTTTACGTGTAACTCCGTTTACCCGTCCTTTTTGTTGTATATGTATTTTTATATTACAATTAATTTATTAAATTTAGTTGAAAGGACGTGCGTGAGAGCGAAGAAAAAAGGAAAATCATCACTTTTATTTAGCGAAATATCTTAGTCTAACTGTCTGTGGCGCGACGCGAAAACGAAGGGAACGTTAATTATTATTGTTTTATCCCGCCATGGGTTTTCTGGAAAAATCGACTTCCAAATGACCAAACTTATACGATAAGAAGATGAAGCATAAAGAGTACAACACGGACGACGGTTTTGACATTTTTTTTTTCCAAAACATTCGAAAAAATTATAAACCAAACGATATTTTTCTTTTCTTATCCTATAAACTCTGGCCTTTATAACGCAGACGAAGAGAAGATATCCGAAGATCACGAACTGAAAGAGATTGTTTAACGATAGTGTATTTGTTTTTTATTATATAAATTTGATCATCCCTCATGCACATTATTTTTTCGAATGTTTTATTTTTCTACCTAGTTTATTTGCTACATTGAGGGTGTGGAATGCGTCGTATCTTGGTTCACTGAGAAATGTTAAATATCTTGTTAAGACTATGCCCCCGCGGAAGAAGCTACAGTTTATGACCCTTCACAAACAATAGCCTTCACGCTTTGAAAAGACATCCCTACAAACCATGCCTTATTGGTGTTAGCCGTCTAATGTCAAACAAACGTGATGCGTGGCGAATTCTGCATCGCCTGTGGATTGCACCCAGTGACAGCCCTGTGCAACCGGAAAGGTCATCACGTTTGCATCTCCGGGATAAGGTTTCCTCCTCTCGGGCCATTGAAGCGGTGAATCCAGTGGACCACCGTGGCTCAACTTGGCGTTACCTAATTCTGCCATGGGCTTTGACCTCTCTCCTCGTCCGTAAGAAACGATTTAACAACCATGTGCTACCAACCAGCCTACGGACGAGGATCATAATTCATTTCACCATGTCGCACGGGTTGCGATTTTTCAAAGCCTTTCGCTTTATCTTCTGCGCTTCTGCGGAACAGATATTGTCTTCAACCTAATACCGCCGTCTCTGAGTTGCGATCGTCTGTCTGTTCGTTCGCAAAGGAGACAGGTAATTCTAGAGTGACGGTAAGAAATTTTTATGTTGCAATGCCCTGCCGTCACCGTTAGGAAATCATAATAACAAAGTGCCTACACCCGGTCTTCCACTGATTGTGGTGAATGATGCATTTTTACGATTATCTCCAGTCAGATCCGGATGTCAAAAGCATGACGCGCAACCATGTGGTTGAACTTATGTGCTTTCAGTTTCATAACCGCAAACATTGTTATTGTGGAAATTGAGAAAATTTAATAAATCATAGTAGGCTTTTAGAAAACGCTAGGATTGCGTAAATCATTACCCATTTTGATTTCTTGGCTGTCAAATCAAGTATAGAAGAATGAAGTCTTCATCGCAGCATTCATACACTTTGATTTAATTATACCCCGTAGTATTGAATATTTAACATTTCTTAGTGAAATAAATTTTCCAAGTTAAGCTTACTGATTTTTTGGAAGTTATCGATGAATGTGAACTAATCAGGAGACCCAAGGAAAGTCACAATTCAGAACATAATACTATGAAAATCAAAAACAGAACTCTCATCGATCTTCATCAAAGTGAAAAGCTATGGACGAACTTGAAACATAATATTTCAGTCGCAAAAGAAAAATAAAACATTGTCTCAGAAAAGAAAACCATCCCGCACAACGAAAAACAAACAAAAGTATGTTAAATGAAATGACATAATGGAAAACCGATAAAGATAGAATCATCTGTACACTCGATCATTTAAGCGTAGAGTATTGCACACAATAAAAAAAAAACCGGCACAATACAAAAAATACCATAAACCCGATAAAAATACAGCCAGATTTGTAAGCGTCATGAATTGTTCGTAATTAAACTATTATTATAGCCCACTACACAAACACATACACACAAAAAAGAATCAGAGCAACACGCATACCCCCACACCACTGATGCACAACTCATAAAAAATATTGTAAGTAAAATCGAACGTTATTTGGCGTTTTCCTGCGAACCATCCAATGAATATTGTTTTCCGACGACACGAGATAAAACCTGAAGAGGTAAAAACGCGAAACTGGAAATCATCGGAAAATCGGTATCGGAAAAAAAAGTATAAGCAAAAATCTTTATATACAGTTACGAAAACACCCAGAAGAGAAATCCAATTGTAAATATCGTTTTAATTTAATAGTTGTTAGGATGTTTTTATATTGAAGTAAAACAAATGTGAAAATAGTTGTAATAAAAACTGTCGGTGGTGTTTTACACTTTCTGGATCCGAAATGACCAATTTACTGATTTTGGACTCGTTGGAGTTTCAAATAGTGGATTTTAGCGCAGCTCTCCCAGACTGACAGACCCATGTTCGATGTCTGACAGGATAATCTGATCTACTGACTTTTCGAACCCTCTAAGCAGAATACCCTCTTCGAATGAGTGTTACCAGTTTTGTACCTTTTAATTCCGCCCTGTTATGCTTATTCTTTGACAGAAACGCGTATTTCGACTACCACTTGTAATCTTCCTCAGTGTCAGTTATACACTGGATAACTGGATCCAGTGGATAACTTACACTGAGGAAGATTGCAAATGGTAGTCGAAATACGCTTATCTGTCAAAGGATAAGCAAAACAGGGCGGAATTAGAAGTTACAAAACTGATTACACTTTTTCTAAGAGGATAATCTGTTTGTAGACAGCAAGCTTGTTCTTCTAGGAAAGTTGAACCATTGAGGGTGATTATGCAATCCTCAGCCGGATCAAGCCTGCACACTTCGAAAAAATCTTGTAATTTTGTGTCATTCTACGCCGACATACACTCAGCCAAATAACCTTAAGATTTCCATAAGGCCCAACTTATGAAACGGCCTTTAAATAATTCATAATGGTTCGGATGAATTTCATAAGGTCACTCTATGACTTAAAATCGTCTCACAGTTTGGCTTTTATTGAACTTGGTATTCTCAAGCGTCGGTAGCCGTGTAGATAAAACACGGGCTCGGTGATCCCGACGTTAATGGATCGAATCCAGTCTGCATCATTTTAAGATTTTTTTGTTCTTTTCATAAGCCTATCTTATGAAATTTGTCATAGCAAGCACGATCAATTTTCGTAAGGTCCATCCATAAGAATTAGTTATAGCAAATTTTCATAAGGTATTTCGATAAATTTCGCTAGTTTTTTTCGCTGAGTGTATGACAGCGAGCAAAATGACACAAAATTATGTTTGATCTTATTTTTACACTATAATGATTCTATAATGTTTCATTGTCAAAAAACATTACCTCGATTGCGTTCTTGTTCATGTAAATTTGTGGACCATTAAACTGAAAAATAAGTGCCGCGTTTGAATGTTGCTGGAACACACATAAAAACATGTTCAAGATGACTATAAAGAATCTGAAAATGAACATCATTGCATTCCCGTCTCCAAAGACGTAAAAATAAATCATATATTTCGTTGTGTCATGATTAATTACGTCAATTTCTTCAATTATGACATCATTAAAATTGAGATTTTCTTAGTGTGTGGGGATTTGGAATGGGAAAAGAGGATAACGTGCACACAAAATAATCCAAACGTCGATGCTACGTGAAAAATCACGTAACCTCTCGTTTTAGTCGCTCAACTTGAATTTACCTGATCCACTTGACACTCATGTTACGCCTCAGTTAACGGCACTGATGTTTTAAGTAAGAGCTACGTGACTTTCCACGTAACAAATTTCCGCCTGAGTATCACGTCAATGCTACGTGGTTATTATATGGAAATGAGTGCTTCACCACCACTCACAAATGTAAACAATAATTTCTAACCTAACATCTTAGTCAGCAATTAACAACAGCAGCCATTACTTAGTTTTCTCGAGTAAAGACTGTTCATTTTATAAAGAGGACACCTTATTTGTAAGATATCTTTTTTATTTTTCAATAAAATCATTATCGTTTTTTTGCATAAATTTCCATAGCTATTCTACAGTGTAGGAAAAATATAACATTATACAAATTGTCCTTAGTTATGGAACTGAAGCGGTTTTCGTTAAAACTCAATAAAACCCCATTTCTCAAAATTCTACCCAACATTCCACATACATAACTTTAAAATTTTCATGAACTTTTCAATGTATTGGGATCTAATACTATTCTTCTAAAGGTAGAGTGTAATAGTTGGTCAGTAATAATGCACCAAGCATTATACAGCTTGATATAGTGAGTTGCCTTGTTATCAATAAAATTGATAAAAATACTTATTTAAGTCCAGTGATGCAATAACACTACGGAATCAGTTCAAAATTTGTCCAGTATAGAAGAGAATCGCATTTTAAATGATACCGTAGAAAATATGCTTTAAAGTACATTCTTCATCATAAATTTAATACTTAATGATGGCCATAATGAAAAATTGCATACTTTTTGCTCCATAAGTGCAAGTTTTTGATTCTAGAGAAGCTTGTTATTATTTATTTTCTGCAAGGTCTGACCCTATGTGATTATATACCTTATTTGAAAATAACTACATGTTAATTTTTATTTTCGACATCATTGTTAAGTTGTATTTGCAATAGAAGAACCTTCAAAGAACGAAGCGGTTTTATCTCCGGTAACTGCCATGAAGCACAGTAACCAAACCAACAATGCTACCAAGAAGCGGTGCATTTGAAATTGCATTATTAGTACTTTCGACTAGATTCATTGAAAACATTCAAAATTTAATATTTTATACATATTTGTTTAACAAATAAATTTTATTCTGAAAATCGAGTCTAACTTGTAACTTTAATATCTCAACAACCGTTATTCCGATTAGGTTTATATTTTGCCAGAATATGTATCACTCAAACTGCTGCAGCATGGCAAACACTTTTATGCAATTATTGTGCGTTTAGCACTAAATTGATTTCCGAAAAAACTTCACTGACTTCCGCTGCCTTTCCTATGCGTTAAACATAACGTCGGAAGTAGTGCGCTGTACAGTAAATCTGGTTTGCTATACAGCGCACTACTTCCGACGTAATGTTGAACGCATAGGAAAGGCAGCGGAAGTCAATGAAGTTTTTTCGGAAATCAATTTAGTGCTAAACGCACAATAAAAACGATACACCGATGTTTTACAGAAATTTTGTGTTTATCTTTAGTTTTTGGGAATTGAAAAATTGATCTCTCGAAACACTTTGCCACATTTCTATGAAGTTCAATAATTTTAACCCAATTTATTTATGGTTATTATCTTCTAATATAATGTACTGAACAACTAACCAAGGCTGCTCAAATTTGAACTACGCGTTTTCTTTTTATAGCCTTGCAAAGTTGTCCTCTTTATAAAATGAACAGTCCTTATCTACAGGTATTTTTGTAATTATTTATAACTTTTTCGCGATGCAATGCAAAGATAACGTTGAATTTCAGGTACGGAGAGCACTGAGCCGTGGAGACCAGACTATGCCGAGTTCTAGTGGATTTAAAGTCATTTGTCCTGTTGATGTTACGGAGGGCTGAAAATTGTGTTATTCTTCAAATTAAAAGTGTATGTTCGTGTTTGATTGAAATATATTCACATATGTATAAAAAGTTGACAATTTTTCTTTCATATAAAGCTTTTGAAAAGAAAATATAATTCAAAGGAAAACAGGCAATAATCATTAATGGTGTCCAGCTAAACTCATCTTAACTTCCACGTAGCTGTTATATGAAATCTTAGTGACCTCGAGATACCCAGGCATTGAGTTCCGTCACTCACAGTTCACGTAATTGTTACGTGTAAAGTGCGATGGAAAAAATCTACGTATGTTTTCACGTAGCATCGACGTGAAGATTTTTTGGAGTGTGGGTCTTTGTCGTTTTGACACAAATCTTCCAGCTGGTGAAGTACTCTTTCAGAACATTCAGACTTCTTTGCAGTTTCGACGTGAGCGCTCGTATGATCCTATTATTGTAGACGACTGCGGTATCATTGGCGAACAACGACAGAGATTCGTTTTGGAGGAGCTGGGGCATGTTCGAGGTGAAAAAGACTTACAGAACTGGACCTAGTATACTTCTCTGCCGAACACCGACCAACGCATTTTGCGTGTCAGAGACAGCAGCATGCATTAAGGTACTGAACTGTCCCTCTTCGCATGTCAGTCCCATGTTGTTTTTCAAAGCGCCTTCCTTTTATACTATAACTCCAATAATTTTCAAAGAAATGTATTCACTTCATGCATACCCTTTCCGTGGCATATTCAGCTGGTCAATGAGGCGAAAAAGATATCGAATTTGTTTTAAATGACTACGTGAGTGACAAAAACATGATTCGCATTAGAAACGACATGGGACTGACATGTGAAGAGGGGCAGATTATGTGCTTAATTATAATTTTATTCATGCGTTTTACATCGCTTTTCAAAGCAGGCAGACTGCTGGTACATATGTACTGCCTGCGAGAGGTGTCACGCAAACGAATGGAGTCTCCGGAAAGTCTATTAATTGGAAGAGTGTTACTCACCGGGTGGGACTTCGGGTCATACTGCTCGCGGGTCAAGAAGATGTCCGCCTCGATGTTGTGTTGCTGCTAGTTGATGTCTTCAAGTGTGTTGGGGTGCTCCTCGTAGTCGACATTGTCATTGACACACCGTTGGAGCTGTCCCCTGTCGACTCGATAGTAGTTACTCCAGGTAGATCCATGTGGATTACCTGCTGGGAGATGATGTTTGCCATGTTCGTTAGGAACACGTCGAGGATGGAGTACACCCAGTTCGGTTCAACCAGGTGGGATCATTCGGGCACAGGATGGTGTAGTCACCTTCCTCCAGATTCTGTTGAGGGTCCTTCCATTTTGGTTGCGGCGAGTACGTAATCTTTCAGAACCAGTTTACCAGCCGTACGCGGAAAAGGATATCCTGTTGCAAACTGACATAGAAAGTTACGGTAGAAGATTGGAAAGTTTTCAATTGGTCAGTCAGTCAGGATTTGCCTATAGCAATTCTATGTCCACATTGAAATGCTTTTGTTAGTACATCTTTTATCAGGAAGGAAAAATGTTATAAAATAATTCAGTTGAAGGGCAGTTAATGTTTTGTAATCCACAGAATATCCACGAATAAATCCACAGAAAATGTCCCAATCAAAAGTAAACTCTAGTTCAACACAACAATACACAAACTAAAAAGTGTCATTATATTTTACCAATGATTTCATCCAAATCTTAACCCTAACCGAGCCGAGCGGATAACCGAGCGTTCAGCAGATAAAAACTCGGTTCAAATTCAACATAGTTCGGTACAATTTTTTAAGTGTGTAGTAAATTATTGCCATTATTTGGGAGAAAAAAATCGATCAAATTTTCCACTGCTTTAGAAAGCCGCAATTTGGTTCAATCGCATGTAGTCCACCATCAATTCTGGAATGAACAGAGGACCGTCGTTTAGAGCGGTGAAAGATTTTGTACCTGGTGGCGGAGTGTCGGAAAGTGACTTTATTGTTTATTAATTTAACATACTTTTTTGTCTAATTGACTATTGAAAAAATAAATGTTCAAATTAAACACAACAATAGTTATGCGAATCACAACAGATGAGTAACAATTATCATAACACGTTGAAATTTATCGGTGAATATAATGCTGATAATTCAAAGGGGTTCCCAAATATCTTTGCGAAATTCCATAAAGCGCAATCGGGCCGACCAGGTAGACAGTAGAAGTGCAGCTGCTTTGAGGCGCTTGTTGATTCCAATGCTCAACGACACATATGGTATCAAAAACGTTTTTTTTTTCAAGCAGGTATAAGTTTCTTTACAACCACATTATCGGATCCTAGCGTGTCGTCGGTAACAAGGTTCTGAATCTGTTGCTCACTAAAGTAATTCTTTACCGTTGTTAAAAAGAGCCAGAATCTATTGTTCGGATCCCTCTTTTTTACCACTACGAAGCTACGGCTGCCTGTGCGCATCGTGTTATTTCGATCATCGGACATTGACAATAGCGATGATTCCGCGAGGAAACGCTTATTTGGATAATCGGTTTTGTTAGCTTCAGCATGAAACGCGTTGGATTGCACGAGCGAATGATGAAAGAGATTTCTTCTTTTAGCTTGACTATTTCGCAATTTCCGTTTCACTCTTGTGGATGAGATCGAACAACGATATCACGCATCGGCTAACATCCAGCTTTGGGTGCAACTTCAACTCAACTTCGGTGCCGTCGATCAGTCGAGTAATTTTCAATTTCAACAGCTTTTCCACCTGGCGACCTTTTCTGTAGATGAAAGGCTCGATCGGTAGATTACGTCCAACGTCCATCTTTGCCTGTTAAGACCAGTGTGGTAACAACTCCAAACTCGTTCCTAGGATTCATTAAGCTTAGAAAGTCCCCTGGGTCGTCTCCATTTGCGAAGGCCATAGGGAAGTTGCGGCCAAAAGAGATTGAACATGAGTGCAGTTGCACTGCTAGCTGAACCGCAGAAAGTGATAGCAGTCACCTGCTATCTACCCCACTTGCGGCATGAGGGGAAAGGATTGGGAGTGGGGAACACTATCTGGCAGCACGTGTTGAAAACCCAACTTCACATTCAATGGGGGCGCACGGTTCACAATATTTACAAATTATCGGGTTCGTCACTTTACTCATTTGAAGTCTATTCGCCTGTTTACACAGGTGGAGGCGCGGGGTCCTTGACAAGGTGGAATATCACCACCAGCTCCTGATACCCTTGTATCAAGGGTGTTCAGGTGAGTTGAAAAAAGTTGAAAAAAAAAACACATGGAGTCAATTCCTCCTTCCATCTGTTGGCAGTGCAACAATGATGTTCGGGGCTTTACCAGACTCGCATTTGTTATGACCTTCTTCTCAATGTGCACCATGTACAACATGTTCCGATGTGTTCCAGGTTCACTTCGTCGAACATCTTCAGCGGCTTCAGCTTGGCTGTCTTCAATTCGCTCATGATGGCCTCCGGCGAGTATTCCGGAAGCCCTCTAATGATGACTTTCGTCGGTTTTCTTCCAGGGGTTATTCTTCTTTATGGCGCTACGTCCCCACTGGGACTTGGGTCTGCCTCGCTTCAACGAGCACTTCCACGGTTATTGATTGAAGGGCTTCCTTTGCCTGCCATTGCATGAATTCAAGACCAACAATTGAAAAGGCCACACGGTGTGTTGTGTAGAACAACTTTATAATAAAAAAATAAGTAAGTCTAAAATTTTGCCCAATGATACTTTGGGCCATTCCCTTCAATTTGCTGGGTCGGTGGAAATCATCCATCGGGGGGTCTAGAACAAAAATTTTTTTTTGAAGGTTTTTCAGGCAAAAACTGTTAATAGCTCATATTGAAAATTATTGCATCTCCTACAAATAGTCACAACTTTTTTGTCTTTGAAGATAGAACCATAAAATTTTCAGGCGTTTCGAAGTAGTATGCGTAGATGACTGTGTGAAAACTTCATTGAAATATGTTGAATGGTTTTCAAATAATAGCAAAACTGTCAAACGCATTCTAAAATACTAAGCTTAGTAGCAAAAGTCCAACAAAATATCTATATATTTTTTATATAATAATTCATGAAAAATATTTAATTCTAAGCACCTTGAGTCATTATAATGGCGGTGCTGTGAAAACTTGTTTTTCAAATGATGAACAGATACATAATCAAATACATGAAAGGAAAACACACACACTGCCATTATGTAGCTTTTCAATAAAGTATTAATTATTTATTTCAAGAACGTGGTTTTGCGTATACATTGTTCATAAGTCGATAGAAACGTATTTGTTTACGCAATGTTGATGTGGCCTTTTCAATTGTTGGTCTTTTGTATATTGTGAGGCAAACACAATGATACACTATGCCCAGGGTGTCGAGATTTTTTTTCGACTTGATCGGGAATCGAACCCGTCGTCTCCGGATTGGCGATCCATAGCCTTAACCACTAGGCTAACTGGAGATCCTACTACTTCTTCCAGGGGTATCATGAATGTGAAACTCATGTCGTTTTAGGGTGCGTAACCAGTCCAAGAAGCAGATATCAGACTTGCTTTCTCTGTAGTCTTATGGACATAGCTTTTTGCAAGTAGTCGACTATCTATTGATTCACGCTTTGGCAAAGACCTGTGTCCTTCTGAAGGACTCCTTCACCAGTCGGGCCTCCACAAACGTTATATTGTCTATCTATCTATTATAAAACGTATACATAAGCCTATCGGGTAAATCGATTTCGTCGGTTTGCCAAAGAAAGACGTATTAGATATTTTGTATTACTTTTTCACGAGCTTTGGTTGTGATGTTTTTTCTAGTGATGTACCGAATATTCGGCCGGCCGAATATTCGGGCCGAATATCAGCCTTTTTTCGATTTTGCCGAATATTCGTTTAGCCGAATATTAAATGTATTATTCGGCCGAATATGCCGAATAGGCCGAATAATGACTAAACATAGCAACAACACGCTGAATCAAGAATTCAATTAATTGTAAAATGGATTTTCGGGGCATTTTATTTGAGAAAAGTTACCTTTTCTGTGATGTGAAAACGTTTCTGAAGATCATGGCTGTCAAATTATACTTCATTGTAAACGATCTTGCCAGCCATAATAATTTCATGAGATTTTTAACAAGAAAATCGGCCGAATATCTGACCAACTATTCGGCCGAATATACGGCCGAATATTCGTTTCGCCGAATAATAAAATTTGAAATATTCGGTATTCGGCCGAAGGCCGAATAGTACTATTCGGTACATCACTAGTTTTTTCATCAGCGAACTCAAGCGGGGGTGTAGTTCCAGCAATCATGTCCTACAGAATGACTTTCTGCTGAAATAATTCGTTCAATTCGTTATCAATATCGCAATTGGGTTCTTCAAAGGTATCCAGATTATTAATTATTATTAGCATGCAATGGTGTCATCTGGTCGCGATAAGTCATTCCAAGGCAGCCGGCGGTACCGTACATGGTTGATGATGTAGAGTTTTGGGCGCAATTTGACCATAATCAGAAAATGGTCAAAGTCCTGACATCAGCTTAACAGTCTTACAGTAATGAACATCTCAGGTTCCACCCGATTGAAGGATTTGTTCGGATCCAGGGAAAACGAAATCATTGCTTGATGATTAGTCAATATATTTTTCTTACATTCATTGCAATTCGCTTCGAACCCCGCGAAATGGGGTCTGGTAGTTTCGCAGTTTGTTGCAAATAAAATACATTTATCTGGTACTACAGTAGTAAAAAATGAGGACATCCGATAAATCAACATCCGACATCGATCGACAGTGTCCAGCGAAGGAAGAAAATAGTTGCCGCAGATAATAAATCTAGGTAAAATTTATCGTTTTTTTTTTTGTTTTGTTTCTCTCTTAGATATTCGTAAGTGTATAAATTCAACTATAGCCTAACGTTAAAAACATGCTAAAATTCACAACATTTCACCGACAGAAAAGTGGTTGCCGATTGTTTTCTTGTTTTTTATTTTAGATTTTCGTTACATTATAGTAAAGCTTATTACAAAGTTTCCAAATGCACCATTTGCGGGAAAGAAGCGCATTCTATTACAGTAGAGATGCTTTCCGGATAGCAACAACCTTTCTTTTTTTCTTAGTTAACATCATATGATTTTTTTTTCACATCTAATTGACAAACGTAAGCTTGTTGTAGTTAAACTGGTACAGTAAGTAAGCTCTAAAATTTTGTTCGTGAAAAATTGCCATAATGCCACCGTAAATGTGGGTGGTTGGTGTGTTGGTTTTGAGATGAGTCAGTCTATGTTGGATAAATGTTTTGGGTCAAATTATGCACTCGTTTTCATAAGAAATGCATGATTAATACGGGTGCCTATTTCTTATGGTTAATTCTGCTCTGTTAGGCGCTATTTTAGTTAGTAACATTCAGTTTCGATTGAAAACATTCAGCTGTATAGGAAGAGAGGATTTGGATAACCGTTCAAGATGGCGTTTCGTATTCTCTAGCGGTTTGGCAAAAGCCATACTTCTTAAAGACTCGATGTATAATAATGCTTAGTAATAATTTCAACAGTCAGTCAACAGTTAGTAGAAATTGCAGGGTGGGGAAAGTGGTTATTCTATTATTATATTATTAGACATTGGTTGTCAACTGGTCGCAGTAAAAATTAATCGATTCGTTCCCATTTTTGTTTCAACTCGTGAACGTTTTTTTATGTGCATGTGTATGTATAAAATTATCAAAAGAAGGCGGTACCACTATTGCCCATAACCTTTTGATAAACAATAGTAATAGTTATGCAGGAAAAACATCTTTGTTAATCTTTGTAAATTTGATTTTTTTATAAACTGCTTTTTCAATAATTATTTTTTTAAGTCTTGGTCTTTTGAGGAAAATCGGGATGAGTTCATGAAGAAATTACTAAAAGAAGTTCCCGAGGAGTTTCTTGAGCAGCCTAAGAAATTTGACGAGCGGATCTGGGAAGCATTCGTGTGGAAATATCTGTCCTCATCATGTATCTCTGGAGAAATTCATCCATAACATATTAATGCAAGCTTAAAATCTCGTGCAAGGGTGACGAATGGACGTTCTGATTTTTTTACAGAAATTGTTGCATGAAACTTTTGCATATACTGGATAGAACTATGATGCAAGATAATTTTTAAGCGCAACTACCTATAACAGCTTAAACCAGACTTTGTAATTAATTCAACTATGTTATACAGTTGATTTAAACATACGAATGTTTAGCGGTTCCATGAAATTAACCATAAAAATGTTTATTTCAAATATGCATAAAAAACGTTCTGAATAAAACCTCTACTTGATTCTGATGATTTTGTATAGTACACGTAGAATTATTATGACCCTCTGGGAACGAATCGGTTAACCACTGACGAGTGCTGCGCCAAACGATAAAGCAGCGCAGCCTGCTACAGCATTACTGAGCTATTCAGTACAGAGCTATCTAAAATGTCCTCAATTCGTTGCATATACTTATAGGAAATCTCTGTGGATACGTGAGCCTCGCGTAGGTCTCATGGTTAAGGTACACTCAATGGGGGATGATTGGTTGTTACTTACCCTAGTGTTCGCGTCTCCTGCACTTCCATCCGGTCACACTGAACAACACGACTACAACTAATTGGTCAGCGGGGAGCGGGGATATTCTACATGCCTAAGAGCTTATAAATAACCTAGCACCGTTCGTTAGGAAACGTCCATGTTTCGATGAACGGTGACCGGAACGAGGATGTGATGTCCCCCTCCACCGCCGCCGTAGATACCCGTCCGCGACACGGACGTCGGTGAAGGGAGAATGGTTTGTGAAGGATCGATGAACTTGTGCTGCTGTTGCTGCTGCTGATGCTCTTCATCACTGGGCACCAGCTGTGGGGTTTGCTGCTTGGACAGAGCCAGGAAGTTCTGGTGATTGCTGTAAGGACTCGAGACCGAGGTGTTGATCGATGCCGAGTCGGACATCGAGAGACGCTTTCCGGAAGCGTTCGGAGCGACCGGCTCTGCGTTCGATAAGCAAAGGTGTTCGGATTCCTCGTGATGCGTCATGGTAGAATAACCGTGGTCCGAAGAACCTGCGTTCGGCCGCCGGTAATTGGAAGACATCTGATACGGAGAAGCTACGTTCGGGAAGATCATGTAATTGGCGTTGCTTTGTCCGTTCATGAGAAGATTCTGCTTGGCATTCGTTCGTCCAATATCGCCATCATCTGGAGGACTGTGATCCTCGATGTCGAACCTGGAAAGCGGCACTCCATTGCAATGATCTGCCACGAGGTCATCGTACAGCTGATCGGATGTACCACTTTGGTCGGTATTCTGTCGATAACAGTACATGGCGAACCCAACCACCAAGCAGAGAGCAAGGATCGCTCCGGCTACAGGTCCAATAGCACTGTAAGCGGGTGGCAAAACCGATTCCATTATGTTATTGCTCATGATATCACCATATGGAGTTGCTGAACCGAAGATGCCATTGAAACAGGTCAACTGTGACGTACAGAACGGAGTCGTCAGGGTGTTTTCTCCATCGATGTCCACTTGACACCACTCACATCCGACAAGTCCTGGAAACATATAAGGTTACAACTCCACATAACACAGCATCACCTGTGAAAGAAAACCTACCGAGACACTCGCTCTGCGTAGTGTAATCCTCGCAGTTGATGTTACTGCAACTTTTCAGTTCGTATTCACTCTCGAAATTGAGGGCGTTCATCGAAATCAGATCCTCCGGCAGGGGTGAACAGAGCGGGATGGATTGGGGCGAAGGTTTACGTCCCGCATTGGTGCTTTCCGCTTGATGACATGTTGAACCCGATGACTGGCCATCTTCGTAGTAATCCAGGGGACATTCGCACGGACACTCACACTCGGTTTGCTCCATTCGGTTGCAGTTGAGGCACGAATTGCCGACCTGTAAGGAGAAGAAGAGTATTTTAAGCATTCCAAGTCAATTTAGATCAACTATCTACAAAAAAAAATGTTTCCTTTGCAATAAGATTTCCGACTGATGCGGGATTGCGTTCATCACTTCAGCTATATGCAAAGCAAAAAATAAATGCAACCCGCCCGATGTAGCTCATTCCGATGTACTAAATAATCAATGTAATCACGATTTCTATGTATGTACGATTACATCGTTTTGATGTAAAATTTTTTGTTCTTATGTGTACATCGTCCTATGTAATATTCATGCAACCGACGGATTGATCGGGTTGCAGCAGTTCAGATGTAATATTACACAACAGTTTTTTTTCTGTGTGGCCCTTTTATTGTGTTACAAACTATGCAGCCCTTTTCATAAATAGACGCGCAACAAAAACTCGTTTTTATTAAATTCTATTTAGGTATTTTATTTGTAAACCTTCGAATTTGGTTGTCTAGCAGTTCGCTGGCATTGCCATTCGGCACTCTAGGTGCAGATACAAAAATGTTGAAACACTTATAACACGCGACGCGAGACAGACACTGTCCGCGCACGGAGCGTACATAATGTGTAAATATGTGTTTGTGTTAATAATATCCTAATTAATCCTTACCCGTAACATTAACATCCCCAAAATCCCAACCAACTAATCCCGAGTCGACCGCGGGTTATTTCGGTCCCCCCCTTACTAACACCTGTGTCTGTATGTACTGTGTGAACGCGCACTACCCACCCGAACGGTAATGCTTCTGTTGCTTGGCTGGCAGCCGACGAGCGGCTGCACATGAGAACGGTGACGACGGTCAGAATCATCATGCGAGACGAGGACGCGAAGAACACGCTGCGACATGTTCGCATCGCAGCATCGAGCAGGGCACCGACCAATGCGAGCGAGGCTCGCGCTGATTGGTGCGTGATGTATTTTGGGAATGCTGGGGTAGGGTATATAAGTAATGGAATTCGCTCGAAGAGCTATCAGTCTTTGTAAAGTAGTGATCAAATAAACATCGTTAAAGAGAAACGAATCTTTTCCTTGGACAGCCGAACAATCAGCCTTTTACAAGGCTTCCACTGAGAGTTGTCAGAAGTCGTCGAGCTATCGTCTGCAGCATTTGTTCCTGCGGCCCTCTTCAGTGGGAAGAGCCGGCCATCCTCCGTCCAGTGTCCGTGACCGGACATTTTGGTCCAGTCGACCCGGATCCACGAGCGATCCGTTTTGGTGTTGCACCCGCAACGTACGCGTGTCGTCAATCTGACGATTGAGACACCACCCAGCATACAGTCCGCTACCCAGTCGCCAATCTGACGATTGCGACGAAAACCGTTCCGCTGAGACGATAGCCGGCGCAGTTATTCGGAAATTATTTTCCTGTGGCTGTCCAAGTGTTTTTGGAGTGAGTACACCGTGTACTGTTTAACGAAGTAAATCGCGCGCGAGTGAAAGTTTGTAAGTCCGATTTTTCAAAGCGAAAGTGAGTCGCGCGCGAGTGGTCGAAGTTTCGGCGTGAACGCCGACGGTAATAGTGCAAGAGCGTGTTCCTAACGTGTCCGAACACGTTCTGTTCCTGCGTGGTGCGAGAGGCGCACCACCGTTCCGGTTCGAGTGAACCACCAGTGAAAGTGTAACCGAACATTATTGCAAATCGAAAGTAAACCGCGCGCGAGTGCCACAGTGAGCAGTCCGATATTTTCAACCCGTGTTAGTCGCACGCGAGTGGTAATGACGTTGGATCGAACACCAACGAAAAGTGAAAAGGTCACAATGACGGACATCACGACGCTAGTGCATCAACGTGGACAGGCCAAGGCGCAGGTCACGAAGATCCGGAAGGCGTTGGAAAGTATGGCAGGAGCTGGGTCCACTGCTCCGAGTACGGCGATGCTGGCTGTGTATTCGAAGAAGCTGGATCGCTTCTACAGTGAGTACCGTGAGTATCACAACCAAATTGTTGCGGTCATTCCCGATGACCACCTGGACGAGCAAATCGAAGCGTATGATTTGTTCGAGACGCAGCACACTGATACGTGTGTGCTGCTGGAGACGATTGTGCAATCCATCAACGATGACGCACAACCGAGAGCACAAGCGAATACGCAGCAGCAGCCAGACGCTCCTCGTATCATTGTGCAGCAACAGCCGTTGAAGGCACCGATTCCCTCCTTCGACGGGAAGCCGGAAAACTGGCCGCGCTTCAAGGCCATGTTTTTGGATGTCATGAGCACATCAGCCGACTCAGACGCAATCAAGCTCTATCACTTGGACAGAGCTCTGGTCGGCACAGCTGCTGGAATAATCGATTCTCGCACGTTGAGCCAGAACGATTACGAGCACGCGTGGAAGATACTGGAGGACAGATACGAGGACAAGCGGGTCATAGTGGACGTCCACATCAACGGCCTGCTGGCACTTCCGAAGATGCATCGAGAGAACGCCAAGGAGCTCAGAGCGCTTATTGACGAGGTCACTCAACACGTCGATGGGCTGGCTCTGATGAATGAAGAGATGACTGGATTTTCGGAGCACTTTGTGATCAACCTTCTGGCCGCGGCGCTGGACAAGGAGACGAGGCTTCAGTGGGAGGCTACTATTCCCCACAAGGAGCTGCCGGGACATGAAGACACCATCGAGTTTCTGAAGAAACGATGCGCTGTGCTGGAACGTGTGGAAGCATCGTTGACCAAGCAAGCTTCTACATCGAAGACATCGGTTTCTGCGAAGAATCCTGGATACCAACCGAAGAACGCAACATCGAAGTCGTATGCTGTTACCACCAAGGATCGGACGTGTGAGCTGTGTGGAACCGGAAACCATCCGGTCTACAAATGCGAAGCCTTCAGGGAGATGACCGTCGCTCACCGCCAGGCCAAGGTAAGAAGCATCAGAGCTTGTTATAATTGCCTAAGGGTGGGTCATTTGAGTAGTGCGTGTTCTTCACCGTATTCGTGTTCTAAGTGTAAAGCAAAACACCATACTCTTCTCCATCTCGACAAGAATGATGTTCAGTCCACTTTGAAATCGGTTATGCAGTCCGCCCCACAGTCAGATCCGTCTACCTCGAAATCTGTTGTGCCAAATGTAAAATCGAAGTCTGTTTCTGGTGAATCTCAGTCCGCTCCAACAGTTTCGTGTTCGATGAAGCAGATGCCTCGTGTTTGTAACAGTTTGCTAATGACAGCGAGAGTTCAAGTGAAGGATGTGAATGGGAATCTGAAGTTTTGTCGTGCCCTTTTGGATTGTGGTTCTCAGGCACATCTTGTGTCGAAACGTTTGGTTGAATCGTTGAGTCTACCGTGTTTTTCCACCAAGGTTGATGTTGTAGGTGCCAATGGTCAGCAGTCCTCTATCTCGGAAATGGTTAATCTTGAATTGCGTTCGTGTTATTCTGACTTCCGTGGTCAGTTGCAGTGCCTGGTTGCGGGTAAGGTTGCCGGTTCGATGCCGTCAGTACCGATCGATATCAAACGATGGAATCTCCCTCGTGGTCTGTCTCTCGCAGATCCAGAGTTCTACAAGCCAGGTGACGTTGATTTGCTTATTGGAGTTCAATTGTTTTTTGTGCTTCTGATGCCGGGACAGTTTACGATAGCTGAGAATCTTCCTGTTCTTCAAGAGACTCGTTTGGGATGGGTCGTAGCAGGTTCCATTGAAGATGTTGGTTGCCCACGCGTTGAACAGCATTGTTACACGGCTAGTCTTCAAAATCTTTCTGAAACGATGGAAAAGTTTTGGTCAGTTGAATCAGTGGATTCATGTGAACTTCTCACCGGAGAAGAGCAGTTGTGCGAAGAGATTTTCTGCTCCACAACTCGTCGCGATCAGAGTGGTCGCTATATCGTTCAGTTGCCCCTGAAAGAGTCGGTTTTCCAAATGGAAAGTAACCGATCTATCGCCCTACGTCGTTTTTTCATGATGGAACAGCGGTTCCAGAAAGACCCTGACTTGAAAAAGCTTTATGTTGAGTTCATTAACGAATACAAGAGCCTCAACCATTGCGAACCAATCGATGAATCACAGGATCCTCCTAATCTTGTGAAGTACTACCTTCCTCACCATGCGGTGTTGAAGCCGAGCAGCTCGTCAACGAAGTTGAGAGTTGTGTTTGATGCTTCGTCGAAGGCAAAGGGGCCTTCGTTGAATGACTGCTTGATGATTGGTCCAGTGGTTCAAAACGATCAGTTTTCCATAATCCTTCGTTTTCGCAAACATCGCTGTGTGTTCTCCGCCGACATCAGTAAGATGTACCGCCAAATTCAGGTAGACCGTATCCACACACCATTGCTTCGAATTTTCTGGAGAGAAAATCCTACCGATCCGTTGCAGGTTCTTGAATTAACGACTGTGACCTACGGTACGTCTGCTGCGCCATTCTTGGCCACAAGATCGCTTCAACAGCTTGCTTTCGATGAAAGTACTCGCTATCCGTTTGCCGCTCAGATTGTTCTTGAGGATTTTTATGTTGATGATGCCCTGACTGGTGCTGACACAGTTGAAGAGGCTATTCAACGTCGTGTAGAGCTTACAGAAATCCTCAGCTGTGGAGGATTTCCGATCCACAAATGGTGTTCTAATGAACCAGCCATTTTGGAGACCGTTCCAGAGAAGGATAGGGAACAGTTTCTGTCGTTCGAAGATTCAGACATCAATCAGGCTATCAAAACGCTAGGCCTGCTTTGGGATCCAGCAGAGGATGTTTATCGCTTTCGTTTGGATCTCCCTAGTCTCGGTGGCTGTTCACCGACTAAACGAAACGTCCTGTCGCAAATTGCGAAAATCTTTGACCCTCTGGGTCTAATTGCGCCGGTTGTTGTTTTCGCGAAGATCATTATGCAGCAAATTTGGATGAGTAAGCTGAAGTGGGATGATGTTTTGGATGGTAAGTTGCTGCAAGCATGGATTGTGTTTCGGGACACTTTGAATCACATACACGAGATCAAGATCCCACGGTTTTTCGGTGCAGTTAATCCCGTTCGTTATGAGATTCATGGGTTT
The DNA here is from genome assembly GCF_035046485.1 of Aedes albopictus. Classification (NCBI taxonomy): domain Eukaryota; kingdom Metazoa; phylum Arthropoda; class Insecta; order Diptera; family Culicidae; genus Aedes; species Aedes albopictus. The sequence continues at coordinate 140,326,403 of NC_085137.1, read as the reverse complement.
GCGGATGCGTCCAGTGTAGCGTATGGAGCGTGTCTGTACATTCGCGTGGTCACTCAGGATGGAGTGAAAGTGTCGCTTATATGCAGTAAGTCGAAGGTTGTTCCAATCAAAGGATTGACAATCCCTCGGTCTGAGCTTTGCGCTGCCTTGTTGCTTGTTCGATTGTTTTTGAAGGTGTATCCGGCTGTGAAAGTGGAGTTTGAATCCGTGCATTTCTGGTCGGACAGTCAAATTGTCTTAGCGTGGCTGCGGAAACCTCTACCGCAACTGAATCTGTTCGTTCCAAGGGGTAGTCACTCTACACAGTGTGCCTTGGACACACCGGGCACACCAGTGGCACCGGGTGGCACAGATGCCATAATGACGGATGCTATAAATAAATTTAACAATATCTGTGCCAATCCCAGCAAACCTTGATTTCGAAGTAAATAAATTATCTGTCATCATCAGAATTTTCAGGTTGATTGATTTGTGTGTATCAATTTTAATTATATTATTTCTTATTCTAGACTAATTGCCATTCCGGTACCAAATTATTTTTCTATTGATGCTGTTCAAGACACTTCTAACAGTCAGATATTCACGGACAGAAGCTAGATCTGGAGGCCCTCATTGCGCTTATCGGTTTCGTTCTTAAGCGGTCCAGCATTCGATTTTCGTACAATCCTTAAACCAACCATCTCAATCCATTCCAAAAGCAGGCAAGCTAGACGTCCATCTACACCCGACCTTCCCTGCTCTGCAGGTCCAACCAATCCAGACAATACACAGACAACGTTCCAATTACGGTGTGAAATATTTTGAACGTTCATAATCGAAAAGAACTTAGATCATGTAAACCCGGGACAATTAATAAAGTGTTCAAAATACAACATAAGATGAATTCATTAAATTTTCTAAAAGAAACATTCCAAAAACTCATACCGGAAGGCTGGAGCTTGAGCAGCTCTTCTCGCTGGGATTGAACTTTTGGGATGTTACAGCGATGCCGTTTTATTTGTGGTCTTTCATTCTCACTTGGCGAATCCTGCTGGAAAGTGCTAGGCCAGGAAAACATTGGAAATCTTTAAAAAATCTTGGGTATTTTTTCGGTACAGAATCCAGTTTTGAAAGACAAGCTAATCACGGAAGTTGCGAGGGCGAGTTGAACAATAGTAAAATCGGGTGTTAGGTTCAATCCTGTGCTTCCGTCAATATATGTAAGTCCAAATGCCATTAACCTAAAATTAGAAACAAAACAATGAGCAAGTTCTCTTTGAATTTGAAAAAAAATATCCTGCGAGTATTTTCGTTGACAGTTTAGGAAAAAGCAAAAACAATTAAGTAGGTACTATAAATTCCACGGTTGCTAAGAACAAATAATGCCAATGCGGCGTCGCTTTTTTATAGCAGCCACCATAATACATTTTGGAGCCTCGGCACCTCAGCACCTCGGCACACTAAGGCACACCAGTGCACACTGGTAGGCACCGTTGGCACAAATAAAATGTGTAGAGTGACTACCCCTTGGTTCGTTCGCAATCGAGTATCAGAGATCGTCGAAGGTTCGTCTGGTGCCGATTGGAATTACGTCAAATCTGCCGAAAACCTGGCTGACGTCGTTAGTCGTGGTCAACCTCCTCAGTTGCTTGTGTCGAATGAACTCTGGTGGCATGGGCCACAGTTCTTGCGTAGTCGTACCTACCGAGTTGATGAACCCGTGCTTATTTCCGATGATGAACTTCCGGAATGGAGTCCAGTTACCAATACCTCTGCGGTGTCTGTGCCGGAGCCTCTCCCAGTGATGACGGCCTTCGGTTCTTTTCGAAAACTACAACGTGTGATAGCGTATGTGCGAAGGTTTGTAACGAATGCGAGATCCGTTAAATCTCAGCGAATCACGTCGCGATATCTAACCGTACAGGAAATTTGTCACTCGCCGTGGCCTGGTCGAAGAGTTGTTCTCGGACAATGGGTCCAATTTCGTCTACCCAGGTTCAGATTCGGTTGTTCGTGTCGCAGATGTCCAAACGGTTAACAGTATTTTCCGTCGTCCTATCTCGAAACTCGCCCCTTTGCCCATTGAACAAAATCCCTATTAGATGTCTTTTTGCCCGGGGGAGAATGTCCGCGCACGGAGCGTACATAATGTGTAAATATGTGTTTGTGTTAATAATATCCTAATTAATCCTTACCCGTAACATTAACATCCCCAAAATCCCAACCAACTAATCCCGAGTCGACCGCGGGTTATTTCGGTCCCCCCCTTACTAACACCTGTGTCTGTATGTACTGTGTGAACGCGCACTACCCACCCGAACGGTAATGCTTCTGTTGCTTGGCTGGCAGCCGACGAGCGGCTGCACATGAGAACGGTGACGACGGTCAGAATCATCATGCGAGACGAGGACGCGAAGAACACGCTGCGACATGTTCGCATCGCAGCATCGAGCAGGGCACCGACCAATGCGAGCGAGGCTCGCGCTGATTGGTGCGTGATGTATTTTGGGAATGCTGGGGTAGGGTATATAAGTAATGGAATTCGCTCGAAGAGCTATCAGTCTTTGTAAAGTAGTGATCAAATAAACATCGTTAAAGAGAAACGAATCTTTTCCTTGGACAGCCGAACAATCAGCCTTTTACAAGGCTTCCACTGAGAGTTGTCAGAAGTCGTCGAGCTATCGTCTGCAGCATTTGTTCCTGCGGCCCTCTTCAGTGGGAAGAGCCGGCCATCCTCCGTCCAGTGTCCGTGACCGGACAGACACACCACTTATTATTCTTACAAAACGTTAAATAGGAGATATAATTACCTTTTTGAGTCTACCGGTTTCGGGCTGCCAGGACGATGCCCGACTGATTACGATGATAACTAATACTACAATCCTACTGTGTGCAGTATTCGTCGTGAAGCATTGTATATTACTGAATTCTCAGCTTGGTCAAGTGGAAAAGAGAGGACATAATTGGGGCATCATCTTCATTCATAAGCGGGCGGTCGGCTGTAGCTATATACATGGATTCCTTTGCGCAAATCTGCGTAGCTTTTTGGACATTTTTCAGCAGTTTCGCTTGTTCCCAGTCTGCAGTATGTCCTAGCAGCGTCGCGGTGTGCATTGCCACACTTGAATCGCAAGTTCTTTCGTGTTCTACCGCGTTCTTGTGTTCACGTAGACGAGTTTTAAACTTACGACGTGTTTGCCCAATATACACCGCGGGGCAGTCTCGGCATTAGTCTGGTAAATTCCGGATTTTTCGTCTATTGAGACTTTGTCTTTTAGATTGCACAATGCGTCCTTTAAGGTGTAGCTGCTCTTGTACGCCACCTGGAATCCGTGATGGTTGAGGGCTTTTTGGATTGGATTGGTGAGCTTAGGATAAAAAGGAAGGCTGACTCCTTTTCGTACCCGTTCACCTCCGCAGCTTTGTGAATCCTCCTCGACGAAATCATCTCTTTCCATGGGTAAGTTGTAGAGACGATGGGCCATGGAGTGGAAAGCTGCTTTTTGCTGGGCTCCGAAGTGATTTGAATCTGATGTTATATACCGATCCGTTTTCATTCGGTCGTCGTCGTCGTCTATTTGACTGCTCATCTTCGTACGGGGCGATTTAGTGAGTTTTTGGAGGTAAAGTGTACAGGCCGCGTTTTCATTCGGTCGTCGTCGTCGTCTATTTGACTGCTCATCTTCGTACGGGGCGATTTATGATACGATAAATGCAACAAACAACATTTTTTGCGATTTTAGTCAACAGACATTGAAATGTTCGTCACGTCAAGTGTCGGCCCAAGTTCCAAAGCCACGTTGGTTCAAATCACTTTATTTTCTCTTTCGTTAATTTTCGCACTTCGAAAACTATCTGAGTGGTTCGTCATCTTCGATGTCGGCATGTGTTTTGTTTTAGTCCAAATGAAAATAAGTGGTTTGATATTAATAGGGTTGCATGAATCACTCCACTTACCAAAGTGAACACATATCATGCGCCCTTTCCCCTCCCCACTACCAAAAAGTCCTTCCCATGACAGACGTGGAGACGCAGAGGTGATCTCGGTCTTTAGTAAGCAACGCACGTCATAATAACATTCCTTTCCTTCCTCGATGACCGTAAGGACGTGGCCGGCGCCGTTATTGACCTAATAAAGCTTGGAATTCTCGAAGATGCACATTGAGGACGGTAAGCTACTCCCAAGCTCCGTCTGTTGGTTCCTTGTGCAACTTCGATTGTTCTGGTCAATCACGGAGTAGCAACTACGAATAGTACGGTCATCTATGCTCATGCTCAAATTTAAGTTTGTTATCTTCCCTCCTGGAAATCATCAAGTCGAGGAAGGGTAGTTTACCCTCCGCTTCTTGCTCTACCATAAACTTGATGGTTCTATGTCGCGAATTAAGTAGTTCAAGCGTCTGTGACAAATACCGCTCTTTGACTACTGCGAAGTCAACATAGCGTCTCCAGATTCGAGGAAAACACTTTTCTTTCTCTAAACCAATTTCGAAGTCACTCAAAAAGAGGTTTGCAAGAAGTGGAGAGAGTTTGCTCCCCATGCTGAGGCCGAAGGTCTGCTTGTAGAACTTCCCTCTGAATGAGAAGTAGTTCTGGTTCATTTCATACAAACTTCTGCCACCGAAAGATACGCCTCAATTTGGTGTCGGGGCACTCGACATCGTTCTAAATGTCTCTGCAGGCTGTTCAAATCGTCATTTACTGGTACGTTTGGAAAAAGCGCAGTTACATCAAACGATACTAGTACTTCCCCTCGCCGTAGTTCGATATCTTTCAGGTGCTCCACCAATTCAACAGAATTACGGACGCTCCTCCCGTGAGTTACAGGATGTTTTCTCAATTTGTTAACTATCCAAGCGGCCATCTTCTCGGTAAGAGTCGAGACGTTGGCAGAGATTGGTCGCATTCCTACTGGATTCTTGTGGATCTTCGGCAAACAGTAGAGCAACGCTGCCTTTGGGTTGGGTACTCGCAATTTTCGTTCCAGACAGTCTTCACCAAACGCGCTACTTTCTGACGAACGCCGTTAGCCTCTTTAATCATCGCATTGAGGGGGTCTTTCGGTTTTCCATTCTTGAACTTGCACTCTTCATATGGACCATCAGCGAGCATGTTCAGAACACGGGAGTCGTAATCTGGCTTGTCCATGATAACCACTGCATTTCCTTTATCCGTTCGAGAGTAGACCACATTCCGGGCTTGCAATTGACGAATCAGACACCATGTCTCGAAATTAGCGTGCGACTGCTTCCCCCCTTGCTGTTTGTTTTGGGGATACATTGCTCAACGTCATAGCGGAGGGTCGATTTATTCGAGAGACTACTGTACTGGATCACGCTTTCAACGTTGTTTACAGTATCCGCGATCGGCGCACACGAAGGAGGAATGGCAAAGTTCAAGCCCTTGTTTAGCAGATCCAGCTCTGCTTGTGTTGGTCGCACAGACGAAAGATTGACAACGAAGTTATCAATGGTTCGTGGGGAGCGCTTTGCCGTTTTCGGAGCTTGTGCGAGTGCAAGAGATGACCATTTTTTGCGGTGCCTTCGTTTCGTTTTTCTGACGCGCTCACTCAGGTTGCGGTTAATTTTACACAACACAGTTTGCCAACACTCTTTCTTCTGTTCCACACATCGATGAACAATAACTCCGAAGCACTGTGGTAAACAACTTCATTCAACAGCTTTAGATGGTGAGGGTACAGCTGTTCTTCCACAATAGATAGCGCTTTGTGTTTATACCTTATTTGTTCTACTAGCCAAGTTCTTCGGGCCCTTTTGGCTGCTTTTTCACTTCATTCACTTTTTATAGACGGTTTTATATTTATGAATTTAGGTATTAGGCCTCTTCTTTTACACCGTGTGAGAAACTGGATATCCAGCAACAAGCTTCTTTTCTTCGTTATCAGTCGGCCATGAAGGCGAAAGCACTTCAAGGATGTAGCCTTCATTTCACTTCACTTCTTGGGGTTTGCGCTAACGTAAGAACCTCGACAACACTTATAACACGCGACGCGAGACTATCGTCCTGTCGATGGGCAACGAGCCCGAAACCGGTCGACTCAAAAAGGTAATTATATCTCCTTTTTAACGTTTTGTAAGAATAATAAGTGTTGTGTCTGTCTCGCGTCGCGTGTAATAAGTGTTGTCAAGGTTCTTACGTTAGCGCAAACCCCAAGAAGTGAACTGTTGAAACCTTCATCGAAATGTTGCCGTGGTCTAGAACTCTTTTGGGCCTTCAAATTCAGCAGATGCGTGAAACGAATGGCACTTGAAAGCTGGAATAAAGATGTTCATTGTGTTAAAGGCCCCACCCAAATTACACCATCGCTGCCCTTAATGACAGGTTTCTGAAAACCTCTCACATTATGCAGAAATTGTCACTACACGACATAAACATAATATGCGAATCTAAAAGAACTACTCACCGTACTGCACGGACAGAACGCTCCCCCGTCGTTGGTCGTATTGACCACTCCGATGAACAGATTCGTGCCCGGGATCAACATAATCTGATACTTGGTCCTTTCGCCGTACATCAGATTGGTTACCACCTCCGCGAGGGACATGTTGAACTGGTAGAACCGTTGCACCGTCCGATTGACGTAGTTGTAGCACATTTTCTTCGTTACCAGTTGCTTGTGGTTCAGGATATCGTTCGCCACCTGGGACTCTTTGTGCGTGATATGCTCCAGCATCCGCCGATTGTTGTTGATGGCCGGTTCGATCAACTTGGGATGCGCGATCAAATAGCCCCGATCGTCCATCAGGAAGCACTTGATGTTTTCCGAGTTACAAATGCTGGACGATTCCGTTAGCAGTTTGTAGAAGAATCCCTGGGTGAAGTCCAGCGAAACGACCACGATGGGTTTGTCGTTTTCGGTGTTGTGCAGGGCGTCGGCGATGCCTTCGAAGATTGTGTAGGAGACGCTTACGATGTAACCGGCCCCTCCGGCGTCCAGGTAGGGTTTGGTAACGACGATTTTCCCTGGGTATTCCATGGCTTTTACGAACCAGGGTCGTTTGGTGGGTTCAATGTCCGTGTCGAGCAGACCTCCGGGGTAGACTTCCAGAACACCATTAACGGTTGCCGCGTAGCGACGGATAATGTATTTGCTCAATTTGCTCTCTCCGTGGCGGCGCCGGTAGGTGGAAATGACTTTGAGCAAGGCCAGAACGTCACTGCGGATTTCCGGGAGCAGACCGGGATTCGCGAATAGCGATGTGGTGTCCTTGAGGTAGGCCATGATGTTCTGGATGGCGCGGACATTGTCGTCGTCGTTGGCAGTTTCCCGGTTGTTTCGGATGTGGGCGTACGGTGATTGGAACGAAGACGAACTGAGATACAGGGTGGAATCATCCGCTAGGGCCAGTTGTTTCATGAGACGGCAAACGCGGAGCGACTCGATGGGTGGCTGATCGAAGCCAACTAGAAAAGCGTTGCAAAAGTATGTTATTCATGTCTGTCTTGGGGATTCAATTCGATCACTTACCATTTGAAGGCCTCTGCAGATGAGCCGGATAAATGTCTATCCGGTGGTAGATAAGATCCGACAGAAGGTTACGACCGGACACACCGTTGCTGGTGATGAAGCTGTAGTCTGCGTTCGATTTCGAGTGGTAATACTGAAGTTGTTGTGATTGGCTGAACCGGGAGTTTGCACCGTTCAGCAAAATGTTTGGATTACGATCGAAGTTGATCGTTCGAACAATGCACATGATGTAGAACCGTGCTCGTTTCCATAGGTAAATCGTGCTTTGATTGGCATTGGGTTTATTCAGGGTGATGTTGCCGCTTTCTTCGGAGATGATGGACCGAAAGTCGGACATGGTCAGTCCTCGCTCCAGACGGGTGATGTTCGTGACGAAGAAGCTCTCCCTGGCCGCCAGCGGCCTAGGAAATGAAGGATGCATGATGGTGTTTCCTTGTAGGTCGATCACAAAAGCGTAGCTTTCATCGTCTTGCTTGTAGTAGGAGACGTCCTCTGCCAGATCACTCAAATACAGGTCGATTCCCATCAGTCCATGGGTTCCGACGGGGACGGAAAGAGTTACTAACGTATCGTGCGTGGACGGTTCATGGTACGGCAGATGGACACGAACACCGCTCTCGGTAAACTTCAAATCATTCAGGAATGGTTCCATCAAAGCAATTACGAATCGATGGGCATCAAAACTGTGCTTCGAAATCATGACCATCTTCCCTGGACGTGGCTTGAAGAACACTCCGCTCAAGTTATATTTGGAAAAGTTCTGCGTTGTAACGTCTGCGATGAACTGTTTTTCATAAGGGATCTCTCGCTCATCGAGCAGGATCAAACAAGTGTTTATGATAACCGGATACGAAAGTCGAGATTGTCCTTCCGCGATCGTTCGCATCACTGTTTTGGCTGCTGTCGTGATGGGCGAGAGTTGAGCTCTGCCTAGATACAGGAATACAATCGGAAGTTCCGTCTGTACTCCCACGTAAGCGTCTTCAATGGCTTTGAACGCATACCGAAACGCCGAAACGTGGGCAGCGGCTGATGAAGTCTTATTTAGCGAATCTACAAAATCCACCAATCGATCTTTGTTGTCCACGGTAGCATTAACAAACGGACCATCCACGCAATCTAAGAAACTTTCCGTTGTCGTCAGTTTCTGACTAACCGCTATCAAAGCAATTCGATCGTTTTCGTTCAACAAATAAATCAAGAATTTGACGATTGCTTTCGCCACTTCCAGCTGATCAAAGCTCACCGAATTGCCCACATCCAGCATGATTACGAAGTGCTTACTCCTCACAGAGGACAGATATAGTGATTTCAAACGACCATCCTTCGGATAGTAATGGCATTTGAAGGCGCTTGCTTGGTCGAACGAGGACAAGTAGAACAACTGCTTCAAACTGTAAAAGCTGCTCTGTAGGTGTGCGATCTGATCCAGAATTCGTTTCTGCAGGCTTTGATTATTATCCTCCACTGTCTGGTCGCTAATGCGAATCCGGGGGCGATCATCCGGACTCGCCGGAAACGCTGAAAAGTCCAAAAATCCACCGTCACCCGAAAACTGCTTCAAGCTGCTTGACGAATTAATTAGCTTTGCATTCTGTATGAAATTCTGCAAATCAAACTGCGGCTCGTCGTCCCACGGATTGATCAGCTCATTGCTGCTGCTATATGGACACGGATTGATGATGGTGTTGTATTTGGCACTGTGCCGCGAAGCTGATTCGTAAACGAACGCCCGCAGTCGGTCTATCACCGCTGCCGATTGCTCGAATTTGGCCGTCAGCTTTTTGGCCATCTTTTCCAGTTCTTCGATGTCGTTTCGGATCACCGATGTGAACTCCATCGTGTCGTAAAGCTCCTGAAATGAGATACAACGGTTTGAATCGTAACCATAACCGTAACAGTCCTATCACTCCTTACCTGTACAACAGGAACGTCCAACTCCTGGTTCCGTATCCGTTTCAGCTTCATTTCCAACAGTTTCGTTAGTTCATGTATGCTGTACTCCCGATCGTGTCCAGCCACTTGTTGCTGCTGCTGCTGCTGTGCGGTCTGAATTACCGGTGCCATCGGAACGAACGGGAACACCGGTCCACTGGGCGTCGAGGGCAAAGGCACTTTGCTGTTGCTGCTGCTATCATCAATGCTTATCACGCTACCACTTAGATTACTACTTATCGAAGGAACTATGTTATTTACAAAGATATGATTGAAGGAGCCGGCAGAGGAGGCATTCGTTTGCCGACAGCCGAAAAAGGCCGCCGTCACTGCCATCACCAGTAGATAATGAAAGCAATAATAATAATACTGATGCGATCGTCGACAGGAAGTCATCTTGACACTTTGTTGTACGCGGAGAGCGAATTCTGCCTGGCTAACGTTGCTACTACAGGTATGTGAAATCCAATCAGTCTCGGTGTGTGCAATTCGCTGTTTATTTGGAAGGAAACCTTCTTCGTCTTCCGCCTAGTATTCTTCACCGCGTTTCGGGATTTTTGTGTCGGCGCTCTTTGTTGTTTACGATTTTTCCTTTTCCACCCGCTTTTTGTTTAGCACCGCTTCGGCTGCTGCTGCTGTTGCTGTTGCTGATGATGCTTTCCATTCGTTTCGGCTGCCTTTGCATGGAACTCGTCTTCTTCTTCTTGGCGGCGGCGGTCGTCGATCGTCATCTTTTCTTCAGATTTTTTCGTGACGAAGTCAAATCTCGGTGGTGCTAGAAAGAAATGCTTTTCCCCGATCAGCATTCTTCCGGACCGTACAAACTGCACTTGATTTCGACAGAGCGAACACTGCGGAACGTTTTGACACTGGTTTTGGCACAAAATATTGGTTGAAACTGGGAAAATTTTAGCAAAATTTACGAACTTCGCGAGGACGACGTCGATTCATTTTGGTTTCGTCTCGTTCACTTTTCGACTGGGCAACGGTGCACGCACACACTCAACACCGATTTGTTTTCGACTGCTCTGATTTCACAGTAGAGGCCCGAAATTGCACAAAGAATGCACACAAAGGATCCTCTCCCGGGAATTTGACGATAAAACTGCATCTAACCTCCGTCTCTTTTTCATTGGACTCAGAAATGTCATTCATCTGTCAAGTTTGTTCGCCGTCGTCGTCGTCGTGTTTTTTGGAGTTTTGTTGTGATCTTGCCCGCAGAGTGTGCGAGTTGTTACATAAAATCGGCCAATTTTGGAAGCGGCATGAAAAATTATCATTAAAATAACAATCAACACCAGCGCAAATGCGTTTCCGTCGTAGCCAAACGCTCAAACAACTGCTGGACCTGTGGCCGGGCAAGAAGTACCTGGGCATCTATCGGTTTCTGCCGCTGTTCTTCGGACTCGGTGCTACGCTGGAATTTTCCATGATCCACTGGCGTGTGGGCGATACCAATTTCTGTAAGTGATCCTGTAAGTTTGATTGTTAACTAGCATTCTATCAGCTTTTTTTCGGTTTTCCAGATAACACATTTAAGAAAAGGCAAGCTAAGGACATCGTCGAGGAGCGATTGCGACTTCACCAACTGGAACCGATTCGAGAGGTCAACTAGCAAAAATGCCGGCGGGTGTTTCGACAAAGGAATACGTTAAGTTTATGGCGGCGGCTATGTTTTCGATGTTTGCCGGTTCGCAGCTCGTGCACACGTACTACAATCCGCTAAAGGATTTAAACTATTACATAGAGAAGGAAATCCAATCGCAACGGTTACGAGAAGTTCCACAGCCGGACGAAGCGAGAGGTGCCACTGATCATGGAATAAAAAAGTAATATGAAAGACTACACTTCGAGTTTTTCCTAGCTTGGGTAAAATGTGATTATATTTGAATATATAGTTTTATGGAGATTATTCGCTCGGTTCGAGATCCGCCTGTAGTAGCTGGTGGCGTCGTAGCAGGGCCTCGTTTCGCTGGCACTCGGCGGTCAGTTGTTTAACGGTTGCAGCGTATTTGCGCTGTTGCTCGACCAGACACAACAGTTGGGCATTCAGGCCATCTCGCTTGGCACGTTCGTCGTCGCATTTCTTTTTAACCTGAAAATTTAGGGAAAAAAAGGAAACTGACTTTCGGGGAAACGGGCCAATCATCATTTGTTGTTAGAAATTATGGAGAACTGGAGAAGACGATCTAGACACGCCTAATCTACTGAATGTTTATGGACAAAGTATTTGGAGTAGGGGTAGGCGGGACATAATGAACACCTTGTATTTTTACTACAAATTTCCAAATTTTCTAAACAAATTGTTTGATTGTTGCTTTTTAGCTATCTCAAATCCAATGAATTGATGACGAAACATTAGTTAAAAAGCCGTTTGCCTTGAAAACTTAGTCAAAATACGTGAAGTGCGGCCGCATTGGGGACAATTCTGGTTTTCAACCTAAACATGCAGTGCGACGTATCAATCTTAATGATTTCGAAAGAATGGGGCAGAAAAAATGACTTAAGTATGTATCAACTGATATGACAGCTCCAGAACACTTGGAACAGGTTCCGCGGGGGCCTCTCAAACACAATAACACGCGAAATAATCACTTTTAGTCATTTGGTAAAGCGGAACATTAAGTATGAGGCAATTTTCCTGAGTGTGCATTTAATGACAAAATGCTTAATTATGCCTCGCCTATGCCTACATTCTGTTATTCTGTTATAATCAACGCACCCCCGGGCCGTGGCCAATCTGCGTTGTTTCGCTGGGCGATACGTCTACCAGTAGACTTGATCTGCCCTATGCTAAACCGATTAGCATATCAAGTCCTTTCCACTGATGAGTAGGCTCGAATGTCCCGCCCCTCCCTATAACCCATAGGGGGAAATAAGGAGTTTCCAGTTTCAAGTATTGTATTGATTATGACACCAACTCTTTCTATTCCTTGGACAAAAAAAATCACTAGACTTGGATTATCAGACTACTATTAATAATGAACATAATTAGGATACAAGTTTACATACACAATTGTAAAAGCAGTGTTAGATACTTTAAAGTGAATTAAAAAATGTGAATAAGATAAATTGTAAACTATTTCGCGGCGACACGAATGCTTCAATAGTGTCATAAATAAAGGCGCAAACAAACAAATAATTGATATTGAAGTATGCATATTGCATTATCTATTAGCAAAGTAGTAGAAAGAGTTGGGTGCCTGATTATAAAATTGTTGTACTTATCTTGTGTGTTTCGGACAAGTCCCGTTTGTGTTGGCCATTAGGACACTTCTTGCTTCAAAACGGTCGTTTCTGGAATGGAAAGAGAATAATTGGCCGCACAACTCCGCAAATGGGCGGCCCGCACATATTAGTATAATGTTGCAATGATTGAAAATAATAGAGTATAATTGTTAATCTATGTGAATACTGCTACTAGTTCAGGTTTCTCACCCTCCACGATTCTCTAGATACTGTTATAGCGTGTTTGTTGTAAATTTGTTAATAAGTGAAGCCTCCAGTAATTTAAAATTTAATGTAGCGAAGATCCTGAGTGGATAGCATTCATTGATAATGATAGTGATTATTTTAATATGGCTCAACAAAAATTACTATTCAAATATTTCAAATCAGATTCGTCAATAAAATTATTGTTCATAAAATAATTAACCATGCGAATAATATCATGATATAAGAGCTCTCGTGTTTCAATCAATGCTGTTATACTATTGTTACGGGGGTTAGGGTGAAAATAAAGCGTAGCCGGGTTTGATAGCGAGTGTTTTAATGCTGTGCTTCAACTGAAAACGAATTAAAGGGTAAGTACAAATATTTTCAGGTAGGTTTTAGCGAGGGTTTTAGAGCTTACAATTCGGTTAGCCTTTATGCAATTTTCACCCTATAGCCTGCAGTCTGACATCCACGTGGCGTATCACCTTTGTCAAGGAAATTTAATTTTGGTTTCAACAACTTTACTCAAACATGTTTTAAAGTTTCCTTACTTTCTTTTCAGCTTGCAAATCAACGGATGACGACGAACCGATGCGGACAAACTGGAGATCGCGTGTCGGACTGCGGATTTCAACAAAAACTTAAGACCATAAACTTCATAGAAACTATAGCTCGCACGCTTTACCTATTGTGAATAAACTGATTCGCTATTATTCACTTTCCAATTCACTTTTGTAGCGTAACTGTTGGCAACGTAAATTCACTACAGAGTGTAACTCACATAACTCACTAATTCAAATTAATTTAATATAATAGTGAATAACTAAACTACCACACTAGTCTATCTGCGATGTCAAACTGTTCACCGGAAACGGGACGTTGACAGCTTGCTCTCTCCTAGTGACAGCTGTCACTGGCATCGACGCGACGCTTCCAACTGTTGAAAGCGACGCTTCCGAATCGGTTGGCGGCAGGGTTGCCAGATGACCATCTTCTGCGTCGACAACTATCTACCAAATCTTACAAAGAGGATTGAGGAAGTCATATAGATATTGGTTATATGAACTACTACTATTTACTATACATCTTCAAATGAATAGTGTAACTACAGAAAACTACAGAAGAGTTAGCGGTATTTGTATTATTGATGGGTGCCCCAGAAATAAAAATCCATTAATTTGATTCAACTAGGAGTTTGTTCATAAATCACATATACTTCATGAGGAGAGGCAAAGTTGTAACTTCATGCAATTTTGGTTTTGCATGGACAAAATTTTATGATGGTTCGGTCTAGGGAATCGCGCCACTTGGGCGGTGGCTTCTATATTCGTCTGTTTTCCACTATAACTCAGTCAAATTTGAACCAATTGATACAACTTTTGGAATGTAATGATATAGGTATAGTATCTACCCGTGTACAACATTTCAAGTCCATTGATTCAAAATTGACTGATTATAGTGGAAAACAGACGAATATAGAAGCCACCGCCCAAATGGCGCGAT